>NC_132790.1:31582500-32207500 GCF_048418805.1 Vulpes vulpes
TTCCTCCATCAAAACAACCACATATATTACTCTGACATCACCATATCTCATTCATAATCAAATACACAGAGGGGCCTCCTACAAAATACAGATCTGATTGCATTAATAGAGCACTCTCCCCCATTAGTACAACCAGCAGGTGTTAAGACAGGCAGCTTGCCCTGGAGACCTACATGATATGATAGTCACGCATCTCTCATCTTAACTCCTATCTCTTCCACTCACTGCATGCTTCCCAGTCAGGTGATTTAACCTTAGTAAGCCTCAATTTCCATTCCTACAAAATGTAGATTTTGATATTTACTTCATAATTTTCAAGGAGTTAGTGATAGATTGGCCAACATGGCCAACAATAGGGTCTGGCACAGAGTATACCAGAAAAGTTACCTAGTATCTCTGAAACATTTAAGAGTCAAACATCTCCTGGTGCCAGAGAAAACAATGCAGACCAGCCAGTGCCAATAGAGCAACATTAGAGAACTTGACAGAAAATATTCTGTGCTCTTTGTGATTAGTAACAGTAACCCAAGGCAAAAAGTAAGAGGCCCAGTACAGATAAAACATCAAAGGCTGGAAATCTTTGAGATGCAAATGAAGAAGTCCTGGATATAATTCCTACAGCCTCACTGATTAAAGGTTATCATTGGGATGACAATACTTCCTAATTTGCCCAGGAAACCCCAGTTTACACCTACCCACTCTGAGTGAAATGCTTATAGCAACACTTTCCATTCTCATAAATGTCCTGGCTATCTCAAGAAAATAGGAAAAAGAAGACCAAAATAAAGACAAAGTAAGCAAAGGCATGGAAATAGTAACAATAATAACTGTATCAATGTAATTGAAAATAGAGAAATATCAGTAAAACCAAAAGATTTTTCTTTGAGAAAGAATAAATAAGTTGATAAATTTTAGCAAGACTGAAAGAGAGAAGACACAAATTACTAACATCAGGAAAGAAATAGGGGATACAGTACAGATCCTGCAGGTACTATGAACAAATTTATGCTCATAAATTCAACAACTTAATTGACTAATTTTTCAAGACACAAATAATCAAAAACTCAACCAAATTAAATTGAAATAGATAACCTTTCCATAATGGCTCTATGATAATAAAGGAATGCATTATTAAAAAGCATTCCCCACCAAAAATAAAACAAAACAAAACAAAAATCTCCAAATCCAAATAGAGTCACTGCAAATTTATACCAAGTATTTAAAAAAGAATTAATACCAATTTTATTCAATCTCTTCAATAAAATGGAAAATGTGAAACACTTCTCAACTCATTTTGTAAAGCCACTGATCAAAACCAGAAAAAGACAGTACAAAAAAAATCTACAAAACAATATATTTTATAAACTGAGATGTGAATTTCCTCAACAAAATGTTAGCCAATAAACTCCAACAAAATATAAAAGTAATGATATATTTTATATACAGACAAAGGGGTTTATTTCACATATATAAGGTTTATATAAAATTTAAAAATCAATATAACCTAATATATCAACAGATTAAAGATGGAAAATCATATAATTATACCAATTGATATATAAAATACACTTGACAAAACCCAATACCTATTTTTGTAAAAATTCTTAGAAAACTTGTAATAGGGATCCCTGGGTGGCGCAGCGGTTTGGCGCCTGCCTTTGGCCCAGGGCGCGATCCTGGAGACCCGGGATCGAATCCCACGTCGGGCTCCCGGTGCATGGAGCCTGCTTCTCCCTCTGCCTGTGTCTCTGCCTCTCTCTCTCTCTCTCTCTCTCTGTGACTATCATAAATATATAAAAATTTAAAAAATAAAAAATAAAAAAAACTTGTAATAGACGAGAACTTCCTGAATTTGATGAAAATATCCACAAAAAGGCTAATACCATACTTAATGATAAAAGACTGAATGTTTTTCCTCTAAAATTGAGAACAAGGCAAGAATATTTACTGTCACCGTTCCTACACAGTACTGGAAATTCTAGCCAGTATAATAAGGTGAAAAAAATAAAAGGCAGGCATATTAGAGAGACAGAGTAATAAAATGATTCTAGTTTACAAATGACATGATTGTCTACATAAAAAAACCCAGGGGATCTTAAAAAATACTCCAATAAAAAGTGATTTTTAGCAAGACTTCGATATAAGATCAACACACACACAAATCGGATGTGTTTCTATATACTAGTAATGAGCATGTCAAAACTAAAATTTTAGACATAATACCACTGACAATCAGTCAAAAGAAAATTAAGACTTGGGAATAATCTAACTACATATATGTAGGATCTATATACTGAAAATTCCAAAATATTGATGATAGGAAACAGGGAGAAAACATACTGTGTTCATGAATTGGAAGACTAAACATAGTCAAGATTCTAATTCTCCCCAAATTCTCTACAGATTTAAAGCAATCCCAATCAATATGTCATTATGTTTTGATTTGACTTCTTTTATACACAGGTGACTTATTCTAAAACTCATAAAAAGACACAGATTCTAATTACATAGGTAATAAGAATACATAGATGACTTATTGTATACATAGGTGACTTATTCTTTCTTTGTATACATAGGTGACTTATTCTAAAACTCATATAAAAAGACACAGATTCTAATTACCTAACATGATCTTGAAAAAGAAGAAGGTGGGAATCATTCCCCCAGAAATTAAGGCCTAACATATAGTTAGAATTATGTAAATAATGTAGTTATAGAGGATGGACAGACACATATATCAGTATAACAGGATAGAAAATGAAGAAAGAGACACAAAAATATTCTCTACTGTTTGTTGACAAGATGCAAAATCATTTCAATAGAAGAAAATAAATCTTTTTAACAAATGGTGCTGGAGGAATTATCCACTGGAGATGGGGGTGGGGCGAATGAGTCTCAAAT
Organism: Vulpes vulpes; assembly: GCF_048418805.1. Lineage (NCBI taxonomy): Eukaryota > Metazoa > Chordata > Mammalia > Carnivora > Canidae > Vulpes > Vulpes vulpes. The sequence continues at coordinate 31,585,402 of NC_132790.1, forward strand.
CTAACATATCATATGCAAAAATTACCCAAAATGGGCCATGGGCTTACATGTAAAACAAAAAACTTCTAGAAAAAAAATTGAAAAGTTTCAGTATCTAGGTATAGGCAAAGAGATTTTAGACTTGACAACAAGAAAAACTGACAAATCAGACAATTACAAGTAAAAACTTTTACTCTAAAGAAAACCTTATTAAAGGGATGAAAAGGCAAGCTACCTACAGACTAGGAAAAAAACTGCAAGTCACATGTTGACAAATGAATCATGTGTAAAACATCCAAACTCAACAATAAAAAACAAGTAATACAATTAGAAAATGTGCAAAAGAAGTGATCAAACATTTCACTGAATATACAGAATATACAGATGACAAGCACATGAAAATATGTTCTACTTCATTAGCCATTAGGGAAATACCAATTAAAACCACTACAAAAAAAAAAAAAAAAAAAAAAAACCACAGAAAACAAAACAAAACAAAAAAACACTACATACCTATCAGAATGATTAAAATAAAAATAGTAATAGCAACAAATTCTAGAAGGATGTGGAAAAACTGGATCACTCATACATTGATGGTAAGAATATTGAAATGGTATGAGCACTTTGGAAAATAATTTAAAAGTTATAAAACTAAGCATGCAACTACCATATGACCTCGCAAATGTGCTCTTGGACATTTTCCCCAAAGAAATGAAACCTTTAGTTCACTTAAAAAAGAACTTGTACACAAATGTTCATAGTGGTTTTATTTTTAATGGCCTCCATCTGGAAACACCCAAATGTCTTTCAAGGGGTGAATGGTTACATACATAGTGCATCTACACCAAAGAATATTACTGAGCAGTAAAAAAAGACACTATGAATACATGATACAGATTGGAAGGAATATCCAGGGAATTATGCTAAGTGAAAAAAGTCAATTCCAAAGGTTACAGACTGTATGATTTCAAGCATGATTATATATCATGCTTGAGATGACATGGTTTTAGAAACAGATTAACAGTTTATTGGTTGACAGACATCAGAGTTGGAAGGGTGGTGTTGGGTAGGAGAATGTTATGCTTAGAAAAGGCACTAGGAGCGATCTTTGTGATTATGGAACTGTATCTTGATTATTATCAGTGTCATGGTTGTGATTTTTTACTATATTTTTCCAAGATAGTATTGGTAATTATCTAAGATAAGAAAGGAAAATAGCTAAAAGGAAATAGGTAAAGTGTACATGTTATCTCTTTGTAGATTCATATGCAGTTTTAAGAGATTATACTGTCATTTAAAAATTAAAATTTTAGGGGCACCTGGGTGGCTCAGTTGATTAAGTGTTTGCCTTTGGCTCAGGTCATGATTTCAGGGTCCTGGGATTGAGCTCCATATTGCGCTCCCTGCTTAGTGGGGAGCCTACTTCTCCCTCTCCCTTTGCATCTCCCCCTCCTTGTGCTCTCTGTCAAATAAATAAATAAAATCTTTTAAAAAATAGATGAAAATTAAAATTTTAATTTAAAAAAAGTAGATCATTAGGGTTGACAAATTATAAGAGCATTTTAGTTATCACTAGGAAGAACTCCAGGAATATTAGAATATTCTGAGTCCTTTAAAAATCACTGCTAAAAATGTATGGCTAGTAATTACAGTTGAAGTTTACTGAGGGCTTACTCTGTGCTGAAATCATTTTCCTGACATTTGGCATACTGCCTTCCAGTATAGAAGGCAAATTCTAGACTGGATTTCAATCAATATTATGGTCTTTTTCATGAATTTCCAAGATAAAAAGGTTAATTCAATCATTATTATCTACCTCGCCAAAAATATAGACTTAATAGAATACCTGAATAACAGAGTTAAGATTTTAATGCAACAGAAGTACAAGAATATGTAAGCAATCATTCTTTTCATTTGTCTTAAGAAATCTCACCTCTGCCCCAGCAAGCTACCAGTTGTACACTTATAGTTTATTTTCCTCACAATGGGTTGAAATAATAAGTACATATTATATTCTTCAGTGCATTAATACCAGCCAATCATATTAAGTAGTTATAGTGTTGAGGACAGTGATAGATATCTTACAGATCACTAGTATAGTGACTTATATACATTAGATTCTCAATTAATACATCAGCATATAAATTTATTAATTAATAAGTTGGTCAAACACCTGCTAAATTCTAATTATGTGCTAAGAACTGATATAAAAATGAATGAGAAGTGGTTTCTGCCAGTAAATATCTTATAATCTGGTAGAGAAGACAGACATGATATATGGTTAATTAGAATAAAATGGGATATGTAGAAAAGACTTTTAAAAGATTATTTATTTATTTATTTATTTATTTATTTATTTATTTATTTTAGAGGAAAGCATGAGGGGAAAAAGGGTAGAGGGAGAGGGGAACAGAGTGAGCACAACAGGCCCCCCGCTGAGCATGGAGCTGGGTCATGGGCTAGATCTTATGACTCTAAGATTATGACCTGAGCTGAAATCAAGAGTTGGATGCTTACTTAACTACCATCCAGGCACCTCTAGAAAGATTTTTTTTTTTTTAAGTAGGTATCAGTTAGCAGAGTCATATCGTCCTGCAAGTCTAAGGAGCTTGCAGGACTACATGCAAGTCTGGCATGGTAATAGTCTAGCAAAAATTTTATAGAGAAAGGGAAGCCAGGGAAGCCTAAATTGAGGTTTTTGTAAAGGCATAAAAGTTTCCGAGGCAGGCAATGAAATGATGTCTTTCATTTATTTAGTCATTCATAAATTCCGTAAATTTAGTCAATACATATCATGAGCAGACTATTATATTTTGGTTTTGGTTTTGTTCTCTTGTTAACTTCATTGGACCTAAGCTGGGAATAAGCACAAAACTGACACTAAATAAATCATTATTTGTTGATTAATTGATTTATGTGGTATGTCTCTAATTTCGAGAAGGTGGGATAGAAAAAGACTAGTCATAACTTGTATACTCTGTACTGCCTTTGAACTGAACACCCACCCAAGATTGTTTTCCACTTTTATTTAATCCTCACAATAAAAAATTGCTATGAACATTGTGATTTTTATACAGCTTTATATTATCAAGGAGTACACAAACCCTGCAGGCAATTGGGACTACTAAAGAATTCTCTGTCGGTCTTCTATTCATTTAGTTTAAAGGCAAAGCATCAGAAGTAGGCATGCAGCCTTCCTTTTGTTTTGCTCAGGGTTCGTACCTAAACCATGCATATGGTGCTTCATGGGCAATTGTTTTTCAAAGAGTCTTGATTATACCCAAATTGGACCTAACATACTGAGTTTAGTATCATACCACAGTACAACAAATAATTCCACTGTATTATACCCGGTCAGAAAAATTCTTTCATCTCCCTCTCAGAGACAGTATTTTTCTGACTTCTTATTGGTCTGATATATCATGGTATTTATTTTCTTGCCTGACATGCTAGCAACAGTTAAAATGTGTTGCTTATGGTAATGCTTCCCTAGGATTACCAATTGCTTTAAAATGCACAGTTTGATGAAATAATTTACAGAGCAAATGCAAGCTCCTCATTAAAGAAAATACCCTTGATGCTTTTCAATGCCAAATGCCTTTCAAAAGGACATCATTGTGTATGGATTCCCAGATTCGTAGCTGCTTTATATCCTTGTTATAAAGTACCCCAAAGCAAAAGATCAAGTTGCATTTTTTTTTTTTTTTTTTGCCTGACATAATTCCAAGAAATTCTGAAGAAAAAGAAAGTTAAGTTTTACAATACAGGATGCTAGTAAGAGGGGGTGGAGACTCTGGTATTTTATTCTTTCACATTTTGCCAATTCACCCTCCTATTGCAAGCAGATATATAAATCATCCAGTTCCTTCATTTTTCCTTCTAGTTCATCAGGAAGATGCATCTTCATTTGAAAAGCACTCTGCAGTTCTTAAAGGATAATTCTGTAAGTGCAGGATGATGTTGCATTCCAACAACAACAAAATTGGATTTTGGATGGCCTTTAGCAATCCACAAAGCAGCCTCTAAGGACCGGTTGGAGTTATGCTACTAAGTCTAAAAAGGAAACAGGAGAAATTCAAATGGAGATTTTGGAAGTTAAGAGTGTTTGCTAGGTTTTTTCAGACTTCTAATGTTCTTTCCAAAAGATTTAATATTTTGCCACCATGCAATATGCAGGGGTTCTACAAGCACTGTACTAGAAGTCTGGGATGCAAATAAGAATAATACAAATATCTACCCTCAAGAAGCCAAAAGTCTAGGGTATATGAACACAGGCATCTGACATTTAAAAATTTTTTTTTTATTTTTATTTATTTATGATAGTCACAGAGAGAGAGAGAGAGAGGCAGAGGGAGAAACAGGCTCCATGCACCGGGAGCCTGACGTGGGATTCGATCCTGGGTCTCCAGGATCGCGCCCTGGGTCAAAGGCAGGCGCCAAACCGCTGCGCCACCCAGGGATCCCGCATCTGACATTTTAAAAGTACTTACTCCATACTTGGGGCTTTGGCATATGTTTGCATACATCTTATACAATTTTCACGGTAATCTATAATGCAGTTATGTTACCCTCTTTTAGAAAATAGGTTTTTGTCAGATGTAAGATAACTTCATTACTGCCAACCTGGTCAAAGCTGCCATAATCTCTAGTCTTGTCATCTTTAACAGCATCCTAATGGGCTCTATTTTTATTTATTTATTTATTTATTTATTTATTTATTTATTTGCCTCTTTCCAACCTATTCTGTAATTGAAATCCAGAGTGAGCTCTTAATTATGTGAGACCATACTTCCCTACTTGAAATGCTTCAATTTCTCTTTTCACAGGGACCGAATTCACAACCCTTTTTCAGTGGCCCACAGCATAGGATGGCATGATGGGGTCCTTGCCTATCTCTTCAACCTCATCTCTTCTCCACCCACACTTTCAGTCCTTAAGCTGTTCTTACTGATCTTTTAGTTCCTCACACTAACCAAACTCATCCTAGCCCCATGACCTTTGCATGTGTTTATCTTTGCTTTGAACTCTCTCCAACCCAGCCTCTTCACCACTCTTTCCAATCTGTCAAATTCACCATTCTGTAGTGCTTGGCCTAAATAGTCCCTCCTTAGAGAGGCCTTTTCTGATCGTTCTGTCTAAATTAGAGCCCTTCTGATAGGCTTTAGTATAAAATGATCCTTTCGTAGTATATTTCACAGTTCAAAGGATTTCTCTGTGTGTTTAAGTCTTTTAAACTATAAACTTTTGATGGTGGAGTCCAAATTTCTCTGATTTATTGCTATATTCCAGGTATCTAGAAGCACGTTGCTCAAAAAAGGCTCTCAATATTTATTTGTTTAACAAATGAATACCCTAGATTGGAGAGCTCTTTAAGCTAGCTGTCAGCACTATAAAAGCCTCTAGAAACTCAAAAACAAATACCATCCTAATAGCTAATTTTTATCAAATCTCTATACTTCTGATATTATGCTGAGGTATTTGTGTATATTTCTCTTAGAAGAACCCTCTGAGGAATGTATTATTATCCCTTTTTGTTGATACGGAAACAGAGACTTAGAGTGTTTAAGGAAATTATCTAATCTTGCTTAATGAGTTAATTGGTTGGGAATAGATTCAATATAAATTTCACTTTTAAATTCAATCTTCAATCACTTGTATTTTTGATATTTGTCTGTATTGGTTCTTATCTTTTTGTCCTTCTGATCCTTCTTCACTCTATGTCCCAGGAGGTTGACTCCTTCCTTGCTTCATCTGATCCTCTTTCTCCTGCTTTCCCATTAGATTCATCCAATGGGAGACACTTGTAGGAGATCTATCCCCATAGCTGCTTCTGTTGTCAGTTTTTATAGGGTGGTCTTCTTCTAGGGCTATAAACATTACTGGTTTCTGGGAATATCCTTTCCTCCTCTGCCTCTTCAGCCTATAAGAGTGGTAATGGCTTCTCAACCTGTTCTCCTCTGGGTGCTTCTTCACCCCCCAGCTGTCTCCTTTGCCTCGTTTGCCTGGCTATAAAATACCATTGTCATTGAGGTCACTTCCTCTAACTCTTCCAGTAGCACTTCCACTCACAGATGGATCATCTATTTCTATTTGAGACAGATGATTCCTAACAACTGGACAACTTTTATCTTTCATTTTAAGAATACTGAAAGGGAAAGAATAATAGTGACCTAGATTTTCCCTTCAAAAAGTTTCTCCCCATTGATAATGATAACAAAGATAGTATTCAATAAGCATTTATACGTATTGTGCAGCAGGCCTTGTGGCAAGCATTTTATAACTTTTAATAAATCTTCACAACTACCTAAGAAACAGGTATTATTATCCTGATTTTACACATGAGGTAACAGACACAGACAGGTTATATCATTTACTTGAAGTCAAAAGTAGCAAAGAGGTGGGGCCAACATTTGAAACTGGCCAAGCTGCCCTCAAATCTGATCTTCTTTACCAAACCACAACTGCATTACCTTCTTAATGAGAGACCTCACAGGAAAGGAGATTGAATCCAGAACCCCGGGAGAACTCTAGAGTATAGTACCAAACAGCTCCCACAATCTTGTTTTTTGCAGGTTCATGTTATCTCTCAAAAATTCCTGCAAATATAGATTTATGCTTCATGATGCATATTTGCTTACTTTGGCTTTAAATTATCCATATTTAGATATTTAAGTAAAATTGCAAATTCAGGAAAATTGACCAAGTCCTTCCCATACCCTTAAGATGCCCCTTACATTAAAAAGCCCAGATCAATGTCGGACAATTACGATAAGATTCTTTCTGTAGCTTTCAATATTAGAACCCCTTTTACGTCTTATGTTTGTTTTGCTATTTGTTTGGGTTGTAACATATATCATCTTTTATTTAATATGAAGATTTCTCAAATATTCATCACATGGTCTAACTTTAAGGCATAGGCATGAGAGATCTGTTACCTTATGTCCTCTGTGAAAAGCAATTTGCCAATACCATGGGGAAATAATCACTCTCAAGCCTTATTGATCAGCTAGATTTAATAACACATTCATTACCTAATTTGATCTCCATGAAAACAGGTGAGAAATGACCTCCATTTTACTAATGAGGATCTGAAGCCCAGGAAGAAGTGAGTTAGTTAAAGTCACATTGCTGATTAAGAGAAAAACCAAAACTGGGGTCTGGGCCTCTTGAGCATTATTAGCCTGTGTTCTTATGCTGGCTCTTGCTGCTGGTTGCTGGCCTGAAGTAAGTATGAATCACTTGGAAACAGTTCTTATAGCCCAAAGATTGCTAACAAGAAAGGAATTAGCTCTCATTAAATGAATATGGCCTTTGCTGAACCCCACGGTTTTGAAAACTCATGGGTACTTTTGCCTTGAATCTTGGCCTGCCAAACCACAAGGCCTTTCTGGATGGATTGTATTGACTCCGAGGCAGCCACTGTTCAAGAGTGTTGTCCATCTACCCAGACAGCACATCTGGGAAAGTTTGCTTTCCTTTTCTTCTTTTCAAATCTGCCGTTTCAAGCAATTAGTCAACTGTGGAGTCTTCTAGTTCACAGGAGAACCTCCAAATGCTCCTCCTGCATTCCAAATTTCCCCAATTAAACCCATTTTCAAATCAAATGACTCATTTTACAATTGTTTATTTTAGACAATCTAAAATTTTCCTTGATTTCAGATAAGATTTGAGTTGGCTTATTGTAAAAGCACAAGGGAAAGAGACCAAAGACATTTAACATAATGAAATAATAATACTTGCTGATATTTATTGAACATTTATTGCACTGGCCCTTTACACATATTATCACATCCTAATCTACAGGGCAGATGATGTTTACATACAAGAAACTGAGATTTAAAGAACTGAAATATTTTGCTCACACAAATACAATATGGTGGAGCCAGGATTTAAATACAGGTAAATTTCACTTTCTACTCCTAAAACTTTGTAAGCACTATGGTAGTTTTTTTCTCTGAAAGCCATCCCCTTGATACACACCTCCCAAAGGAAAACAAGGCATGATAGGGCAGGGGAAAGAAATGGGGTTGTGTTTTAAAAATCTGGCTAAGGAAAACGTTGGTATCTAAACATAAAATGTAGCTGCATATTTCACAAAGCTAAGTCAAAGGAAAAAATATTCAAGGTCCAGGGAAATGGTAAGCAATCAATTTAGAGATCAGTTGATCCTAACTTTGAATTCTAGCTCAGCCACCAACTAGCTGTGTGACTTCGGACAGGTTATTTCTATTCTCTGAATCTCAGTTGAGTGATCTATAAAATAGAAACAAACTATTTTGTTACTGAAAAATTTAGAGATCATATAGGCCAGGAAACTGACACAGTGTCTGACACGTAGCAGAGACTTAATAAAGCTAGCAATTGTTGTAAAATTCTGTGGCTAGCCTATTGTGATCTTTATTCCTCAGGATCATCCTACAATTTAAGGCTCATAACCTCACTTTATAGAAAAGGAACCTGACGCTTATGGAAGGTTAGTGATCTGGTTAAGGTCATGCTGACCTGGGATGAAAACACATACACATCAATTCCCAAGTCACTATGTTTTTCCTATAACACTTTATTTTAATTGTCTAATCAAGATGGGAAGACCTATCAGAGAGACAAATCTTTTCCTGACTTGGAACCCTAAGAAGCAGCGGCCGTGAAGGCTGTTGCATGAATAGCACTCAGCAAAGTAACAATGTCCTGGATGACAGTTTTACAAGAAAGGTGAAGACCTTCCTCTATCACTAGTTCTTAAATCACAGGCTCATAGTAAAACCCAAGGGTATAGTGGAAAATGAAGTTATTTAAGGCAATTTTGTGGAGATGGAGAGGATGATATGACCCAGACATGTAACCTTCTCATGGTCTGACTTTATACAAGGTTAAAGCTCGGAGCCTCAAGAGGAATGAATTCTTATAAAATGTCCATTATCAGCACAATTTTTTATAGTTGGGCTTTGGATTATAGTATGACAGTAGATAGTTTTGATGCACACTTATTTAAAATTCTAAGAGAATGAGCAGTTTACGAAGACTTTATGATGGGAGTAGAGTTATGTGGGATATAACATATAATTTTTCTATGAATTTGGCAAGAATTTGGAAAAACAGAAAGAAACTTCATCAAACTTTGGGAGAAGGAAATGACTCCAAAGCATGTCCTATCCACCATGATGTATAAGTGATAAAGCTATTTTATATTTCATGACCGTTAGTTTCAATCAAACACTAAAAATGGAAGTAACTTTATTTTTCATCTCTACAGAATGGAGAAAATACTAGTTCCCCTTAGATGGTCATGGTGAAAATTAAATGGGATAGACAATTCATATGAAGTTCCTTGAAACATGCAAAATGTTGTACAGAGGGTGAATTATATTAAGCTGATACACATTTTTAAGTGACACTTTTTGGAAATTCAGAAACTCATTCAGTAAATATATATCACCTTAATATAAGGAAACTACTTATCTTTCATAGATTGTTATGAATGTTAAATGAGATGGAATGTTTTTAATGCCTAGTTTGTGATAGGTGTTAACAAATATTAGTTCAAATTTCCCAATAAGATTTGTATTATATATTTAGGATGTGGTGTTTCATGATGTATCACTGAAAGAACAATATGAACTATTACAACCCAAGTATATAATACAAACCTATGAAAGACTAGTGGCTTCCTTTTCTGGTAGGAGGATCTATAACATTCCCAGGACTGGCGGCTGGCATTCTCAGACAAGTCTTTAAAGAGATGATATATTAAATCAGACTCTGTGGTGCCCTGGTATTATTATCGTTCATTCACTGCGAAAGCCACTTTCTGATATTTTTAGTATAAAAAGGTAGATATAGTTGGAGGGAATCCAGGTCCTCACCTAAGAAGGTATACATGCAGTATATCTGGCAGACACCCATGGTCCCAGTATATTTTTTCATGAGGATAAAGACAGATTCAGGAATCTATGTCTTATCTTCTTGATGAATCTTCTGTGCGTGTGTGTGTATGTGTGAGTGTCCTCAATAAAGCCCATTCCTTGACCCCTGCTTTGATTGACGGTGGAATTTATTCTAAACACCAATGCAAACCAGGTGGTGACTAAGAAGGCACCCATTTAGTTCAATGGTAATTGCTCAGTGGCAGTGATAGCTGAATTAAATAGATTGAAATACGTCTTCCAGAATATGTAAGAAATTCTTAATGACAATGATTATTATAATAGAATGAACACTATGTTTGATAAAACAGAACCCAAAAAGCAGTTTCATAAAATAACATCATGGAGCTATCCAATGAACACTTCTTCACCTTTCCACTTCACTAATTACTAAGTAAAGCTAAAGACTGGAATTAACCTTAGGGATGAATTAAACACTAGAGAACACAAAGGAAACATTTTAACATGAATCACAATACTCCTAAAATTTCCAGAAATTAGTGTTCTTAAACTGGGTAGCATAAAAAAGAGGATGAAATAGGATGGCATTAGACATATCAGATGGAAGTGTGATAAAATGTAAACTGCACCAATAATAGCAATTTTATTACACACAGGGTAGATATTAAATTTATTAACAGACATTTGAAAATAATTTGGTCAATCAAATATATATTTGAAGCGATTACAAATAGTAATTATAAAATGTAGCACTTTAATGGTCTGATAATAATACTTAGAAAATGTATATCTATCTAGGCAGTACTAAGGATAAAATATTTTTGAAAAATCCTTTGGTTTCAGAACACCTAGATGTTAGAAAATTAAACAGACCTTTAATAATATTGCTCAACGTACAGGGAAAAAAAAAAAAAGCCCCAAGCTCAAATGAATGAGAGAAAGAGAGAGAAAGAGAGATGTAAGGGGAGGAAATGAGGAGGAGCAGAAGCTGAAAGCAACAGAGTAAGCAAATTTAGCAACATATGCTGTCCTGAGTCATATGTCAATACCAGAACATTAGAGCTTTCATGAATAAATGCCACACTAGAAGTGAAAGACTAGGCCCCTGAGGCTTTTAAGGTGGCAGTGAGGAAAGGCACATAAATCTATATCATACCCCCAACCCCACATAAATCAGAGACCTATAAAAGTCTTACCTTTAGCAAAATAATATGCTAGGAAGGAAAAATCTATTGTGGATAATACAGGGAGCCAGAACGCTGTCTAGCTTCTTGGTGTCAAGTAGAAAGTAACTACTACAACACCCACATTAACAGCATCCTCTGAGAGCTTGTATCTATAGACCTAACTGTGCGTGGGCTTTGGGGTAGGATTTATAACAGTTTCATGGTCTGAGAAAGACCAAGTGAGGAAATTAAATGGCATTGTTCCTGAGGAATTATATTGTATATGCATCATAGCAAAAACTAATGCAAATTCTCTTTGAAGAAAAGAGATCTCATTTGAGAACACTCAGCATCTGTGCATATTATGTTCAAAGATGAACTCAAAATATTAAATTACCAAATGTGTGAGAGAAAAAAAAAGAGCACTTGTAAACAACTTTGAGTGGAAGCTAAGCAATATGCTTAGACCCTAAGGACTTGAGATATTAGAAATATTAAACATAGAAAATAAAATAACTACTGATAAAATATTTAAGCATAAAATATGGACTCAAGAAACAGTAGACTATTAATTAGGCTAATTTATAAAAGAAAAACAGAATTATATAAATTGAATTTTAAAATATTGAGGGCATTAAAATTGGGTTAAATGCAGCTGAAGAGAATGTTAACAAACTGAAAAGTAAGAAGAAATAAAGAATGAAGTTCAAGGAGTCAGAGAGATGAAACGTTATTTTTTTGAAAGTCACTATAGTGTATATAGCATAGAATAAAAAGCTTACATATTAACTGGCTTTCTAGAAAAAGCCAATAGAAAAAAAAAAACACAGGAGAATGAAGATTCATAGAATAAAAAGCTGAAGATATTCCAAGATTTATTTAAAAAAACCATTATGAGATTCATTAAACAATCTCAACCAGAATAAAGAGAAATCCACATCTATATGCATCTGATTAAAAAATATATATTAATATGCCACTAATGACAAGCTGAAGTGAAAGGAGAGAGAAGATACATTGTCAAAATGGGAAACCATTGGCATAAGAATAGACTTCTACATAGCAACATGGAAATCAGAGATAATGGAATAGTACTTTGAAAATGTTGAGGGAAATAGTTATTAAATAAGACTTGAACACCCGACAAAAACTATCTTTAAGGTTAAGAGCAAAACAAAATATTTTCAGATTGAGCCAACGTTATTTCACAAAAGAAATTTTTAAAATTATGGTCTTAGAGAAAAATTAAAGTAATCCCAGAAGAAAGGGCTATGGTAAAGAAGTAATAAAGAGCAACAAATAGAAAATTTAAAAAAAAATTTAAAAAGGGAAACAAAACATGGAAGCAAAATCTATTATTATTAAACATTTTAATAATTATTATGATGATAAAATACTATTATGTTCAAATTATAGAATTAATAAAAAGCAAACCAGGAAAGTACTAAAACGTTTTAAAGTAATAGCTTAAGATTTATATGAAGAAAATTAAATCTTTATTAAAGATGTGAATAAGGGAAAGAAAGAGTTCTGGGGAAACTTTAGAGCATTATGGATATGTTCATTATTTTGATTATGGTCATGGTTTCATGGTATATACATTTATCAAATTTGTCAATCTACTGAACACTTTAGACATGTGTAATTTATGGTATGCCAATTATGCCTCAATAAAGATGTAAAATAAAAAGACTACTAAGTATCTAAATAAATGGAGAGGCATGCCATATTCATAGAAAAAGGCTCAATAATTTAAAGATAGTTCTCTACAAATTAATCAACATCTATAATACAATCCTCATCAAAATTCAAAGAAATTTTATTTGGCAATTGCCAAAATGATTATAACAATTTTATGTAAAAATGTAAAGGGGAAAGAATGACCTATATACCTCCGAAGTGTAATAAGATAGATGGATATTCTCTTACAAAACATTAATAAGGGATACATAGACTGTTTTTTAAAAGCACTGATACAGAAAAAGAGTGATAAATAATATAATATATAACTCAGAAAATAAACCTATGAGTATATGAGAAATTTTATATAAGCAGAAATGATAGGGTAGATATTTAGGGAAAGAATATAGGGTTCAGTAAATTCAACAATGATGCAAATAAAAGTGGTTAACATGAAAAAAAAAATCCCTACCACACATAATACAAACAAGCAATTCAGACAGCTTACTAAATTAAAATTTGAAAAATAAGAATTTAGTATTATTAAAGAAAATGTAGGAAGGTGTTATTTGTCTGATGTAAAAAAGTACTTATTAATATATACATAGTGTGATTTATGAAGGGAAAAAAGATAACTGCAACTATATTAAAATTAAGAGTGTATGTTCTTCCAAAATTACCATGAAGAAAGTTAAAATGTGAGCTTTAAACTTGAAGAAGACATTTTTTACACATTTAAAGCCAAGGGATTAATACCTGTAATATATAAAGTACTAAGCACTGTAAGGAAAACAGTGTTATTTGTAAGCAAACAAATAGAAAAATGGGCAAAAGACGTGAACAAACATTTTACAGAATAAGAAATGAATGGTCACTAAATATATGAGTATTTAACTTCATTAATAAAGAAGGAAAATGGGAGGTAATTTGTTACAAAGACACACAACACATACCTTTTTGTGTGTGTATTATAAAGCTTCCTTGGTTGTCACTCATATTTTTATAGATTTAAATGTGATGCGATTAGGAAAGTTAATACTCAAAATGATTCTTAATTATATATAGCTCATGAATAAATACTAATTTATAGGAGTATTTTATATTTTTCTATCCTTTGGGTAAAAATTTAAAATAATTGTCTACTGTGAGTAAAACTAATAGCTATGATACAAAACTCTTACAAAGGTTTCAAACCTATTAGCTTTCAACGGCCACTCCTGCAATAATTTTTCATTTAAATTGGGGTGCCTGAGTGGCTCAGTCAGTTAAGTGTGGGATTCTTAATTTTGGCCCCGTTCATTATCTCAGGGTTGTGGAATCCAGCCCTATGCAGGACTCAGTGCTCAGGGTGGAGTAGGCTTGGAATTCTCCCTCTCCCTCCTCTTTCACTCCTCCCCCTGCTCAAACTCTCTAAGATAAGTAAGAATATCTTTAACAAAACAAAGAAACAAACAAAAACATTATAGCATATGTTCAACTTTAATGCATGAATGAGCCTAAAATTCCCAAGAATTGAAACAAAGGCATTTCATTAAAGATCCTTTCTGAATGAAATCTCAAGATTATGCTGTTTTGGGGGGTTTTATTCCTTAGTATGAATTAGAAATAATTTTATTGAACAATTTTCACAAATTGGAAGGTTGGGCTCAGTCACATTTGTGTAAAGTCATTTGTAATACAGCACACACAACAGATAAAGCTAACTCTCTTTCAGTAAATGGTGTATTGATTTTACAACTGTGAATGCATATTGTACTATTTAGAGAAAATATCTGTTCCAGTGTGTGCCTCTTCCCTGGGAATATGTGTCCACAAACTAAATGGTAAGGTGAGAACTCCTCTAATTTGTTTACATTATGTGTTATTTACCCTGGAGTATGCTAACTGTTAGAGAAAAGAAAGAAGTCCACATGACGTCGAACAGCTTCTTTTTTATTAAAAGGAAGTGTGTACGTGCATATGCACACATACATGCACACACGGAAAGAGAGGAGAAGAAAGCAAAGAAGAAAGAGGTGGTGGGAGAATGAGAACCAGTATGGCTAGGCATTGTGCTGGTCACCGGCCATATAAAATACAATAAAGGATAGTCCTTGTATTGTAAGATGAGAGTACAATGAAGTGGATTGTCAAGTTCAATGCCTTTTGAGAGTGCTGTAAAACAGATCTGTAAATGGTGCAGGAAGAGCTCCAGCAGGAAGACCTAGGTAAGCAACATTAGACCAATGGGTGAGCCTTAAAGGACACTGCTGAGAGGAAGAGAAGAGAAAATGCATTCAGAGCAAAATCTGCCTAGTACTGAAGTCTGAAAGAAAATATATTTAGAGAAATATACATCATCCACTCAGTTGGAAGCAGGGATCCATAACATGCAAGCAACGAGACAAGATCGAACAGGATCAGAAGTAGCTCTGAAATCAGAGGATGTTTTGAGAATAGTAGAGAATAGCATACTCATTTAAAAAAAATAAATCTGTTTCTCTGGCAGATTAAACAGGTCTCTGTTTCAAGAGGACCACAAAATGTATAAAAGACTGTTAAAAAAATCACTGCAAATGTGAATGCTACTAAATGTATACTAATATAGATGTCTGAAGGTGAAAAAGTGGTATAAAAACAAAGGAATCTTGTGGCACCTAGGTGGCTCACTCAGTTAAGCATCTGCTTTCAGCTCAGGTCATGATCCTGGGGTCCTGGGATCAACCCTCATATGGGCTTTCTGCTCAACAGGGAGTCTGCTTCTCTCTCTCCCTCTGACCCTTCCCTCTACTCCTGCTCTCTCTCTCTCTTTCTCTCAAATGAATAAATAAAAAAAAATCTTTAAAAAAAAAGGCAAAGAAAAGGAATCCCAGAATCTCTTTAAAGAAACAGTCATCAGATAATTGAAAGTCTACTAATCTCTGTGTGGAGAATAAGAAGGTCCTCCTGAATATAACTACCACCATTTATCCTGTGTGTTGCCTATGTATTAGGCACTCTGCTAAATATCTGATACTCATCATTCCGTTTAATCTTTCTAACAACTCTAAGAGTAGGTTTTTCTGAATTCCATTTTAGAGATAGAAATCTGATGCTGGAAGGTGTTAAATAACTCACCTCAAATCATGCAATTAGTAAAGGAGAATAATGCCTTATTTCAAAGCCTGATCATTTAAATGCAAAAAGGACACAGAGCCCACATCACTGGTCTCATGATGAGGAGGTCACCTGTCCGTTTTACACCAAGTCATCTTAGCCTGCTTACAAGATGAAATTAAATCAGAGAATGGCATCAGACAACCTAAAGATCAAGAAGAAATGACTACTCCAGGGGGAGAGGAAGCTGCATGGAGCTGTAGAGCCGGCCTTTGTGGCTCCTGCCTAGGGTTGGCCAGACTCACACAGGGAATGCACAGAGGGTTCTCTGAGACACTACGGGCAATGAGGAGCAGCAAAAGTCACAAAAACCTGCTTACTGGGCACATACTATATGCCTCAGTATCTGTGCCAAAGCCCTTTACACATGAGCTAACAGGTGTGCCAAGAAGTGATACGACTTGTCACTGGTTATCCAACTCCAAAACTCATTGTCCCACGCAGGACTGCCTTCCACATCTGAGTGTAGCAAATACCTGAAAGATCATGTAGAATTGGTATTGAAATTGATATATCATTTTAACAACTTTTCTGCCTTGATCATGTCTTGCTGCCTCATAGAGTTATACAGAATATGGGGTGGAGGAGATTTGACTTTGAAATAGTCCTAGTTTAGTTGAGAGTTAGATAAGGGTACACATAATCACTCCAATAACAAGTGCAATGTTTTCAAGTTGCAAAATTCTTGCATAGTTTGGGGGTGTGGGAGATACTCCAAAAAGACCTATTACTAAATTGATGTTAATGTATTTTTCCCAAGTGCCCTAAGGTACACACATGAGCTCAGCTTTATGAAACTCATTGCACAAAAATTTAAATTCACGAAACGGATACATTAAGAAGTACTTATTCTCAAGAGAAAAAGCAATTTTCACACTATGCAAGGATTTCTTTAACTAGCAAATTCCCCCCTAGTGTATTTCAATTAGGTTTCCATTTACAAAACGGAAAAAAATCAATTTGCGTGTAAGTTTGCAGTGACACATGTGTTGCATAAAGCAAAATAAGGTAGTATCACTTTTTAGATATTTGAACAAAGCCTTGGGTAGAAAATACTTTGAAAACCACATACTGAAATAATACATACTTGTCAATGACACACGAAGTATCCTTCAAGTCTCCAGTTAGTTCAGTTGATGACAAACTCACCAACACTGGGTGTTCAGTGCATGCCAGCAAAACTCCCAAATTAGTTCCTACTGATGAACTCCTTTTTTTCCTAATACATTTTTTTCCTCGCTACTATTATCTGGAAACAAGTTGACACTGGCTTCTTACACACAGGACTTATCTAGACTTCCAGCTGTTTGGCTGATAAGGAGATTACTAAATAAACTTCTAACTCAGCCAGATGGTTGGTGGCCATGTTCAACTTGAAATATTTTCAGCTTTTTGGATTAACAAAGAGCTAAAAATTTTAAGGATAAAAAGAACTTGCCCCTCCCCACCTTTCAGGGTAATGTTTATTCACAGGGATACAGTTTTCAGACTTTTGATTGGCATCCCTGCATAAAGCAGCATCTGATCAACTGCATGGAGAACATGAAATTTATTGAAAGCATAAACAGTAACTATGGCTGCAAAATAAATTGGTTTTGTCCTTGCAAGGCTGAATACACTGGAAAAGATTTTCACATAAGCAAAATCTCTTCCGCAGATATGTCTTCTCCCAAAACCTTTAGCAATAAGATAATGGCCAGAATGTCAGTGACGGTTTCATGTAAGTCACTCTAAATAGCCTTTTAAATACCAAAGAGATACAAGGAGAAAGAAAACACAGAATTTAGAGTGAAATAAAAAGATCTGTGGTTTTGAATCCTGGGTTCTCCCAGGATGCAAGATCCTAGGCCTCTCTTTTATCTCTGATTGCCTCCTTTTCCTCACATGCAAAATGCGGACAAAAGTATCTACCTTCCATGGCATACAGCCTGTGAGGTACTAGCTATTTATATAGTTTTGTGGTCATTTATAACATCTCTTCTCACTCGGCTCCTTTATAAAACAGCTGCCTAACCGACTATAAACATCCCTGCAAATATTTTTCCTAATAACAGCTATATAAATCAGATGAATCTAACCAATATTCATAGGTAGTTCACTGCTCTGTGCCCATTACTGTTCTGATTACTCAGGGGAGAGGCATGATGATGTTTAAGAATGTTTTAGTTTACTTATATAGTAGACCAATTATAAAAATGGCCCCAATTTTCCACCCCTCCCCGCAGCCATGCTTTTTACACTGACTTTGTAGCTCTTTCTATCAAGATGTATAGTGTGTGTCCCAAATTCTTTTATCTGTGCTGACCTTCTGAGCTAATTATTAGCAGGTTATGATGGAAATGATGATCTTGAATATTTCTATTCTTTTGGAGTCTTGCCACTGCCATGAGAATAAGTTTGAACTACCATATTGCATAATGAGATATTGTGGAGAGGAGAGTCCACTTGTACTAGCCAATGATCTTTTAGACTAGTTATACACAGTTGAGCCCCAAACATCTAGAGTCCAGACTTGATCCCCATAGGTCCCTACTCAAATCACCACTGATTACAGATTCATGAGTGAGTTTAGCTTATTCCAACCATGCAAACAAATAAATTGATGAGGTCAGAGTAATGGCTCATGCAGTGCAGGCAAATAGAACAGTAACGGGGCACAGAGGAGGAACAGGTCATTGACATATAAATCTCAGGGAGGATTTTTCAATGTGATCCCATTAGGGCTGAGCCTGGAAGGTTGGAAAATGTGGGGAAATGTGGCAGATTTCCACTTAAGGACATTTTCTGACATGGTAAAACCTTTATAATGTTTATAAGAAGGGTTGTTTGAAGAAGTGGAGTAAGCAGATTTGCATTTTGGAAAGAACTCTGGCGATGATGTGGAGGCTATATGGTGAGGGAAAGGAAGGAGGAAGGAGAACTGAAGCCTACTCTAATAATAATTCATCTAAAAGACAGTGAAGATCTCACACAGGAAACAATCAATAAAAAAAAAAGAAAAAGAAACAGTCAATGGAGATAAAGAGGAAGAGATGGGTTTGAGAAATATCAGAAAGTAGAATCTATGGATGGAATTGTTGCTTTTGGTTACAGTGCAAAAGTACTCAGCAGAAAGGCAGCATACAGCAGAACTGATCATTCTCTTACTCCAAATGCTTTTGAGAAACCCACTGTGTCATTTTGATAGAATTCAGGCCCTGAAAGATGTCAGCTTTTGAAAAGGAGAGAACACGAGATACCTACAGATACTGGTGATTGGGTTTAGTTTCGCTTTGTAGCCTGCATTTAGACCCTTTGTAGATATAATCCGAGCAGGTGCTAGAAGCTGTACATACCCAAGGGTGGCTTTCTGGGACACTGCTAGACCCTACGTCCAAAGTTACAGCAACTTCTGGGAACATGTATGTCATCCTGAAGTCAGTGGCAGAAGTGACCATTTACTTTCTCTTTTGTCATTTTACCTTTCTTTTTCCCCATTAAGCTCTAACTGAGCCTTGTTTCAGAGTAGTGGACTGTGAAAGTGGGCTAAGAAGATTAAAGTCCTCCATGAAGAAGGTATGAAATATGACTATGACAATTTGATGCTGATCGCTTGTGATGTGTGAAATTAAATCCTTATCCAATGTGCCTAGGCAATGCAATTAGTTTTGGGTGTCTACATGAGGAAACATTTCTTGTTTAATCAATGCAGGAGCTCAGCTCCAAAGTAGAACACTCTTGGAAAAATAAATAAATAGATGAATAAGCAAACAAACAAACAAATAAATAAATGTATGTCATTCAGTGCCCTGGGTTTCCCAGGGGATGGGGTAGATGATGACAAAGAAGAAAACAAAATTAAATGATTTGTCTTATGAGTAAATGATATATACTCTGATTAATTATCTATTTATATTATTTCCACATTTATGTGTCTGTCCTTTAGCATATATTTGTTGAATACTACTCTGGATGAAATACTTATATTAAAGACAGTGATGAACAAAACAGATTGAGCCCCTGCTTCATGGTGTTTCCAATCCCCAGAGGAGTGAAGAGGCAGACATTAATAAAAGTAACTGCATAATTTAAAATGATAGCAAATGCTATGCAGAAGCAACACAAAGGGCCAACATGACAGCAAGGCTTTTGTCTATCTTTGTCGCTGATGTATGTGCCAAGCATTACCCCAAAACTTTAACAAACAACAGTTCATGTAATGCTTACGAAGTAAATACTATCATTGCTCCTATTTGGAGGAGGAGTAAAATGAGACAAGAGAAGTAAGTAGTTTCCCCAGGATCATCACCTATTAAGTAGCCAAATCCCAAGTAGAAACCATGCTTTCAGCCACTGTACTTTCTGTGTATGCTCACACAGAACAACTCACCTCAACCAAGTAAGCTGATCCTCTTCTTTACTACACACAGCTCAGTCATCCTCTGTGATCTAGATTATGACAAGCCTTCTGTGACACTGTCATCAAATCCCACAAATTTGAATCTCCCACATGTTTTAAGTTAAATATAAGAGGAATAGAATAGTAGGGTTATGAGCATGAATTCTTACACCAGCCTACCTGACTTTAATTTCCTAACTGATAGCTACTAGGTGCAAAAGCTTGAGCAAGGTACTTAAACCTCTCTATGCCACCATCACACATCCATCCTGGCACCACTAGACCACTGGTAGATCATCACTATTCTGGAACAGTTAGGAACTTAGAAAGGAAGACCCCAAACACATTACAGGGATTTGGAATGCTCAACCCTCAACACCTAGAATAACACCCAAAATGCAGTAGGTGCTCAATCTATGACTGAATGAAATTCTTTCATGATCTTTGCCAGCCTGCTTATCTACTGGCTAAACTTTCCAACAACATTGAATGACTTAATACTTTCACTCTATAGTTCCTTATATCCATAGCACTGTATTATTCTTTCTGTCTATAAAAAAGTCCCACAATACATCCCATATCATAAATCTATGCAGTCAAATGTTTGGTAGAATTGGTGGGGGTAATGAGTATTTTGTAAAGATAAACCAATTCAACTGCATATTATATTTATATAATGCCTTCAGTAGGGCCTGGGTATCTTGTAATGAAAATATATTAATATTTCTGGAGCAGAATATATGAATATTCACATGAAAAGAGATTGATGAAGGCTCTAGCATACCAGTTCATTTTAGGTTTTGCTACTATTTGAGCTACGTTTTGTTTTTGTTTTTGTTTTTGTTTTTCCCCTTTCAGAGAGTGCTGATCTTTCAACTGTAGATAAGGTATTGCAAACTCTCCTTACCTCACAATCTTTTTTGGTTTTAACCTTCCCATCTCTCTAGGATAAGACCTCATAGTACCTTCCTGGGGAGTTTATCCTATTTCTTGCAGCTGAAATAGACTTCCTTGCCCTCTATCCCCACCAGCTTCCATTCCTCTAATAGTGTGATGACATTTTTAGCATTCTGCTTGATTTAGATACACATATACTTATTTCCCCTTCTAAATGAAAGCCCCTGGAAAGTCAGGGAAATACCTTACTGATACTTTATCCTTTGTACTAACAAAGAAATTATCCTTATCATGAGTAAGGCTTAATTGAACATAAAAGGTGATTAGACTTTGGAGAGAAGAGGATAGAATATTCCAGAAAGAGTTACATAGTAGTGGATGAAATTAGTTCCATACTCTGATTACGTACTACACAGGGGCACTTACTAGCATATTGCATGGGTTACCTAACTAGAAACTAGCAAGCCGCAAAGACAAAAATCCAGACTTCAGGGTTGAGTGACTTACAGTTAAATAGTGACAGCATTATAATTAAAATTTAAGACTTTGTGACTTTAAATTGTTGGGTTTTTTTCCTCTCTATTCTCCACCCAGAA
This sequence comes from Vulpes vulpes, assembly GCF_048418805.1. Lineage (NCBI taxonomy): Eukaryota > Metazoa > Chordata > Mammalia > Carnivora > Canidae > Vulpes > Vulpes vulpes. The sequence continues at coordinate 31,607,117 of NC_132790.1, forward strand.
AAGATAGTATGATGTAAGGAAATTTGAGGAATCTTTTTGAATTCTGAAAGCAATTTGTAAATCTCATGTAATTATAGACACAAATCTGGAATGGAAGAGTCAAATAATGCAACAATATTTCCCTGTGATGCAGCCGGGAACTTGAGGGCTAAATCACAAGGTGAGGAGTGCTGGAGGAATTTATCACTCTTATTGTTGCAAGGAAACTAGAGAATGGAGATAATATCTAGAAGGAGTCACTAGGTTCAACAAGATTGCAAACTTAATTGTAATGCCGATCCCCTCTGTGCCATCTTATTAAGCAGCTAGGAAATCCTTTATCACAAAAGATTTCCAAGGATGTGACCTTTTCCTTTTCTCCATTTCTATTTCACTTAAATTATCACCCTGAAGATTTCAAAGGGGCACTCTCAGCAGTCTGATAGATTGGAGCCCCTCTCTAACTAAAGAAACATTGATTGCATAAAGAGAAAAAAATATCAGAGACCTCCCCCATAGGTCTGTGCAACCAACTTTGTACTCATGCAAGACTTTTTTTTTTTTTTTTTTTTTTTTGGTATTGGCTATCACTTTGAAAATGAGAAAGTAGCAACAAAATAATTAATTGCTGGAATAACATCTTGTGGTGTGAGTATAGCCAAGAAAGCAATTGTGAAGATGGCATTGTAAGTCTCCATTCCCGTTCTCTCATGTAACTTGGCCATTAAACCTACTCAAGGCACAGAGAAAGAGGGAATTTATTCTGTGAGTGAAGCTGAAAACTCAGCATGGGCTGTGGAGATCAAGTCTGGTCTCTCTCTCAAATCTGTACTACAATCTTGCAAACATGATCAGCAAGTCCTGAATCTTTTAAGTATGTTTACGTACATATATGTGTAAATGTGGCATTGTTAACCTTCTGTGTTGGACAGGTGAATATAGTTGGATTTTTAGGCTTATGTTAGCTCTGAAAGGTTAGGTTAATGGAAGACACATTTCCATCAGTTTCTCTGTTGCCTTCCTGTAAAGTCCAAACTGCTTAACATGGTGATAACATCTGTGTGTTCTGCTCTCTGCCTACCTTTATAGCCACTCTTCTATTCATACCAGATACTGTAAGATACAGTTGACCCTGAAGCAACACAGGTTTGGAAGGTGCGGGTCCACTTATATGCAGATCTCCTTCAGTACATACAATACAGTACTGTAAATGTATTTTTTTCTGCCTCTTGATTTTCTCAATGGCATTTTCTCTAGCTCGCTTTATTGTAAAACTACAGTATATAATATATAAAATATACAAATATGTAAATTGATTGTTTATGTTATCGGTAGGTGTTCCAGTCAATAGTAGGCTATTAGTAGTTAAGTTTTGTGGGGTTGGGGAGTCAAAAGTTATACTCTGCTTTTCAACTGCATAAGGGGTCAGCTTCCCTAATTCCCATGTTTTTCAAGGATCAACCGAATTCTTCTTCCCTCTACTGGGACATTTCTCCCTCCCCGCCCCCGCTTAGTGCAGTTGGTTTGTTCCTTCTCTCCCTTCTAACTTCCAGTGTTCCTCTTGATCTTCCCATATAGTCTGGGTCTCAGAAGCTTCCACATAGGAATGTGCATGGACTCATCCTGGGCTCACGTTTCCACGTTGAGGCCACCTTCACAAATCTGTTTTCCTTCTGCCAGCCCTGCTCACATCTAGAATTATTTGGTTCCTGATGGTCTTTCCTACTGAATTATGAATTCTGGGAGGTTAGGGACAGGTTCAGCTTGTTAAACTATATCCTCAGCCTTTGGCACAATGTCTGATGCATACTAAGATCTCAATACGTATTTGTTGGAAAAATAAATGGATAAAAGAAACCAATGTGTCCAGAGATAGTCAATATCGAAAACTGGTTGGCCGTTTTAAATGAACAACTTTCAATCGCTTATTTCTAAAACTCCAAAGACAAAGCAAATGGGTAATTTTTCATCTCTTTGACCACATACTTACTTAGTGTTACTTAAATAAATGAGCTAGGGAAACTAAGTAGAAAGTGCTGAACTTTGAAGCAGGTTCTTCTAGCTTAGTTCCTGAGCTTCTCACTCTAGCCAAGTGGTCTTCTCATTTAGACTCCTTACTTACAGAGCAAAGGTAGCAATAGATGACAATTACAAGTGAAATGTCAATAGACCTATTTTCTGTTTGTTGTTTCGATCCATTTCACTTAAAGAATTAAAAAGATAAAAATGATGGTACAGTATTGACATTTACAGCTTACTCAGTAACTATAGGTTTGTTGTTGCATTAAACTGTATGTACATATGATATTACATTAGTTTCAGTGATTCCACAAGTCTGTATCTTTATACTATGATCACAAATATACCTGCCACCTGTCACCATAAAATGCTATTATAGTATCATTGACTATATTCTCTATGCTGTATCTTTTATCCGTGACTTACTCATTCCATACCTGGAAGCCTGTATCTCCCACTATCCTTCACCCATTTTGTCCATCCCCCATGCCCCTCCCCTCTGGCAACCATTGGTTTGTTCTCTGTATTTATGGGTTTACTTCTGCTTTTTGTTTGTTATTGTTTGTTTGTGTAGCTTTTATTATTATTATACGATGTAAAGCAAGACATATAAAGATGAGTTAGGTTAGATATAAATTTTTTTTAAGATTTTCATTTATTTATTCACAAAAGGCACAGAGAGAGAGAGGAAGAGACACAGGCAGAGGGAGGAGAAGCAGGTTCCATGCAGGGAGCCCAATGTGGGATTCGATCCTGGAACCCCAGGATCACACCCTGAGCCAAAGGCAGATGCTCAACACTGAGCCACTCAGGTGTCCCAAGCCAGATATAATTTTTATCCTCAAGAAGCTCCTAATCTAATCCAAGGAATAAAACCAATATGTAAAGAACAGATTACAGAATGATTTATGAAGAACACTTTTGAGGTTCACACTGAACATGAAAATTCTTTTAAGAGCACATGGCTTCTGTCAGGGTGGAAATGATCACAACAAAGTTTGAATCTTAATTTTATCAGTAGCTGTGAGTTCTTGAGAAAAATTTAGCTTCTATGAAGGTCAATTTCCTCAGCTGAAAATGTGGGAGATGGCATCACTCCATAGAATTATACTATGGCTAAAGTACAATAATGGATGTGGGGGAACTAGCAGAAATGCAGTGATATTCCAGCACCTGTAATATGTCCAGTGCCCTGAGACTTATATTCAATAGTCTGGAATATGATTAATGCTTAATAGAATTTTGCATGAAAATAGTAATAATAATAAAAGAATGTGTGAAAGCGCTTTTGAACTTGGTCTTGAACGATGAGGTGATTTAGAGGCCAGTTATGGGACAGAACAGGAGTGATAACATATTCTATGTGAGGAAGGAGGGTGAGAAAAGGGGCAAAGACAGAAAATCACAAAGCATGGCAAGAGGGTGGTCAAGTGACAGCGTGATCCAAGGTCATACAGCTAGTCACTGGTAGATCAGGATCCACTCCATGTTACAATATAGCTTCAGAAATAAAGCCATAGATGGCATTTGAGACAGCTTGAATTTTAGGAAGATTATTTTGGTGGTTATTTGCAAGAAAGCCTAGAAAGTGTAATTGAGTCCCTACCATACTCCAGGTGCTGATCTAGGATACTAGACACACAACATATAAGTCATTCTTATAGAAAGTTATAGTGCTGTCACATGAGTGAGGCAATAAAATACTTTAGATGTTAGTGGAGGTAAGAAGACAATAATATTACCCATAATTATGGCAAGTAATCATATAATGCTTACTATTAGAACTCATCTGTATCCGACCTATAAATAATGGCAATTTCATATAGATGAAGTAAATATATTGTAGGAATTATTTGGTGTGTTTCAAAAGAGTGCATCCATGAAATTCTAATAGCATCCCATCAGATTAGCACTATTACTGTTCTCATTTAGTGTAAAGAAATGGAGGGACATTTCCAAAGAGTTTGAGCTACTTAATCAGACCTCAAGAGAAAGGTACATTCTGAAGATAAAATTGAGAATGTCATGAATGTCAACATAGGAGCTGAAGAATGAGGATAGATGGAATTTCAACATGTTTAAAACAAAGCAAGGAAAGGATGAATTTAGAAATGTGAGGGAAAGGTCACCAATATTGCACAGAACTTACTTATAGTAAAAAGTTATCTGATATTTATCTGAAATTTAAATATGTTCTATATCTTATTTGCTAAGTCTGGAAATCCTTCTTATATGAGCAAACAGCAATTTATCATAGCTAAATATGTAGAATCATCCATGTGATGGATGACTTACCTGACTTAGAGATATTAATTTGTTATCAGAAGATCTGGACTGTACATCTGGCTCTATCCCTTTCTATACCACATTTTTAGTACTTTTCATCATGCGTGTATTGAAAATGACTTTGAAAATATGTTTGTAAGAGAAAAGGTATTAGGGCACATGATGAAATGAGCACTGGGTATTATAGAAGACTGATGAATCACTGAACTCTACTTCGGGAAACTAATAACATGTTATATGTTAATTAATTGAACTTAAATTTTTAAAAAATATATTAATGAGCTCATGTACACACACTATACTTTGTACTTGGAAGCATAGGGTGATGATGAATCTTGCCTTGTTTCTCTTTGTTTTTTCACAGTAACATTTCACAACATTGTAAGCATCAGACATGATGGTATTTAGATACTTCCACATATGTGGCCACTAAAAGACCTCTGTCTCCTGAATCTCCATTTCTAGCCCTATAATGGAAAAAATATTATTCTTTTATTTATCCTACATTTTAAAACCTACATTTACTATGCATTTATTCTCTTTTGGCTCTCTACAAAGCACTAAGGAGTCAGAGTCAAGCAAATGAAAGCCCCTGGAGCTAAAAATCTGATGGAGATACATGTAAGCATGAGAAGCACTTATGAAAATGAATGTTTTTTGTAAAGTGGAAGAGATTATACAAATACAATTTTGGTAACTTTTCAATAACCTCCTAAATCAAATCATCTTCCTTTCCCCAATTTCTCCTTAACCTATCTTTTGTACCAAACAATCTTCTAGAGAATAGATGCATCCAGGTTACTCTCTGAATTAAATATCTTTGAAAGAATCCTATTGCCTATAAAGTCCAAACTTTGTAATGTGACAGAAAAAACCATTACAAACTATTATCTTTTTTCAGATTCTTTTGCTACCATGCTTTTGCACCAGCTACTGCCCCTCCCTAATATTCTATCCCAAATGAGCTCTTTTTTTTTATGACTGAAGGCTCATTTCAATTGTCTGCTATCTTATGAATCTTGTCCTCAGTTCTCCCAGAAAGAAGGGATTGATTTTCTCATACTTCTCCTTCCATATACCATGCTATTGCATTTTATACAGCATTATAATTTCTTTATGTATCTTTTGTTCCTGAATGCCTCAAGAGTACTGTATAAGTACAGCACATACAGTTTATTTATTTTAACACCTTAGGGAAGAACATGGACATTAGTTTAAAAAATTCTAAATGAATGTTTGTTGAATTAAATATATTTATGCATACTTACTACATAGAAGTCCAAATAGGTAGGCAAATACGGATAATTCTAAACATTCTAAAAAACATTTAGGATTGATAAATTCTAAACATATATAAGTATCTGTAAATCTTTTGTAAATATATATATGTATATATGTATTATATATACATAATAAGGCAATATAAGATATAAGCTTGGTAATTATATTCTGAATTGAATGTACATCATCACCATTATCACAGCTAGCATTTACTGACCATTTGCTATGTGTCAAACATTTTGCTTTGTACTTCGTATGAACTTTATTTTTTTTTAAACATTTTTTTAACTTTTTATTTATTTATGATAGGCACACAGTGAGAGAGAGAGAGAGGCAGAGACACAGGCAGAGGGAGAAGCAGGCTCCATGCACCGGGAGCCCGACGTGGGATTCGATCCCGGATCTCCAGGATCGCGCCCTGGGCCAAAGGCAGGCGCCAAACCGCTGCGCCACCCAGGGATCCCTCGTATGAACTTTAATTTCATTGTCACAACAGTGACCTTTGCAAAGAAGGAAACCCAGAGGTAAAGTGGGGATGCAAATTGTCCATAGTTTTATGCTTCTTGAGTGGATGAGTTGATTTTAAAGTCTAGACCTTTCTGACTTTAAAGCCTGTGTTTATTCTAGTCTGTGCTTAGATTCACACATACACAAAGATGCAGACAGAAGATGGATAGAGAGAAAAAGTTATACAGGAACATATGCACATGTGTCATAGATAGTAGCTATGAAATGTATACCTATATACCTTAAACTCTTACCTACAAAATATGAACATATTGTGAGTATATATAATTATGTGAAAGACACACATTAAATATATATTATAAATGTGCAGATAGAATAAATGAACATCTCTTTCTACTTCCAAAGTGCATACTTGTTCACAGACCTAACATTTTGTTATGATAAAATAAACCTTGGGTGAATCAATGAGCAAATACATATATGGATTTTTTTTCAGTATAAATATATTTTTATATACATTAACATTTTTGGTGTTTTTTTTTTTAAGAACTACAAATAGAGGATATACGTGATTCTTCAGGTTAAGAAATCCATAGCAACTCTCCCTCAATACTCTTGCTAGCAACAGCTGCCACCCCCATGTGGTAGAGAGGTGTGGACCACCATTAGTAAGTGTTAATTTGTCAGTCTAGTTGGGACAAAGATACCATTATAAAGCTTTGTTCTCTGAAAAAATATACAATCACAGCTGAAATTCAGGCACTTGCTTTCATCACAAAGGCAAGGATTTACAACAAAACAGTCTTTGTGTTTTGTATTATGTTTTTGCTGTTCCTTCCGTTATTCTCCAGCCTCTGGGTCAGTTGCATTTGTGTTTATTCTTTCAGATATGCTTACCTAGCAAGGTGCATATGTTAACATAGTATTGTCTACCCTAAAAGCTCCCTTAAAAATAAAAAAAATAAGTAACTTTTTTTTTTAATTCCCTTACTTTCTTTGTACCTGAGTAAGGCTTTGACAGTTCCTGTATCCCTCTAAAGCAGGGAAAAACACTGGAGTCTTCTCCTGCAAGTGCTATAAAACCTGAAGAATGTGGAATAAATGTAATCAGGATTCTGGTATTTGCTTTTGGGTGACCTGGGAAAATTTCTTAATCCCTGTGTTCCTCAGTTTTTCCATCTATAAAATGAAAATCATACCACTTACATGATATACTTTTTATGAGAATTAAATCATAGTGTCCATATCTGAATGATGCAATGAGCATAAATGTTCCAGAGAACCCAGTAAAATGAAAGATAATAATTAAATCAGCAGTGGTGAAGATATAGGAAGGGACTATCAGGTCTAAGAAATTGCAGGACAAAGGAATGTGGGTGAAAGTCCATGGGAGAAGAACAAAGTACTTCATTCAGGAGAGAATAGTTTCCCTGGTAGAGTTCAGAGGGGCACTTGTAAAACATGTTTAAACAGTAATCCAAATCACAGGTAGAAATCCAAAAACAGATGTTTCAGGAAGATGAAAGGAATGAAGTGCAAGCTAGAGACAGAATGACTTGAGAGCTAGAGGACATGGTAAATTTGACAAATGCTCCCTTTCTTGTCACAAAAATAAAATAAGACAATTGAAAGCTTCTTTGGGGGCACTTGAGTGGTTTAGCTGGTTGAGTATCTGACTCTTGGCTTCAACTTGGGTGGTGATCTCAGGGTCATGGGATTGAGCCTCACGTTGGATTTCATGCTCAGAGCACAGTCTGCTTGGAATTCTCTCTCCCTCGCCATCTGCCCCTCTCCACTATGCTCTCTCTGCCTCCACCCCTAAAATAAATAAATAAATCTTAAAAAAACCTTCCACTAATATTATAATAAAAAATAATAATAAACAAAATGTATGTAATGTTTATTATGTGTTAGCAATATGCCAAGTCTTTGCATACATCTTATTTAATTCTCACAGCAATGTTACATATATGGAGTTGCTTTCAGACACATGAACAGATAAAGAAGCTGAAGCATAGAGAGCCAAGGGGTCCAAGGACACAGAGTTAGCATGAGACTAAGAACAAGAACCCATGTAATCCACCCCAGAGCCAATGTTCTTCACCCTAGTAACATATTACTCCTAGGAAGACCGTGATTGACTCCTACAGATAAAGCTAATGCAATATGTCATGATTTTTAGCTATTAGTGGAGGGTAAAAAATATATATATCTTTGTCCTGGGTAGAAGGAATTTTTTTCAAGTGGCAAAGGCAGAATGATAGTACACCCAAAAAGAGGAAAATAAAATTGTTCTTTTAAAAAAAATTATTTATTTATTCATGAGAGAGATAGAGAGAGAGAGGCAGAGACACAGGCAGGCTCCATGCAGGGATCCTGACATGGGACTCGATTCCGGGTCTCCAGGATCAGGCCCTGGGCTGAAGGCAGCACGAAACCTCTGAGCTACCCGCGTTGCCCAAGGGAAATAAAATCAAAGCACCAACAGTTGGCTCTCAGTGAAGGATTTTTATGTTGTTAAAATAATAAATGTATTGGATTTTGGTTTTGATGTCAGTCTAAAACACAGTATAGGAGATGGGACTATGTTTACCAAAATACAGATGGCTTTGGATTTGGTGGTATGAAACAAAAGGAATCATTCCAGAAGATGAGGACAAAAAGGTGAGAAGGGAGGACACAGTACGGAGAGGGGGTTTAAAAGAGACTATCTAATCATAATGAAACAGGAAAGAAAGTCAAACTATTCTATTTAAGTACTTACTGAAAATGTATCAATAATAATTGGACTGGGGTAATAGAGTTATGCAAGTTTAGTTAATCTTTCCATAGAAGAAATCAATAGATGTATTAAATTGTTTGAATTAAGAAAATTGTTTAATTGTATGATTTAGATTTAGAATGGTAATTACCAAAGTACAGGTTAAATGGTTAAAAGTATGGAAAGTAGGACAGAATCAGGAAAAGTACAAAGAGTAGTGGGACCAGAGAACTCTTACTTTCCCCCCTAAGCTTTACATAATATATAGGCACATGTACATACTCATGCATATAGACTTATGTGTAATTATCTATCATATATATATGATAGATACTGCATCCATTCATTATTCAAGTAAAGAATTAGGGAGAAATGATTAAAAGAGATAATATCTATAAGCTCCTGCCTATACATTTTTCATTCAAATATCCATACATCTATGGCGAGGAAAGCATCAATTTTCTTTCCATATTGCAAATCAGAAAAGTGAAGATCAGAAGGTTAAGAAAACGCAGAGCTTAGTTTTGAACTAAAAAATGTTTGATTCTATACTGTTTACTATTAACCCCTATACCAGGTATGCAGACTCTTAATTTCCTGTGTCCTTTGCCTAATTTACTTTTTTAAAAAAGATTTTATTTATTTATTCATCAGAGGCACAGAGAGAGAGGCAGAAACACAGAGGGAGAAGCAGACTCCTCTCAGGGAGCTCTGACGCAGGACTCAATCCCTGAACCTAGGATCAGATCCTGAGCCGAAGGCAGATGCTTAACCTCTGAGCCAACCAGGCATTCCCCTAATTTACTTCCTATTCCATTATGCCATCCTGAAGCTGACTCCATGCCTGGCTTCATATCTAAATATTTATTAGTCTTTCTTTCAATATGATTTTGTGAGCCTGCTTTCTGATAAGGTTCTGGCAATAATCTAGTACCAAGATACCCACATAGCCCCCTATTTATAGTCACCATTGAACTTCTACTAGTTCAAAAAACATATAAATCACCAGATCTTATATCCATGCCTGATTTGTAGACCCCGCTGGGATATTTAATAATCATGTTAATATTTCCAGAAGAGCTCATGGATCTCACACTCCTTCCTATAATGTGTCCTCCCTTATCTTTTTCATCTCAGTGAATGACAGCACCAACCACTCTGTTACTCAAGCAAATAATTTTTCCTAGAATCTATTCTAATGAGTCCCTGGGCTTCCTGTCTTGTCCTTCCTTAACCTATTGCTCAAACAACAATGTTTTAAAAACTTAGGTCATGTTCCTTGTCCACTTAAAATGTTTCAATCTCACTTAAAAAAAAATAAAACAAATTCAAATAAACTCCCTACATTGGCCCTTATGAATAATTTCTCACAACACCTTTTCACACTCCGTATTTCAGCAACATTGGCCTGGATATTTCTCAAATACTCCAAGTTCATTCCTGCCTGATTGGCCTTACCTAGAATTCTCTTCCAAAAGATCTTCATGTGGCTAGCTCTTTCTTTAATCCAGATCTGTTTAAAATTTACCTTCTCAGAGAAGCTTCCTTTTCCTATTTCATTTCAAGTAGCCATTCTCCATCACTATCATATAACTTTTTATTTCATCATAGCATTTCTCTGTAAATGACATTATCATTTATGTGATTATTTTCCCTGTTGTCTTCTTTACTATGATATCCAAGAATGCCTGACCTTGTGTGCCTTGTTTAACAGGAATCTGGAACAACTTCTCTACTATCCTCAGAACCTAGAACAGTGCCTCTATAAATGTTTGTGATATGAAGACCTCTGAATATTTGTTGAATAAATTAATCAACAAACAAACTACTCATATCCAGAGGAATGATGGATTTGATTTGTTTAAAAACAGCCAGGCAGACCAACATCACCATGGAAAATCTATACCATCATCAATACCATTGTCTTTCTTCCTTTCCTCTAACAAACCATCTCTAGCAATTGACTCACAAACTATCTTGCAGCCTATAATAGCATCAAGGAGTGATAGTCGTTCAAGAAATTAGAAATCCCTTGTAGGGTAATAAAAAATCTCTAGATGAAAATCATCATAAGCAACACTACAAATCCTGCCTAGGAGCTGACATTGATTCATGAGTGGATTAAATAAATTAACAGTGGATCACTAATTTGAGATGGTTTTTATTTCTCTGTAAGGCTTTCTTTTCTTCTTTCTTTCCTTTCCTCCTTCCTTTTCCCCTCCCTCCTTTCCTTCCTTCTGCCCTCTCCTTCTCCCTCTCCCCCTTTTTCCATTCCTTCCCCCTTTATTTATTCTCTTTCCTTCTCTCCTTCCTTTCTTTTTCTTTGTTGTAACTGCAATGTATTCTCATATATCACACTCATGATTCCATTTAGCCGCATGAATATTTCTTCCCCAAATGAGAATAGCATCATCAGATTCACTTTCCAAGAGAGAGATTCAAGAGTGAAGATGCTGGGAGTTGCTATTCTTTGGGAGGTGGGGATTTGAAAGATCAGCTTTCATATTTTGGGTCAAATCCTAGTCCTCCACTTCCTCTTTGTGTGCCTAAATATACTTCGGTTTCTCCATTTTCTACATCTGTAAAATGAAAATGTTGATACCTCAGACTATTATTGGGAGAGTTAGATGTGAAAATACTATTCATCATGCTAGGCACTGTATCTTTCTTTTTTAATATTTTATTTATTTGTTCATGAGAGACACAGAGAGAGGGAGAGAGAGGCAGACACACAGGCAGAGGGAGAAGCAGGCTCCATGCAGGGAGCCCAACATGGGACTCAACCCCGGGTCTCCAGGATCACACCCTGGGCTGAAGGCAGCACTAAACTGCTGAGCCAGCCGGGCTGCCCTAGGCACTGTATCTTAAGCATATTTCATACAGCCTTCAAAATATTGCCACAAACAACCAATGTGATGGATGTTATCATCCATTATATTAATGAAACTGTGAAGGTTCAGAGTTAAGGGATAGTTCTAAGTAGAGTCATGATTTGAACCCAGGCTTTTTAAAGTGATTCTTCAGTCCATGCCTTTTATGTTATTTCATTTTGCAGAGGAGTCATCTTGATGGGATCCAATGAGCTGCCTTTCTCTGCTAACCCCCAAGCTGAGCTCTATCCCCGGTAAATGATGGAGTGGTTATTTACAATCCCATAGTCATGGGCCATAGACAGTGAACTTAGAAAACACAAGAACACTCCTGATATGTCTCTCATAACGGAGGACAAGAAGTTCATTGGAAAGTAGTAGCTCTGACACAGATCCTGTCAGATATGACAAATTATGTACTTGAGTATATTTTACTTACTTTAAGTGAAATTCCCATTTTCAATGAAAGGAATCAAACTATAGGCATTTTGTTTTGTTTTAAATTTCTAACCAAACACACATAAAAAATAAAACATATGGCATATGGTAGGAAGATTCAGGCTCTAAATTGTATTAGGAGATTACAGACCCACTCAAAAACACCCTGTCCCCCTTTTTCCATTTACACAATCAGTCTCAGAAGTTGCTACCTTCTCTGTTCCAAAACTCTCCAGAATCCATGCCCTTCTTCTCACACCCTCAACAGCTGTTTAATCCTCCCAATCAATTTTAACTATTATATGACCCCTCTGCTTGCCTCTCACTGGAGCCTCCTCAGTGTGTTAGCCATTAAAGCATACATGAGTTTCTGAAAGACAAATATGATCATGGCACTCTGCTTGCAAGTCTTCAAGATGCCCAGTTGCTGACATGATATGAAACAAATCTTTTAGAATGGCAAAAGAAGATCCCATTTTTGTCCCCACCGTATATTTTCCTGCCTACCTCATGCTTCCACTCTTACAACACTTCAGCAGCACCCAACTCTGTGTGGTTCCCAAGACACATGAAGCAGTCTCCTATCTTTATGAATGGGCACACACTCCAATTTGCCTAGAATATATAGTTCACCTTGCTCAGTTTTGCATACTATTCATCTTTCATGACTTAAGTGCTACTCATTTAACTTTCCAAGGAGAATTCATCAATACTTTCTTTATGTGACCATCTCACTTGGTAAATATATCTTAGATATAGCACTTATAGCATTTCATTGTGATTTTTCACCTACACATTTGTTGCTCAAAGGAGAGTGAACTTATGTGTGTCTTATTTATGTTCGTATCCCTAAGAGGTAGGGGAGGGTCAAGCAGAGTAGATATCATCAGTAAATACCTTGGGTATGAATAAATATTTAAAGATAAAAGATTGTTTCCAGGATACAGTTAAACTATTTTTTTGAAGGTGTATAATATATCAGGTCCTGTGCTAAACCTTGGGGATATATGACTATGAAGTGGTCATCCATAATCTCAAATTTCACTGAGTTTTTTCTTTAAAGATTTTATTTATTTATTTATGAGAGGCTCACAGAAAGAGGCAGAGACATAGGCAAAGGGAGAAGCAGGCTCCCTGCAAGGAGCCCGATTTGGGACTCGATCCCAGGACCTTGGGACAATGCCCTGAGCTAAAGGCAGATGCTCATCCACTGAGCCACCCAGGCATTCCAAATTTCTCTGAGTTTAAATGCTAAAAATCTTACAGAAATGCAGGCCTCCAGTCACTCATTAGATAATATTTCAGGTGAATTGACAGGAGTAATGGATCAGAGGCAGATGTGTAACAGAACAAATATGATACTGTGTTACAATGTTTTCCCCTGCCCATAAGCAGTACAGTCACCATAAAAACAACCTACCTATCTGCTGCCCTTTGAAAAATCCTAGAGTTGCTGGAAAAGTTCTATTTCTTGACCCGAGTGGTGGTTATAAGGATGTTCACCCTGTGATAATTTACTAAGTGATACATCAGGTTTACTGTTTTTTTTTCTATATCTGTAATATATTACACTAAAAATGCTAAAAAATATATATGAAGAACAGTAAAATCAAACAGAAATCCCCAAATTGTAAGTGATTACTTTTAATATTTCAGAGAAGACAAATAGCATGAGAAATAAAACAACAAAAACAAAAACCCAAAATATAAAATAAACAGACTTTGGTCTGAAGATGCTTCCAACTATTGTCATATCTTGGAGCACTTGATGCCATGTCTGAGGCCTATCAGGCTAAACAGACAAGATTGTAACCTAAAGTTCAGTTATTCCAGGCTTCCCAGCTGCTTAAGGATAGAGTGCTGATATCTTAGACCACCTGTGAGGGCTCAGCAATTGAAAAGTTATTTCTTCGAAAGATCAAGGGCCATGCAAGAAATGAAGCCAGCGACTACAGGCTGTGGGTGACTTTCACAATTAATTGTGTGACTTTTCTAACTTTTTTATAGTACAAAGAGACAAGATAAACCTCTCATTCAGAAGTACATGGCTCTTCCTTCTGTTGAGCACCCCAAACTTGGTCATTTCCATTTCAAACTGCTTCTTTCTCCCTTGAATGGGCTCAGTCTGATCTTCCAACACTCTTGTATTATTGAAACAGTTTGGCAGCAGAGACAAGTAAGGGTTTGGGATAGTAGCTTGTAAAAGAGAAAAGAGTAAAGAGAGCACTGCAGAGAGGAAGAGTTTAAAGAAACATCAGCAGTTGGGGTTCAGGAGTGAAAGTTTTCAGAGTAGATGGGGTGAAGAGAATAAAGATTTTTTTTGAAGAAAAAGAGACAGGAGGAAGGAAGAAGAAAAGAGGAAAGGAAGGAACAAAAGAAAATATGGGAGGAAGGAGAGGTAGATGGAGAGAGGGAGGGAAGGCAGAGTGTAAAGACTATTCCTCTGTGACTGCTGGGATGTTGATATACCAGCTCTAAAGGATAATATAAACTTGGGTTCAATCTCAGATTTTCCATTAACTGCTTCAGTTACCTTGGAGAAATTAGTCTCTTTAATCTTTGGCTTCTGTCTGAAGGCTAAACATTCCTATAGTATTTAATGATATTTTTGTTTATATTAAAGGTAATAGTATATGTACAATGCTTAATCCAGTGCACTTAAGACATGTTAGTTTCTTTTGCTTCTTTTTTCTTCCTTCTATGCAAATTGACAAAAAAAAAAAAAACACACAGCTAACTTATAGTAACTGCTTAAAGAATGTTGTATACATGAGATGGGTGAGTGAATAAAAAGGTGAATTTACAGACATGATAGTCCAAGAGTAAAATCCTAAGGTTATTCAGGTCATTTAATGGAGCAGGAGGCAGATAGAAAACCTAATGTTTCTTGGGCACATAGGTGGCTCAGTGGATGAGCATCTACCTTTGGCTCAGGTCATGATCCCAGGGTCCCAGGGTCGAGTCCCACATTTGGTTCCCCACAGGGAATCTGCTTCTCCCTCTGCCTGTGTCTCTGCCTCTCTCTGTGTGTCTCTCGTGAATAAATAAATAAAATCTTAAAAAAAAAAAAAACAACTAATGTCTAGATGTCTTTCTTTTTTCAGGTCTGTACAAAGGACAAGGAGAGCATGGACAAATTCATCTCATCTGTAATGGAGTTTAGCTAGATGCACCAGCTATCTTCTCTGATCTTCCCCTGTTGCTAAAGCTCTATTGAGTGATTGGAGTTTGATTGAGTTTATCTCTTTCAACTCACAGATAAGGAAACAGGGTGCCAGAGAGGTGCTGTGAGTCCTTTATGATGAATTTGTGCAAAGACAGAATTGAGTCCAAAGATCACCTCCTCAAGTGTGGGACAATTTTTACCATACCAGTGAATAAAGCCAAACCAGAATAAAGTATCTCTTTCTGAAAGTGTTGAAATAAATAGCATCATGTGACTTTATACCTAGAAGAAAACTTAAAAATTATCTAGAGTTCCCAGAAAATTCTCAACCTTGATTGCTGACAGAACCATCCATGTAACTGTCAAAAAACAACAACAACAACAACAACAACAACAACAAAAACCTTAAGTCATAAACCTGATGCTACAATATTTAAATTAAAATCTCTGTAGATAGGAATTAGTTAGGCAAAGGCATTTTTAATAAATCCATAAGTGGTTTTTTAGACTTTTTAAAAGAATTTCTCATCCATACACATTTTACTAGCCACTCACTTTATTTTATTTTATTTTTTCCTAGAGTATTCTAAAAAATATCCAAGGATGGGCACCTGGGTGGCTCAGTTGGTTAAGTGTCTCTCTTCACTCAGGTCATGAACCCAAGGTCCTGGGATTGAGTTCTGCATTGGGTTCCCTGCTTAGCAGAGAGTCCGTTGCTCCCTCTACCTCTGCCATTCCCTCTACTTGTGCACTCTGGCTCTGTCTATCTCTCTGTGAAATAAATAAAAAATGTTTACAAAATAAAGAAAATCCAAAGGAAAATATTTTTTCATCCATTAATATTCCCGTATATATCTCTGACAAGGAACTTTAAAGGTATAATCATCAAACTATGTGCTGTTTCACCAAAATAAACTATAGTGACCAGGTGATTCTAATGTGCAGCCAAGTTTGAAATACACAGATGGAGTCTAACCTTTCTATTTTATAGATGATGTGATGAAAACCCTGAGATGCCAAGTACAGCTGCTCTTTAAAACATGATAGATTTAAAGTGCACAGGTCCTCTTATACATGGACTTTTAGCAGTATAGTCCCATAAATGTGTTTTTCCTTCCTTTTTCTTAGTAACATTTTTTTTCTAGTTTAGTTTATTGTAAGAATATAGTATATAATACATACATACAAAACATATGTTATTCAACTGTTTATGTTATCAGTAAGGCTTCCAGTCAACAGTAGACTATTAGCAGTTAAGTTTGGGGGAATTTAAAAGTTATATCTGGATTTTCAGCTGCATGGAGTTGGTCATCTCTAATCCTAATGTTGTTCAAGGGTCAACTGCAATATGACGTAAATGATACATCTAAAATTGGTATCCAGGTCTTCTGACTTATATTTTTATTGCTAAAGAGATGATGCCAACTTAGAAACACACACACACACACAAACACACAAATGTTCCCTACGATTTAAAAATGATTTTAAAGTTAGAAATTAGCTTTTGAAAAATCGAAAGTTAACAGTGAAAAGAACAAGGGTATCAGTAATATTCTAATAAGAACCATGGTAAAGAAAATAGCAATGTAAAGGGAATAATAAGGGACAAGGTGGTAAGGTCGAAATGAGAAGACTTCTGATTAAACCTTGCCTCTACCTCAAACCATGCTATCTTACAACATTCTCTTTACTGCTCGGAGCCTCAGGTTCCTCTTCTGTGACATAAACTTGATAACACTTAGCTTTATTTGGTGTCCTGAAGACAGTATGTAATTAGTGGAACATGATATACACTTCATAAAAGATAAATGCTCTAGCTCCAAGAAGAGTGTGGTATATAGTCAAGAATCTTGGTGTTGGTGGAATAACCACCAGTCTGTCTATCTCTCTCTCTCTTTCTGTTCTCTCACCTAGTAAGTAGCCCATATATTTCTTCCAGTATAAAACAGAAATAGAGAAAACAGAATACTTGTTAGAAGTATTATCCTATAATGAACTTTGATCTGCAAGTCAGTTATGAAGGACAGTATTGGTACATTAGAGAAGACAAAGTACCTAGGGTTTGTTGTTGTTTGTTCATTTTGTCATGAAATAAAAAACTGAGGCAAAATTCAGATTTCAAAAAAAGAAAGAATATCCAAGAACTGCCAAGTCAGACCGTCAACAACAAATTTTACTAATGACTATGTATCGGCACAGATATTTAAATGCTGGTTTGGATTTGGCCACTAAATACACAACTGTTTGCTTACTGAAATAGTTAAATGTTAAGTACTTAACATGATACTTCTCTTTCATAAACGTTCAGTAATCAATAATCATCACTGTTATTTAGAAAAACTTCAGGAACACAGCAATTTATAACTTGAGCTCCTGACAAAAGCCAAATTCTGATGGAAGGATCCTGAAACTAGGATCTCAGAGTCTTGGCTCCCTCACCAGCTTGCCTATGTAACAACAGTAGTGCCACTTCACTTCTAATAACACTTCAGCATCTCTCAAGCAGGAAAGATCAGTTTTTGCTTTGCCTACCTCACTGTGCAACAGAGTGACAGTTATAAAGTACAACTCAAATACAAAATAGAATAAAAAAAAACATACTAGTATTAAATGATTTAAAGCTACAGGGTTAAAAAGAATATTTCAAAATCATTTCTCACATCTTGGCTCCCTTGGCCCAGGAGGCTCAACCCTGTTGCCTTTTCATAATTTAAGACTCACTCAGGACAGGTCCTTGGCCACTCTTCTCCTTTGTTTGCCAAATTCAACATCTGCCTGGTTCTATTAAGGGTATCTTTTCTATTATTTCATCATAATACTCTGTGTAAATCAATGTTAACAGACATGTGACAGGCTATAATAATTAATCTGTTTGTACATCTGTCTCCTCCAATAGGATGCAAGCTCTTGGAGGATAGAAGCTATAATATGGAGACATGATGCATTATAGTATTTAACATCCTGGGTTATGTGGCCAAATGGTACAGATGATTCTTAGCTCCACCTGCTTCAATAACATCCTTAAATTCTCTATGTCTCAGTTTCCTATCTTAAAATCAAGGTACTAAGAATACTGACCTAATAGGGATATTGTGAAGATTTGATGGCTTAATAACGAATATAAAGCACTCAAAAGTAGCTGATGTGTAGTAGACTGCTCTGTGAAGGTTAAATGTTAGTATAGTTTATATACTAAATATCCTGTTGTCCCCAGTGCCCATTAAAGGACCTGGCTCATCAAAAAAACAAACAACACAAAAATAAAACAAATCAAAAACACTTGGCAAATGTTAACTCCTTCTCCCCTAAAAGTAAAGTCTCTTCAGCAAAAGTGCAAAAATAAAAACAAAACTAAATAAACAAAAAAACACCCTCCACCCCACAACAAAAAACAAACAAAACAAAACAAAACAAAAAACCTACTCCCATCTATACAGGAGCTTAAAACAAGATTTCAAAGAAAATGTGAGGAGAGAAGAAGACTCTTCCCAGTGCCACCAAGAGAAAAATATGTTTCCCCAGGACTAAGAAAAAAACAGCTTATTCATATGAAACCACGATGCTAGTAAAACAACAATGCTCATAGAGTTAGAAGACCTTAGGCAAGTACTGAGACCCTGTGAGATTTTAAGTTTGCACTGTGAAAAAGAAGAAAAATTCTACCTTCCATACAGAGTAGATTTTAGGACTTGAGTAAATATAAATAAATTGCTCTCACTTTTACCAGAATACTGCAGACTCTTAGAAGTAGTTATTATCAATAACATTACTGATTATTACGGGAACGATTATTGGATACTATGGAAGGAATGCAGAAGACACAGGAGATAGTCTCTCTCCCTTAGGTACTTCTTTTCCCATGAAATAGGGAAACTGGATAGGCTCTTTTGAAGGAATTGGCAAACCCTCATTAAACATCAAACTTAGGACTGTGAAATAATGGGAGCATGCAACCTGCATGATTGTAGGGGAAATAAAGGAGAGAGATGCTGGTAACTCACTTAAATTGGCTTGATTCTCAGATACAGCATCAAATTTTGTTTTCCCCACAGAACAAGGATGAGGCCTGTGGTATTAGATTTTGATTATTTCCCGAGGCTGTCATAGAACTCAAACACTAAAAAATAAGTCCATTTTTCTCTTTAAAAACATAAGCATTAGATAAATTTCAAGAAGGAGGAGAACTTTTTCTTTCAGTTAATATCATCATAGGAAGACACAAGACTCCCCTAGATTAAAAAAAGAAGAAGAAGAAAAACCAAAAAGGTCAAACATAGGGTTAAGAAGACTTGACAGTGAATTAGTGCTAAATCAGGTAGGTATTATCTCACAAGGCTGATGCAGTTATTACAGGCAATGTTTCAATAACACTGATGAACAAGATGGACTGGATTTAAAACAAAATATAGCCTTAGTCTAAGAAGAGGCAATAGATTATAGGACAGAATCAATTACCAATTTCTGTCATATTCTTCATGGATTTCAGTCTCCTTATATTTGTCAGGCTCGTTAAATGAGCATTACTTTACAATGTGTCCTCATTTATCAAGTCTTTTGGAAAGGAAACTTTTATTAAATTACTCAGGCAGCAGAATGAAATATAATTCTCCAATGCTTAAGCCTACATAAATAAGGCAGTTTCCGCCAACTTCAAACTCCCCCTCTTCTAATAAATCCTGCACACCCCTAGCATGAATGGCCAAGACAAAACATGTAAAATTGTTGGAAATACTTCATAAAATTCTTAGAAGAGGTAGCAAGAATCACCATGGAGTCAATTACCATGTTCTCAGGGGTTTGCTAAGACCTAACTACAAACAAATTAATTGATAAAGAATATTACTAGTAAAAAATAATTCACACAAAGGGAATTTGGCATTTCCTAAAAATGCAGAGTTAAAGTTCAGACTTAACAAATTTAATGCAGAGTAGTACATGGTAGAAATAATGTCCACAGAGAAAACTAACTATGATGGATGAGAACATCAATAAAGTTGGACAGTTATGAGAAAACAGAAAAAAGTAATTGATCCCATTGGAAATAACAAAAACAATGCGGGAGTATGTAATAAATTAATTGTGAATTACAATGATTTAGTTAATTTCATGTAATAGAAACAGATAAATCCCCATATACATGGAAAGAACCATTCCACCCCCCCCCCCAAAAAAAATTGAATAAATATGAATACATGAGAAGGCCATAATACCTGTAAGCAGAAGTCTTAAACTGGCATAGTTTATGTCAAATCTGATCTTTCAGTGTATCACGTGGCCAGTGGAGTGTTTAAGATAAAAATAAAACCCTGGGGCTTCTGGGCGGTTCAGTCAGTTAACTGACTCCTGATTTCAGCTCCAGTCACTATCTCAGAGTCCTGAGATCTGGCCCAGAGTCCCAGCTCCAAGGTCAGTGGGGAGTCTGTTAGAGATTCTCCCTCTGTCTCTCTGCCCCTCCTCCCTTTCCTGCCCTAGCTCTCTCTAAAATTAATAAATAAATTTTTAAAAATTAGGATTTTTCATGTAAAAGACTAGGTCTAAAACCTAGTCCTCTCTTGGAACATCTGTTCTGAAACTTCTGAGCTTCTATTTACACAGATAACAACTGGCTGATTGTCAGAGCTTTTTACATAGAGCATGCATCTGACAGGCATCACATTATGCAACATACCTGGCCCCTGTAAGCATGTGTGTTTATGAAATCTGATCCAAACCCTTGGGAGGCCAGATTACCAGGAGACATCCTGAGCCTGTTCACAAAATCTCTTCCCTTTTGCAGGAGATTGTCTATGTGAACTTGGGCAAGAAAAACATATTTTTAGATATCTAGTTCCCTGGCCTGCAACTTAGTCCATGGTATTTCAGGAGGATCAAAAAGTAATACTACATGAAAGTATCTAGCATATTGCCTAACTCATAATAGATGCTTGTGAAGCCAAAGCCATGATAACTATAACTGAGAAACTGTATCTACTAATAGTTCTCTTTTATTTAAGTGGAGAAAGAGAAACAAATACAGATTCCCCTTGTGGACAGCTGAGCAATGCTGCTGTGCTGTGATAAATCTGCAATGCTCATGTGAGAGATGGTTATGAAATATTGCCACCTGGTCAGTTAGGGTGCTATTTTCAGAGACTGGTGAGTTGGGAGCATTGCTCCCTAGGGGCACTTGAGCATGGGGAAGGTGTAGGATAAAGCTCTGTTGTCTCCATCTGTGCCCACCAAACTAGTCAATGTCCCCACAGAGACATCTCCTTAGGAAAGCTGAGGTAGCTTGGCAGCTACCAAACACCATACCACACCTTGATTTTCCCTTCTTGGTTTGTAAAGCACATTAATATATATTTTCACACTCACACAGTTTGTAAAAATCTAACTTACTAAAAAGAACCTTCTGACTCTCAATAATTCTCTAGTAATGATACAGATGAACATAGTCCTTGCAATTACCATCACTTAGAAGTTGAAATTTCATGATTCAATTTTATTTTGAGAAAGAATCAAAACTATAATGAATAAATAGAATTTTTAACGAGGCCTCTAAGTCAATTTTAAGGGTTAGGATTTACAAACTTTATTATGATGGTGGGACTTTAAGAGTTCTGATGTATAAGAAATCATTTATATCTCAAGTGCAAAATAAGATTGACAAAATCAAATCCCTTTACTTCAGATTTATTGCATGATTTGTAAACCTGTCCCTCTGTTTATATATATATATATTTTTTTCCTATGCAATGTACATAAATCTTGGACGTTTCAGGATTTTCATGTATGTTTTATAATCAATCATGTACTTTCCAAAAAGTGTTACTAACTCTGATCCCTAAGGAATACTTATAAATCCTAGTCTAGTTCTTCCATTTAACAGGAAAAGATTTATATGTGATAAGTGTATTCTCTAGTCAGGTCTGATAAAAGTACCACTTTATAAATAAGAACAGCAAAAAATTTCTTTAACCTCCTTCAGCTTATAGGTCTGAATGATGCCTGAGAATATGACACACCCGTCCAGAAGGAGCGACCTCTTTAGAAAATCCAACCTCTCAGCCCGCTCCCCTAGCTAATAAGACTTTGTTTCTCTAGAAAGCTTCAAGAAAAAAGAAACAATTGTCTTAATGTTTGCAATTACTTTATAGGACAGTGTAAAAAAAGGACACTGGAGGGTTAGCTGTTATGAAAACTAGGTTCAAATTATAGTTGTCACATGTTAGCTGAGTGGTTGTCCGCATGAGACTTATTTTTTTTTAATGGGCAGAAACTTTTATTTCCAGGACATGTGTGGATAAGTCAAATGTAAACATCCTATTCAAAAGTGAAAAAATTGGAAGAAAAATGTACCAGTACACATCATCCGAGGAGTGGAAATTTCTAGAAAAAGCAAAATTTGCACAGCAGAAGTTATGACCTTTAACAGTATTTTGTTACACTGGAAGATATATCTTGCCATACATCTTTCACGGAAAACTTCCAAGGGGGTCATACCTAATTTATCTCATATAGTTAAAAGTGGCCAATTGGAAACTAACCAAATCTTTTTAGAGATGAGGAAACAGTGCTACAGGATTTAGGTGACATAATTCATGGCAATCAGGAGTCAGCATTCTCATTCTCCTCAGGCTCAGTACTTTCCCCTAAATCACTCTATCCTTTAATATCCTTAACTACAAGACTTCATCTTCCTTACTAAAAACCCCATGCCATCAAATATTCCCTTGTTTTAACCAAAAAGTGTTCTGCAGTGTAAGCCACTTGCTCCTTTGTTTTCTGTGTGGCTGGATTATAACCACCCAGGATTTTAGTATAAGGACCTTTCCCAGTCTTGAATTGGTGTATTAAGTCAACCATAGGCCAAGTTCTTTCACATTTTCTCTGTTGGCATTATTTTCCAAACCTAGCTGTTCTGTTCTGGACACATATGTGTTCTTCATGTGTCTCCGGCTATGAGGCCCTGAATGTGGTAACTGTCTCACCAGAGGTGGGTTTGCAGGCTGACCTGAGTGAGTGCTGGTTGTGAAGGTGACCTGATATTAAACAGGTCTGAAAGGCAGCACAGGAATTTTCTGTCTCTTTCTGATCTTCATCTGTAAATTGAGAGGGCTGGACTATTGCATTTATGAGGTCCTTTCCAGAATTAACTATGCACGAGTCAATGATTTTACCATCTGTGCCAGATTCTTAGAATGAATGAGTCTTTCTAGAGTTGCTCTAGTTTTCTGATTCTATTGATGTTCCTCAATAACAAGAACCATGCATTTTACTTCCTTTGAAATATATTTTGTGCATAGCCATATTTTCCACGAGGTAATCAACCATTTATTGCCATACATTCAGCCAGCCAGCCAGTCAGCTAGCCAGCTCTTCATCCATTCTCCCATTCATCCATGCCCTCATTCATCCTCTTAGCCATTCAACAAAGATCAACTGAACAACCACTACATATAAGAATGTCAGTGAGGCTTTCTTGGAAGGTATAGTCTAAGATAGGAACTTACATGAACTATATTTCTTGTTTTTAGAGAACATAGGGGAAGCTTGTATGGTTTCCTGGTAGATGTTTTGAGTTTAGATATAGCTGGACTGGTAAAATGGCACTAATAATAGTTGATACTACTTCCACTTAAATCCTTCTTATAAAACGACTTCCTTTTCCCTCCAAATAGCTACCCCTATGCACAACAGTGTCCTCTTTCTTGAATTACTACTGTAGTCTCCTGGCTGGTATGTGTAAAAAGAATGTATTTTTGCTTTTCAGCACAAAGGAGTCTTTATCTTGGCTATTCTTCTAATAAGGCTTTATATTTCAAAATATTGTATCAAATTTGTGTTTATCAGTGGATGGGAGGGAATAATACTCAGGGAAAACTTTTTTATGTCAATCATTTTGCTAGGGACCTTATGTCTCACTATATTTTGATACTAATATCTCATAGTAGATAATATTACCCCCATTTGATGTATAAGAACAGTAAGATTCAGAAGGATTAGGTAATTTTTTTATGGTATATAGTCACTCTTATCTTCTGGCTCCAAAGTCCACACCCATTCTAAAGTCATTCATTTCTTAGACTTTATTGATCAAAAAATAGAAAGCACTGCTAATCTGTATTTCTGGTATAGACATGAAAACCCATGTTTGCTAATAGATAACATGTCCAGATTTTTTTTTTTAATTTTAGAAACATGCCAGATTTCTGCTAGACTTTAAAAAATAATGACGGCAGCTTAGAGGTCTCCAATTATTACCATTTTCTAACCATAAGCATTTATGAAGCTGAGATTATGAACTATCCGATATGCCTCAATTAGGATTATCTTTTGTCAAAGTTTAAATCCATTTATAATTCCATGGCTTTATCCTGCTGAAGGAAACCACCATCCATAATGTACATATATTGCTTTGTATATGCAATTAATTCATTAATTCTTCACAACTGTCCTATCTGGTCAGTTCCAGTTCCCCTATTTAGTATCAAAAAGATTAAAATTTCAGAAATTAGGTAAATTTTCCAGGTCACACTGCTATGGTAGAACAGTAGACGTCCTCCTATACCAAGTTCCAATTCTCATTTTTAAGGTCCATTGTATTGGGAGATTCCGCGTCTTTTTATTTTCACTGCTCTCCAACTTGAGCTGGTCTCCCTACCATAATGGGACACATCAAAACTCACACCCAACTCTTTCCATGATGTTGCTCAGTTATTTCTCCACCTAGAATGTCACCCTGATAGCAAAGACAAATCGCTGTAATTTTCCAGACAACTTACCACCTGGAGCAATTTGCATTCATTATCTTCTTCATTATCTAATGCTCACAACAGTCCTTTCTGCCCAGTATCTTTTCCCCTATTTGTCAAATAAAGAAACTGAAAAAATTGAGAGAGGTTAAATAATTTTCCCAAAGTAAGAGTTCAGAACCAATTTGATTTTGATCCATGTATATCTATATGTCATTATTTTTAAAAACATCCAATTGTCTCATAAGGGAAAGGCCAACTCAGAGTAAAAAATGAGGTGTTACAGGAATAGTGTGGTTTCAGCATTATCACTCATTGGAAGTGATTTGGCCTCCATAGAAGCAAAAACGGGTCTTGGAAGAGTCAAAAACCTTACAAAATTCAGTGTGGCCTTCCAACAGGCCCCAAGATTAATAAAGAAATTTAATAAAATGGAGTTAAGAGGCCAGAAGGAGAAGCACTCTTGCCCTTTTACTCATAGTCAATCGCAGACCCCAATGGGAAGAGAATACCTCGCAAGTCCCTCCCATTTTTGCTATTACTTTACTACCTCAGCAGGAGGTAGAAAGGTTTTTTTCTTGCTCAGGAAGAGGCTAGCCAATGAGAGACTGTCACAACTCAGCAATGAAAAGTCACCACACTACAAATTCCCATTTTGCTCAAATGGACTTTTTGTTTAAAACAGTCCTCCCAACTCCCCTGTTCCATCTATAAGAGTATTGCTTTTCTTTCTGAACTTGACTATGGTTTTGCTATAGCTGGCTTGTCCCCAATCACAATTCTCTGCTATTCCCAAATAAACCCATTTTTTGCTGGTAAAATAATTGACAATTTTACTTTTAAGGTTAACGGTACATAAATAGATATATAGCATTTTTGTGGTATTAAAATATCATGGTGGGGGTAGGGCTTATTAGAAAAAAATAATGCCTAAAAAGACCCCTCAGGGAAGAGTGATAATGACCAAAAAAAAAAAAAAAAAAAAAAAGAAGAAAAGAAAAAAAGAAAGAAAAAGTTGAGAAACATTTTGTTAGGCAAATGTGAATTCATATTTTAGCTGCAAAATAATTTGTTCTAGGGCTCCACATACAAAGAATATTAAAGAGCAAAATAAACCCTGTGGTCAGCATTCAAAACAGGTGCTTAAATTTTGTCATCAGACTGATTATTATAATCATCTTTGATAAAAGCCAAAGGCATAACACTAAAATATTTCTTAGGAGAGATTATTTTGTGGGTGACTATGGGAATATGCTTCTGGTATATTGCTTTCTGGTAATATGGCTTAATTCAAGCACAGAATACATAGGAGAAGAGATAAATTACATGTCCCTTGACTACTTTAATCATATATTTGCTGTTTCAGTCAAGATGTTAGCAATAACAGAGTTCAAGGTTCCTATCTGGTAAGATATCCAGATACCTATCTTCCTAATTTTGCATTTTTAAGACAAGGAGGGCATTCTAATGTACACCTTTGACACATTTAACAAATAGTTATTACATTAAAAATACAAAGACAAAAAAGATAGTTTCCCTTGTTGAGAAGCTCACCATCTACTTGAGTTGTTCTAGAGCACTAGTGATGAAACTTCATAATAAGACTCTCAAACATACAATTCCATCTGCCCCAAAGTGATTCCCATACCTAAACTCTCCTCTGGTGAATTCCATTTCATTTTTAAAAGTGATTCCCACACCTAACCTCTCCTCTGGTGAATTCTATTTCATCTTTAAAGACTCAATTTAAAAACCGTCTCCTAGGAAAGCATTGCCTGACTTCCTCCAGGCAAGTCTAAAGTAAATGTCCCTGTGGTTCTACATGTAACACACATCCCATTTGTATTTATTTGTTCAGTATCAATTTCCTTGATGGTGTATGGACTGAGAGGACAGGCAGGACCTATCCTTTCTCAGCTTGGAATCAGTACAGTGACCCATTTATTACAGGAATTAAGCAATCAGTTGGTGATTGTGCCATTGATTGGTTGACAATAAAGTAGAGTCAATTTGATAAGCATTTTTTTTAATGCTATTCATGCATCAAACACTGTTTTAGACACTCCAGTGACAAAAGAGAAGACTGGTGTTTTGCTCCCAAGGACTTTATGAATCAGTCAGAATTAGAGTCAGATACAAAGAAGAGAAAGAATCTATCAGAAAGGGAACTATTTATGTAATACTTCATAATCTAAAGAATTATAACAATCAGTAGCACATCTGGGTCAAATAATAAGCTGTTACATAATGTGATTAATGACTTATTTCTGTTTTACAAATGACCAGTTTGAGGCTGAGCAAGGATACATGCCCTACCCATGATCACACGGCCAGACAGCACCCAGATTCTTGTTGGAGGGCTTCCAGTCCCATGATTCACCCAGGAAGCTTTGATTCAAAGCCAAGGAGTGGATGCTGCTGTGCAGGTCAGTGTTTTTGAACCTGGAAAGAAAGTGTATCTATCACTGGATTTGTGGAGTTACCCTACATGGAAAGACATTCATTTTAAATGTGTCCTAGGGTGTCAACAGGTTCCATATAATTGATCAAGTATTTTGGGAGTGAAGTGACTAAACATCATCCCAAAGTAAGGCTTAGCATTAGAGAATTATCGTTCTTTGGCTTTCCTTGACAAGGAGTATTAACTCAGCAAGTGAATGCATCCGTCTTGCTTTGGGAAAATGCAGCTTTATAAATAAAAACACTAATCCATGCTGCTGCTGACCAGCCTTTGCTGCCAGCGTACAATTTAAGTTTCTCACCCATCAGTCCCAGGGAACTTCCTATTGCTAAGTGTTCAATATCATTTTGTTCTCCTGAATAAAATGCTAATATGAATTATAAAATAATAACAAAACTAACAAGTAGACACTCATTTAGAACATCTAAAAATATTAAAAAACTGAATAAAAATGTTTAAATCTTTCATGATCTTGTGACCCAGAGTCAAGATTCATTACTAGTTTAGATAGTTCTTCTATTTCTTCCATATATAATTTTTATAACTGAGGTAATTGAATGCATAATTTTGTATTTTGTTTTCCAACTTAACAACAGATATCTTTTGTATTTGCTATTATAAACTTTTTTTTTTTTTTTTGAGAGAGAGAGGGAGCAGGAGGAGAGGAGAGGAAGGGGACAGGGAAAGGGAGAATCTGAGTGGTGCCCCGCTCAGAGCTTGATCTCAGGACTTTGAGATCATGACCTAAGCCAAAATCAAGAGCTGAATGCTTAATCAACTAAGTGACACGGTTACCCCTATTATAAACCCTTTTACATAAAATTCTCTGGCTTTATATCCCATAATGTGGGAAATCACTATTTAACCCATTTTCTACATGGAAAATTTATTTACTCTTTCAATTAATACAGTGATGGGTGTCTTAGTGTCCAGAGCTCTTTTCCTTTTGTTCTGGACTTGTTTCCTGCCTTCTGTCAATAAACAAATATGAAACATTTGTCATACACACAAATATGCTAGTCACTGAAGATAAAATGAGAAGCAAAAATCCATGTTCATATTCATATAAAGCTTATATTCTATGGTGGATATCAACTAGTGAATAGCCTCTAGAATAAAAGTGTCAAAATAGAAATGTAGAGGATTCCTCAAGGTGCCTAACTCAGAGGTGAGGTCAATAAGGTTTCCTGGACTAAGTGGCATTGAAGGATAAGAAGAGCTTAGGTAAAGAGAGGAAGCAAAGCCTAGTTTACACAGCTAGAACTGTGTGTGCACAGCTCCTCTGAGAATCTGAGAGACATCTATTACATCTGGAACCTAGAATTCAAGTGTGAAACAAGAGTGATGAAGCTAAGGAATTAACAGGAATAGCTCATGAGAGTTAGTTAAAGGTTTTTGTTTTGTTTTAGATATTCACCCTTGCCATGAGGGCAATGTGAACTATTGAGGTATTTTAGACCAGAAAGTGATACTCTGAGATTTCTGTAAGGCAAGGTTCCTAGAAATTGGAATACTGGGACAGAGATAACATTATCAGGCTCTTAAAGTAAAATACACTAAAAAAAAAAAAAAAAAAAAAAAATCCAAAAGTAAATAGTTCCCTTCCATCAGCATCAGCATTATGTAAGAAAGCCCATTTGCTGTTGGGTATAATAACATCTCTCACTTGTTGGAACCTATTTCGGTTCTAGGTACTGTGCTAGGTGATACTTTACATGCATTTACTTACTGAAGCCTTACAGCAACTCTTCAGGACTCCCTTATATTACTTCCATTTCCAAAAGTTGCAAAGAAAGAATCATTTTCTCACCAGTCATAGAAGAAATAAATGTCTGGACTGAGATTCAAACCTAAATAAGCCTGGGACATAGAATCTAACCACGTTTAACATGCTTCACAACCTCCCAGCTCATTTTAGATACATACAGTCCCCATGGAATACCATAGCAACACCCACTATGTTGACTAAGTTTTATTTATCCAAAGTCAACACTGCATAGAATTTTCTGGAATTTGACTTCTTTTAAGAAAGCCATTTACTGAGAAAGAAAAATAACAAAGGCTAGATGACAGGAAACAGGCTTAGTTACAGGTAGGTGTAATTTATTTACACAATACCTTTTATCTTTCCCGTTATCACTACAGAACAATCTGGCTCCCCCAGATTAATGTTAGCAATAGATCAGATGCTGTGGTCCTGCAGAGTTCCTGACCTCAGGACATAATAAAAGTAAATAACCTAAGCTGACAGAGAGGTTTCTTTCTCAATGACTTCAGGTTGGAATAAGAGAGAGTCCTTTGTATGTCTTGTTCTGGAGATATAGATATATATAATATATAATATATAATATATATGTATTATATTATAAAATATAATACACACACTTACATCCTGTGTGAAATATCCCATGCTAGTTATGTCTATAGGCTCCCAACAACATAATATGGTACTTCCTATTAATGCTAACCCTTAGTCAAGAGAGACTAGAGCAATCTTAAAGAATGAAGCCAGCCGTAGCTTCACTATTTGCAAATAATTATTTTCTTCTCAGTTTTATTGCAATTACGGTTTATTGCCACTTATTGCAATCTATTGAGGATTCAGAAATAAGTTACACACAGAAGATTAAAAGGTCTTGTAAAATGTATATAATTTTTTTCCTAAGGCAGAGACTGAAAAGGAGCAATGATGTAGGTCCACTGAATGAGGCAAGAATTTTCTCCTACTCAGCCTCTTCAAGTGTCAATCTCCTTCTTTGTACAGTGGTGATAATAGTAATACCCACCATGGTTGTGATGAGTGAAAAAACATGAAACATTATTTTAAAAAAAGATTTATAATTACTTAAATATATTGTATGTCTCTCACCTATTTATTAATTTTTCAATTATTTATTGTTATTGAAGATATAGCTTTATATTTTATTTCATGGCATTATGAAAACCATCCGGATGGAATAGTATGGAAATGGCAGAAACAAAACAAAACTGGGATGCCTGGGTGGCTCAGCAGTTGAGCCTCTGCCTTCAGCCCAGGGCATGATCCTGGAGTCCTGGGATAGAGTCCCACTTCGGGCTCCCTGCATGGAGCCTGCTTCTCCCTCTGCCTATGTCTCTGCCTCTCTCTCTTTGTGTCTCTCATGAATAAATAAATAAAATCTTAAAAAAAAAAAAAGAACAAAAAGCACTATTTGCTAGCATCTAAAGCCCTGAATTTGGGTCCAGGTTTCACCACTATGGAATTTGATAGTTCTCTCATCTTTAACTTGGGTGTCTTAATACTTTCCATCATTAACTAGCACTTTCCAGGTAGATTGTTTTCTGATATTATTCCCCTTCAGTCTTTTTCTGAATACATGGGCTAGCCAATGTGGGGAGATGGTAGGGGCATAGCTGTATCCTTCATTCTAAAGAGAAGAGGAGGAAAGAGGTTGGGAAGCAAGGTAACCTTCCCTGGCCCAGAGGAGACAGGCAAGTCCTTGATGCTGCCAATTCACACTCAAGCCCCAGGGTTGATTTCTGTTTCCCTTGGAGCACAGGGACAAATACCACAGATGGGGGTCATGGACCAAAAGGCAGCTCATGGAGGCATGTAAGTGACCGCATTTACTCAAAGCATGGCTGGCAGTGAGGCATCAAGCTTCCTCCTGGGATGGTGACCCAGGATAGCCACCACAGCTGCAGACTTCACAGAACGTTAGCTTTGGAAGTCACTTTTGAGGTCACATAACCCATCTCTCATTGGTACACTGCAGAGGCTAGCTCCAGAACCCCCACTTTAAAGCTCAGAAAAGTATCTGCTACCATCTCTTCTTAGGTAGTAGCTCTTTAGCCCTTCAGGTGAGACCTTCCAAGGCAGGTATCTAAGTTTGAGTGCATGCACTGAATGAATGTGCCCCTTCCTGGACTTTAGTTCTTTATCAATTCCTTTCCTCTCATTCTGATTTTCACCCACAGGCTTGATGATTTTTCCAGTTTGAGCCCCTGACTATATTATTCTCTTGTCTTTGGTCTATATTGAGTTTCTACAGTTTTCAAAACCCACTAATTCCATATCTGTGCTGAAAACCAGTTTATATCATCTCTATGTATTACACAATATATATTACACATGAGGTCCCCAAAACTAAAGGAAATAATCTTACTAATGCTCTCGACATAAAATATATAAGCTATTTTCCTACTCAAATAATTGAAGAGAACACAGCTATGTATGTTTGAGCCCTTACACAGAAATTTTCTTGGTCTATGCATTATTATTAATGGTTACTATCTCCTCCTTAGCTAAAAATGGAGAGGAAATTTAATTTCAAAAAACAGGGCAAAAGTTTTCAACTGGATGAACCATCTTTGAATATGTTACTATAGTTAATATCTATATCTACTATTGCACAATCAAAAGAATGCCAAGATTTTGGGTCCCACTATTGTAGATATCAGCAAACTATGATCCATGGGCCAGACTTTGCTTGTCACCTATTTTTATAAATAAGGTTTTGTTGGAACCCAGCAATACTTATTTAGTTATACACACTGTCTATGACATCTTGTGTACTACAATGGCAAAGGTGAGTAATTTTCATAGAGACCATGACTCAGAAAGCCAAATTAGCTGGCTTTTTACTGACAAATCCTACATGATGGTAAAGAGAACATAAAGGACCCAAACTATGACAGTTCATACTACTATGACCTGTTAATACAATTGTTTTCTGTTATGATGTATTAACACCTCACTGGGTTTCTTTAAGAGAATATGATTTTTTTTTAAGGTAATTGACTTACTATAACTTTTCTATCCAATGTCAGTTTCCCCAGACTTGGAATACAATTAAACAAGACCCCAAAAACCTCAACCCTGATCTGAATTATTCAGAGAACTTTTCAAGGGCATCAAATACACAGATCTTCACTATCCTGCTCACACATGGAAGGGCTTAGCAGTATGATACAGACAGCTACTGTGGCATAATCTTGGTTACACCGAGGTGACCTTTGTTTTATTTTATTTTTTAAGATTTATTTGTTTATTCATGGGAGACACAGAGAGGTAGAGACAGAGACATAGGCAGAGGGAGAAGCTGGCTCCCCGATGTCAGACTCCATCCCGTATCCTGGGATCATGCCCTGAGCTGAGGGCAGACACTCAACTACTGAGCCACCCACGTGTCCCCCAAAGTGACCTTTGAAAGTGGTTCAACTAGATTCTGGAAATGTGGCCCTACAAATATTGATCTAATTAGAGTTTAATTATTCAGTTATCTCTCGTCTTTCCCATGTGACTGAACTATTCAAGGAAGAAATACTATATTTTACCTTCTTATTTTATTTTATTTTATTTTATTTTATTTTATTTTATTTTTTAGCTGCCTCAACATCTAGCACAGTGTCTGACACTTAGTAGATCCTCATTAATGTTCATTAAACTGACATGAATAATTAGTATTTAATTAAGTATAATGAGTATAACTGAGACTGCTCATTGGCTGACCTCATAGGCCTAGAGGGTAATAAAGCTGATTATTTACCAACATCCCCCGCAGCTAGGGTGGTCCATGAAACACAGTTCAGTGAATAATACATAAGTCAAGTCCATTGAGGAGTTTCGGGGAATCTTCTGTTTAGATGTTAGTAGGTATAGACACAGCTGAGAGTGTCCCTACTTGCCTTCAATAGAGACACAAGCCTGTTGCTGGGGAAGTTTGCTTCCGAACTTGAGACAATTAGCTAATATGTTATAAATAATGAAGTAGAAAGAAAAAAAGAATCTAAGCCTTTAGTGAAACCCCTGTACCAACCCCAGACCCCCTATATCTTGATTTCTTGTTATATTAGAAAAATAAATCCCTGTTTGTTTAAGCCTTTGTTAGTTTGAATATCTATTACTTTCAGCCAAAACCATGCTTGTTTCACTAATCTCAGTGGTAAGATCATCAGTCACGAAATCAACTAGATTTACAACTCTTAAGAGCAACTCCTATCAAAAATCTTAGCTGTCCAGTGATAATGCTAGTTGTCATGAACTAGAAATGCCTTATTCTAGCAGGGTAAAGAATAATTGACAAATTCAACTGTAAGTATTAAAGTTCACAATATGATAATTTGATATATATTGTGAAATGATTAGCACAATCAATTAACACATCTATCAACTCAAATTGCTATGTGGGTGTTTTGTTTGTTTTTTTTTTTTTTCAGGTATAAAATACAGTAGTATTAACTATAGTTGTCAGGCTGTACATAGAGATACTTAGAACTTATGGGGCACCTGGCTGGTTTAGTTGATAAAGCATGGGACTTTTGATTTCAATGTTGTGAGTCCAAGCCTCACATTGGGCATCGAGTCTACTTTAAAAAATAAATAAAATATTAAAAATAAATGGATACTTAGGATTTATCTTCCATCTGAAAATTTGTGCTCCTTGGCAAACATCTTGAAGGCAGATAATGAAGAAGAGAAATAAGATTTCTGATCATCTACTACATTCCAGAGACTCTATTTGGTCCTTGGCATTTGTATACTTATTAAATCTACACAATGACACTCTAAGGTGGTATCATTAATTCATATTAAAGAAAGAACTTGAGCTGAGAAGTCAAGAAATTCATTGAAAGCTGTACGTTTAGAAAGCAACACATGTGCAATTCAGAACAAATTCTGTATTACTCTAAAATTCATATTGATTTCAAAATGGCATGTGATTTTTTTAAAGAAGTGAGCTTTTTTTTCATTCCTAGATTGTCCATAACCTTCTAGACAAGCAAACCAAATACAATATTCTCTGGGAAGAAAAATTGACACCTTCTCCAGAAATCAGATATTGGTTTCTCAATCCAGGCCACTCTAATCCCAACCATTGAATCTCCCAGATTTGACTGATATCATTAAATAAAGGTTACTGTTTTGTAATAGGAATTTTCTAACATAGATAGTCATCAGGACAAACAAAACACCAACAAATGCTTGATGTACAAAATAAAATACAGAAGGTAGAAAACCTTGTATATCATGTCTCCTTATCATATACAAAGAATGAAAAAATTAGTTTTGCCAAGTTCAACCTCAGCACTTATACTCTATGAACTGATTTATGTCTCCCTCAGATTTATAGACTGAAGTGCTAACTCTTGGAGTGATGGAGTATGTGGAGACTAGGATATTGGGAGATAGTTAAGTTTAGATAAAGTCATGATGGTGAGGTACTTATGAGGGGATTAGTGCCCAAGATGTGAGTACACAGCAAGAAGGCAGCCATCTCCAAGTGAAGAAGACACCTCTCACCAGAAACCAACCATGTTGGTGCCTTGATCTTGGACTTCTAACTTCCAGAACTGGGAGGAAACCAATTTCTGTTGTTTAAGCTCCTCAGTATGGTATTTTGTGATGGCAGCCAGGACTGATTAAAACAAATCACCTATGATGTTGGCAGATATGTCTCTTCTACTTCCCTTTACAGCAAGTAGAGTAGAGGAAAAGAAATGGAATCATAACATGTATCCTTAACCCTACTATACTCATTTTTAGGAAGTCTTGTTTTGAACCCATGTCCCAAATGGTGATTTTTAAAAAAGAAAGCAAACCAAACAAAGCACTGTGGATATATTGACTAGGTCAAGCTTTCCCCAGAAGCAATACACATTTTCTGATGTGTGTTTATTGTCACCTTTATCTCCTCACTTCAGCTTGTTAGCAAGTGGTGTACCAGAATTTATCTTTTGGGGGTTCACAGTTTTCATTCACCAGTAGCTCTGGGTTCCTCTTAGCAATACAGAAGGAAATATCTTTCAATTGTAAAATATATCATGTTTAACTTCCACAAATGAAAGATGGTGGAGGAAAGAATAAAGAAATAAGTCTCTTCATTTTTTAATTCAAAACCCAGCATTTCTGTTTGAAGTTTTGTATAGTTATTTCTTCCAATGTCTATTCTCTTTCTTTTAAGTTTCCAAAGAAATAAACAGACAAAAAGTGGTTGAACTATAATTAAGGGTGTTGAAACAATCTTAAGCCTCTGAAAAAATAATATTGGGATACTTACAATTGCTAGTTATATTTGGTGTTAAGGGATAATAATTAAAGCTCAAATGAATTTTCTTTATAATGGTAAAGATTTCTATGAATGAGAATCTCAACCCTAGAACCCCATCTCCAATATAGTTAGGCAGATACACCCCACCCCTGTTTTATAAATAATTAAAGTCAAGCCACACAAGTTTTTATTTGTCCACACTTAGCACATGATGTGTTCAGGCTACAAACAAGGACTTTGGACTTTAATTCTAATGCTCTTTCCAGTTTACAACATTGTCTAGTAATTGTGGCTTTGCTGACAGAGTGGCAGCAAAATAATGAAAAACAAACATGTTTTTAGCACCTACACTATGTAGAGGTCCTCTATTAGACCTTATGGGTATAAAATAAAAGGGATTAAAATGTTCTGTTGAAAAATATCCGAATACATATGCAGTAAAATTGAAAGAGCTTGACTCTGACTCAGTGCAATACTATTTTTGAACAGTGAATTTGGCACATTTGGTTAGCTCCCAGGGTAGCTCATATTGAATGTAAACATCTCAGGATCAGAAAGAGCCCTAGAAATGGTCTTTCTTAAGTATTCATCTAGTATCTGCATGCCCTTCATCAAGTATTCATTCTAGTCTCCACTCGAATAGGTTTAGGGACCAAACTCTCTTTGCTTATTCCATCTTTGGTCAGCTCTGATAGAATCATGTGTGTTCTGCAGTCAGATTGTCTGGAATCATTTACTGACTGGCCTGATCAATATAACTAATTATGTTACCTGAGGCAAAATTATTTGATCTCTCTCTGTTTCAGTTTCCTCATCAGTGAAATGGAAGTAATAATAGTATTTAACTCATAAGTATTGTTTTGTGGATTAAATTATAAAATATAAAATAGCATTCAGAACATTGTGCTATATAGTAAGTTCTTGATAATGCATAATACACATCTACAACTATGTATAATCTTTACTATAATAAAGTAATAAAGTCTGGCAGTAGTAGTAATAATAGTAGCAGTAATAATAATACTTGCAGTAGTGATCATAGGTTTCTCTCACTATGGTTATAATCCTTGTTGTTGTCAGTTCTACATTAGTGGACCTATACAGATTCAGTTTATTTGACAGTTTTTCTAATACATTACACAAGAAGATAGGCTTTCTTCTATTAAAGGCCATTACCACTCTGTCCAAATCATTTTCCTAACGTCACAACATGAGTTAGTCTCAATACCAGAATGAGAACCAAACCCTGACTCTCATCTCGGCATTCCTCCCTGCATACCTGGTCTCTTGAACTTTAAAAATTGTTCTTTGCTCACTTCTTTCCAGAGCATGAAATCAAATTTCTTCCTGGGTATTGTCTTTAATACTTCCCAAAACTGCAGTTAAAATTAACCTACTTTGTAGCACCATAACACAAATTCGATACTTTCTTCATATTATGAGATCTTTTGATTTAAACCTACAAATATCCACTTCATAGTGGACCAAGGAAATTTAAAAAACAGTGACTCTATTATTAAACAGTACATGCCAGACTTTTCTATGATTTGGATGACTAGGTAAACTTACTAAATGTAATACTAATGCCATGTTTACATGAGTATACACTGTAGAGCTGTTTTCTTGTTTTGTTTAGTTGTTTTGTGTGAACATGGCAAACTAATGACAATGCTGTCACATAATGTGAGTGGAACCAGGATATCTAATTATCCTTTACATAGCCATAAATAATCGGGACACTTGGCACTGATTGAAAAATAGGAAAGATTTCCATTTTGCAGAGATGCATTTCACTTTGAGGAGATCAGCCCATCTCATCAAGGAAATATCTCATTTCCATGAACAGCACATGAAACACTCCATACACAAGCCATGCAGTGCATGTCAACCTCCATGCTCACAGAGACTTGGATGTCTTGTTCACTGCCATATTCCCTGGAGCTAGAGCAGTAGTCAGCACATGATGGGTAGATCAAGAAAGGAATGTTTAATGAATCAAGAAATGAATGTCAGTTTACAGTTCTCTCCTTTCACAGATCTCTTTTTCTCTCCCGATGTTGTAACTTCTAACCTCAACTTAGCCTCTCAGGTAATGTTTAGTATCCCCTATATTCCTTTATAAAATTTTGCTCTCAGAGTTTTCATTCACAATGAGATAGAAAGGTATAACAGTTCATCACGTATGTTTTATGATTTAACAATCAATTCTGTTAAAACATAATGATTCGAGGATGAACGAGGACATGCATCATGTTGTCATTCCTTTCTCTTTACATACATTTCCTGTTTTCTTATTTGCACAATCTGTTCTGGTCAAACTAAACTTGTGTGAGCTCCTAGAATATGTGATGGTCTCTGTCATCCTTTGGTCTTGGGTACCCTTAGAAATTTCTTTTCCTCCTCTCTTGTCCTCCACCTTTAAAAGGAAGTCTTCCCTAATAGTCCTCAAATAAATTAGGTGTTTCTTCCTGCACATTTAAGTAATCACCACATTGTAAGTGCCTGGATTTTTCTTTCTGTGTCTCCTCCTGATCTTCCTAAACTCTGTTTCATGAAGAAATTGTGTCTGTCTGTTTCCAAGTTCCTAGAGTATATAAATAACAGCCACTTAGAGGATCCACAAATCAATAGAAGTTGAAATTAGAGTATCAAAAAAAAAATCAATGTAGTATTCCAGTTTTACAGAGGAAGAAACTGTAACTTACAGAGAGATGGTGACCTCCTTAAGATCTCAAAGCCAGTTGATAGCAGAACTAGAATAACCACTAAGAGGCCATTATTGCCTGCCTAGTGCTCTTCCTTTCACATCAGATTATCCCTTTCCCAACATAGCTCTATTTTTGCAAGGACCAAGGACTTACATGGAAATGTTAAAGTTCTAATGGTGGCAAAAGTTTAAGTACCAATCAAAAAGAAGCCACAGGTCTTTCTCAGTGCCCTCCTCCTAAAGTTTATTATATAAGAAATTTGCCAGAAACCTCTGTTTGTACCTGTGATCTTGAATTTATTTCTATGTATACATTTAAAATATCTTAAGAACCTACTCATTCGGGGCACCTGGGTGGACCAGTTGGTTAAATGTTAAAGGGTTCAAGTGTTCTAGAGTTGTGAGATCAAGCACCTTCTCTGGTTCGTGGAGCATGGAGCCTCCTTGGGATTTTCTCTCTTCCTCACTCTCTACACCCCCTGCCCCCCATACACTTCTGACCCCTGCTTGCATGCATGCATGCACACTCACATGCACCTATGTTCTCTCTTCAAAAAAAAAGGATCCTACTCATCAAAACTGCACTTAAGAACCTACTACATACCCTTCCCCCTTCTACAAATTTGTCATAAATAATTTAAGTGATATGATGCAACCCAGTAGAAACTGTTTATTATTACCTTTTCATAGATGAGAAAACTGAGACTCAGCTGAGAATTTATCCAAGAACACTCATCTATTAAATGGAGGATGGTAGTAAAAGTCCGGGTCTGTCTTTAATGAAGTATATACTTTCATGTGCTTGTTTTGTTACCATAGAACTGATCTCAGTGTAGGGGCTGAGCTTCATATACTGCTTTGACATTTTAAGAATTATGAGCCAAAAGGATACTACAAAAATTCTTTTGTTATTCCTAAATATTTGCAGGTGTGTATATGTTGTTGGGGAAGGGTAGTTTCAATATAGTTCTTATATTTAATTCTTTAATTGGCATTAATTTGTTAATGCCAATTGAAGTTTTCATTCTAGACATCTGTGGGCAAGAATGTTGTCTACTCAACTTAGGCTGCAAAAGACCACACAATTTGGCCAACAAAAAAGGATTTTTTTTAAAGATTTTAGTTATTTATTCATGAGAGACACAGGGAAAGGCAGAGATATAAGCAGAGGGAGAAGCAGGTTCCCTGGGGAAAGCCTGATGTGGGGCTTTATTCCAGGACTCCGGGATCATGCCCTGAGCCAAAGGCTGATGCTCAACCACCAAGCCACTCAGGCATCCCAACAAATAAAACTCTTTATTCAGTTTTTGTTTTATGGCCTATTATATGAAAACAAAGTGACCCATACCTTGAAACCATGAACATGGTCATTCTTTAATATGATTCTACATTCACTGCTTTGTATACATAGGCAGGAAAGATGAAATGTCTTAATACAAGGTTAA
Organism: Vulpes vulpes; assembly: GCF_048418805.1. Taxonomy (NCBI): domain Eukaryota; kingdom Metazoa; phylum Chordata; class Mammalia; order Carnivora; family Canidae; genus Vulpes; species Vulpes vulpes. The sequence continues at coordinate 31,646,762 of NC_132790.1, forward strand.
ACTCTCCTCAGAGTGGATATTAGCAGAAGCCCCTAAAATTTTTGAAGACTGAATCAACGTTCTCGAGGATTAAAGCTTTGAGGTAAAGTAAATCCTCTACAGAGTGATAACTAGGACTGCACCCATATGTGTGAACAGAAGATGTTGCCAATACCCACAACATATCTCTCTTTTTCTTAAAGAGATAACAGTTTACTACCTCAACAGTTTAAAAAATTTATTGCTATGCCTTCATCCAACTTCTTGGATGTTATCAGTCTGCTTCTTAAGGATATACCATTCAATATGGTCAGACAGCACAGTCATGTGTCCTCACTCACCCTTAAATGTTACTCTTGCTTCCACTTTTATCTTTGCACTTACTCAGTGTCCAGAATCATTATACTCTCTATGCCAGACACTTGGCAGGAGACCTAGTTTGAACTCCATGAGAAACAAATTCTAAGATAGGATATGTGTGCAGGGAGTGTATTGGAGAGTGGCCAACACATGCAGGTGAGTAAAGTAAGAATAGAACTGAAAAAAGAGGGATCCCTGGGTGGCACAGTGGTTTGGCGCCTGCCTTTGGCCCAGGGCGCGATCCTGGAGACCCGGGATCGAATCCCACATCAGGCTCCCGGTGCATGGAGCCTGCTTCTCCCTCTGCCTATGTCTCTGCCTCTCTCTCTCTCTCTCTCTCTCTCTCTCTCTCTGTGACTATCATAAATAAATAAAAATTTAAAAAAAAAAAAGAACTGAAAGAAGAGTTATATTCTGATGTAATTGAACTGAGGGCCTCATCTCTCTACGGGGAATGCTGGAATTAGTACTTCAGATTTGTTCCACCTTGAGTCAAATGGTTGAATTTTAACTGGCTCATTGACCAGTCATTAATGCAGCCCCTGGAAGTAGGTGTGGTTTGAACAAAAAAGCTCTTTTTAGCAGAAGGCAATTTCCAAAGAATTCAATTTACGGTCATCAGCTGCCACCACTCCCAACCCCCAATGGGGAAGGGGAAGAGAGCCTCCATCAAGAAGGGAAGATTTGGGCAGCTCATCACAGCACCTGCCAGAGCAAGTATCAAATATTTATGGTATAATGAATAAATGTGGGGTGATATGATGCCAGAGTTAAAAAAAAAAAGCAGAATCAAAGAAGTACAGTTCATGTCTTCAGAATCATTTGGGGGACCACCACTGCTTTATCCCATAGGCACCAGTAAACAAATACTTTAACCCACTACCAGAAGATAATTTATAGTTTTACAAGTCCTTCTAAAATAGGTTGTTCGGGGGCACCTGGGTGGCTCAGTTGGTTGAGCACCAGACTCTTGATTTTGACTCAGGTCATGATCTCGGAATCATGAGATCTAGCTCCTCATTTTCTGGCTCTGTGCTCAGCAATGAATCAGCTTGGAATTCTCTCCCTGTCCTTCTTCCTCTGCTCCTCCCCCTGCTCCTGTACATGCATACTCACACACACACACACACACACACACACACACTCTCTCTCTCTCTCTCTCTCTCAAATAAATATTTATAAATGAATGAATGAATGAATGAATAAATAAATGATAAATAAACAAATTTGATTAAATAGGTTCTCCAAACAAGTAGTGAATGATGTAGATAAAATTAAATTTTGTTATAACCTGCAGTCTATTGATAAATACTTGAGGCAGACAGAGTATGACATTTCTCCAGGAACTTCCAAATCTTAATGTTAATGCCTTGCTAGAAGGATAAATAACCTTAGCTTGACAACAGCTAGGCCTCCAGGATCCTGTGAGTCTTTAGCACATGAGAGTCCTTTTGGAAACTTTCCTTTGTCTTTATCTCCTCCAGCTCCAAAGTGATGCTCAGTTACTCCTCACAGTCCCAGAGCAGCTCTTTCTGCCCATGGGTCCTGTCCCTGTGCTTTAGGAAAACCACCTTTTTGCACTGAAGGCTTCTTAAGAATTCTTTCTTGGCCATCAGCTCTGAACCTATTTCTACATCAGTGTACAACCAACCAAAACTAAAATCCAAGAAGTTGGAAGAAAGAACTATATATATATATGTATACACACACACACACACACACACACATATATATATCCTTTGTTAAACATTGGAGCAAAATATGCATCTATTTAAGACTAGGTGAAATGTGCTATAGTATCTCCAACTTTTTTGAAACTGTTTCTTTGGTAGGCTCTCATTAACAATCTGAAAATTCCCTTCTGGCCATTTCCAATGTTGTTATCCCAGCTGCACTTTACCCTTCCTGGCTGGGACTATCCAGCACCTTCTAAATGGCCTTCTTATTTCTTATACTTATAATCAGGTCCCCGCCCCCCCCGACTCCCACCTCCCAACCATCATCCATCTTGTACCCAGTGTGATCTACTACTACTCAAAATCAAAACTCTCTTCTACTTAAAACATGATATTACTTTCCTAAAATCCTTTGCACAGCAATCAAAACTGCTTAGGCAGCCTTCTTCTGCTTGACCAAACCTTTTTCCTTTGAGTTAGTTCCCCACATGCACACATTCATGCACTATATTCACACTATGGGGAATATGTCCATTTATTTAACAATTATACATTGTTACATACTATATATTGTATTATATATTGTACTATTAGGGATTTAGAGAACAGTAAATATGACACAGAAATAGACAAAAAGTCTTCCAGGGCAGGCATTTTTTTTTCCTGCCTGGAATGCCCTTCTTTCTGAATGACATAAACATTTATGAATTCCTAGGTTTGGGAGCTAACAGCCAAAAGAATTCTTGAGAACTTTTTCAGTGCAGAAAAGCATTTTTATTGAAGCAAGGGACAGGATCCTTTGGCAGAAAGAACTGCCTGTGGGATTGTGAAGAGCAACCAAGTATATACTTTGGAGTTAAGGGAGGTAAAAACAAGGGAAGCTTCCAAAAGGATTTTCATATGCTAAAGAAGACTTATAGGATTCTCCATACTTGGCTATTATCAAGCTAAGGTTGTTTTTCCCTCTAGCAAGGCATTAACATTAAGGTTGGGAGTTCCAGGAGGAATATTATGCTCTGCCTGCCTCAACTATTTGTCATGGGCTGCAAGTTATAAGGAAATTTAATTTTATCTTCATTTATTTTTGTCTTTGTTCTCCACATTATAACACAGTTTATAAATCTTCCTTTTTAAAAATCTCATCTGCCAGTCACCGAGCCACAATAACTGATTTCTCTTTTCTTGGCCATTATATTCCATGTGTACATGTTCCTGTAATGTACTACATGTAAAAACTTTGAAAAATTTTAGAAGTTTTATTATGTACCATATCACACAAGTAAGTAATATGTGTTGTGTATATGGTATGTATATGTATATATGTATACTTAGATGTGTCTATATGTGTATATGTATGTGTGTGCATGTGTATTTGAAGCATTAAAATAAACAGCTATGAACTCACAACCATACTTAAAAAAAAAAAAAAACTAGAACATTACCACTATGGCAATATCTGTATGCTTGTTCCTAGTCTATTTTTTTTTTCATTTTATCCCAAAGATATCACTATCCCAGGTTTGTGTTTATAAGCCTCTTGATATTATTTTTTGTTGTAAGTATATGTGTTTTAATTCTTGAGCAATATACCATGTATTTTGCATTAATTTTCAAATTTGAAATTATAATCACATGATGTATAATGATTTGATCATGAAAATTAATAAACTTTAATTAAATATAACACCATGGATGAATTTTAGCAACAAAATATTGAATGAAAAAGCAAGCAGTAACAGACTACATATAGGATGGTGCCATTATTATTGCAATCCATTTTATTGTTTTTACATGTATGTCTTCCCACTAGACTATTAGTTCTTTGAGGACAAATTTATTTTATTTATTTATTTTTCCCCCTAGAATAGTTTTATTTATTTATTTATTTATTTATTTATTTATTTAATATTTATTTTTTAATTTTTTTATTGGAGTTCAATTTGCCAACATATAGCATAACACCCAGTGCTCATCCCGCCAAGTGCCCCCCTCAGTGCCCATCACCCAGTCACCCCAACCCCCTGCCCTCCCCCACCTCCCTTTCCACTACCCCTTATTTGTTTCCCAGAGTTAGGTGTCTCTCATGTGAGGACAAATTATTTTAAATTCATCTTGGTAATATTTGTATTTCCTCAACATTTGCCATGGTGTTCAATCCATCAGATGCAGTTGATACATATTTATTCAATGTGTTGGACTCATCAATCTATGACCATTCTGATTTCCAATTATCCTTTGGATTCTGAACTATCTGACATCTCCTGTTTTGATTTGGCTCCTGATTTCAGTCTTCTTCTGAATCTGATATTGCTCTATGTGATATACTTTAACATAACACCTATATCCTTCTCTATGTCTGATTTCAGATTGTTCCTATTTATGGTTTGCTACTCCAGTGGTAGAAACAGAAGATGGAAGAAATCTCTGACCAATCTTCACTTTGAAGTACAGAACTCTTATCTGTTCCACTAATGATGTAAGATGTGCAAAACTAGTTTCATGAATAATTACAGTTTTGAAGAATTACATTGAATCAACATCAATGCTGTGGATTGAAACTCTCCATTCCCAATGCCTCAATCCTCTTAACAATACAAATGGCAATGCAATTCTCTTTGGAAGCTGCTTGATATGTACCGTGTTTCCAAATCATTCATAGGGTCCTAGGACAGTTCCACTGCATGGGAAGGAAATATGAAATTCATTACTCCAGCAAGTCACCAAGGATAAGAATTGTTTCCACAGCAGCAGCATCATATATAATCTCCCAGTCTTAGTTTGAGGGCTTCTAAGGACACAGAGCTCACTATGTCAGATGTAGTCCTTCCATTATTGCATGGTTCTAATTGGCCAAAATCTTTCCTTCTATTCATCCAAACTATAATTTTCTACTCCTATCTCTCTCTCTCTTTCTTTCTTTAATCTGAAAAAGGGAAAGCAATATAAGGAAGACAATGAAGACTTGGAACTTGGCGTTTTGTCTGAAATTCTGTTCCACGAGTGACCTTAGCCAATGCCCTTGAAACGCCACAGTCTCAGTTTTCTCATCCATAAATGAATATAAAACACCCAACCAACAATGTGCCTTACAATATACTGGGTCTTCAATGAATGTAAATTTATTTTAAAATAAATCACACAACCCTTCTTTCAGAAATAATGATATTAAACCATGGTCACTTCTGTGATCACTTGTGCTGAGTCTACTTCTATCCACTACTTTTATCTCCTTATCACTCACTCTACCTAAAGACTAATAGTGTGAAAGGAGGCCACTGTGGCCACAACATTTTTGCTCCTCCTGGGCCAGAGGACTCTTCTATTATAGGAATGCAGGAAAGGAAAGCAGGAGAAAACTGTCTAATGATATATGAAGTACATAGCATTTGAACTAGAAGACATTGTTAAAACCCAGAATGCTGTGTGTCCTAGAGCAAGTCTTTTTGCCCCTCAACCTCTCTTTCTTGATCTGTACAACAGAAATAACAATGCTTACATTTTGTGTCTATTCTGAGGGTTGAATGAGAAAAGTCTATCAAACAGTGCTTTGAAATCTTCTAGTTAGCTAATAGGGGCTCAGGAAATGGTAGTTGTCATTATTATTTGGTACACTGACACTGTTCTCACCACTGGTATATTGAGATAGTATCGGCAGCCTGAAATAACAAATAAGTTTTTATTCATTTTTATTATTCAAATTAATTCTCAAGTTCCCATCTGCTAGACAACCACCCCTATCACCATATTCATGCTTAAATTATCCAATAAACCAAAGGCTTTATAAATTCCAGTAGGGTCAATCTTATTTCTAAATACACCATGGAAGAATAACTGGATAAGCAGAATGGTTTATGATAGGATGCCATTTTGTACCATGAGCGATTTTATTTCTGCCCTTTGCAGTATAAACTTCATGTAGTGTAGAATGCCCTTATTGTTTGACTAGGTGTCTTCTCACTACTGAGAAGACATGAAAGTAACCTCTCAGAATGTTTTTGGGGAGAAAAGGATGCTGCTCCACTCAGGAATAGGCTTAACTGGGGTTACCCCTCGTCATACCATATGTAGACACAAGATCAATTCCTACATAAATTATCTGACCTCTCTAAGACACAGTCTCCACAAAATGGAGACTTGAATTATACATTCTTTTGGGTCTTTTTCACATTTATCACTTGTTGATTTTGCAACAAACCACTACAAAATATTTCAGGTTATATGACCAAATTGCTATTAGGTTACACACCTGACATACTGGCAATTCCAGAATTCAGCTTCTCCATGATTGTAATGGTATCAATAATAATTAACTTCATGGTGCCAAATTTGATGTTGTTACCATTGTAAAGTTGTTTATAACAGAGTATTTGTTCCTTTTTCTAACTTTTGGGAATTCTGCCTCCTGTTAGATTAGAAACTGCTAGAAAGAACAACCCTGTCTTATTTAATTTTGTTTACTCAGAGACTAAGATAATTCTAGTTCCATTTCTTCATCCATAAAATGGGGATAAGGATAATAAAAATAATAGTAATAATATAAGGCCTTCTTCACTGAATATTTGTAAAGAAAAATAAGATAAAATATATAAAAGTATCATATAGGGGCGCCTGGGTGGATCAGTCAGTTGAACAACGAACTCTTGGTTTGGGATGGGGTCCAAACCAAACCAATCTCAGGGTCATAGGACTGAGCCCTGCACTGGACTTCCCACTCAACGAGGAGTCTGCTTGGTATTCTCTCTCTTCCTCTCCCCACTCATGTGCACTTTCTCACTTTCAAATAAATAAATAAATAAATAAATAAATAAATAAATAAATAAATAAAATCTTTTGAAAAAGTGCTAAATAATTAGTATAATTACTTATATTCCAGTTATGCTAGTTTACAGATGCTCAACTGATCTCCCTTTTAACATTTTTCATTATAAACTCCTGCAGGACAAAGGCTAGTTTTTTATCTCTTTGGCATCTGGTATCCAGATTTCTAAACCTAATTCTATTTAGGAAAATATAATTGATAATGCCTGAATATGGATTTCAAGTCATATTATCTGGTTTCACTTAAATATCAAGAAAAGTTGAACTTCTGATATAAGCAAAACATAGCTGGAAAAATCACAATTTTATAAGTAGCCATGGCTTAAAAACGTCTATAATTTTATAAAAGGGGAAGTATTATTGAAATTCTTTATGAAAAGGGCCATCAGTCTAGAATATGTGCAATAATAACAATAATTCCTTTTGTGTATTATATGTAGTTATACTTCTGAGGCTGTTTAATTCTTATAATACACTGGTACCTATGTTTTACAAAAAACCAAGTGAGAATCTCATTGGTTAAGGACCTTGCCCAGGTTTACACAATAAATTAGTGACCTAGTTTGGATGTAGCAATCTAGTTCCTTGGACTTACCATAGGGAAATCACACTGAAGAGAAAGGAGGATCATGAATTAATTAAACCATAATTTTCTCTAATATCAAAGATGCATTCTTTTTCATCCTTAATCTCCAACTTGTTTACTTGGGGTTTTTTTTCAATATATTACCAAATTTTACAACTTTTTATTTTATGAATTTAGGAACTGTGCCATATTTATGTTTTTTTTTCCATTCCTATGTAAGTCTCTGTTATACATGAGACATTCAATCCTTTTTCAATGAATGAAGGAATGCAATATGTGCTCTTTACATGTGCCTTGTCTTTTCTCTCATACGATGGTCCTCATTTTGTATTCATCTACACACCTTGTTTCCTATGCCATCGTCTCTATTATACAGTCCTGTTAATCCTCCACTTATTCTCCTAGATTTCACTGTATGATTGGAAAGTATTTTCGTTGACCCCCAATGATTCTTTTTTCCCATTAATCAAACTCCTTCTAAAATTCCATTTGCTCTCTCTACTTGGCTACATCCCAAAAGCCAGATAAATCCTGACTTTTTCATAAATTCTCCTCAGATTCAATGCCAAGAATCATTTCTCTTCCACCTCTATATTATCTCAAAACTAGACCTGATATCTGTGGCACTTAGTACATTTTATATCTGCATCTACATTTATATCCTACAACATTTTGGACCAGTTAATTCTTTAATTCTTTGCTGTGGGGTACTGACTGTACTGTGGATTGGCAGATGTTTAACAATGTCTTTGGCTTTTATTCACTAGATGTTGATAGCACACACTCAGTTGTGACAACCAAAAACATCTCCAGAAATTGCCAGATATCCCATGGAAAAAAAATCCCTGCCCCCCACATTGAGAACCTATGATTTAAGTCTATATCCATATCCATATTCATATGCAAAGAATAACACTGATTGACTGATCTTCATCTATGTTAGGTACTAGGCAAAATAGCGTAGGTTATCTATTTTAGTTTTATTGACGATTTTAAGTGGTATTATTGGCACCAATTTAGACATGAGGAAAGCGTGGCTCAGAGAGATAAACAATTTAAAACAAAATGCACTGTAGCATGTACATGTGTCTTTGCACCACATTACCCGACAATTTAGGATGAGCAGGATTCTTGTCGCGTCCACCTTTCTACCTCCGAAAGGGTCTATTGTGTGGTAGTTGTAAAATAATAAAAAAAAAATCAGTGAACCAAAAGAATGCTCTCAGACTTACCACATGAGCTACACATTCTCCCTGGTCTTCACATTTTCTGGATTTGCATTATTATGAATTGCCTATCTATTCCTTAACCTTGGTATATTTATTTTAAGGATGTAATTTGGATTAAATTGCATTGCTTAAGTGTAGTATTTAATAATATAATTTTGTTAATCTTTCTGTCTATCTTCAAGTTTTGGTATCATAGTACAATGAAAAACACATGAGCTTTCAGAATCAAAATGTTAAATTTAAATTCTCACTTTATGCCTAACCAGTGATGTGGCATTTACTTCAAAAACTAAACATTCCTTGGTTAGTGCAAAGAATATAGAGATGAAAACTGCATTCCTGATTATCTAGAGATTTATACTCTAGTAAAGGGGAACAAAACTTGAAACGAAATTAATTCAAATACAGAGCTATAATGTTAAAAGCATATACAAAATATAGCGATAGCACAGAGGAAGGAAGGATAAGGATAGGAGGTAAGGATAGGAGAATTTCCAGGAGAGTCAGCAATCATGGTGGGTAATAAGGGATACACAGAGCAAATACACAAGCATCTTCAACTTCCTTAAGTCTCAATTTCACCACTGAAAATAAGGATAATTATATCTGCTTCGCAGGGTTGTTACAACTACTTAATCATCATGTTGGACAGATGGTAGGCACATGATATTTCCTTTAAAGGGTAAGGGTCATGTCATCAATCATTTTTTACAGGTCACCTTTTATATGGCCATAGGAAAATATGAGGAATTTTCATGATTAACAAGATAGTTGACTTCATCCCTTCCTCAGATACCCAAAGAAAATCTTCAAATTCTTTGTATATTATTCCCTAAGGAAGATGAGCAGGTTCTACATCCCACTGCAAAATGTTGTACAGATATTTTTATCAGAAAAAAAAAGAAAAAAGAAAAAAAGCATCCTCCAAAAACCTTCCATGACCTTCTTCCTCTCCTTAAAAAAAAAAAAAAAAAAAAAGCAAAAACTATACAACCTGAACATTCTCCCATGGTTGCTTTCTGTTCTGCTCAGTGACAGCAAATACCAGAACAGAACAGAAAACCCTGAAAAGTAAAATCAAATCCCAAGTGCTTTACACATCTTTCTGAGCCTCTATGGAGGATTCTAAAGATTGACTCTTCTGTTATTCAAACTGCTTCACCCACTGCCCTCTGAGAGCTCCAGACTTGGACTGTATTTGGCATCTTTATCCCCTAATGTCCATTGTCATCAAGATAAGTTTTTATTTCTCTTTGTAAAGTGACAGCAGAGATCTAGAAAGATGAAGAATCTTTCCCCACTGAGCTTCAAATAACTCACTTCTAAAGCACTTCCATAATTCTCACGGTGGCCATGAGGTTGTGAAGTCTCATTATCTCTGACCTTGGTCTTTCTCAGCATCTATGACCCATGAGAACAAAGGTCAGTTGCTGACATTCTTTCATTCAACCAACATTTACCGAACACTTGCCAGGTGCCAGGTATGGTGCTGGGTTATAGGAATATGTCAAGGATTTATTCACTCTGGAAATAACAAGGTGAATATAATCTGGTTTTCTTCATTTCAATAGTCTTGTTTTCTTCCCTTTTTGGAAAGCTGTCAATATAGTGAAAACATATTTAGCAAATTTTATATTAGGCATCTTTACCGCTCCAACTCTTAGTAAGTCTCTCAATATAACATAAAATTCAGAACAGCTTTAAAATGGGCTCTGGTCTTAATATATAGGAATATCTTGAGCTAAAAGTTCAGTATAGGATAATTTCTATCATTAGTGAAATGATCTTTCTACAGTTTATTGTAGTCAGCTCATCTTAAGAAAAAAAATACCGGGGATCCCTGGGTGGCTCAGTGGTTTAGTGCCTGCCTTTGGCCCAGGGCGCCGTCCTGGAGTCCCGGGATCGAGTCCTGAGTGGAGCTCCTGGCATGGAGCCTGCTTCTCCCTCTGCCTGTGTCTCTGCTTCTCTCTCTCTCTCTCTCTCTCTCTCTATGTCTATCATGAATAAATACATAAAATATTTAGAAAAAAAAGAAAGGCTTTAAAGAAAAAACATACCCACTTGTGTTGTGAAATGTACCTTATATTTCATGATTAGTAGACATTGTTTGCATTGGCCTTGCAAATTACATTCTTTACATCTCCAGGTGAATGTATCTTGCAGGGGTATTCAATAGCTCTGTTAGATTTGATCTCAATACACACAAATACAACACAAACAAGAACTCATACACTTTACATCCATCTTTTCCCCTTTACATAGCTCTGAATCAGTAGTGAGTACAGTATGGAATTGAGGGATATTCATTGGCCTAGTTGGCTAGAAAGGTCCCAGCTATTCAATTTGAAAGATTCAGAAAAGTTGAGAGATAAACTTGAGTTTGACACGAGATATCAACCTCTAAGGTGTCAAATGCAAAATATCAGATGATGGCAATTGGGGACACATGGAATTTGGCCAAGCTATACAACCAAGAGATCCTGAGGTAATACCTAGAAAGCAGGAGGCAGGGCCCAGCCTCCTGGGAAAGAGTTGGCAGGGCAAGGTGAGGGTGCCAGGCCCACAGCGGGCAAAGATCATAGTACCAGGATCCTTTGTCAATGAGGACCAGAAGCAGAACATGAGGTCCTAATAGCAGCCTGGAAGCACAATCTGGAAGCACAGTCACACCTGGTGATGGACTGACAAGGGCTATGTGCTAGGTTTCTGAAAGTGCCTAGTATCGCTCTTAAACTTGCACATGAGCAATGCACAGACTATATCTAGATGGCAAGTTTTAGTAGGAAAGAATCACATATTCTTCTATTAGGCTAGATTCTCAGAGACTCAGGAACCAGTCAGGGCAGAAGCAATGAAGTATGTGTTGCAACAGGATATAACCGGCATACCCATGGCACATAGTCTATATAGATACACCTACCCTGGTATACAACATACACTCCTTAAATAACGATATGTGAGTAAATATAAGATAAAGTTTGAATTCAGCCTGTGTGGAAATAAATGTAGTCATTCATTTATTCATTCATTCACTCATTTAATAATTATATATTCAGTGCCAACTATGTGACTCTTGCCTTCGGGTATACAGCAGAAAACAAGGCAGAAAAGGTACTTGCTCTCCTGGAACTTACATTTTGTGAGGAGAGAAAGTGATAATCAAGATTCAAATAGGATAATTTCCAAAAACGTGCATGCCTTGGAGACAACAAAAATATGGTACAGGGATAAGAATTTTGCCTCTATATCTGCATAAAGACAATTATGGCTAAATATAGATTAATAGGACATGAAGGGGCCTAGCTCTGCCTTGCAGATATAATGGTATGTCTACCATTTGTTTTCCTTCCTCTAATCACATTTTCTGATTTGACTGTTATATCACATTTTCTTTTTGCAACCTTCTCCCAAAATTTAATGTTATTTAACTAAAACATATAAATAACATTTAGTTTTCTTCAGCAATATATTTGAGACTGGCTGAAAGGGGCAAACAGAAGGGCAGGGTGAGCTTTGGGATCTAGGAAGAACACTCTTCTTCAGAGCACTAGATTATCCAATGCCAGCATATGGCTTATGCCTAGTCAGTGCTCAATAAAATTTCTCTTTCCTTGTACCAAGAGAATAAGGAAAAATGGCATATTCTCCTCCTGGGTGTACCCATGACTTTTGACTTTACATTATGCACAAATTAGGTCCCAGTATATGTCAAAACTTTAAATCCACAGATTTCTTTGTGAATTCCTTGCACACATCAGTTTAAGCTCGGTATGACCCAGGGATCACTAGAAGGCTCTTGTGTGTAAAAGTGAAGAGCCTTTTGAAAGCAGGAATTTGATTTATAGAAAAGGGAATCATTGCCACAACAAACTATTTTTTTTCTTATTCTAATGAATGAAAGAAGAGATAAACTCAACCTCTAATTCTTGTTTGGGTGCTCACATTGCTAAGTTATTAATCTCACCATGCCTCTGTCTTCTTGTTTGTACATAAAGGGATGCCTTATTGCTTTGAGGTTCAAAAGAATTACATGTTCATGTATACTCACTGAAAATATATAACACCATGCTTGGCACATAGTACACATTTAATAAACATTTTCTTCCTCTTTGAGGAGCTCTGGGTTTAATTTCGCACAAGTTACAAACAGAAACCATAAAGATGAAAATAAAGAATATAAAATTTGAAATTGTGTAATTTACTGAAAGCACAAGAACCATTAATTGTCAGTGATGGTTCTCATTAAACTAGCAGCATATGTTGCTATTATAAGGATGTTTGTCATGAGCTCCTGAGAGGTCTATTAACAATAAAATCCTATTATTCCAGATGTTTCACATCCATGTAATACACCCACAATAATTAATTTCATATGGGCTAAATTCATAAATCTAGAAAACTAGAAAGACACGTTATTCACCACAGAAGGCGTCTTACATTCTATTTATAATCAGACTGAAATGCTAAAAAATGCCATTAATTACAGGGAAGCCCACTATCATTTTTCTTTATCTCTAGAATGGACTTTGAATTTTAAAATAATCCATTATGATTCTAAAGGCAGCATCTGAACAAACAAAGAGAAAAAGTTGCTACCACATTTGCTGCTGCAGCCCCAGCCTCTACTCCTAGGAGCATGGCTATCGCTGCCTTTCTGCTGCGACCTCCAGCTGGCATAGGCTGAGCCCCCACTTTGGGTCAGGAACTCTATGAGGGGCTTTACATGTGCCATGGCTTATCTTCTCAAAATCTCTGTTAGTGAGATACCTGCCTCATTTCATGAAATCTTCCCTTTATAGAAGATAAATCCTCAAAGAAGTGAAATGACTGATCCAAGGCCACAGCTCCTCAGTAGTAGAGCTAAGATTTGAACTCAGAACTTTTACACCATAATCTGGTTTCTTTTCACATTATCATGTGGCCTAATCCACAGCACCAATAAAAACTTTCATTTATTCCTTGCCTGACTTAACCTGTGAGATAGTCTGAGATATGGAAAGATAGAAAGGGGACTCTCCAACAGAGAGTCTGAAGGGAAACTACTGCAACTACCACTCAGTGCCATAGTTCCCTTCACAGAGGGCTGGACCAAGAATTAAACCCCACATTCAGTAAACCCTATACCTCTTGAAAGCAGAAACCCATCTTCTCTTAGCACCTGTCATTCACTCTGGTACATAAAATCAATGTTTATGGAATGACTATTTATCATACGGCTGGAGATCATGCAAATTTGGGCCACAGAAGGAGAATAATTCAACAGGTGAGATTTTAAGTTTATGGCATTGAGGATTAACCATGGATCAAGAGAGCCTGGAAGAAATAATTTATTGCTTTCAAACGTGAGACTGGAACTGCTAGAACAGCAATTGCATCACAGAAAAAAATAGCTATGTTAGTAGTTAATATTTGTTGAGAAATAGCTATGTGTCAATCACTATACTAAGATTTTTGAATCCTCATAACAACGTTATGAGATAGATGCTCTTATTGTTATACCTGGGCACAGAGAACTTAAATAAGAAAGATCACACAATAAGATATAGAGCCAGGATTCAATAGCAGAAGTCTGGCCCCAGAGCCTGCTCACCACCACTATACTACATGCCTCTTGTGAATTCAAGCTACACTAATGGGATACCATGGAAGTGGGGATTCTCTTATCTGTTTATAGTTTGTCTATTAGATACTCTTGCATGAGAAATTTAGCTAGACAGCTGAACTGTCTGTCTGGCCATAGGAATCATGAAACATCAAAAGGAAAAAAGATAGCCTCCAAGAATCTGGAGAAGCTGGATACCACATAACACAGCGCTAGAACGTTTGACATATGCTCTTACCTTTCATCTTCACTGGAACTGTGGCTGGTGGCAGTCTGGTGTTCAGAACTTTGACTTTCAAGTCAAAGAGAGCTGAGTTGAAGTCCAGCTCTGATATCTCTTAGTAGTGTGACCTGCACTGGTTCATGACCTTCCAATCCCTCATCTGTAAAAGGTATGCAATTATAATACCTCTAATATATTAGAGGACACTGGAAAACTTAAGCAAGATAATACAAGTAGATTATTAGTATAATTCTTGGAATATGCTTAAATGTGCATATAGATATTGTCTAGCATTAGTAGTCCTCTTTTTACATATGAGAAATCAGAGGATTTGAGGGATGTATAAATAAATGATGAGAGAGAAAAACCACAGATGTTGATGAAGAAATCTCTTCTCTGTTCTATCTCCAAAAACTGGCAACAAAGAGGAAACTTATATTCATTCAGTAGCTTCTGAGAAATGGCCATTTTGGGCAGCCCGGGTGGCTCAGCGGCTTAGCACCGCCTTCAGCCCAGGGCCTGATCCTGGAGACCCGGGACCGAGTCCCATGTTGGGCTCCCTGCATGGAGCCTGCTTCTCCCTCTGCCTGTGTCTCTGTCTCTCATGAATAAATAAATTTTTAAAATCTTAAAAAAAAAGAAATGGCCATTTTTACATGTTACAAAGTCTGTTGGGTCCTGTGTCCAGTGCTAGCTCCAATCCACAAATGTTCTGGGTGAGTTAGTTCTCTGTTCCATTCCACAGATAAGGAATGTCCAAAGTGGAAGTAATCTATTCCTCCCAACCTCATGCGATATAAAAGACAGTGAAATGAAAACAAATAATCAAGGAATCCATTTTCTTTCTGTTTTCAGGTTTATAATATTTTGCCAGAGATGACTTCTAGTAACTACTACCATTATACTTGTTTGCATGAATTTACAAGTTGCAAAGTCTTCCTGCATATATCGCCTGTTAAGTTTCTGGATGTTGGCATCTCTTTCCCATGATTTGGAAACTGAGGCTTAAAACATTTGAATGCATTAACCCAAGTCATATGAACAAGAAGAAGAATTTCATCAAATCTTGTCTCTTGCTTAAAACCTACCATGGCTTCTCACTGCTCTCAAAATAAAATCTGAATTCCTTTCTTTGACTGCTATATAACCTTGCTGCTGCCAACTTGCCTAACCTCACCTCAGGCCACTCTTTCTTTTGCTTATAATGCTCCCACAACATGAGTTTTCCTTCAAAGGAAGGATATTCTCTGCTCTTTCCTGCCTTGGGCCCTACCTATGGTCTGAGGACACAGAGGCATCCAACTGGCAGAATTTGGGGCAGAACACACCTGAGATGTATAGGAGGCAGTGGGACACAGGTTTCATGTAGAAATTCTAGAGAGTTCTGCTCTGGAATGCTACTGAGGCTCCTTTATATCCCATAAACGGAGTTATTGAAGAGAAATTCTGTTTGAAAATTATGGTCCAAAGACCTGGAGGAGACAACTAACATTATTGAGTTCTTGATGTGTGATATCTTCTTAACTTTACATGTGAGTTACATTAGAGGAAAATTGAGTTGATGAGATAAAAATAACTTGTCCAAGGATACACAGTTTCTAAGAGGCAAGTTGGTATTTAAACTCATTTATTGAATTCTACTACATACGACATTTCCCCTCTAAAAGGATGCCTTGATGCTACATTATCAGGATTACTTTACTAGGGCTATTTTAATTTCCTTACTAAGGACTCGAATGGTTCAAGACAGAAAAATGGAGCTAAGCATAAAGGGGGAGTTAGCTGGCCCTGTGTCTGAGGAACACAGCTAGCAGGACTGAGAGACAGGGAAGCCTCAAAAGGAACAGAATTTAGATACACCTTATTTGTAAGATAAAATTATGGAAAAAATAGTGTTTGAATCACATGGTATATTTCTACTAGTTTTAACATATTATGCATTAACAAGAGACATTTAATAAAAGCTTCACCCATCTTCAATTCTACTGTTTCAATTGTTGAAAACAAACAGTACAATTTAATTACATCTTAAAGACTTGTCGTGCATAGACAAATTACAATGAATTTTCTAGGGTTTTATGTTAAGAAAATCTACTTTCTGAGATATGTGTGTGGTTAAATACTCTGAAAAGCACTGTGTGATAGATAATGTCTGGACTTCAGAACCAAAAGGTCTGGGTCAAGGCTCACCTCCTATATTTGCTGAGGAATCAGAATATATCAGGATCTCCTTGTTACTCACCTGCAAAATGAGTGAACTTCTAATATGTATTTGCAGGGCTACTGTTTAAGTAAAAACAATATACATCAAAATATTTTCTATCAAATGTTGAAATCTAGCATGTCTATTCATATTACAAAAGGAATAAATGAATGAACAAGACCATGAAAACTTTGAGATCCATTTTAAATAATCTTACCAAGGCATGCCTATTGGTTATGTTTTCATTTTAGAAGTAATTAATTCACTACCTACATTAATTCTAACTATGTTTCATATTTCTCTGCAAGAATAAAGGATCACTATTGTTTACTGGTAATTATCTTTAAAAATGACTAGAAAACAACATAATAATGATTTAAAAAACTATGCTCACAAAAAGTGTCACAGGATTGCATCAAGATTCTGTGCTCATTCAGTCCCTTTTAGTAGAAAATGATATGGTTCAACTCACAAAACCTTCTACTTTATATTTTATTATTAAAAAACCCTCTTTTTGCCTCATTCTTTTATTTTAGAAATACCTAAAGCTCCTATTATCTTCATAATGCATTTGGAAATGTGAAGCCTTTCTTCACACGCTACCTGATTTTTAAGATTTTATAAAATTGCATTTTTCACTTATGCCCACATCAAATGCTTGATTGAATCAATGACTTTTTTTTTTTTTTTTTCTTTTTGCAACCTTTTGAATTCAACAGCAGTTAGTAAAAAGGTAAATGTGATTTTTCCCAATCTGTGATTTTGGTTCCAAAACTGAATTTAACAAAGGCTTAAGCTATAGAGTAAATATATATAAAAAGTGTGTGTCTGGGATAGCAAGTATCTAGAACATGAACCACTGTTCCTTATGTCTTGCACCCAGAACAGACATTGCTGATCAACTGCAATTCCCCCTCTGAGGCTACTTTTCAACTTTTCAATACAAATACTGAATCATAAGTTGGTCATAACTAGCTATAAAATGAAATGTATCTATCCACATAAGCTTATAGATATAATAACTTCTAATGGATGAAAAGAGAAATAATTCAAAGTGGGCAATGCATTGTATATATTCTGGAGAGACAAATACCTAGAGTGGTGATAAAGGAAAGAAGAGCCAAAGTTAGCAATAAAGAAGATGGTCAGTATTTAACCAGAGAACTTAATTTTGTACAAAAATCTGTCAGTAGTCTTAGAATGCATGCCTAGACCCCCTGCCTCTCAGGCAGTCCTTCTCTCTTTGATACGTCTATATGTTTGCACAAATCTAGAGTGAATGTGCTATTTAAGTACATATCATTTTATTTATTTTTAAGATTTTATTTATGTACATATGAATGTATGTATGTATTTTAGAAAGAGAAAGAAAGAGTGCACAAGCAGGGGCAGAGGGAGAGAGAGTGAGAGAATCCTCAAGCAGACTCCCTGCTGAACATGGAGCCCAAGGCAAGTTTGATCCTAGTACCCTGAGATCACAACCTGAGCCTAAACCAAGAGTTGGACACTCAATCAACTGAGCCACCCAGGTGCCCCAAGTATATATCATTTTAAAAAGTGGTTCTGTTATTCTGGGAATGATTCTGCTGAATATTTGGCCTGTCACTTGACGCTTTGTTGGCTTTGGGTATTAATTAGTTCATTTTGGTCATTTTCATCAGTTTGTTCATTTTCTCTTAACCTCACTACATGAAATACTTTAAAAAAAATGACTTAACCCCACATAAAGCTAATATTTGTTCTTTGCTATATATTATTCCAGAGACACCATGGAGTCCACAACTACCTAGACACAAGATTCTTTTATGAAATAGTCTTTCATAATGAAAGACTATGAATTTTATATTTATCCTAGTGTTAGAAGATATTTTATGGAGGGGAAAGATGCAGCCCAAACCTAGGTGAGAAAGGAGATGAGGAAAAATATTCAATAAGAATTTAGGAAAACTTTCAAATATAGATGATACATTTTCCATTTAATGACCTGACTATCTCCCTGTACTAATTTTCTCCCTACTCCATTTTCTGGGGCCATTTGACTACCACTTATACAACTAGCCTACCCCAGGATCTGGAACAATACTACATAGAATAGGTTATGTTTGCAAAGCATTAGTTGGGTTGGGGTAGCACAACATCAGATAAACTTTTTATTAAATCTTTTTTGATCCATATATTACTAAATGTTATACACTGTATATATTAAAAACAAAACAAAACAAAACAAAACAAATAAACAGAAAAACTATCCAAGATAGTTTTCTCCAAGATTGATACTTAAAGCAGTCCTATGCCTAAATTCCTGATGTTATTCCCTAATTTTGGTAACAGCTCATCTACTCCCAAATTTTATTCATGCACCTAGTAATCACTTATTGAGTATCTATTATATTGTAAGAATAATCATTAGCATTTTGATATAGAGATAAATTAAGATAGTTACGGTGCTTCTGATCTGTTGGGAGACATACATGTTTATGAATCCAGATTTAAATAACGCATACAGAAGGAAGCAGTTAAGGATGGCCTAGGAAGTCAAAAATGACTTCTCAGATAAAAGAAATGTGAGTTAAGTCTGGAAAGGAGGAACCATAGTTTGATGTGTCTCAAAGGAAGAAGACAGTAAAAGCGTATGTAAAAGCAGTAGAAAGTAAAAGTAAGCCTGGAGTGCAGGTTGTTCATGAGTGCTGGAATAGGATGATGGCATAGCTGTGACCAAAGACCTCTGGGAAGGTAGGTTGGAGGCAGATTGTGAAGGCCTTTGATGTCATGCCAGTTTGGTGTTAAACCTGGAGGTTGGTGTGGTGCAGTTGGTTGAGTGTCTGACTCTTGGTTTTGAGTTTAGGTTGCGGTCTCAGGATCCTGAGATGCAGCCCCATGTCAGACTCTGTGCTCAGCATGTAATCTCCTTGAGACTCTTTCTCCTCCCTCTGCCCACTCTCTAAGCACAAACAAATGCATTCTCTCTCTCTCTCTCTCTCTCTCTCAAATAAATATTTTTTTTAAAACCCTCAAAAGCCCCGTACTGGAGTCTGATAATTTTAAGCAAGTGATATATCAGAATTACCTGAGAAATGTATTCAATAAAGATTCTTGATCTCAGCACAGATACTGAACCAGCACAGATACTGAACCACAGATACTGATACTCCTGAGGTGTACTCAGTATCTCTGTTTTTAAGGAGCCATCTAGTAATACTGATCTACAGCAGGGTCTTAGACTCACTAGGGTAGCCCATGTTGTATCCATAACCTAGTTCAGTCATCTTTGCTTATTCTCATCAATTCCCTCCAGAAAATGGCATTCTGCTCCTGAACACCAGCCTCAAAAACATTGAAGGGCTCTCCACTGAAATTGCTCTCCAAAGCCACACAGGTGTTTAGGGAACAAGTGGAGAGCATAATCCAGAACTCCTGAAATCCAGTCCACATTTTTATCTTTTCTTGTTTCCCTTTGCCTTGTGTAGATGGTATGAGCAAAACATGGCTTGCCAATGAATAGAGTCATCAAATCAGTTTAATGTGTAAGAGAGAATTAACACAGAGATAAGATGGATCAGCAATAGGTACTCTAGAATCCCTTCCTTCATGATATATTTCTCTTTGTAATATCAATGTTTATTTTATTGTCTTTTTTTTGTTCTGAGAGTTGAAAGTTCCTTGAGGGCACAAATGTTTTATTAATAATCTGTACATATCACTATCCAACACAGAGCCCAACCCCTATTACATACTGTGGAATGCTTTATTGATTAAATAAATAAAGTAGTTCCAATAACTATAATAACTCACTATGGTGTTGAATAGTTAGTTTCCTAATATTTACCTGCCTACCCCAATCGCACCCAGACTGATAATCAAGGGAAGGGGCTGTGTCTAGTATTTCTCTGTAATTCTAGTGACTGGCCTAGAATCTGAGATAGAGAAAGCACATAGTACATAAATGTTGAATGAATTAATTAAATAATGTAAAGAGTTTATTTTCATTCATGTTTAGATTCAAGTCAAACAAGTCATGGATTCTTATTCAATTCTGTCTCTTCAGCCTAGAAAGACTGTGCAAAAAAAAAAAAAAGCAAAGATTTTAAATACTGACAGGCTTCTTTCTTGATGACCTTTACTCAAATTGAGAAGTTGAGGTTTTTATAAGCTAGACTTATCCCATAAGATTACTGAAAAGGTCTAGGTGGGTTGGCAAGTGAACACGTGAGTGTCTTCACAGAGATGTGTGGGGCAAGAAGAGGCCGTGAGTGACACAAAAGTTATTATGAACACAGAATTCCCTATGGCTCAACAGGCAAATTCAACTCCAGTATCTTCAGGATAGATTATTTCAAATAATACTGACAGCCTCAGCCATCTGTGAACAGTTTGGTCATGCCTAACTTCTCTGACCTTTTGAAGTGCCAGGGACTCCTTTGACCATATCCATCAAACTTTGGCAGCATCTAGACTCCGGTTGAGCAAATGGCTCCTCTCAAACAATCTAACCTCATCTATGTAATAAGACCCTCTCCTATTCAAATAGCCTCCCAGCTTCAGAGGATTTTTTTCCCCATAATTGTACAGAGATTAGAAGAATGGTATTAGGGTGGATGGACAGAATTGTGAAAGAGAATCCAATTAAAAAAATAAAACTAGAGAGATCTAGTTAAAAGAATATAAGCATAAGGGTTTTTCTTTTCTGTGCAGAGTACAAAATTATACAGATTTAAGGTGTATGTCTTTTTTAGTAAGTTTATAACATCAAACATTTTGTGCCCGAGAAATGTCACTTCTCTACCTATGCATTCATGCATTTATTCATTCATTGATACATCTATGAAATATTTAATGAGTGCCTTCCAGTTAGTACAAGGGACAAAAGAGCAAGATATGTCTCTATAATTTAGATTATTACAATATAATCCACAGGTAATTATGGTAAGAGCCAACCACTGTAGTAATTAAGACTGTATGGGACAGAAAAGGAGGACAATCAGGTAATGCTTCATAGTGTAGCAGGAGTCAGGGCTGGAATCACTACTTAGAGGATGATGCATAGAGGAAATGTTCTCTCTACTAAAACATAAAGAACAATTGGAAAATTTTATAGTTGGTCAAATATTTCAAGCAAGGAAATCAGTAGGTATATAAGTCTAGAGATCTGAGAACTCATAGCCTTCTTTGAACTGAAAATAGTTCAGTATGGCTAGGGCAACAAGTGATACAGTGTACATGTGAGGAGAGGAAAGAGTGTATATATACAGTGTATATGGGCAACAAGTGACACAGTGTATATGTGAGAGGGAGGAGAGCGAAGAGGCAAGCAAGAGAGGAAGGAAAAGAGGGAGGTAGGTCTGGGGTCAGATCCGGAGGAGACCTGCACACTATGGAATATGGGCTTTATTTTGAAAGCACCTGGAAACTATTAAAAGGATTTAACCAACTGATTGATGTGATCATATTTGGGCTTTAGAGACACTGTGCTGACAGCACTGTGGAGAGTGGATGACAAATGGGGGGGGGGGGTCTACAGACAAATTTTAATGTCTGAATGAGAGGCGGTGGCTTGAATGAGTGTGGAGACAGACAAGATACAAAGAACTAGTGTATTTTACTTATATTCAGGCAGTAGAAAAGATAGGACTAGATAACTTGGCATTAGAAGGCAAAAGAGAGAAAACATGGATATTCCTGGGATGCGGTCTTGAACTTTCTTTGTCTTGAGAGAATTTTTTGGGTCAGCACAGAAAGTATGCCACCCACTCCTAGGTAAGGGCTTCATGTTCTAGTGTTAGCATCTAAATCACATATGAACTATATATATATATATATATTATATACGCCAAGGTGAGGGATAGGGTGAGGATGCCAATTTTACAACTTACTATACTGGCTTTAAAAAGTCTCAAGAATTGGGAGTCCCTGGGTGGCTTAGCGGTTTAGTGCATGATCCTGGAGTCCCAAGATTGAATCTCACATCAGGCTCCCTGCATGGAGCCTGTTTCTCCTTCTGCCTGTGTCTCTGCCTCTCTTTCTTTCTCTCTCTCTGTGTGTCTCTCATGAATAAATAAATAAAATCTTTTAAAAAAAAGTCTCAAGAAGAAAATATATTTCAGGTACGCAGGAATTAGTGATATTAAGGAGAGTTATTTAATGTAGGTGAACAAAACTTATTTTTGCAAATAGCATTATCTGATGAACAGATGAGAGAGATATGTCTCCTTTATAGAGTAATTGTTAGGATAAGTACCTATTCTTGGGAAGTGTCTCCTCTCACAGAAGCTCTACATGCTAAGACACCAAGGAAGGAAAAGAAACAAGCCTTTCAGCCTTTATAATTTTACCAAGTTTTTGTTGCTGTTTGTTTGTTGGCATAGTAACATCAAACTTCTCCTGGTTAAAACTGAGGGATAATTTTGTTTTGAAGTACTGAAATAACATTACACAGCTATGAATCCAACCCTGACCCCCATCATCTGTGCTTTTGTGCAAAGTGACTTTCATTGTTGGATGCTCTTCATTTTTTGAAATATGAATACTACATGCTGCACTGTGCATTGGATGAAACAAAGTACATGAAGTTTTTTTCAACTATAATCATAATTTATAGTATTCTTATTATCCATTGTGAATAGAGGTCAGAATCCGTACATTTGAAAGGTAAAGAGAATGAGCCAGAATGTGAATGTGAACACAGAGGAATTTAGGTAAGAAGCACAGTATTCATTTCTCTTCCAGGTGAGGAAGGCTGCATAGTGCCTACATGGCCCTGAGGACACCAAGGTCATTAGCTTTGGAAGAGCAGCAGCAGGGTATTTTCAGAAGCATCTGTTTTTGTATAGAGCATTTCACTATAAAACAAAAAACAAACAACAACAACAACAACAACAACAACAACAAAACAGTAGAAGCCATCCTAAGAAAAGGTTTTTTGTATGTATTTAAAGTCTCCTAGGGATCCCTGGGTGGCGCAGCGGTTTGGCGCCTGCCTTTGGCCCAGGGCGCGATCCTGGAGACCCGGGATCGAATCCCACATCGGGTTCCCGGTGCATGGGGCCTGCTTCTCCCTCTGTCTGTGTCTGTGCCTCTCTCTCTCTCTGTGACTATCATAAATAAATAAAAATTAAAAAAAAAAATAAATGTTTAAAGTCTCCTAAATTTATCACATATAAATGTTGAATATCTCCAAAATGTCAATCAATCTTGTTTTTCAGTTAACTCAGAATAAAATGATAATGAACTTTGCATTTAGCCTGCACCTTACAAAGAGTGAGAGTAATTAGACTTGGAAAAGATCTATCAAGGTATCCAATTTCATCTCTCTGCCCAGAGAGGACGATTCCTCCTGAGAGTTGCCTATTACTGTGTCCTGACTGGTTTTAAAAGTCTCAAAGGAAGAAGTATTTACTATATGCTTGAAGGGCTATTTAATTACAGGCTTAAGAGGAAGGAATACCTGCATAGGAATCAGAAAGCAGCGGTTTTGTTCCTGATTCTGTGGTTTCTTAATTGGTGGTTTTGAGCCAGATGCCCAGCCTAGGCCAGCTAAGCCTCTATTTACAAATAGTATCAAACTCCTATCACAGAATTGTGGTGAGGATCAAGAGAGCAAACACATGTAAACTGACAGATACAGAGTTTGGAATATTATAGTCACCTGACAAATAAAAATTTCTTTCCTTCATAAAACTCTCTACCTGCCACTCCCTTACTGGCTCCTACCTCCCCACACTACTTCCCCCAATACTTTATTTGGGAAAGTACAGTTTCTGAATTGGGGGGGGGGGGCAGGATATTTCTGTGTTTCTTCTTCCTAGGTGTCCATGTGTATTAGATTCCTAGAGCTACCATAACAAAATGCCACATGCTGGGTTGCTTAGAATGAATTCTAGAGGACAGAAGTCTGAAATCAAGCAGGCTATGCCCTCTCTGAAAGCTCTGGTGAAGAAGTCCCTCCTTGCCTCTTTTTAGTTTCTGGTGATCCTCAGCCATCCTCTGTATTCTTTGTCTTATAGTTAGGTCACTCCACTTCTGCTTATGACTTCACATGGCCATTAATCCTGTGTGTATACTGTTTTATGTCTTATCTTCTTATGGGGACAGCAGTCACTGGATTTGGCTCATCCTAATCCAAAATGAACTCATCTTAAAGTAATTATATCAGCAAAGATCCTATCTCCAAATCATGACCCATTACAAAGTTCTAGGAGGACATGATTGTGGGGGTAATGCTTCAACCCACTATGTCATTTATCATATCTATCCTTATCCAACTTCCCAAAGGAGCAGCTTCTTCCCTTTTAAGATTCACTGAAGACTCTAATAAGTCATAACCCTGATGCTGTTGACTTGGTCAATAATCAGACTTTCTCTTTTGACTCAGTTTTCAGCACTTTCCCAAATGTTTTCTCCTTTGTGCCATCAGCCAAAGAAAATAATTACCATTCTGACCCAGTTGTATTTAGGTATCTCTGAAGATCCTGTATGCTGAGTGAGAGGATAAAGGAAGGATGAGAAATTTCCATTACAAGACAGAAAAGAGAGTCTAGGCTAGGAACAGTCCAAAAGTGCTAACTTCCTTTGCACCATCCTTTACTCTTTGCAAAGGAAAGAGTCAATGTAAGTCCTTAACCCTTCTCGTGTGCTGCTAAGTGACTTAAGCAATTTTTTCATTTTTTTTTAATTGGAGTTCAATTTGCTAACATATAGCATAACACCCAGTGCTCATCCCGCCAACTGTCCCCCTCAGTGCCCATCACCCAGTCACTCCAACCCCCTGCCCAATTCCCCTTCCACTACCCCTTGTTTGTTTCCCAGAGTTAGGTGTCTCTCATGTTTTGTCATCCTCACTGATATTTTTACTCACTTTCTCTCCTTTCCATTTATTCCCTTTCACTAATTTTTATATTCGCCAAATGAATGAGACTATATAATGTTTGTCCTTTTCCGATTGACTTATTTCACTCAACACAAAACCCTCCAGGTCCCTCCAAGTTGAAGCAAATAGTGGGTATTTGTCATTTCTAATGGCTGAGTAATATTCCATTATATACATAGACCACATCTTCTTTATCCATTCATCTTTCGATGGACACTGAGGCTTCTTCCACAGTTTGGCTATTGTGGACATTGCTGCTATCAACATGGGGTGCAGGTGTCCTGGTGTTTCACTGCATCTGTATCTTTGGGGTAAATCCCCAGCAGTGCAATTGCTGGGTCGGAGGGCAGGTCTATTTTTAACTCTTTGAGGAAACTCCACACAGTTTTCCAGAGTGGCTGCACCAGTTCACATTCCCACCAACAGTGCAGGCGGGTTCTCCTTTCTCCACATCGTGTCCAACATTTATGGTTTCCTGTCTTGTTAATTTTCCCCATTCTCACTGGTGTGAGGTGGTATCTCATTGTGGTTTCGATTTGTATTTCCCTGATGGCAAGTGATGCAGAGCATTTTCTCATGTGCATGTTGTCCATGTCCATGTCTTCCTCTGTGAGATTTCTCTTCATGTCTTTTGCCCATTTCATGACTGAATTGTTTGTTTCTTTGCTGTTGAGTTTAATAAGTTCTTTATAGATCTTGGAAACTAGCACTTTATCTGATACGTCATTTGCAAATATCTTCTCCCATTCTGTAGGTTGTCTTTTAGTTTTGTTGACTGTTTCTTTTGCTATGCAGAAGCTTCTTATCTTGATGAAGTCCCAATAGTTCATTTTTGTTTTTCTTTCTCTTGCCTTCATGGATGTATCTTGTAAGAAGTTGCTGTGGCCAAGTACAAAAAGGGTGTTGCCTGTGTTCTCCTCTAGAATTTGGATGGAATCTTGTCTCACATTTAGATGTTTCATCCATTTTGAGTTTATCTTTGTGTGTGGTGCAAGAGAGTGGTCTAGTTTCATTCTTCTGCACATGGCTGTCCAATTTTCCCCACACCATTTATTGAAGAGACTGTCTTTTTTCCAATGGATAGTCTTTCCTGCTTTGTCAAATATTAGTTGACCATAGAGTTGAGGGTCCACTTCTGGATTCTCTATTCTGTTCCATTGATCTATGTGTCTGTTTTTGTGCCAGTACCACACTGTCTTGATGAACACAGTTTTGTAGTACAACCTGAAATCTAACATTGTGATGTCCCCCACTATGGTTTTCCTTTTTAATATTCCCCTGGCTATTCGGGGTCTTTTCTGATTCCACACAAATATGAAGATGATTTGTTCCAACTCTGAAGAAAGTCCATGGTATTTTGATAGGGATTGCATTAAACGTGTAAATTGCCCTGGGTAGCATTGACATTTTCACAATATTAATTCTGCCAATCCATGAGCATGGAATATTTTTCCATCTCTTTGAGTCTTCCTCAATTTCTTTCAGAAGTGTTCTATAGTTTTTAGGGTATAGATCCTTCACCTCTTTGGTTAGGTTTATTCCTAGGTATCTTATGCTTTTGGGTGCGATTGTAAATGGGATTGACTCCTTAATTTCCCTTTCTTCAGTCTCATTGTTAGTGTATAGAAATGCCACTGACTTCTGGGCATTGATTTTGTATCCTGCCACACTGCCAAATTGCTGTATGAGTTCTAGCAATCTTGGGGTGGAGTCTTTGGGATTTTCTATGTACAGTATCATGTCATCTGCAAAGAAGGAAAGTTGGACTTCTTTGCCGATTTGAATGACTTTTATTTCTTTTTGTTGCCTGATTGCTGAGGCTAGGACTTCTAGTACTATGCTGAATAGCAGTGGTAAGGATGGACATCCCTGTCTTGTTCCTGATCTTAGGGGAAAGGCTCCCAGTGCTTCCCCATTGAGAATGATATTTGCTGTGGGCTTTTCGTAGATGGCTTTTAAGATGTTGAGGAATGTTCCCTCTATCCCTACAATCTGAAGAGTTTTGATCAGGAATGGATGCTGTATTTTGTCAAATGTTTTCTCTGCATCTATTGAGAGGATCATATGGTTCTTGTTTTTTCTCTTGCTGATATGATCAATCACATTGATTGCTTTACGAGTGTTGAACCAGCCTTGCATCCCGGGGATAAATCCCACTTGGTCATGGTGAATAATCTTCTTAGTGTATTGTTGGATCCTATTGGCTAGTATCTTGTTGAGAATTTTTGCATCCATGTTCATCAGTGATATTGGTCTAAATTCTCTTTTTTGGTGGGGTCTTTGTCTGGTTTCGGAATTAAGGTGATGCTGGCCTCATAGAACGAATTTGGAAGTACTCCATCTCTTTCTACCTTTCCAAACAGCTTTAGTAGAATAGGTATGGTTTCTTCTTTAAACGTTTGATAGAATTCCCCTGGGAAGCCATCTGGCCCTGGACTTTTGTGTATGGGAGGTTTTTGATGACTGCTTCAATTTCCTCTCTGGTTATCGGACTGTTCAGGTTTTCTATTCCTTCCTGTTCCAGTTTTCGTAGTTTGTGGTTTTCCAGAAATGCATCCATTTCTTCTAGATTGCCTAATTTATTGGTGTAAAGCTGCTCATATTAAGTTTATAAGATCGTTTGTATTTTCTTGGTATTGGTGGTGATCTCTCCTTTCTCATTCATGATTTTATTAATTTGGGTCTTCTCTCTCTTCTTTTTAATAAGGCTGGCTAATGGTTTATCTATCTTATTATTTCTTTCAAAGAACCAACTCCTGGTTTTGTTGGTCTGTTCCACAGTTCTTCTGGTATCTATTTCATTGGGTTCTGCTTGAATCTTTATTAAATCTCTTTTTCTGCCGGGTGTAGGATCTGTTTGCTGTTTTTTCTCCAGCTCCTTTAGGTGCAAGGTTAGCTTGTGTATTTGAGTCCTTTCCAGTTTTTAGATGGATGCTTGTATTGTGATGTATTTCCCCCTCCGGACTGCTTTTGCTGTATCCCAAAGATTTTGAATGGTTGTATCCTCATTCTCATTTGTTCATTCTCTCTTCATTCTCTTACCTAATTCTCATGTTTCCATGAATCTTTTTAAATCCTCCCTAATTTCCTGGTTGACCCTTTCATCTTTTGGCAGGATGGTCCTTAACCTCCACATGTTTAAAATCCTTCCAAACTTCTTCTTTTCATTTAGTTCTAATTTCAAAGCATTATGGTCTAAAAATATGCAGGTGACAATTCCAATCTTTTCAGTTAAGACCTGATTTGTGACCCAGTATGTGGTCTATTCTGGAGAAAGTTCCACGTGCATTTGAGAAGAATGTGTATTTAGTTGCATTTGGATGTAAAGCTCTGTAAATATCTGTGAAATCCATCTGGTCCAGTGTATCATTTAAAGCTCTTGTTTCTTTGGAGATGTTGTGCTTAGAATGCCTGTCGATTGTGGAAAGGGCTACATTCAAGTCACCAAGTATAAGTGTATTATTATCTAAGTATGTCTTCACTTTGGTTATTAATTGATTGGTATACTTGGCAGTTCCCACATTTGGGGCATATATATTGATGATTGTTAAGTCCTCTTATTGGATAGATCCTTTAAGAATGATATAGTGTCCCTCTTCATCTCTTATTTCAGTCTTTGGAATAAACTTTAATTTATCTGGTATAAGGATGGCTACCCTGCTTTCTTTTGAGGACCATTTGAATGGTAAATGGTTCTCCAACCTTTTATTTTCAGGCTGTAGGTGTCCTTACATCTAAAATTAGTCTCTTGTAGACAGCAAATAGATGGGTCTTGCTTTTTTATCCAGTCTGAAACCCTGCGCCTTTGATGGGGTCATTAAGTCCATTCATGTTCAGAGTTACTATTGAAAGATATGAATTTAGTGTCATCATGATACCTATTCAGTCCCTGTTGTTGTGGATTGTTTCCTTGGATTTCCTCTTTCTTTTCGGAGTCCCCCTTAATATATCTTGCAGAGCCAGTTTGGTGGTCACATATTCTTTCAGTTTCTGCCTATCTTGGAAGGTCTTTATCTCTCTTTCTATTCTGAATGAGAGCCTTGCTGGATAAAGTATTCTTGGCTGCAGGTTCTTCTCATTTAGGACCTTAATATAACCTGCCAGCCCTTTCCGGCCTGCCAGGTCTCTGTGGAGAGGTCTGCTGTTATCCTAATGCTTCTCCCCATAAAATTTAGGGATTTCTTGTCTCTTGCTGCTTTAAGGATCTTTTCTTTATCTTTAGAATTTGCAAGCGTCACTATTAAATGTCCAGGTGTTGAGCGGGTTTTATTGATTTTGGGGGGGGGAATCTCTCTCTATCTCCTGGATCTGAATGCCTGTTTCCCTTCCCAAGTTAGGGAAGTTCTCAGCTATGATTTGTTCAAATACACATTCTGGACCTCTGTCCCTTTCGGCGCCCTCGGGAACCCCAATTAAACGTAGATTTTTGCTTCTGAGACTGTCATTTATTTCCCTTAACCTATCCTATGATCTTTAATTGTTTTTCTCTTTTTTCCTCAGTTTCCTTCCTTGCCATCAACCTGTCTTCTGTCACTCACTTGTTCTTCTAGCTCGTTAACCCTCATCGTTAGGACCTCTAGTTTGGATTGCATCTCATTTAATTGATTTTTAATTTCGTCCTGATTAGATCTAAATTCTGCAGTCATGAAGTCTCTTGAATCCTTTATGCTTTTTTCTAGAGCCACCAGTAGCTTTTTAATAGTGCTTCTGAATTGGCTTTCTGACATTGAATTGTAATCCAGATTTTGTAAGTCTGTGGGAGAGAGAACTGTTTTGATTCTTTCTTTTGGGGTGAGTTTTTCCTTTTAGTCATTTTGCTCAGTGCAGAGTGGCCAAAAACAAGTTGTACTGGTAAAAAGAGAATAGAAAAAAAAGGGGGGTTGGAAGGGGAGGAAACAAACAGAAAACAAAAAACAAGGGGGAGTATCCACTGTTTCTATATACTGTAAATCCCTCGACTTCCCCTGGAACTTTCCAGTGCTGCTTGGTCAATAACTTGCTTTTCCCCTGTCTTTCTAGTTGGTCTTCTGGGGGAGGGGCCTGCTGGGCTGATTCTCAGGTGTGTGCACGTGGGGAGTTGCCCCGCCCCCTGCCAGGTGCACGGCTCAGTGGGAGCTGTTTATCCTGTGAGGCCCCTGCTCCCTGGCGTCCCTGCTCAGTCTCAGGCACAAGGTGATACCAGGAGGAGCAGCAACAGTGGTGGCGGCCAGGTCCCCAGCCCTGGAGTCAGCTCCAGTAGTAACTCCCACAGCCCCCGGTCTGCAGGGGCCTGGTTGCTCTGAGGGCGGGGGGCGCTGACCTACACAGCTGGGGGCCGCCTAGCAGCAGGAGTGTCCTTGCTGTCCTGTGCCCTCCAGGCTTCTGCCTGTCCCGGGGGGGAGCGCCGGGTCTTGGGCTGTGTCCCCCAGCGCCCTGGGCTCCAGGGCCTGCGCAGCTGGAATCATGCTCCAGGGGCTGCGCAGCCCCCTCTGCGTGGAGCTGCCGCCTCTGCCGCTGCCCAGCTGCTCCCGGCCGGCTGGGGCTCACGCTGCAGCCCCTTAGGGAGCTCGGCCGCGGGGTGTGGCACGCTCTCCCCCGGGCGCAGGTGTCTGTCAGTGACCCCGGGATCCTGAGGGCATCCCCGCCCTCCTGGGGTCCTGCCCGAGCTCCCTGCGAGCCCGAGCTCCCCCGAGCCTTTCCGCCCGGGAAGGTTGGTGCAGCTCCTGCTTCCCCGGGCCTGGGCTTTCCTGTCCTGTGGACGCTGGCCCCGGGGCCTTAGCCCAGCTCCTCGGGGCCCCTCCCCCTTGGATGCTTTTTTTATTTCTTTTTTTTTTTTTTTCCGTCTTCCTACCTTGATAGAAGCGTGAACTCTTCTCACTGTAGCATTCCAGCTGTTCTCTAAATCTCAGGCCGAATTCCTAGGTTTTCAGGATGATTTGAAAGTTATCTAGGTAACTTGGTGGGGACAGGCGACTTGGGGAGCCTACTCTTCCGCAATATTGCCCTGTCTCCCAAGCAAGTCATTTAATTTCTTTCACTATCACCATTCCTTTTTATACATAAGCTGCGGGAAAAACAGCAAGTTTAACTGGTTCTCAGGGTTGTTGAAAGGGCGCTATGACATGACCAATGAGAAAGTAATTTAGAAAGATTAAGAGATACACATGTTTGAATTATTTTGAAGAATATTATTGTTGCCCCAATAGATTGTAAATGACTTGGGAATTAGTCCTGTGTTTTTCTCATGTTTCTTCCTTCTTTATCCCCCCCTCCTTTTTTTTAAAGACTCATTTATTTATTCATGAGACACACAGACTGAGAGAAAAAGGCAGAGACATAGGCAGAGAGAGAAGCAGGCTTCTCAGAGGGAGCTCTGATGTGGGACTCCATCCCTGGACCTAGGATCAGATCCTGCGCCTAAGCCAGGCGCCCAGCCACCAAGCCACCCAGGTGTCCTTTTGGACAGAGCACTCCACTAATGCCTGTAATAAAGCTTTACATATTTGGAGATCTTAATTTATGTGAAATTGAGTTGAATGACTACTTTTCTAAATCCTGTGCTTTAAATAACTGTTAACAAATAGGTATAGGAGTAGTTTTTACATGAGTTTCTTAGGATTATTTCCCAGATATTAACTAAATTCCTTATTCTGTTTCTGAATTTCTTTTTATACGTACCAAATGTTCTTTTGCATTTTCCCAACATGAATAGTCAAAATCATTTTTTATTTGTTATGAAAACTGCCCCAAATAAATTGCTTGCTGTTGACTTTATATAAAATAAATGTGAGAGATATTGTTGGCGTCTAAGAAAAATGTGAGAAATAACTATTATGTTACGTATAAAGCTCTTGGTATATAATGACAGATGTGCATAAAATACCCCACTGGTCCAGTTCCTACCAATTCTCAGAAACTCAACTAAAAGCTACATTAGCATTTCAAGCCACTCATTTGGTGGGATCCACAAGGTCAAAAGCCAATACAAATAACAACAGGGAGGGATGCCTGTGTGGCTCAGCGGTTAAAGCATCTGCCTTCAGCTCCAGGAGTGGTCCTGGAGTCCCGCATTGGTTCCCTGCATGGTGCCTGCTTCTCCCTCTGTCTGTGTCTCTGCCTCTCTCTCTCTCTATGTCTCTCACAAATAAATAAATAAAATATTAAAAAAAGAAAAAATAACAACCTAGAAAGGTGGTGTAAAAGCCAGAAAAAAGATAAACTTGCTTATTTTAACATTGTTTGTTAGCATGAAATATTGTGATAGGATAAATACTTTTCAAGATTTTTTTCTTGGGATCCCTGGGTGGTGCAGCGGTTTAGTGCCTGCCTTTGGCCCAGGGTGTGATCCTGGAGACCAGGGATCGAATCCCACGTCGGGCTCCTGGTGCATGGAGCCTGCTTCTCCCTCTGCCTATGTCTCTGCCTCTCTCTCTCTCTCTCTCTTGCTCTGTGTATGACTATCATAAATAAATAAAAATTAAAAATAAAAAAAAGATTTTTTCTTTACTTATTTATTCATGAGAGACACACAGAGAGAGGCAGAGACACAGGCAGAGGCAGAAGCAGGCCTCATGCCGGGAGCCCAACGTGGAACTCAATCCCGGGTCTCCAGGATCAGGCCCTGGGCTGAAGGCAGAGCTAAACCGCTGAGCCACTCGGACTGCCCAGGACAAATACTTTTCAACATGGAATTCATATGAATGAATATATCCCTGAGCATGTGATTTTGTTATTTTCAAATGAATCAGTCAAGGTGACAGTAGTTTAGATAACATCAGGAATCAACTTTCTCTAGCTATTGTTTGATTTGACAACAGCTGGACCTTGCTGCACACCTAACCCTTGTTTTTTTCTTGTTTTGTTTCATTTTGTTTTGTTTCCTTTAAGCAAACTAAACAATTCCTTTATTTGTAATAATGCAAGTTCTCCCCAGCATCTCCTTTCTTTTAACTGTTCATTAAATGAAATACAATCTTGGGTCTCTGCATGAGATACAGTTCTTTTTTTTTCAATGGTTTGATCTTTTCTTTTCTTTCTTTTCTTTTTTTTTTCTTTTCTTTTCTTTTCTTCTTCTTCTTCTTTTCTTCTTCTTCTTCTTCTTCTTCCTCTTCTTCTTCTTTCTTCTTCTTCTTCTTCTTCTTCTTCTTCTTCTTCTTCTTCTTCTTCTTCCTCCTCCTCCTCCTCCTCCTTCTTCTTCTTCTTTTTCCTTTAGAATGCACATGAGCATTTTTTCCCCCTGGTATACTATATTGAGGGTAACTGTCCTTTACTGGAAAAAGGAACCTATATGTATTGGTTCTGTTTTTTTGCTGGCATTTGACTTAGTCTCTCTATATCTACTTTTCTAATTTGTAAATAGGTAATAATACCAACTTTGTATGGATTTTAGAAGGATGAAAATGAAGAGCCTGAATGGTACAGAGGCAAAAAGGTGTCAGCGGAAATGCTTCTTCCACTTAATAGCTGCCTAGCTCCTGGGAAGCCCACTCATCACTGCACTGAGCCTCAGGTTCCTCATATTTAAAGTGAAAATAGCTGTACCCGCATCATGGTTCAGAAGATTCAGAGGATGACAAAGAAAGCACTTAAATGTTTTCTGAGAATATAAAATTATTTAAATGCTAGGTAATGGACAGCATTTAGAAAACATGAATTCAGTTTCTTCAATAAGGGCTATTTCTTATCTTTAGAGGTATTTGTTTAGGGGATGGAATGGAATTATATTTCCAACCCCAATGTTATCTACCACACTAAAAATTTTTAGTTTCTAGATGCAACAGCTCTGATGCTATCTAAATAGAACTATCTTTAAAAAGTAGCACTTTAAAAAATATTCTTTAAAATGAATGCACAGAAATTTCAAAGAAATGTAAAATTCAAAACAGTATTCTATTATCTCTATGGTCACTACCAGTTTTTGCAGTAGAGGAACCAATAACAATACAATCATTAAAGATAGAAAGGAAGGAAGGAAGGAATGAAGGAAGGAAGGAAGGAAGGCAAGAATGAAAGAAGGAAGGAAAGAGAAGAAAAGAAAAAATGAGTATGCACAAGACAATAGAGAAACCCAGAGTTACAAATATGATATAAAGACATAAATGAAAGTGTTAAGTTGCTGGAAATATTGTCATCTAACACATCCTAGGCTGACTCCTAGGGTTCATTGCCATAATGGTATAACTGCAGATTATAAAACATTTTGCCCAAAACTCATTTCCTGCAGACTCTCTCAAAACATCTATGAAGATCCTATCTATTGAGAGAAATTCTTTATATCACAGTTGTGAATGTGTAGGCCTAGGAGTTTTATGCCCACGATGAACAGATTTAATGTGTTAAGTGATCCTAGGCCATTCAATTTGCGACCCACACAGAGGTTTGAAAAGTAACCGGGTACAAAATTGCTAAATACACTTCAATTTAGATTAACTAAGAGCTTGTAAAAAGAAAAATGGCGAAAAAAATTACATAATTAGTACAGCTCTCCTAAGGAGAGATATAATTATAGTAATCATAAATCATTTTTCTCTCATAACTGTAAATAGGAAACGAAGGAAAACTGACAGACCCTCTTCACCAGTTTTCTTTCTGGTGAGAAAATATTTTTTGACATGGATAACTGTCACACATGATTGTCAGTTGGGGGAAAATGGGGAAAGTAAAATCATTTTGTTTTAATTTCTGAAAAAAAATTTTTTCAGTAATTGTCATGAATGTTCTTTGATAAGCATGAACTTTTCACACTTCTGATAGTTCCGAGGCCGCCTTTGAAGACAGGGAAATGAACGGGAAAAAATAGCTTTGTGCTTCTGAGTAATCTTTATTCTAAGCCTAAACATGAGATGTCATATGGATAGTCTTTGACAAAGTCGCGTTTTCTTTTTTTTTTTCTCCCGTACTGTGGGGTCTGGAAGGAGAAAAAAAAAAAAAGGTACAACTAGTTTTACTTCATGCTGACCCATTTTTCAATTCTGTAGTAAAAAAAAAAAGGACATATTAAAACATTTGCTTAGTCTATAATATGTTTGTCTATAGATGCAGTTATTTTAAAAAAGAAGATGCTTCATATTTGGGAAAACTTGGGGTTTCAAAACACATCTACAGAATTTTATTTTTTGACCTTTTTTTCTTCCAAATACCATCAGGTTGCTTATACTGATACTATAATTCAGATAACTTCAGAGAGATCTGGGCCTTCTTTTTCACAGCCTTGACAACATAACCAAAAAAAGTGGCAAAAAAGGAATATAATTTGAAACGGCAGATCTTTCTAAAAGAGCAATATTTGAAATATAGTGTACTAAAGCTGATAGGAAGATTCTTTTTATTTTAGTGTTTTGCTTTCACTTGTGTTTTTGCTTTAATGTCAACAAAATTTAAGAGAAGAATGAGAAAACCTCCTTTGACATGCAAAATGGCTTTGACCATGAGGGCACCATCCTGAGAGACTTTTTTTTTTTTTTTCTAAATTCTTTTAATATATCCAAGGTAAAATCATTAAATTACTCTGGAAATCCAGCCTTTAAATTATTATAGAAAATATACCACTTTGGCTCATGGTAGCAAAGCTGAACATATTAGCGTTTTAATGCTAGAGTGAATATGGCACAGAGAAAGTAAAATATAAATCCACACTTTTTCTAGCTAGCAGGAAGGAGTCTAGGCTGAGCGTAAAGAACAAGACAGTCCCATCTCCTTGTCTTGAATTGCCCCTTTGGGCTTTTGACTGGCCTAGGTAGACTATCAAGGATAGACCCAGGCTCTACTCCCACTATCTAAATGGAATCTGGACAGTCATGTCTTGCCTACCCCCTGTCCACCAACCCAGGTACAATCACATTAACTGGGCTGCACAGATGATCAGGGAAACTGGAGCCCTAATATTTACCTTTCTTGAGCCTCCCTCAGGGAGTTTTGCTGATATGAGGACTACAGGCCCAACTTGAGGCCAGTGTGGCAGAGTATAATAAACCCTTTTCAATTCCATATACCTCCCCATGGTGTAATTCTGTGTCCACACTTAACTGATTACCAAAACAAACAAACAAAAAACAATCATTTTAAGTAACATAATTACTCCTTAAAACACAGAATGCTTCAGCTGGATCCAATAGAGAAGAAGCTCTACATTATAAATTATTCAGTTGCCCAGCTCCACGGTGAGTGATGAGTGTCCTAATCCTGCAACTGCAGGCCACCCAGGATACTTCAGCTTTGTGCCTGGTGGCAAAGACTCTAGTACTCCAAGGGCAGTTTTTAATAGAAGCATTGCACATGTGGGTCACAGTTTGGTCTACCAAAGTAGAAACCAAATAATGAAGTACACCTGCCTGGGTTTCAGTGGTAAAGGCCAGCCAGAAAGGCATGGACCATGATCATCTGGCCAGCGACTAGCAGACCCTGCACCTAGGTGCCCTGAGGCTCCCTTCTGCTATGATTTCACGAGTCCCCCCATTTTGCCCTCAAGTTCCTTATGCCTTCCCCAGTTTTCTTTTTTCCAGATAGAAATGGACACAGTTCCAAGTGATGACCAATGGTGGTATTTTCTAGAAAATCTGCTGCTTTTCCTGATACAAGAGTCATGACTACCATTCCATTTCATCCCCATGCCCATTCTTCCTTTTGAGAGTCTGCCAACCATCCTGTCACCATGAGACCAGGGCCAAAAGAAATTCAGAAGTACATTATTTGGGGGACTTAACGGCCAAATGTGTCAACCTTTTAACATTTATTTTTAATTGAAGTATAGTTCACAAACAATACTGTATTAGTTTCATGTGTATTACATAGTGATTCGACAGTTTTATACACTATGAAATGCTCATCACCGTAAGTGTAGTTACCATCTGTCACCATACAAAGTTATTACAGTATTATTGACAATATTATCTCTGATGTACTTTTTGATCCCATGACCTATTTACTTTATAACTGGAAATTTGTACCTCTTAATCACCTTCACATCTATATCACCTTTCAACTAAATCCTTGCTTAATATTTAATTTTGTGATAACTGTACATTTGAATCTGAAGATTTCCTAAGCTAAATTTATGGTTGTTGTCTTAGGGAGAAGAACATGGGAAAGGGAAAAATTTGAGAGACTTGCCATTTCTTTTCCATTAGTATCCTTTATAATGACTCCAAATATCATTTTAAAATTTATATTAGGTGAATTTCAATCAGAATTAAAATCTCTTATTTATATCTGTTTTTATTTATTTATTTATTTATTTATTTATTTATTTATTTATTTATTATTTTATTTTATTTTTTTTTTTCCTAACTAAATATTTGGTAGGGGCTTACAGGGAAAATCAGATCAGATATCATATAAGTTTCCAAATGCTGTTGTAGCAATTTGCCACAAACTGGTGACTTAAAACACTACAAATTTATTATTTTACAGTTCTAGAGACCAGAATCTAAAATGGGTCTCACAGGGCTAAAATCAAGCTGTCAGAAAACTATGTTCCTTCTGGAAGTTCTAGAAAGAATGTTTCCTTCTTTTACAGTTTCTTGGAGACATCTGCATTTCCCTTTTCCTTTTTTTATTGTTTTTGTGATATTATGTATTTATTTTTAAGTTGAAGTATAGGTGACACACAATGTTACATTAGTTTTGTGTGTACAACATAGTGATTTGACAAGTCTATACGCTGTTCTCTCCACAAGCATACTTACCATCTGTCACTATACAATGCAATGACAGTACCATTGACTATATTTCTTATGCTGTACCTTTCATTCCTGGGAATTACTCATTCCATTACTTGTTCCAGTTCTATGAAAAATGCTGCTGGCATTCTGATAGGGATTGCACTAAATCTGTAGATTGCTTTGGATACTATGAACATTCTAACAATATCCATTGTTCCTATTCAAGAGCTTAGAATGTCTTTCCATTTCATTTTGTCATCTTCAATTTCTTTATTAGTGTTTTATTGTCTTCAGAGTACAGGTTTTTTATCTCCTTGGTTAAGTTTATTTAAAAGTTTTTTTTTTTTCTTTTTGGTACAATTATAAATAGAATTGTTTCCTTTTTTTCTTTTTCTTTTATTTCAAGTTTTTATTTAAATTCTAGTTAGTTAACATATAGTGTAATATTTGTTCAGGAGTAGAATTTAGTGATTCATCACTTACGTATAATACCCAGTGTTCATCACAACAATGGCCCTCCTTAATACCCATCATTCACTTAACCCATCTCCATACCCACCTCCCAAGTCCAGCAACTCTCAGTTTGTTCTTTACAGTAAGAGTCTCTTATAGTTTGCTTCCTTCTTTTTTTCCCTTCCCCTATGTTCATCTTCTTCATTTTGTTTCTTAAATTCCACATATGAGTGAAATCATATGGCATTTGTCTTTCTCTGGCTGACTTATTTTGCATAGCATAATATACTCTAGCTCCATCCACATCATTGTAAATGGAACTGTTTTCTTATTTTATCTTTCTGTTATGTGGTTATTAGTGTACAGAAACACAACCAATTCCTGCATATTAGTTTTATATCCTGCAACTTTACTGAATTCATTAGCTCATCTCGTGTATCCTCTGAATTCACTAATTCCCTGGTTTCCTTATATTATTTGAGCTCTACTGGGACTTGTTTAATTGGGACCTTGAAAACTTTGATATTATTTCAGTCACATGTCTAGTGACATTCTTAGTGTCCAAAAAATTGATGATACAGAACCACAACACACCTGCCTACCTGTATACCTAACTTTAATCTGCAGAGTGGCAAAACCATATCTGTTTTTAACCACTAGGAAAAGGCTCTCCACATTTTTTAATATCTCCATGATTTGTGTTTGTGTTATCTTCCTCTCTTTAGCCCCTGTGCTTTGGGCCACTGTGTTGCTCTCACAGTTTACTTTTCTCTCCCTTGATGGAAGGTCATGTGTTGGCCATAAGAACTACAAGAAAGAAAGTTCAGTGAGAGATCAAAGGAAGGAAATTATATTCTGTTTAGGGGATTAGGCATAGCTTTATGAATTAGGAGTATAAGAAGGAGCCTGAAAACTAAATATTTTGCATCCCCACAGGGATCCCTTTTTCATACTAACTTAGATAAAGGGCAGTATATTGTAGTGATCATGAGAGTGAACTCTGGACCCAGACCACCTGGGTCCAAATCCTGGGTAAATTACATCATCTTTCCCTGCTTCATTTTCTTCATCCATAAAATGAGGATAATAGTAGCACCTATTTTATAGACTTATTTGGGGGAGTGTGAATTTTTTTTAAGATTTTATTTATTTATTCATGAGAAACACAGTGAGAGAGAGAGAGAGAGAGAGAGGCAGAGACACAGACAGAGGGAGAAGCAGGCTCCATGAAGGGAGCCTGATGCGGGACTCAATCCTGGGTTTCCAGGATCAGGCCCTGGGCCAAAGGCAGGTGCTAAACCGCTGAGTCACTCTGGGATCCCGGGAGTGTGAATTAGTACACAGAAAGTAGTAGAATAGTGCCCATAATTAGACTTGTGAAGATGTTTAGCCATTCTTCTTGTGGCTCTTCAGACATAATGCTTGGTATTATTTCCTGGAAATAAATTTTGCTTCCATCTCAGTGGTTAAGAATTCCAACCATTAACTGAACTGCCTCTGATCATTATGAATAGATGGCTGTCAAATATCACCTCCCTCTGAGATTATACAGGGAAGTCCTTAACTGGAGAAGAGAAGATTTGAAATAAAAAAATTTGGATTTGGAACTATGAGGAATACTATTCTGTTTTATTTGTTTGTTTTGTTTTGTTTTTAAACCATGAGTAATTAACCTCTCTTTAAGTTTATGGCTTATTGGATGTTTTGACTATGAAAAGACATCTTGTATAATGTATGTATATAACATCGTGCTTAAAACAAGTCATCTATTAATCATTATCACCATAAGCACCACTCTGATATAACTGTCAATATAAGCAGCAATAATAATTGGCACATTCTGATCTCACAGGATTCCAGATATATGAGATAACAACAAATATAAAAGTTCAGTACAAAGGATGTAGGAATTAAAAAAAAAAGAATAAAACTGGTAAAAAGACCAATGACATTTATTGACTTAACTTGATAAGTCTAATTTGGCTAGTCATCTGATCAGAGAAATATGTGAAATAAACCCTAGTACTTCTTTAAGTGTGAAGTAAAAAACAGAATTTATACTTTAGGAAAATAAACTTATGAGTAAATCAAAGGATGGTATTTGAAGAGGAGGCAAGGGAATCAGATGTAGACATCAGTCAGAAGCTATTAGAGAAAACAGACAACACGTAACTAGATCCTTCACTGGGTATATGGCTGTGAAGAAGGGAAGCGAGGAGATATATACATTCCCATGTGGAAAATATTGCAGGTTAAAAATGACCTGAGCTAGGAATAAATATCTGTGCCACTAAGAAAGAAAAAGCAAGCATTAGTGGATTTCTGAGTAGCAGAATCACTATTCTATTTATTTTTTATTACTAGAAAAATAGAAACAGGATAGTTAAATTGAGGAGTTATTTTGAATAGATAGATTATAAATGATGTTTCCATGCATAAATTAAACATAGACTTTAAATCTACCATTTGTTGGTTGGGTAATAAGTTGCTTAAAATCTTCTTATTTCAGATTCTTTGGATGTCAAGTGGGAATGATAACAACTACCTTTCCAGGTAATTGTAGAAACTAAATTAAAGGGGAGGCGGAAATCACAACATATTTAGGAATAGCACCTACTACAGAACTTGAAACAAAGTAGAAGGGCAATAAAGAGTAATCATTTTAATTTCATTACTGTCATCATAATTATTATACAGATTGAATGTAAAGAGTATCCAACTACAGATATTGAGCATAGATAGTAGTAGCACGGGTTTTGGGAAATCAGCAGACAAATTCAGACTATGGTTGTAGATCTGTAATCTATGGTGTACTGACTCAGTAGCTATTACTCCGCCATGAAGGAAGTATGGCACAGTAGTTTCAAACCCAGGTTCTGGAATCAGACTCCTAGGTTAAAATATGGTATTTCTATTTATTAATTTGACTTTGGACAAGTTACACAATCTCTCTGCTTCTGTTTCTTCATCAGATAAATGTAATTAATGACAGAACCTAACTCATAGGCTTACTGCATGAATTAAGTGAAATTATATATGTGAAACACTTAGAATTATATCTGATCCTCAATAAATGCCCAATAGGGGTTATTTTCATTACCTAATTGTCAAAGGTTTATTGTTTACAAAAGTAGTGGAGAGAGAAAA
This sequence comes from Vulpes vulpes, assembly GCF_048418805.1. Taxonomy (NCBI): domain Eukaryota; kingdom Metazoa; phylum Chordata; class Mammalia; order Carnivora; family Canidae; genus Vulpes; species Vulpes vulpes. The sequence continues at coordinate 31,688,539 of NC_132790.1, forward strand.
TCTGTTAAGAACAACCTTTACCAGGACACCCAAGTAGCTCAGTGGTCAAGCATCTCACTCTTAATTTCAGCTCCAGTCACGAACTCAGGGTCATGAGATCAAGCCCTATGTTGTGTCCATTTATTCACTTGATTGCCTGACCATCTCACTCAAATCACTGCAAAAGTTTAAGCTTCTTAAATGTGTGGACCGTTATTGTTATTCATTGATCTACTTCTAGTGTCTGAACAGTGCCTGAGACATAAGAGGCACTCAGAGCATATTTACAGAATGAATTATGAGCCCTCAAATACACAATAGACACGTCACAGAATAAAATTTTATCTCAATCACTTACTATATGGGTTACCATGGGTCTCATTTTCTTGATACGTATAATGGGCATTCTAATACCTATTTTGTAGAGCTGTCTTGAGGATCAGAAATTATGTAGGCAAAGTGTCTAACATAGTAGCTGATTTATAGTAAGCTCTTGATAATATATGTATATATATCATTATTATTATTACTATCACCATTATTATTATTTCCTTTAGGTTTTGGAGGATATTCATAAAAAGCCCAGTATCACTAAATTTTTAAAAATCAATCGGCAAATGAGAGGATGAATTAAAGAGGGAGAGGTATCACTCAGAAAGGACAGTAATTCTGTAGGTACATTTCAACAAGGTAACCGTTGTAATCCTGGAAATAGTTTTGATCTATTGACTTATTTAAAAAAAAACTTGAAGACTAATAGAGACATTTGATTCAGATAGCTTGATGGTATTTGTAGATTGCTGATGGCCATTGTTATAAACATGAAAGAGCATTCATATCTCCTCAAAATCTAGAAATGATGCTTGCCATAATACAGGATTTAGTGAAAGGACACACAGTAAAGGAGACTGGGAAAAATAGTAAATTAATCTGGCATAATAAATGGTTATTAAAGGTGATGGTTGACAGTTTCTTAAAATTTTTAACTAAACATGAAGTATATAAATGTCATTATGAAGAAAAGTATGGAGAATCAATCTTTCTATTCACTAAAGAAGCTGTAATAATATTAAATACATGTTACTTACATTTACTGAAATGAAAAGCATCTACAGCATTATAACATGTATGAACAGGATATATCAACAAAAGTCTTATTTTCTTTATATTAATTTGATTCTGTGCTTTAATTGATTTGAAAGCGCCTACCTTGGAGAGAGAGGAGGCAGACAAATTTCAGTCTTCAAAATAAAAACTGGACAGATTTTCCTCAATTTAAGTAAAATCAATATGTGAAAAAATATTAATTTACTGGATATATATATATTTGACGGGTTTCAAAGGAAACTTGGATGTACAACATGACTCACCACCATATTTCTGTTCATTAATAATTTGATTCTAAAACACAGAGTTCAAATCAAGATAGGTGTTACTCTTACTTTATTCGATATTGATAGGAAACTAATTCAATGATTGTATTCAGGGTTTTTTTTTCTTTTTAATTTAAATTCAATTTGCCGGGATACCTGGGTGATTCAGCAGTTGAGCATCTGCCTTTGGATCAGGGTGTGAACCCCAGGTCCGGGGATCAAGTCCCACATGAGGCTCCCTGCAAGAAGCCTGCTTCTCCCTTTGTTTATGTCTCTGCCTCTCTCTCTGTATCTCTCATGAATAAATAAATAAAATCTCTAAACGAATTCAATTTGCCAGCATATAGTATAACACTCAGTGTTCATCACAGCATGTTCCCTCCTTAATGCCCATCACCCAGTTACACTATCCCCCACTCACCTCCTCAACTACAACCCTTTGTTTGTTTCCCAGAGTTAGGAGTATCTCATGGTTTGTCTTCCTCTCTAATTTTTCCCCACTCAGTTTCCCCCCCCCTTCCCTTATGGTCTCCCTTTTACTATTTCTTATATTCCATATGTAAGTCAAACCATATGATAATTGTCTTTCTCTGATTGACTTTTTTTCACTCAACATAATACCCTCCAGTTTCATCCATGTCAATTGTATTCAGTTTTAAGAGTCATAACTAAAGGGGATTCTATGTTATTAAAAAGGGTCACTGATAATCTGGAAAGCATTCAGAGGAAGGCAAGGAACAAATAGGTAATAAAAACCTTGAAACCATGTCATAAGAGATATTTAACATAGATTTAAAAACTCAAATATAATGAAGGTTATTGGAATTGGGAGTATGCTGTTTGAATGACTATCCTATAAAAGAAATTATATGTAATGCATGCAGTTTTATAGGACAAGTTTAGAATGGTGGGCAGAAACTACTGGGCATATATATATATATATATATATATATATATATACCCAGTTATATATATATATATAAACATATGGACAGATATCACAGAAATTAGGCCCATATACATTTGAAGGGGCACCCATGTGAGGTCTTATACTAGTAGCAAGTGACCATCGTGTCAAGTTTGTTATGGGCAACAGGTTGTGAGAATGTGACAGAGAAGGTCATCTACCATTACTACTATAGTCCTTTCTAATATTAAATTAGTGATTAGTCAGTTCATGAAAAAACATAGAGTAAAATTCCAAAAACAACAAACCAATTCTCTGGTTCTTGTTGTCGGTAGAGGCTAAAGAAATATTCATGGCAGCTTTGAGAGTGGAGTCCAGAAAGGTCTAGAGCACTGGCAGTCTTGTTAGAGTGATTACAAAATCTCTGCAGATGACACTTATGAAGGACATATAAGACATGACCCATTTTCTAAAATTAAAATCAGCAACTCTTTCTACTCATGTCTTTTAAGATCTGAAAAGCCAAGTATCTCACATAAAGCAAGATCTATCAAAACTTCTTGGAATAAGACAACACAAACAGACAGGTGACTGGATACTTGAATGGCTGGATGGTGGAAATAAACAATTAGCATAGGAGAAAACAAACCACACTGGACAAGGAAGCATTTTAAGTCATGTTCAGAAAAAAAGAAGGAATAGAAATTTAGTTTGGAAAACAGATATTTTAAGCACTTCTGAAACAATGACCTCCATCTTAATTGGCAGTTAAGATGACAAGAGAATTCTTTGTACCTATAAGAAGATAAGAAAAAAAAAAAAACCAACTAGAGAAAGCAAAACTAAATAAATACATAAAATAATTCACAATTAGTAGACATGGGAAAAATAAATTTTAATGTCAGAATTAACAAGACAAAACTTTGGGTTATAAAATGCTTTGCAAATGTCTGTTTTCTTGGTAAATTCATATTATTTATCTATACTGTCACCATTATCAGCAAATAAGTTAGGTGGGTACTGATTTTGCTCTCATAGCACCTTGTGTTTACCTCTGTCATACCTTATTTCACACTAGAACAATTAACTTGTTTCTTATCTCTCTTATTCACTAGACTGGAAAATCTTTTTGGATTAAAAGTGTTTTCTTTGTCTCTGAATCTCTGATCCCAAGCACTATTTCTGTAACATAGACAATACTTAATAGATTCGTGGTCAAATCCCCAAATTCTCCCTATGTCACTACTCAGATCCTTGAAATTACACCCAAAAAAGTCATGCTTCATATTTTAGTTGCTATCCATGGATATCATTATCTGGGGAAAAAATGCAAATTCCTCTGGTAATATGCACACACTATTTTCCATTGTAATAATAGCCATTGTTCACTGAATGTCTACTATGGGCCCAGGTAGTCTCTCTATATATTACATTGAATTCTCACAAAAAATGATCGAAGTATGTGGCTATTAGAAGATTAAGAAAAAATGGAGATGCTAAGAAATTAAGTAACTTGTGTAGTTACCCATCTGTAAGTGGGAATTGAAGTCAATTCTTTCTGACTTTAAAGATAGGAGTGTCCAAATGAGCCACAATTTAAAAAAATCTTTTGATATTTTGTTTCAAAATAATGCAAAAATACAAAAAAGTTGTAAGTACAGGACACGGAAAAGTTGTAGGTACAATACGCAGTCCCCTAACGTAAAACCAGTTTCAACTGTTAACATTTTATTGACTTTATCCTGTTTTCTCTTCTCTTTCCTTCCCTTCTCTTCCTTTTTATTCTCTCTCCCTCTGTGTGTGCATGTGTGTGTGTGTATGTATGTGGTGTGTGTGTATGTATGTGGTGTGTGTGTGTGTTATATACCCATTATTATGAGTCTTTTCCTCAACGACTTGAGAATAAGCTACCAAAGACTTTCTAGTGGCTGCCAATTCCACCTAGAATAAAATAAAATTATTATCCTTATTATGGCAATAACATTCTACAAGAATGGCCACAAAGTGCTACTCTAATAGTTCTTCCCGTTGTTAAATCCACTCCAGCTACAGTGGCATCCCTGCTGTTCTTCCCACCTCAGGGCCATCATAATTGCTGTTCTGCCTGCTTGGAATATTTCTCCCTTAATTTTCATGGGGCTTACTCTTGCATTTCATTCTAGTTTCTTCCTTCACCACCTATATTAGAGTTCTCCAAAGAAACAAAACCAATCTCTCTCTCCCTGTCTGTTAGTGTCTATTTATATGTGTGTGTATAATGGATATATATACATATGTATATATGCACATATGTGTGTGACAATGTGTATATTATATATATGAAGACATACATCCATATATATATTTATATACATATATGGAGAGAGGATCTGATTTATTATAAGAATTGATTCATGCACTTGTAGAGACTGCAAAGTTCCAAGGTCTTCAGTGAGAAAGCTGAAGACCCAGGAGAGCTAAATATAGTTCCAGACGGAGTCTGAAGGTCTGAGAAGCAGAAGAGCTGATGATGTAAATTCCAGCTTAAATCTGATACTAGAAGCAAGAGAAAACTGATCTTTCAGCTTGAAGGCCAGCAGAAAGAGTGGATTCTCCTTTACTCCACCATTTTTGTTTTATTGAAGCCTCCAATGGATTGGATGAGGCCTACCCACATGGTGGAAGGCACTCTCCTTTATTCAGCCTAACAATTCAAATTCTCACTCAAAAATACACTCATAGACACATCCAGATTTGTTTAACTCAATATCTGGGCATCCCATGACCAACTTGAGTTGGTACATAAAACTAACATCACAGAACTTTATCTAAAATAGCAGCCCACTGTTTTATATGTGTATATATATATATATATATATATATATATATTTTTTTTTTTTTTTTTTTTTTTTTAAGAGGAGAGAGGCAGAAGTAGAGGGAGAGAGAATTTTAAGCAGGGTTCCAGAGTCCAACACCAGGCTCTTTCTCACAACTCTGAGATCATGACCTTAGCCAAAACCAAGAGTTGAACATTTAACTGACTGAGCCACCAGGCACCCCTCAGTTTCCCAATTTCTTTTTTTTTTAAGGTTTATTTATTTATTTATTCATGATAGACAGAGAGAGAGAGAGAGAGAGAGAGAGAGAGAGAGAGAGGCAGAGACACAGGAGGAGGGAGAAGCAGGCTCCATGCCGGGAGCCCGATGTGGGACTCGATCCCGGGACTCCAGGATCATGCCCTGGGCCAAAGGCAGGCGCTAAACCGCTGAGCCACCCAGGGATCCCAGTTTCCCCATTTCTTAAAAAAAAAGGACCTATCACCAACTTAACAGGTTTATTATGACAATAAAATGAGAGATTGTATGCAAAGTATACAAAACACACAGTAAATACTGTACAATTACTTTTGTCCCATCTTTTCCTCCAGGACACAATAGAATGACAAAAGTACTAGAAGTTACTAGACAGAAAACCTAAATAAAAATTGGACATGGATTTTTAGCTGCAATGCTCTCAAGAATTTTTAACCCCTATGTAAAATAGATAAGGACATGATAAGAGTAAAAGGTAAACACATTTCCTCTACTGCATCCCCACCAGTTCCCTCCAACCTTTTGCTTATCTAGTTAATAAGAGAAGTATTGCTCAAACTAGAAATCTAAAAGGTATTGATTTCTCAGTCTTCTTTATCACTCAGATTGTTGGTCAATAAGTCTTGCCTATTTTATCCCAGAAATATCTCTGTAATCACCCCCTCTTTCAGAACCCACATTGCTTCGTCCTCAGCTCAGCATTTCAGCACTTCTTATTTATTAGCTTGGCCTTCCTCCTAATCTTAACTCCTCCAATCCAACTGCTTTAAAACTATCAATGTTGTTGAAACTCTGCTTATGTTTCTCCCTAGAGTAATGGATTCCTGTTGACTAGAGGATAAATTAAAACAAAAACATAAAAAGTAAACTTTAACCACATCTTTAAGATCTAGTCCTAACCTACCTATGTAGTCACATGTCCTCTCATCCCTCTCTAAGTCCCATATACTATATTACTGTCACAACTGATTGCTCTGAATCTGCCCTTATCTACTCTTCACCTCCATCTTGCATGTATTTCTCCCAAACCATCCAGGCAAAAGTAGCCCTTCAGACATTCTATCACATTACTCTGTTTTACTTCCTTCATCTCCAACTCCTATTTTCTTGCTTATTTGTTTATGTAGTATCCCCTTTTGCCAGAATGCCAATCCCAGAACAGTGGACCCTATCTTTTTCAGTCATACAATCCTGGTACCTACAAAATTACCCATTCAATAAATGAGTGAATGCTCCCCCTCCCCCTGGCAAGTTACCTTTATGTCCTCTACTGTTAGTCAACTAATATTCATTTTTATTTTTTTAAGCAAAAATTGCCCCACAAGGGGAATTTTATTGATGGTACTAGTTTATTTCGCTCTTAAAAGAACAAGTGAAGCCAAATGAACTGAACATAACCTCAAGATTTTGTTGTCTTCATCTTATAACGAAATATGAACCTTAGAACTGGATACCTTGGCCCTTTCTCTTCTTATCCCCTCCCAGTTCACAATGCTAGCATCTCTTAATAGCCAAGCCATTTTCTCTCAGATCTGTAGTTGTTCTCAACACATTCAAGCCTCCTCACAATCTTCCTTATAGTTTTAGTCTTTTTCAGGAAAATTGGCTTAGTCAGCCCACCACAGCCAGTCTGCTTCCTGTCATAATGCCACTTCCCTGGGAAAAAAGAGAATCTTTGCCTTTCTTGTACTGCATCACTTCGTGGGGTTAGGGCTTACCACACTTCCTACAGAAAGTCTGGCAGGTTTTATGAATGTTCACTATGTTTGTGAGAGCACCATCAGCACAGAAAGCCTAACACTCATTTTTAATTGCCCTTATTACAGACTATTCTTATAGACTATTGAAGGATGCGATAGAGATTACTGATGCTCACCAATATTCATATCCTCTTCTTCCTGTCCACATAGCTAGATTGTATTTCTCGGCTACCCTTGCATCTAGATATAATAATGTGAGGACATTCTGGCCAATGTAATATGAACAGAAGTGATATTGACCACTTCTAGTCCTGTCTTAACATAGATAAACTCCTTAAACAAAATCTTATTCTTCAGGTCTTACTCTTCAGTCAGTGGGTGAATGGAGATGAGTCTAGGGATCTACATAAGAGTGAAGTCACAAGATGGAAGAGGGCTGGGCACTTAAAGGCCTGATTAGAGCCTTTTACCCCATCCCACAACTACATTGATTTGACGCATAAATTTTTATTTCATTCGGTCTTGGGGTTGGAAGAGTAATTTGTAATAGCAGTTAGTTTCTGTTGACTAACACAAATAGTTTAGTGAGAATATGTGATCCTGCCGTCCTCAACTAGACTATGAACTTCTTAAGGGGAAAAGTCATGACTAATTCAATTTTACATGTCAACTCCAAAGACAATCACATATGCTGACAATGGATGGATAATTGCAATATTTATCTTTTTTTTCAAATTCTTTGTAAAACATACTTCCTCTCAAATGGCACCAAAAGTCCCCTATCTTGTGACAGTTCTTCCTTAAGCATAGTGAAATAAAAATGAGATTTCTAGTATCTGTGTGATATAATGAAGAAAAGGCCAGAGAGACCCACTTTCAAAGACCCGTTTCCCACTTACTAACTTTGAGACCTAGGGTGAGTTATTTTACCTCTGTAAGTCTCGTTTTCTTCATCTGTAGATGCAGATAATAATTACTATGAAAATAGAGATAATGTGCATAAATCATGTAACAGTGCATGGCAAATATGCTATTCACAAAAATGATACTGGTAATAATTATTTTCATAGTTACAAGGCAAAAATGTATACTTCTACATGGAAACTGTGGAAGAGAGCAGAGTAGTATTCTTTAGTAGAATATTTGGGAAGATAGCACTCATAAAATGTATTTCATGGAAGGAAAGTTGTACCATCTCTCTGAGGTTTTGGTCATGGTCGAATGTTTGTGGGGACTTAAGCAGCATATGCTTTTGTAGAAGAAAGCTAATGGTAGCTCAAAAGTAGTGCAGGCACCCCAGGGCTTTACCAAGAGCTTAGGCCATTTGTAAGTAGCAGTGACTGACCCAGCCACTGAGAATATGACAGACAGAAAACCAGAGATTGGAGGATTATAAAAACTGAGCGATAACAACAGGAATTCCCTAGTCATTCTTCAAAATTCTGTGGTATTGCATCTATTATTTGTAAGTGGATATTTCTTAGAAAAATAACAGCAAATCCAGCCATTGGTAGTGGGATTTCAAACTGGAATTTTCTCCAGAGAGATTTATTCAGAATAAGCCTTTGAATCATTTAAAAGCAAACCGGACAAATCCTCATGTATTCTTCCCCCAGGAAATCACCCCATTTCCAAGGGTAAGATTGGATGATATACTACAGCCAATATTGACTTATTGAAGATGTTATCAAATCATCTGTCTTTTCTCATAATGATAGAAGGAGTTAGAGTCACATTATGCTACTGAGTCTTCAAAGGAGGCAGAAAAAAATATAAAACAGAATTTTAACAGGGGGTAGAAAATTTGAAGTTGACATGAAATTGGCATTCGATGTACTATTTAGAATCCATGTCCTGGTCCACAGGAAAGTATTAAGATTGGTTCCTATGCTGGAGTGTAAGCTTGTAATTTTAAGACAGATCTGGAGAAATCCAGGACAAATAATAATGATAACGATGAATGGCTCCATCATTGCCTGCCTATGGTGGAGAACTTCTCAGTTTAAAAAGCACTTTCACTGGCATTATTTAGTTTAATCCCACAAAAGAAACACTATCAGACATTATGAGCATTCCATAGAATCAATGTCATGCCCATCAAGAATGAGGGTGTGGAATCCAAAGTATTGAGGGAGGGTACTAAACAGTCTCTCTGGTTTGTTTTCTATGTAGCAGAAGCAAACATTGCTAGAGGTGAATCCAGGTGGAGTAAAAGAAGATAAAGGTATTTTGGAATACCAGACAATGGCTAATCTTTTGTGGATCAGGCTAGAAATGAGGAGTTCAGTTTGGGAAGATTATACATGATACAGTGCTTCGTAAAAAACCTTTGGTTTCAGAGAGCTAGAAGACTGGAAAATATAACTTAATGTAGTGTTATCTCATTTTATTGAGAGAAAAGTGAAGATCAGAGAAATTAATGACTTGATTAAGAATAAAAAAGGGAAAGTGGCAAAGTAGGGATAAGAGATCCAGTAAAAAGACCTGTGCCATCTTGTTCCACAAGGGAACTTCCTTAATTTGGAGAGGTGGGGGGGAAGTATAAGTGTAGTAAGTCCTCGTCTCTCACAGCACAGGTCACTAAATAATCTCTAAAATATATAACTTGACTTAGCAGTATAATTATTTTATTTAGTCATATGGAATTAATGGCCACAAGAAATAACCAGAGAAATTAATAGAGTTAAAATGGTCTCTTCTAAACAGTTACGACTGAGTATGGGGATATTAGTTGTTTTTTTGTTTTGTTTTGTTTTGTTTTGTTTTGTTTTGTTTTGTTGTTTTTTGTTTTTAGATTATTTAGACCTAAAAAATGAATAAAAAGATAAAACTTAAATTGCAATACAATAGTTCCTTTATTAGCTCCAACACTTACCAAGATAACTTTAGAAACATTCCTTAAGCTTGACAAAACTCCCATTAAGAGGAGTTCAACCTGTATAACGGGTTGAATATTGTATTTCTATTTCTATTTTCTTTTTACTCTATCAAATAGTCTTATTGAAAAAAATTATACGCAGGACATAAATGCCTTCTGTTGGCATTATAAAGCCCGTGAGATATAATCAAAGCCTGACTAATGTATTTAAAATTCTTAGATAGGTACTACAAAGTGGAAGATGGTTAATAATCAAGATAAAGACCCACATCCACTGTAAAAGGCAGAATTAAAAGGCAACTTGTCTATTAACTTCAAAAGGCACTGCAATGGAAGGACAATCCCTTATCGTCTTTCAGCTATCCATGGGGATGGTGACCTACAGTTCTATGTCCTCTGAAGAGCAAAACAGACATGCATTTCATTGAATTTTTACCTTAAGGATTTGTGATGAAGGCTGTGCCCTCAGCATATTGGTTAATATGGAGAAAATGGCATCAATATATAACTCTTTTGGATTCATATCTCAATATTAAAATATTGGTGGCAAACCTAGATTGGAAAGCATGGATGGGGAAAGGATATAAATTCCGGGCAGAATGTCTAAGAGGCCTAAAGGAGTAATAGCTTGACCTTCAGTGACAGGCTGAGTTTTATATTCACTTCAGTTAAAAACGACACCTGGTACATTTATAAGTAAAAGACTTTATCATACTAATGGTCCTGAGGGAAACCATGGAATTACTAAAGCCTTCTTTTCTCCCCTAGAGTAACTGCTAAAAGAGATCCTTTAAGATAGGCACCTGACATTTTTGAACGTCCAATATTGTCTTTGCAATATGTGATGAATTGTATAATCAACCTGAACAAACTCACTAAATATACTGCTGGGCCCAAATTTTTCCTTCTACTTTTGCTTTCCAACCCATCTTCGACTCAATGGAAGACCCAACCATTTTAAATAAATATCTGACCCTATCACTCAACTTCTTCAATACTGTAGCTGGAGTCACACAGCTCACAGGATAAATTAAAAATTCTTAGCAAGTTATATAAGATCTGTCATCATCTTCTTGGCTCTTCTCCCACTATCCAGACTAACGTTTTGCAACCACTTTTAATGTGCCGGGCACTGGACTAAGTCCTTTATGTGACTTATAACTTTAAAACTTAACACAATCTTGTGTGAGAAGTACTATTATTATCTACATTTTATGGATGAGAACTGAAGTTCAGAGAGGATGGTTTTACCAAAATTGTAACTGGTAAGTAGTAAAGCTAGAAGTTTACGATCTATATCTTTTTTCTAGCATGGTTTTCTAAACCTTCACTTAGCATGATTTTGCAACTCCAATCTGCATTATTATTTTCTCTCCATTTAATAGTTTCCTTATTTGTACTGGGAACATAAGCATTGTCTTCTTTTTAAAAAATATTTTATTTATTTATTTATTTATTTATTTATTTATTTATTTATTTGAGAGTGAGAGCATGAGAAGGAGAAAGAATCTAAGGCAGACTCCACATTGAACAGGGAAACTGACAGGGTCTCCATCCCACAACTGTGAGATTAAGATCTGAGCCAAAACCAAGATTCAGGCACTCAACCTACCACGCTTCCCAGGCATTCTGGTGCATTGTCTTCTAAACAGCAGTATTTAGTAACCAAGTATTTTTATTCCAGGATAAGGCAACTAAATCATTCTTATTTTGGTAGATAATTTGAAGAGAGAATTAAAATAAAAGATTGGAAATAGGGATATGAGGCAAAATTTAGACAGAGTATGAGGAGAGTTTTTCAATGAAGTCTTAAAGAAAGCAAAGGAAAATTAAACCTAGAGTTTTGAACAACATTCCTGAATTCCCTAGGCTGGAGAGAACTGAGTTGGGAGAAAGAGTGAACAAGAGAAATCCTGAATTTTTTTCTAGCAAGTAACAAGTAAATGAGTGTCAATTATTCATTTATTATTATTACTTAAACACATTATTACTACAGTCTTTGTTTGGTATGCTGTTGTTATTCATTTACTTTGACAGACACAGAAAAATTATCCACAAGGACCTCTGCATATTCACGTATCACAATAGTCTCTCTTCATTCTAGTTTTGCCCAGCTTCAAATCCTCCAACTGTGGAGGTTTTAAAGAATACAACTTTTAAGATTTGAGTGGGTGCATGTGCTATATTTGTTGCTTCCTAAAGATTTCTTTGATAGTACTAGCTATTTATGCAACTGCCTCACTTTAGGCATGCATTTTTCTTTCTTCTCTTCTTTAACTCCTACTTATCCATGGAGGCTAACTTAGGTGTGATTTTACCTTCTCTCCTGTGACCTCATACATTCTAGATCAGGTTTTCCTTCTTTGAGTTTTTATGGAACCTGTACTTGTACCTAGGCTGGCATTTCCACATTGAATTGACATTGTCAGGATGAGAAATGTAGCTTTTTCAGTGATAGTCCATGTGTCATAACAAGTAAGAATGTTGGTCTGGAACCTGTCTAGCTAGCTAGGTTCAAATCCTGGCTTTACCTTTTACTCTCTGAGAGAGAGATTATCAACAGATTGTGAACTTCCCTATGCCTCAGTGTCTTGATCTATAAATGGGAATCATCAGATATCTGCTTCATCAATCGGTTGTGTCCATTTATGTAAAGTGATTTGAAAGACAGCACATGGAAGGTTCTCAGGGTTAAATGAGCTAACCAATTTGACTCCTGATGACAGGAAACTAATTAGCTTGCATGACTTCATTCCTTTAGATCTTATTTTCATCTTAAAGTTGAGGGCCTATGAGTTCTGAAAAAGTGAATACCTCTGTTCAAGAAATAAATGAACTGCATTTTTTTATCATGATAAAATGAATTTTATAATTTTTAGTATTTTATCTGAACTCCTTATAGCACTTACCACTTTACACTTGGTAATACAGTTTTCTGCTATTCCTGTTTTATCTTTGTTGAGTAATTTGGCCCCAAACCTTCATTTGTACATTTTTTGTATTTGTGCCTCATGTGTTGCCTAATGCATAGTAGTAATGCAAGTATTTGCTAAATGAAAATATATAAGTAAATCTGCAAGGAATAAAAAAAAAACTAGTAAGTTTGATATCATATAGGGTTAACTTGAATTCTTCATATTGGGTTCTGTGACCATGAACCATTGTTAATATCCTTGAAAGTAAGGAACTTTATAATTATAAAATATAACTTCATAAATTTCTATTACAACTACAGGCACTATAAAAATCAAAATATATTTCCACGCTCTAAAATCTTAATTTAACAGAACGGTTAAGCACTCAGTGAGTATTTATAGACTTCATTGCCTTATGGTAGAGATTTGGTGGTAAATATTCAGGATTAGACATTTGCTCTCAAGGAACTTACAAGTGTTTGATGTCATTCTTCTTTCTTAAGCACATTTTAAATATATTTTATGATCCATCAAATGAGCTTATTCTAATAGCAAATGATATATTCTGCTTGCCTGTATACAATATATTTCATCAACTATATCCCACAGAGAAGAGCTTACTTTTTTTTTTTTTTTTTTTTTCCTTTTTTCCCCCAGTGCCCTAAATATCAGAAACCTAATGTTTAATCAGATATTTGGGGAAAAAATGTACAGACATGCTTGGGTATAAAATTAAAAGAATTTAAACCTACTAAAACTTCTAATGAGATCTAATATTTTCTTTTTCCATTTAGCAAATCAGAGAACTCATTGCTTGAAACAAAGCTAATTCCCCTTTTAATAATTATAGCCATTTATTTATGTAAGTTAGCTCTTAAACCTGTGAAGCTCCGAAAGACACCCTGGACTCAGCCAGAGAATTCTAAGTAACTATTTCTAAGCTCTTGCTCCTTGAACTGTGCTTTCTTTTATTTCAGATCATTGCTTTCTTCACTAACTGCTCCATAAATGGTTTTGAAAAATGAAGGGACAAATTGGTAACAGATTCTCACACCCAAGCCTCTAATCCCCATAATACCTTTGCCAATCCTAGTCTACTTGCCTGCAAACCATTTCCTCCTGTTCCTTGTTTGCTGCTTGGAAAATCTTGACTACCTAAGGCAATGTCCTATAGGCCCATTCTGGAAAATGTCTCTGAACATCTCCACACCAAAATCAAGTTAGTTCCTTACATCATCTAACATCATGATGACATGATGACATTTCCAATACTGAATAAAGCTTCTCAGATATTATCTCATTTCATCTGTATAAATAAGAAACAAAATATGCACTATTACAATCACAAGTTTATGACTAAATAAACAGTGGCTAAGAAATGTTAGTTAACGTGCTTAAGTTCACTATGTAGAGAAACTAGAATTTAGTCTAGGTCTTCAGCCCTGAGTTCATAGCCACCAACCTATATGAAATGTTACTAAAGCAAACTAACCCAACGTTCGTTAATTATCTATGTCATGCTCATTCTCCAAGTAGGTAGTGAAGTCCTTGAGGAAATGGACCTATTATCATAAATGGAATATATAGGATATTATTAGATTCTTAGTGCTTCAAACTTAAGAGGGGTTTAATAAGTATTTGATGGATGAATTGATGAGTTGGTAGAGGAGAGATAGATGAAAGTAAGAACAGGAAGATTAAAAAATGGACAAATGATTGAATGACCAGAATAAGTGAAAAGTTATAATCCTAGGGACTGATTTGTGGTCTAACATGGAGAGAATACAGAATTCTTGAGTCTGCTTCCCCATTCTTTGCCCTAACTTGTTCTGCCTGTAGAACTATGTATAAATGCTAATGTATCTTATTTTTCCCCTACTGTTGTTAATATATACAAATTTTCACCTCTGGGAGTGCTTATAGAAAGCATTGCTGTCATCTGAGGAGTGATTTAATTTCTCATACATCCTTCCAGATGATGTATATAACATTTCATGAGACAGTATTTCCCCAAAAAGTTGGTTTGTTACCCATATAGGAGATGACCAGCAAACGGTTGTTATATGACTAAATGAATCAATCAAAAATGAATGCATAAAGGAAATCAGTTAATAATCAATCACCTAATCAATGTCTGAGTGTAGAAATTATACATTAATTTACTAATTCATGTTTATTTCACACTGTAGCTAAGGGAGCTAACATTTACCGAAACAGAACTGTATGACAGATACTGTGGTGTGCTCTTACACACAATGAGCCATATAATCTTCATAATAGTCATGCAAAATCTATGTTTTCATTCCCGTCTCAGTCATTTGTAAAAAAAGGCTGAGAGGGGTTAAGTTTGGTGAAGTAAGATTCCAAGCATCTATGAAGTGGCGGAGATCAGACTCAAACCATGTCATTTTGATTCTTCATTACCTGCTCTTTTCTTTGTAAAAGAAATGTAGAATGACCCTGAAAGTTAAATAAATTTGGTTTACAATGTTTAAACTAGTAATGCCCAGTTTTCTGATGACACTGAGTTTTACTGGTCAGATAAATTACTGGAGTTACCAATCCTCATCCTAGAAAAAAAATTATTAAAATTATGGGAAAGACTGAATACTCAATTACACAGAGCATGCCCCATCAAATTAGCCTCAGTTGCCTTCTAAAAAGCTGTGGTGAAATAGAGCCAAGGGCTTCCCCTAAATAACTAAGAGCCAACTATCTTCCACTCCTGGCCTTTTACCATCTTTTCCATACCTAGAATGATAATCACATATTTATGTAGGGCCTTTTACAAATCAACATATTTTTCAAAAGGTGATTAATTCTGGAGAAGCTTTCTTGTGTTTACTAACTTAGCATACTCTCCAAAACTTTAATTGCACCTGGGGAATGTACATTTCCTCAGGACAACTCTATACACCTGCTGTATCCTAAGCTGAAAACTCAGTAGTTTTTTTTTTTTCCTCTTAGTAGCTATTTTTCCCAGCTTTATTGAATCAGAGTTGACAAATAAAAATTGTACAAATTTAAGGTATATGATATTTTGATATGTGTATCCATAGTAAAATAAACACAATTAACCTAATTAATGTATCTATCACCTCACATAGTACCTTTTTCTGTGTGTTGTGAGAACACTTAAAATCTAGCCTTTCATAAATGTCCAAATACACTACAGTATTGTAACTACAGTCACCATGTTGTAAACGAGATCTCCAGAACTTATTCATCCTGAGTAACTGAAAACTTTACCCTTTGGCTAACATCTCCCCATTTTCTCTGATCTCTGACAACTCTCATTCTGTTCTTTGCTTTTATGAAATAGATTGTTTTAGGTTCCATATGTAAGTGAGATCATTTGGTATTTGTCTTTCTGCCTCTGGCTTATTTCACTTAGCAAAATGTCCTTTACCTTTATCCATACTATAGTGAATATCAGGATCTCCTTCTTTTTAAGGCTGAATAATATACAATATATATATACCACATTTTTGAAATCTCTTCATCTATCAACAGATACTTAAGTTGTTTCCCTATCTTGGCTACTATGAATAATGGTATGATGAACATGGGGGTGCAAATATCTCCTTGAGATACTGATTTCATTTCCTTTAAATATATTCCTAGTAGTGGGAATTTTATTTTTAATAGTAGCTCTATTTTTAATTTTTTGAGAAATCTTCATACTGTTGTCCATAATAGTTGTATCAATTTACATTCCCACCAACAGTATACAAGCGTTCTCTTTTCTCTGCATCCTAACACTTGTTATCTTTTTTTATAATAGCCATGGTAACAAATATGAAGTAATATCCCATTGCAGTTTCAATTTGCATTTTTCTCTTGCTTAGTTATGTTGAGCATATTTCATATACCTGTTGATCATTTGTATGTTTTCTTTGGAGAAATATCTAATCAGGTCCTTTATCCAATTTTTAATCAGATTATTCGTTTTTTTGGTATTGAGTTGTTTGACTTCCTTATCTATTTTGGGTATTAATCCCTTATTGTATATGTGATTTGCAAATATTTTCTCCAATTCATAGGTTGTCTCTCCCAATTCCACAAGTTGATGTTTCCTTTGCTATGAGAACTTACTGGTTTTAGAAACATGTTAAACTCAAAGGCCTAGGGAGATTGAGGGGGAAAAAATAAAAGAATTATGGATTCAGACTTAAAGGTAATAATTTAGATCTTTAAAGAGAATGAAATAGTCCTAAATTATTTATTTTCTTACATAAAAATTCTAATTCACTATTCATAAGAAAAAAATTAGATTATTTATAATATTAGATTACATATGAAATATGATTGTTGTAATAAAGCAATTTTAACGGTAAGAAATCAGAAATAATTATAAGAAGACAATATATAGACTAAGTATTTATACTCAGTTAATTACTGTAGTTGTATATTTACATTTAAAATGAACTTTCTGGCAGCCAAGTTAACAAAGGAAGACATTTGTCGGGTTCACAGCCTTTACTGGCAAAAGAAAGTAAGTGGATCATTAGAAGAGGCAATTTCTTTCTGGGCTCTATCCTAGGAGGATTTATCCTTGAGCAAAAGTCAACAATGAAGTGGAGGAACATGGGTTATGGATCACAGTCATCAATGGGGTCTTCTCTATGTAAACCTAGATAGGTTATTTAACACTGCTAAGATTTAACTCAGTGAAAGAAATTTGTGTTTAACATTTATTTATTTTTTAAATATTTTATTTATTTGGCAGAGAGTGAGAGAAAGAGAGAGAGCACAAGCAAGGGGAGCAGCAGGCAGAGGGAAAGGGGGAAGCAGGCTCTCCAGTGAGCAGGGAGCCCAACACAGGGCTCGGTTGTAGGATCCTGGGATCATGACCTGAGCTGAAGGCAAACACATAACCGACTGAGCCACCCAGACGCCCCTGTGTTTAACATTTAATCATTTAATTAATTCAGAAGAATATATAAACTACTTTTGAAAAGAGAAAGAACACTAACAAAATAATTCCATGTATACCCATATTCAGAAACAAAATGTCACAATACCACAGGAGACCCCTGGATGTCTCTCTCTTAAGACCCATTCCCTTCTCTCCACTCAATCTCAGAAAAAATTAAACTCCTAAACTTTTAGAGTAGCCATTCCCTTACTGCATTTTATAGTTTTCCTATATACAATGTGATGTGTATCCCTAAATAAGATATTATTTCATTATTCATGCTTTTGAAATTCATGTACATGTATCATACTGGATGCATTTTTTCTGCAAATTGCTTTTTTTTCACCCAACTTTATGTTTGTGATTCATCCCTCTGAATGTATTTAAGTATAGTTCAGTGATTTTCATTACTGTGCAATATTCTCTTATATAATTATAATAAGATAATTTAAACTTTTTATGACAATAGCTATTTGGGTCTTTTCCCCCAGTTTTGTTTTGTTTTGCTATTACAAACAATGTTTCTATGAACATTTTTTTTCTATGTCTCCTATATGTATGAGAGTGTCTCTAGGATAAACTCTTAGGATGGCTATTGCTGGGAAACCAAAAATAAAAGTATATAGAGCCTACTGCCCTCAGTCTAGTCAGATGGACATTGTGTTCATATTAAATTAATCATAATCCTTGATTAATGAAACACCCATAAAAATGGTCCATGCAAGCATCCATATTTTTTACTTCCCCAGTTAATGTCAGTTGTTTTCCAAAATGGTAATGCTATTTACATTTTGCCACCAGATTCAATTGCTCTACAGTCCAGCCAACCGTCAGATATTTTAATTTCTCTAAATCTGGTGGGTGAGATATGTAATCTCATTGTCATAATAATGATTCATCTTATTTCTAGTGAAGTTGAGCATATTTTAATATGTTTATTGCCTAGTCACAATTCTTACCTTCATGTTTAAAGCTCAGTGAAATATTTCAAACATGTTTGTTAAACTGATGAAAATAGATACATACCAAATATCCAGCACAAATCTTGGTACAGAGCTGGCATTTCATACAGGTCAATAGCCATACTTAGCTCTCACCCTTCTCATAAATAAGAACTACATCATAAAATGAGGAATAAAATCTTCCCCTAATTTTTAAAAAAATATTTTATTTTTAAGTAATCTCAATACCCAGTGTGAGACTCAAATTCACTATTCCAAGATCCAGTGTCACACACTCCTCTGATTGATCCAGCCAGGTGCCCCTTCCTCTAATGTATTTAAAACATACCAAAATTTGCTCAGATAAATGCTTCTTGGGCATGTGTGCATGTGCATGTGTGCACACAAACAAACATTTTTACCCAATTACCAGAGGCATTTCTGTAAGAACCTAAAGTTAAACTATCCTATTGTATTCATGTTTTGCATTCCAAATAAACAAAGAAAACATAAAAGATTAAATAAATAAAAATCTGGCACATGAGAAAGGTATGCCAAAAAGAAGTGTCAGATACTGTAGCAGTCTTTGTCTGTTTTTTTAGCAATCCTCATTTGGGTACACTGTAGTCCCAAGTCACAATGTAGACACTGTAAATGAGAGTACATGTGATAAAAATCCAATGTAATGTAAATTTCAAAAGTTAGAAATATGTATATTATGATAAACTCATATGTTTTAGCAAAAAAATTACCAATGCTGTACAACTTTCTAGATTCTGTGAGTATAGCAACCTCTTTTTATAATAGTTAATATATACAAAATGAGCTTCCAGGCAATCAGCAGGGACTCTTAGCAGTTCCCAAAGTTTTGGAGGGATTCCAAATGCAACGCAGCCATTTTTAGGAATCTGGAACTAAATCTAAAAAGTAGAAATGATAACATCTTCCTTAAAGTAACATTTCTAGGATTAGAGAGTATGTGTATAAACTGGTTGAAAGATAGAAGACTCAACAATAATTAGTAATTATCTATCCAACAATTTTTAAAAAATTCTACAAGTATTGATTGAAAACCTAACATGCTGGCACTGTGCTAGGAACTGGAATATATGTATTATAGGAGGAAATAAACTAAAATAAATCCACATAATGAAACAGAAGCCCTTTGTGCTACTATTAAAATTACTAGCTTTCTCTTAAACCTTTCAACAGAAAAGCTGATTTGAATATTGGTAGAATAGTCTAGTTATCATAAAACACACTATAACAAATGTTTTTGTTTTTTAGTTTCTTTTCATTTTACTTTTTTACTTTCTTTTCATTAACTATATTTTAGGTGGGTAAATCCTTGTTATGGGGGCTGTCTTCTGCATTGCAATTGTTTAGTGGCATTCTCAGCTTCTGTCCACTACATATCAGTGGCACCCTTCCTTCCTTACCACCCAGTGTTGAGACAATAAAAAGTGTCACCAGGGGGCAGCCTCAGTAGCTCAGCAGTTTAGCACCACTTTCAGCCCAGGGCTTGACCCTGGAGACTCAAGATCAAGTCCCACATCAGGCTCCCTGCATAAAGCCTGCTTCTCCCTCTGCTTGTGTCTCTGCCTCTCTCTCTCTGTGTGTCTCTCATGAATAAATAAATAAAATCTTTTAAAAAAAAAGTGTCACCAGGGGTGCTTGGGTGGCTCAGTCCGTTAAGCAATTGATTCTTGATTTCAGCTCAAGTCATGATCTCAAGTTATGATCTCAGGGTTGTGAGATCAAGCCCTACTTCAGGATCTGTGCTGGGCATGGAGCCTGCTTAAGATTCTCTCTCTAAAATAAATAGATAAAAATCTTAAAAACATGTCATCAGTCATGACCAAAATTTCCTACAGGACAAAGATCATCCCCAGTTGAGAATCACTGCTAGAATAAGAGACTTATGAGAGAAAAGAGACCTAAGATTGAAATCTGGCTTTGCCAATGACTATTTCTGCATTTATTTAACCAATGTAGAATTTAGAAAACAAAGCATATAGTAATAAGGCCATTCTAGTGGGGTTTCTTAGAAATTTTAGCTATTACACTAAGCAGGATTTATTTTAAGTATTAGATAAAAGTAACATAGAATAAGTAAAAATCCTACTTCCCAGTTCTAAAAGCTATATAACTCATAGTTGAGTGACACAAATACTACATACTGTATGCTGCTGGCAAGCTCACTAACTCTACATTCTTCTCAATGATTCAGTTTCCTCATCTGCAAAATGAAAGGTGATTCCTCACCTCCCAAGGTTTGGTAGAGTACCCAGCTAAGGATTTGCACTAGTCCATATATTCCCTTTATTGTCATCCTTTAACATACAATATTATAATTGTTTATTATTATTATTACTATAAATTATTATTGAAAATCTATATATTAAAAATTATTCAAATATGTTGGTTCATTTTTCTCTTATCCTTTCTCCTGTCTCTTTTCTTCCTTCCCCCCCCTTTTTTTTTACTACTACCGATATAACCAGAAGCCACAAAAAGATAGAAGTTGTGCAAACAGCCACAATTTCTTATCATTTTAGGGGCTTCTACCCTTAATAAAATCCTTCCCACAGGTACTCAATAATAAATGGAATTCACAGAACATAGAAATTTTTATCTGAATATTAAAAAAATTCAAATTAAAATATCTCTAGGAAAGGAAGCACTCAGTTTGCTCTTTTGAAAATTGTACTTAATTATATCTACTTCACAGGATTGTTGTGCCAGTAAAATGAGGCTTTTGTTTGTTTTGTTTTAATTAAAATCTCTATAAAAATGCAAGGAATATGTTTTGCTTAAATTTTTAATCAAGTGCAAGGGACTGATATAAATCTCTCAATAACCAATTTATCCCAGGAAATCATGAAATCTTCCTCTTGCCTCTCACTGAGGACACAATACTCCATTCAAAACATTTTTGGCAGGTGGTAATTTAATCAGTTATCGACAATCCTTATATAAGGTTGAGGAAAAGTCTAAAATCCATGACTAGAGCAGCAACAACATCCCAAGACCAATTCTGATCCCTTTGCTACTGTACCTAACTTTGTATTACTATAAAAATTTAGAAGGATCAAGGCTTCTAAATGAAACTTCTAAATTAGATGACTTCAACACAGACACAGGGTATCAGGAGGGAGCTTAGGACCTGGAATCGGAGAAATTTGTTGGAAACCCAGCACTGCGACTTACTAGCTATGCAGTTCTGACCAGATGGTACAACTTTCTGAGTCTCACTTTCCTCATGTGTAAAATGGACATGATAATACATTGCTGGTAAGGGATAAAGCTAATGTAAGTGAACATTCAAAGTAATCTGAAAGGTGGGCGAAATCTCATCACAGAAAACAAATGGGTCAAGAATGAACATTTGAAAGCATTTAATATGTTGGTTTATTTCATTTTGAGAATTTTTTCTTCAGGATAGAAAGAATGTTAAGATTGAATCAAATTCCTATACTTCTGTTTATAAGAGAGAAAAAGACAATAGAGGAATCCTTTCCTCTATAAACCTTTCCTCTATAATCCTTTCCTCTATAATCTCTATTGAGAGATTATAGGCTGTTACCAAGTTTCATGACTGAGCAAAATGTGTGGAAAACGAAGAGCTTCTCTTTGAAGGAAAGGGGAAAAAATGATATTCTCCAAAAATACTTGTACCTATCTTGAGATAATTACAACTTCAGAGAATTAGAAGCATTAGAGGTACCTACAGCCATACACAACCTCCAGAAAATGATTCATCTTTAGTCAGACCTGTCTTTCTCCTAGTCTGCCTGGTTAACTATAAACTTTTTTATCTAAGGAAAACCATGATCAACTCAGGTGGAGGCATGAGAAATTAATTCCATTATGTCCTTTCAGAAAAGTAGAATATTTGTGGAAGAGGGTCTCTGTCTTTCAATCCCTAAAGCAAAGTGAACAGGTTGGTGATTTTCAGTTGCTAAATCAAATTCATAAATTATTTAAGAGAAAGCAGTCTCTATGGAATTAGAGATTTTCAGTCTCAGCTCTTCCATTAAAAAAACAAAGCAAAAACAAAGCAAAACAAAACAAAATAAAAGGGATTATTAAAACTACTTAACCCTCCATAGTGGGTTGAATAGTATTCCCCCCAAATTTGTGTCTACCCAGGACAACAGAATTTGACCTTATTTGAAAATAGGGTCTTTGCTAATGCAATTAGCTATGGATATTAAGATGATGTCATCCTGGATGAGCCCTAAATCCAATGACTGGCATCCTTATAAGAAGAGGAGAGGACACAGAGAGACACAGAGAAAGAGAAGGCCTTGGGAATACATGGCGAATACTGAGATAATGTACATAAAAGCCAAGAAATACCAAAGATGGCTGACAACTGCCAGCACTTAAGAGAAAAGCACATGGTCGTTTCTCTCTCAGAGCCTCCAGAAGGGATGAATCTTGCCAACACATTAATTTCAGGTTTCTGGCCTCCTGAACTCTGAAACCATAAATTTTTGTTGTTTTAAGACACCAAGTTTTTGTTATTTTGTTATGGAAGCCCTAGAGGAAACTGATACACCTTACCATATTTTTATTGCCTCATTGGTGATATGCTGGTATATAGGACTATAAATTTATCTAATATTAGTATACAAACTACACTATATTTAGGCTAGGATAACAATAGTCAAAAGACACAGATACATATGTGTCAGGAATTAGAACTGAAAAACAGTCTGAAAGGCATTACAATGGTGCCTTCCCTCCATAATACCTGTAGCATTAAGGAGAAGTGGGTAGAGGTAGGTCCTGGGGCACACAAGGAAAGCTCCCAAAAAAGAGAGAACTGGGCTGAGTATTATAGCAGAGGAGAGGGATCAGCCTGGTAAGTAAGGGCCTTGGAGAACAAAATACTTCATACAGCTTGGTATTTCTCTAGAAATGCAGGCAGGGGTGAATTGTGAGTCCACATTTTTTTCTGAAACAGTGTACTTCAGTTTCCTCATCTGTAAAATTTGTAGAATTGACCAAAGTCATAATCTTGCCTTCAACTCCGAGGTTCTGAGAATCTAGGAATATTTAAGTCCTTGAAAGCTGTTGTAACTTTGCTTTTCACTCCCAGGATAACTAAATAACAGTGCTGTTATTTAATCGGCAATAATCATCAGATAAATGAGTGATATTGAAAAGTATATGTAGTTAAGTGGTTGATTAACCAAATTAATTAATTACGTTTTTTAAAATTTTAATTCCAGTATTGGTCACATACAGTGTTATATTAGTTTCAGGTGTACAATACAGTGATTCAACAATTCTACACATTACTCAGTGCTCATCATAATAAGTGTACTCTTTAATCCTCATCAACTACTTCACCCATCCTCTGTCAACCATGATTAACCAAATTTACAATGCACTGTTACAAAGCTCTTTATCAAAATTATTGGTTTAAGGAAACCAAGAACTCCATTATATCCCTCTACATGAGTTTGTGTCTTAGTGAAAGATACACCAGGCAATGGATCATCCAACTAAGAAGCACATTTTATTTCTGTTTATGGACTTGTATCAGGCTTCAGGCACATTGTACAAGTCAGCATGAGCAGACTGACCATGTGAGGTCAACTTGAAATGAAAGATTTAAAAGGCCTTTAATGTAACTGAGGTGAAATCTAATCCATCCCTTCTCCCCCTCAACATGCACACATATGTAGGAGAAATGTCTTCAATTGGTCATTTTAGATTATCTTTCCCAAGTTCAAATTTTGGTTTGTAAAGGAAGGTATTGCAAAACTTGCTGTAGTTTCAAAAAAAACTACAACTGAAAAACCTTAATTCCAATACAGTCTCTGCCATTTATTAGTATGTTCCCTTAGAGAAAGTACATAACTTTTTTCAATATCAGGTTCTCAACTATAAAATGGGAATGATTATACACTACCTTGAATAGTGAGCACAAGGATTTATAAAATTACATATATCATCCATTTACCACAGTAATACATAATATATTTGAAGGTAAAGGTACCTTTTAATTAGCTTCATCAATTAGGTCTAATGGAGAATCTAATATATATGTATATATTTTTTAATCCTGAGATCTTGGATAATTTGTTATAACACATATTAAAGAGAAAATTTTAAGGTCCTAAGTACACTCCATACACTGAAATGATTTAATTTACGCTAGCTTTCTATGGAGATTTATACAAAATTATTCATAATTCATTTCTACACAGCGGCATGTGAGGGTCATGTTGGAATTTTTCCAATAATTTGAAGCTGTATACAACTTCAGACCTATTAACCAGGTAACCAATCACAACTAAAAGTACATTTCAACCTAAGAGAGGTGATCCTCCACGATTTAGAATAACTAATGAAAATTTTACATCAGTGGTCAGTTACTTAGTAATGAAGGCTTTTTTAAAATGGCAGCCCAAGTAGCGCAGAACACTTGTCTTTGAATCATATAGAATTGACTTCCCATTCTAACTCTGTCACAATTTATAAGAAGAGAAAGTTAACCTCTTTGGTAATATAAAAGTAGTAATGACCACTATACTACTGCATATAGTTCATTTGATCATAAAATGAGATAATACATGTGATTAACACAGAGCTAAAATCTTAGATATAGGAAGTAGCAGAATAACCCTTTTTTTTGTCTTTATTATATAATTATTTGGGTGCAAACATTTTGCAAAACTGGTTTTTCAGTCATTTTCTTATCTAATACTTACCAAAAATTGCTGCAGCTTCTGACTATCCTCCTCCCCACAACACCCCTATACAACACACTGAATAATAAAAACCAGATAGACAACAATCACAGCTAAAGAGACAACAACAAAACCTCAAAACACCACTGGAGTCCCTCTGATAGTTTGAAGGCTACTGCTTTTTTTTGAGAGAGACCTAGAATTTCAGCTTTAACTCTCCAATTTGATGGTATTCCTATTATCGTTATTGTTGTTATTACTATTTAAGCATAATTCACATGCAATATTACATTAATTTCTGTGTAAAATATATTAATTCAACAATTCTATACATTACTCAGTACGTATCTTGATAAATATAGTCACATCTGTCACCATACAATGTTATTACAACATTAACTATTATTAACTATATTCCCTATGTTGTACTTTTCTTCTCTGTGGCTTATATATTTTATTACTTGAAGTTTGTACCTCTTAATGCTCTTGATCTATTTTGCCCATGCCCTCACTCACATCCCTGGGCAACCACTAGTTTGTTCTCTGATTTTAAGAGCCTGTTTTTTTGTTTGTTCATTAATTTATTTTTGTTTTTGTTTTTGTTTTGATTCCACATATAAATGAGGTCATATGGTATTTGTTTTTCTCTGTAGGACTTATTTCACTTAGCATAATACCCTCTAGGTTCATCCATGTTTCTGCAAATGGCAAGATCTCATTCTTTAAAAGCCAGGATATGCATGTACACATGCCACCTTCAATCTTTTTATGGACATAAGCTTGTATATTTAAATAGATAAAAAAGTAGTAACTTTGGACACCACATTATTGGCTTATTTTTACAGTCAAATGCCTAACACAATTGCTTATTCTTCTCTTCACATTTTATTACAGAGACCTGGACAGTCTATTCTGTTATATCCTTTGCAGAGTACTCAGTTGATGGTAAATAGTAAACACAGTAGAGCACATTCTACACTTTTTATGTCTAAAAGTATCTTGTGACTCCTCAAATCAACCAAACAAAATGCACAATTTATAGTGACATATATTAAGTTACCATTTATATTCTAGAGTTCAGAACATTTTTTTTCTTGGCAAAGCAGCACTTTATTTATTTTTACCATCCTTCTGGTATTTATCTGGGTTTTTATAAATCTCACACAAAACTAAACACCAAGCATGTTGTGCATAGCAAGAATATGATTAGTATTAAATACATGTATGCATACATATACGCACATATTAAATGTCCTTGAAAACTGACATAGCAGCATTGCTTATCTGGGGAAAACCTCTAGCACTTTGTAAGAGTTATATGTGATGATGGGATTATATAAAATACATGTGGCTTTTTTTCATTATTCATATATTATTAAAAAATGACATTATTGCAGTTGCCCAAGGATTTTGCCTCAGTGCCACTAGCCTTGT
The DNA here is from genome assembly GCF_048418805.1 of Vulpes vulpes. Classification (NCBI taxonomy): domain Eukaryota; kingdom Metazoa; phylum Chordata; class Mammalia; order Carnivora; family Canidae; genus Vulpes; species Vulpes vulpes. Next base: position 31,715,362 of record NC_132790.1, read on the forward strand.
CCTTAAAGATCAGGAGCCCAGAGGTAAAATGTAATCTTTTCAGATAGAAGAGTCCAAAGTCTAGACCCAAAATATTTACTTATTAATTCAGCACAGGTACAATGTGACAATGGATGGTACTTTCTCTGATCTCATTACTGCTTCTATAGAACCGAGTGCCAATCAGTCAGAGAAAATCTTCCTTATTTGTTGCATTTATGTCCCCAAGATACCCATTTACTAGAATGAGATAAATAATGACCAATAAAAACACAGGTCTCTGAAGGTTATTTTTTTAAAGTAACTTTAAAGAAAAGGATACATTATGTTTGGGCACAAATTTAATGTATTATTATTTAAAAGAAAAAGATTATAGGCTGGCACTTGCTACACATTGGGCTTGATTCTTGAGTCCATCAGAGTAGAGGAAGTTGGGCATGCTCTATAAACCCTGATTCAAATCCTTATTTAGGAGAATGGATGCAATAATAGTTTAGAAGTAGATTATCATGACAGTGACCTTGGATGAACGAATTAATAAAGCAGCTGATATGGAGCCTTTTCCTCTTTGAGTCTCCTTGGGACAATCTTAAACTTGACTGTGGCAGTTATTTGGAGAGAAGGAGCATTGGGCCTGGGATACAAAGATCCTGGGAAAAATTATTTTTCCTTATCATTTAATCTTGTCTAACCTAAGCAATTCACTTAATCTCTCTGAACTATAGTTTATAAGTTATAATAATGAAAAAAACAATATCTAGTATAATTACTCCGATCGCTTACTGAAGCTGAATTAGAAACTAGATATCAAAATACTTTGTAAACTATGGAAAATCATTTAAAGAAAGTAGCTCAGGAAGTTTACTTGGAGGGATTTCCAGAGAAGAAAGAAAGAAAGAAAGAAAGGAAGGAAGAAAGAAAGAAAGAAGAAGAAAAGAAGAAAAAGAAGAAGAAGAAGAAGAAGAAGAAGAACAAGAACAAGAAGAAAAAGAAGAAGAAGAAGAAAAGAAGAAGAAGAGGAAGAAGAGGAAGAAGAAGAAAACACAAGATGTTTGGAAATATGTATAACACAATCGCATTTTTAAAAAAATAATGACAAAATCCATATACAACGTGTAGGGGTTTGTGTGTGTCTGTGTGCCTGTGTGTGTGTGATATATATCTTGGTGATTATTTCAGCATGGATAAATATCAACATCACTTACATGACACAGTATTAGGGTAGTAGAGGAAAAAGAAAGGTTGGCAGTGGATCAGCAAATCAATAAACTTATTAAAAAAACTTTAAGAAAACAAAGAAAAAATAAAGATACCTACATCCAAGATAACTATATCTATATGATATACTCTATGTAAATTTATAGTGTCTAAATATTTGTGTGCATGGTATAGACATGGGCTGAACTATATAAAGATGATCACAAAATATTAATGATAAGCATCGCAGGGTAAAACCCAGTGGAGAAAGATGTTTCTACTTTATTACTAAACATGGCTTGTATTGTTTTATGCTTATTCAGTGAGCACACATTATTTATGGAATCTGAGATACACATATATTTTCATCTCAAAAAATAAAACAAAATTACTGACCTAATCCAAAGAAATCCTACACTTTACACTCAGGATTTTTAATCTGTGTGCACATATTTCCCCTCTTTTCCCCATTGCAGACATTACTAGTTGATCATGGCATCCTTTTTATCAAGGCTAGAATCAGCCCCATAATTCTTCACAAAATGCAACAGGAGCCAGTACTAAATGAGAGAGATAATCACATTAGATTACATTACCTTGCCATGAAAGCATCAAGTCACTTCCTTGAAGGTTAAATGGATGGATTTTCATCTCTGCAAATGCATTGCATTAGCAATATTTCAGCCAAAAGTTTACAAAATAATGAATATTATCTAAATATAATAATTATAATTTGAATTTTTATGAGGGTACAAAATACAGGTATTAGGAAATGATTAAATAGCAAAAAAAAGAATAATAATGTTCATATAAGCCAATGATTCCATCTGGGAAAAATGTCAAGGATAATAAAATAACATTTTAGGTTTCCAAAGCAGAGAGAAAGATTGAACACATATCTCAAAATTGTGTGGTCATTCTCCTATTACTAGGGGAGAAACAATAGGACATTTACTTACTTGCAAACTGTATTATGGCCTCAGCAAGATAATTTGAAGACGGATTTCCAGCCTGGTTTGCCCTTTAAATTCATGATGATTTTCCAGAAATAATTTTGTGTCAGACTCATATTCCTCATCTGTGAAATGGAACTAGAGCAATCCCTCATCTCACTCCAAAGACTGGACACATCTAAAAGCACTCTGCTAACAATTAAGAGGGATACAAATGTGAATAATTGTGACATTAGAGGGATATTAAGCCCATTATTTATGTGAGAAAAATGATATGCTAGTTTTGAACAAAACTTAGTAAAGCAGTAGATGATTTTCTGAGGAAAAAGTTTCTGTATTGATGAATGATTTATTTTTGTTATTTTAGTTTAAGCATCCCTTAAGTCTTTAAAATGATACTTGATTACGGATGATAGCAATTGCCTCTTATAACTGCAATGAATGCTTGTTGTGTCAAATTATGTGTTGTGGAGGAAGACTAAAGATCTTCAAATTCTTGTTTTATTGGTCTTTTTAAGGAAAAATTCAACATTTTGGAGACTTCTTTTACTCTGTCTCAAGGGGAAAAACATTAAAAGGCATGACATAAAATGATTAATAATGCAACCTACTTAGGTAGTTATAAAAATTGACTAATTTCATTACAGCTCCATAGATTCCCTCCCATCACTAAGCATTGTCTGCTCAGCCACTGTATACCAACATTTTGCTAAGTGCTACAAGGTACACTGTGGGAGGGACAAAAATACTCAAAAGAAGTTGAATTTGAGACAGTCTGTAAATGTCTCCATAAAGATTAAATACAATCTAGGGGTTCAGATTTTAGTTATGTTTAACATACAACTATGTGTTAAGAAGTTACCTTTCACTAAGAACTGTACTAGACATTTATAATACTTACCTTCCCCAATAAGGAAGAAACACAGATGTGGGGGAAAATAATTATTGTTAGGATGGCACAGGATGCTATCAAAGAAGGAATCACAAGGTTTATGAAAATACAGAAAACCCCCTCCACCACCCCCCAAGACACACATAATCCCTATTTATCCAGATTAAAAAAAGGCTTTTTGAAGGAAGAGATCCTTGAGCTGTGCCTTAAAGAAAGACAAAGGAGCTTTATCACAGGGGAAAAGAGACAAAAAAATGAAGAGGTGAGTCAAAAAAAAGGCAAGAAGAAAGATAACCATTCATTCAGCCCAAATTTGAGGCCTGTTCTCTATTAATCCCTTTTAAAGATGATAGCTTATGCAAATGTTAATCATTCCAATGAGATATATATTATTTTTAAGCTCTATTACTGTATTTTCCTTTTCGCATCTGACAAATGACTCGATAAAGGCTCAAAAGCATTAAATGGTGATGTTGGTATTATAGCTCAATTCCATTTTCATCTCTTTTTCTTGTAGTTTTTTAATATTAACTTTTCCCTCTCAAACTCAGCTCCTTCCTTTTTGTTCCAGACACAGAATAAGAAACGAGTATCAAATTCTTAACTTTTTTTGGCCTAGAATTAAGAATGGAAATATAATTTCCCATACTTATTGTTTTTAAGTTCTTTCCTTCTTTCAAAAACATTACTGAGCAGATAAAACATTATCAAACATCAAAACATGACATCATGTAGTAAGAAGAACAAACAAGGGGATGTTGTTGTAAATTTGATCATTGATGTATAAAGATGGGTACAAAGTGTTGAGGAAACAACTATGAGAATGTTGGAGAGGGCGACATGGGAAGGTTATATTTAAGATGGAGCTTGAGGGATAAGTAGATGTATTTCCAATCCAGGGAGGAAACAGGACACATTCTAGACAGAGTGGGCCTCACTAATGAAGGAACTCCAATGAGTGGGCTGGCTATTTTGAATAAGGAACAATCTATGATTGGAACTTAAAGCACATGTGTTGGGAGGTAGCATATATCTGATATCAGAGAAAGGCACACAGCAATGAGCATACCCTAAATGTTAAGTTGGGGGGTTGGATTTTGTCTTGACTGTTTTGGGGACTTGCAAGGATTCTAAGAAACACAGTAATATGATCAGATACGTATCTGGGCGAATGGGTATGCCCAGATATGTATCTGGGCGAATGGAGGAAGGGCAGGGGTCAGTTAAGAAGATGCTGGAAGAAACAATATCAAGGGTGTTGAGGCTATAAGGATGAAGAGGAAAAAAAGAGATATGAGACCATTTCACTCAGAAAGGTCAACCATGGTCCAGATCCTGAGAAACTTAGCAATCTAATTGGGAGATAAGACATTTATTTATAGGAATGCCTATGCTACTAGGTAGCATCTAAACGTTTCCTCCCTGGTGTTACAGAAGTTGATCAGAGGGAGATGACTTCAAAGACTACTCGAAGACTACTTGGAAATATATTACAATGGCCTCATTTATTTTGAGCATGGTGGATCAGTATTAGTAACGAGATGCACTGGGTGACTGGCCGCCAGTGCAAAAAAAAAAAAAAATCACTAGAAGGAACTTTACCAGATACAGCCATACGCCACTGTCTCTGTCTCTCTCCAAACACCATACTATTCTAGAGCTGTGTTTCAGCATAGTCTGAAAAGCACATGTGATTCACATGTGGGTTGAGCCACTTATAAATTTAAAGACGAAGGGCAAATTAACCATATTTTTGAACCATACTGTTTCCTCATTTGTAAAGTGGGCCAATAATACCTCTCTGCCAAGGTTGCTGTGGGGATTTAAATAAACAATTTATGTCATATCCCCTGGCACAATCTAATAGATAGTAGGTACCTGATAGGTTTTGTTTGGGTTTAGTTTTTGTTTCCTTTCTTGGGGATAATCAACATAGTTTATAGATTTTTGTCACTAACACCAAGGAAATAAATTTCTTCTGCATATGACAAGAAGAGATAGAGCTTTAGATGTTGTGTATAGTATTTTTACATTGCATGCATAGCACTGGCATATATTGAGTCCCTCTTAGACACCAGGCACTGTGGTTAATCTTGGAGACACAAAAACAGCTAAGAAAAGGGCCATTTCCTCAAAAATTTCACAACCAAGAGCAAATAAATAATCACAGAGTATTAGGTACCAAAATAGAACAGGAATTCAGAATAAGAATTTCTTACAAAATCTCCGCTGGGTATACAACATCCATTATGTCCAGAAAAACTGTTGCTAGAGGACACTTAAGTAGTAAATGAATTTAGACTAAATATTTGATGCAGTTCAGCACCACTGAGAAATTCAGCTTGTGCAGAAGAAGTATTTTCAGACCAGGGAGCATGAATAAATTCCATTAACCCCAAGTAAAAGCTGTATGTGGAAAAAAGTACTGTGATCTGAGAGACAGTTATTATTTTTCCAATTTAATTTTTTTTATTTTGCCTGTCTTTCCCCAGAATTAAGATTGACTCCTTTTTTTTCCCTACTTAGCTTTGATGTATATATGTAGGGGCTGCAGATTTTACAAAAATAATATTTTCAATAATATATGCTCTCTCAGATAGACAGAACTCTCTCTGTAAAATATATATGAGAACATTCCTTCCAGCCACCAGCTATGATTCATTTATTACCCAGTTGACCAGGGTTCTTGGGAAAAGAGAATGGTCATTTCTCTCAACATCCACCACCAGAGCTCTCCAGCTTTTACCTGTTCTGCTCGTTATAATGCCATTCAGAATTTATAGGATATATTCCCTTCCTTCTGCCTCTCCTCCCACCTCCTGCTGAGTTTCCTCCTACCTCATATGCTATCCTGACTCAGTAGTTATTTCCTGGTATTAAAAGCAAAACAAATTTTCCTTGGAACATTTGAAATAAAATCGTTAGAAGGGGATTCAATGTTGGCGCTTATTTATTTTTTTAAGATAATTCAAGCTTTTTTTAAAATTTCATTTTATTTATTCATGAGACACACACACAGAGACGGGCAGAGGCAGAGGGAGAAGCAGGCTCCATGCAGGGAGTCTGAGATGGGACTCGATCCTGGTTCTCCAGGATCACGCCCTGGGCTGAAGGTGGTGCTAAACCGCCGAGTCACCCGGGCAGCCCAATGTTGGTACTTTATAGTTCCTATTAAGTGTTCACAAGTAACTGGCCTTTGAGTGACAGACATTAATTCCAAAGGATTTTAAGAACATTCAGATCTTCAACTGCCCTTATATAGTGATACAGTACAATCAGGAATTTCACTGTGTGCCTTCTATTCTGCCATAAATAATAAACATGCAGTCAACAGAGGACAGAAAAGAAGAAAAGAAACCCTTGGGGGAGATCTGCAGTACTTTCTAATTCCATAATATGATTCCCGATGGTATCAAAAGATAAAAAAAAATTAAGAATTAGGAATTAGACACTAAGAATTAGAATCAGACAATAAGTCAGTTTGTCTTAATTTAACTAGAATGATGATTAAGGACAGAAGTGGAAAAACATAGGCAAGGACTTTATAATAAGGATCTCTATAGTCTGGTTTTGGAAAGACACCATTTAACAATTATAATCATCAGAAGTATGGTAACGGAAGTTTAAGAGTATGTCTATTCTGAATCACTATCACTTTAGATTAAGACTATTACTGGGGCATCTGGGTGGCTCAGTCAACTAAGTGTCCAACTCTTGATTTCAGCTCAGGTCATGATGGTGGGGATTGTGGGATGGAGCCCTGCGCTGGGCTCTGCATTGGGCTTGCAGCTTGCTTAAGATTCTCTCTCTTTCTCTGTCCCTAACCTCCATCTCCCTCTCAAAAAATATTATTACTATTATGAAAAAAATATGTAATCCATAGTTTCAGGTAGGGGAAAACTCTATGTTCTGACAGAAGACGTTAGGAACTTTTCTTAATATTAAGTGTGTATGTGGGTTTGTGTGTGTGTGTGTGTGTGTGTGTGTGTGTGGTTTTGTTTCGTTTTTTTAAATCAGATTTTTTACTAAACCAAGTTTCTGGAATATTTATACAAAGAAAAACAGAAAATATATTATAAACTAAAATTATATAGTATAAAGCTGGAAGGGAACTTAGTTCTATCATTGATTTTACAGATGGGGGGTTAAATTTAGAGAATTGAGGTACTCTACTAAGGTCATGCAGCTAGGTGTTGGCAAAACCAGAATAGAAATGGGATTGATTCCTCTACTGCAGAAAGATATTGGAGGCTTGGAATGCTGCTTTGTCCGTGCATCTCACCTGCTCCTGTGCCATATACCATGCCCTCCTCCTTTCTCTGTCATTACAATAAACCACAGTCAGATGTATTCACCAAAAAATAAAAATAAGGAAGCTAAAGTCAAATAGTCCTATTACTTTTGATGCCCAGTTTTACTTAACTCATTTCCCAGGTGAAAGACTAAGGAAATAAAATTTATCTTTATAGTTAACATAAAACAGTTATTTTAAATCTGAATTCATTGCAAAATATGATGTTTCCAAAACAGGTTTCATATGTCACTGAAAAAAAAACAAGCCTCTAAGGAGACTTTGCCAATAAATATCTTTTTCTTACTTTCCTTTCTTCCTTAAACTTTATAGTTTGTATAAATTATTTCTGAGACAGTCTTCCAAAAAACAATGGAAATCTGAATGTAGAAATGGAATGTTTTAAGCCTCAGAGAAGGATTTTTCTATTGAACTTTTTTTTTTTTTGAATGAGTAGTTAAGTGATGTATTGGCTCTTTTTCCTCCTGGGCCTTTGGAAGGGGAGGCAGGTGAGCTTGATAAAGTGCCTGTACCAAGGAACAGCTGGAGACACTATGTCATGGTTGCCCAGCATGTAACAAGATAGACTCCTTAATCAGAACCTGTGCCCTGCAAAATTATGAAGTAGCCTATGTTCTTTTTTTCAAGACTTTATTTATTTATTTGAAAGAGAAAGAATGAGCAGTGGAGAGGGGCAGAGGGAGAGAGAAACTGCCTACTGAGCAGGAAGCTCGATCCCAGGACCCAGAGATCATGACTTGAGCCAAAGGCAGATGCTTAACCGACTCAGCTATCCAGGTGCCCCTGAAGTGTCCTATGCTCTTGCCTTTATAAGAATGGATAATACCATCTACTGCCATAATTTTCGCATCTCTCTACACACAAAAGACTCCATAGGCACAATGCTAGGATATCCTACTAAACATTCATACCCAAAGATTTTCAAATCCAACGTGGCCAAATGTATATGCTATCTTTCCCCCAATTTTCCTTCCAGTCTTCCTACATTTCCTATATAGTCTCACCCTGACAGAAGTTCTGGAAATCAACAAGCTCTTTTCTTCTCTTTTCTTTTCTTTTCTTTTCTTTTCTTTTCTTTTCTTTTCTTTTCTTTTCTTTTCTTCTTTTCTTTCCTTTCCTTTCCTTTCCTTTTCTTTTTTTCTTTTCTTTCTTTTTTCTTTTCTTTTCTTTCTTTTCTGTTTTCTTTTCTTTCTTTTATTTTCTTTTCTCTTTTTCTTTTCTTTTCTTTTCTTTCAAATAGTACTACCTTAGTGCAGGACCTCTTTGTTCCTTATCTGGACTAATGTATAGATTCTTTATTCTCTTGCCTATCACTTATCTTTTCCCTTACAATCTAATGATGCAAGAGTATTTTTCCAAAATAATAAAATTCTAATTCTGTTCACAATCTACCCCAGTTTGTCATCATCGAGGGGGGTTCCATCATTTGCAGTTTAATTTCTAAAACCGATCTTATGAAATACTAGTCGCTGCTCTGCAATAACAAAAGGAAATTCAAAGCAAAATAAATTTCTATTGTCCAATAAGTTGAGGAATGTCAGGCATACAGTTGATTCTCACTCAATGTATAATGATAGATTAGGTGGATGAATGAATGGACAATGAACTGATAACTGCTATTTTATTTTATTCTAGCTAATGAGGCAGGAAAGCTCCACGAACTAGAGTTTAATACAGTAGTCCATTTAGAGGTAAAATAGCAGGTGTCTATTGCTTACTGTTCTGTTTTCTTTCTCTTTGGGGTTTTTTGTTTGTTTGGGAGGGTTTTGTTTTCTTTTCTTTTGTTGTTCTTTTTTCATTCCTTGCCTAAGTGAATATTGACTCTTCACACTTGAAGTTTCAAAGTAATGAAGTTTCAGTCTTAAGTTTTCTCTCTGGAGAGCCTGCCCCCTCTTCTTTCTCTTCCTCTTCTCATCCTTTTCTTCCTCTTCTCCCCCACCCTTCTCCTCTTCCTTCTCCTCATCCTTCTTTTTCTAGTGCAGAGAAGTGAAATTCCACTTTTGAGAAGACCTCATATTTCAAAGCATTCTAGATAATTTCTTAATCTTGAGGAATTTTTTTTTTCTTTTAACTTCTCATATAGGTGTTTAGGTCTTTTTAAGCTTATTTATCTATTCTAGGGTAAAAATTTCTAAGTTGACTTTTGAGAATCTGCAGAACAGTCCATAATTGAATGAGCACTCTGAAGTTTGGACACAGGTATTCACAACTTCTGTTTATAGCCCTCACTTGGTAAGTTGGTTTCTTAAATTATTTTTTTCTTGTACTAAAAATATAATAGGGCCCAAGTACCAAGACTGACTCTTGCACAAATAAGTTGCTTTTTCCTATTTTCTCATTCATTATTACATTGTACTATTCACTTTTTAAAGCTCTGGGGAACAGAACATACATTAGATGTCACAGGAAATAAAACTTTGACTATTAACATATTCATGATAGCATATACTAAGGCTTCAGTGAGACTACACAGAGGATACTGAAAGAAAACAATGATTCTGATAAGCAGGAGATAAAGCATCAGAAAACCACAAACACTGATGAAAAACAGAAGTTAACTGAAACAACAAACTGCCAAAGTCTAGAACAGCAGAATAGCTACATCAGGTTGGGGTGGAGCCTGACTTAGCTATTATATATACTTGCTAAGCATTGATAGTTAAAGAAGGGCTGTTTAAGAAGGTCCCAAGTGAACTATGATAAAATTATTTTTTTTAAAGATTTTATTTACTTATTTGACAAAGAGAGTGAATACAAGCAAGGGGAGTAGCAGGCAGAGGGAGAGGGAGAAACAGACTCCCTGCTGAGCAGGGACCCTGGGATCATGACCTGAGTTGAAGGAAGATGCGTAACTGACTGAGTCACCTAAGCACTCTTACAAGTATTAAATGGAGACCTCTTCAGTACATGATCAACAGTGACCTAAATGCTCAACATGATCACAGAGTCCTTGAGAAGTGGAAGGACAATGGGGTGAGAGAAGCTAGTAAAGATTTTTTCTTTCTTTCTTTCTTCTTTCTTTCTTTCTTTCTTTCTTTCTTTCTTTCACTTTCTTTCTTTCTTTCTTTCTTTCTTTCTTTCTTTCTTTCTTTCTTTCTTTCTTTCTATTTCTTAAATAATTTAATATTTGGCAGAGCAAATTCTTAGCAAGGAAGAGTAATCTTGAAGGAAAAACAATCATTTTCACTCATGAGTCAATGATTCTTTTGTTTACCTTGTATGCAGAGTTGCAAATTGATAATTGAAATAATAATAATGAAGGTGATATTTATATTGCACAAATTACTTATGTTTGCAGGATATTTACAGTTTCCAACACAATTCCATTGCTATTATTTCTTTGATGCACACAAAAACACCACAGAGCAGGTGACCATTTTAGACAAGAGGATCTTAAAGGTAGTGATGTCCTGAATGGCCTAACTTAGTGTAGGGATTTCTTTTTAAATAATAACTACGGCTCCACATTTCACTTTCCATTCTGTCACATCTTGTCTAAGTACCTCATAGAAATTTCTATTTCTTATAATAATCCTCTAAGGTAGGTATCATGAGTCTGCCTCACTTATTACAAACCCTAAATTCCAAGTGACAAAGTGGCTTTCACAAGGTCATGTATTTAATATGTTCTAGTCTTGCTAAAAATTGATGTTCTACTTCCTAACCAAGATGTCTACAATTTTATACTGAGAGATTGTCAACCAGCCTCTACTTATATACTTCCAAGATTAGGAAACTTTCTTTGTACTTAGTCTGATTTATTATCAGGTAGTCTGATCAACAGTTTCTTTATTGATAATTAAAATTTCAGCTCCTTGTTGGATTCAGTGATAACTTCCAAAGATTCCCTCTTTTATAAACAGTCTTTATTCTGTACGGAGAGTTAAAGCATTACAATATTAAATATAGTAAATAGGAAAGTAATTGTTTTTGTTTGCATTGTGGACCTTGAACCAGGCCCTAATGCATCTTGGCCTTCACCCATTGGCTTTTCAGTCATAGGCAAGTGAGGAGTGTTACTCACAATCTGAAAATTCTGACAAGTTTAACAATATATGATGCTTGCATGCTTTGTATATTTGTGTATGGTTTATCAAAAGCTAACCGGGCCCTCAAGTTTGCAAGTGATTTGTTCAGTAGGTCATTTCATCAGACATCCTACCTGATACTTGAGAACTCTCTATGGATGCCTTACAAGTGAATGTAAGGATTTACATTGTAGGATGTGACATATCCACAAGGTTGGGAAACACAAGGCTGCCTGTTGTCTGTTGGATTGAAAAGAGAGGGAATTAGCAAGCTTAATACATATACCAAACCACATGGTATTTATTTTCCTCTTTTATAGGTGAGATAGTTGAAATGAATTGATGCAAGGCTGCATATCCCCAGTAGGTTTTGTGCAAGTATTTGAACCTAGATCTAACTGGCTCATTTATATACACCACATTATCTAACAAAACAAAACAAAACATAAGCAAATCATTTAGCTGATTACTTCTGTAACACAGACTCCGAATGAGGAAAGGCTTTTGTTTTTTAACTTGTTTTTGTTTTTTATCTATATATTGGTTAGTTGGAATGAATCACTGGCTGAATAATGCCTGAGTACCTCCAGAGAACTCTCAATGTGTGACTGATAAAATCAACACATAATGGATGGGTTTAGAAATATGAATAGTCTTCTTAAGGAGAATGAATAGTTCCCAAGCCAGAACAAGACTTGAATCATTGGTATTAGCTAAGCTAAAGAAGAAAAAAAATATATGTCAGGAGAAAGTAGGTTGTTAGGAATGGCAGCTCAGAAAAATGAAGAGAGAGGAAAACCAATGTTAGCAGTTCATATCTGGACAGTGTCCAAGGAAAGAAAAATTGAATCTGGATAATGTGAGTATTGTCTCAGGGAAACGCAGTGGTCCTTTCCATCCAACCCCCTCCTATTATATATGTCCTTTTCTAAGAAGAGAATTATTAATAGGAGTGGCCAAATTTGAGGACATTGATTTGATCTGATTTTCTAGAAGATAGAGCTTTAGCTTAAGAATAAGTGTTTATCAGGGTAAATGCCTCTTATATACTTCCTTGAAACAATTTTCTTTGCACAAAGCTAGCAAAACCATCCTGTGTCCAGGGTTACTGATTCTACCTGGATGAGCACCAAAGACTAGCTATCCCTGAGTTTTAAGACAAACTATCTCCTTTCCTATGGATAGAATATCAAAAATTAACTGTAATTTGAAATGGGCTTACTGAAAAAACAGAGCAGACTACTCATCCTGCTATAATCCTAGGCTCTAGATGGCCTCTAGCCTACTCTATTAACTAGAGTAGACTTAACTATTGTCACAAATAGGCTTGTAAGTGTTGTTAGCTCAACATAATGAAGTTTGTTTGTTGTTCATATTAAAGACTGGTTCCAGTTTGGTAGGAACAGGTAGTGACAGTGTGTGTGGAAGTGTATGTTGAAGAGAGGGGATCTCTCTACACAGTCATTCATAAACTAAGACTATGGTAGTTCTAATATCTTCAATTCATAACTCCTAAGGTTGCCCTTAGGACCCACTCCATCCTCAAGCTGAAAGCAGCAGAAATCATAGAGAATCATGTGGAAAGATTTTTATGATCATGCCTATAAGTGGTACATATTATTTCCACTCATATCCTATTCATTACAATTAGTCCCATGTTCATTCTAGCTGCAAAGGATCCTGGGGAAATGTAGTGTGGCTGTGTTCCCAGGAGGAAGAGGAGAAAAGTTTTTGCCAACACAATTCACTGCAAACTAAGCGAAAGGATTTCTACTTGTGGAGCAGCTAAGATCACAGAAGAGCTACACAGTGGTTGAGTACAACAGTTTCTCTTAATTCTAAAGCATGACTTGTGTGTTTGTCTGTGTATTGTTATATCTAGAAATTCTATCTTTTTTCTGTTTTTTTCCTCTCTGATAAAACTTATTAGAAGGGACTTAGGTTTTGGAGTGAGATGATCTCAGATTGAAGACCAGCTCTTCTACTTCCCACCTATAAGAATTCATCAGATTTTAGTTTCCTCATCAGTAAAATGAAGGTTACAGTATCTAGGCTGCTTAAGGATAGTCTGGGATGAGATCTGGTGTTAAGGAGATTCTGTGTTTTGGTTAGATCGGCTCATGTTAGAACAATCTGATCACTAGAAAAATGGGGAATAATATATTTTGAGGTTTGACTGAAAAGAGCATATTAAAATTTTTCTTTTTTCTTTCATCAGTTTTACTGAAATATATATATATAATAACATTCACCAATTATAAGTGTGCAACTTGATGAATTTTGACAAATTATGTAGTACTATAATAGCAGTCATAATATAAAGTATTTACATCAATTTCCATCACCACAAACTTTCTCTCATGTCCCTTTGCAGTCAACATCTACTCCCTCCACCTCTAGTCTTTGACAACTGATTTCTATCACTATGGCTTTCCCTTTTCTAGAATTTCAAATTAATGGAATCATACAGTTTATTTTGATATCTGGACTCTTTAATTTAGCATGATGTATATTAACAGCTAATTCATTTTCATTGGGGAACAGTATTATATCATATAGATATACCAATTTTGTTTATAAATCCTACTCATAAGTTGATAAACATTTGCACTGTTTTTGTGTTTGGCTATAATGAATGTATCTGCCATGAACATTTGAGTGTAGGTCTTTGTGTGAACATATGTTTTCATTTCTCCAGGATTAGGATGGTAGTGGTAGTCTTGCTTTGCTAGGATGCTCACTAATTTATGGGTGTTTGCTAATTTGGCTTTTGTTATAATTTCATACTGGGAAAGAACATGCATTGTATAAAAGGAAATGAATTTTGATTATTGAAATAAGATGAATCCCCATTTAATACTTTCGTTATATAGTAACCTCTCAAGCTTGGTCAATGTGAACTTGACAGAGTAATAGCAATATAATAGTAATGCTTTTCTAGGTTTCTTCCATATTTATTCCATGAGCTGAGGTCACAACAATAGCAATAAGTATTAGGCTTCATCTACTCTGCCACTGGGATATATTTGTGTGTGTGTGTGTGTGTGTGTGTGTGTGTGTGTGTGTGTTATAATGTAGAAATTAAGATGTAGAGATGATTGGATTTGCCTAAGGTTTTAGGTTAGAAAGAGGTATAGAATGGAATTCAAATCTAAATCTACCTGAGTTCTGATACATTTTCCATCTGTCTTAGTACCTTCTGACAGCTATAACAGAATACCATGGACTGGGTAGCATATCAACAACAGAGATTTATTTCTTAGAGTTCTGGAGACTGAGAAGTTCAAGATCAAGGCATCGTAGATTCATGTCTGGTGAGGGCCCATTTCCTGGTTCATCGCCTTCTTTTCAGTATGTCCTCACATACAGAAGGGAGCAAGGAATCTCTGTGGAGCCTCCTTTATAAGGGCACTTATCCTATCCATGAGGACAGAGTTCCAAAATGCCCCCCCTCCAAATACTCTCGCATTGGAAATTAGTTTTAACATATGAATTTTGAGGAGTTACATTCAGTCAATAGCACCACTGATCTGTGTTTTTGAATCCACAAAGCTAAGGAAAATTCTCTGGTAACAGAGATCCATTATGGCTCTGTCTTGAGAAGAACCATCTGGATGTCTGGGGGTTCCTCTCTTCTTAATAGGCATCCTTCTACCTATGACAGATCATGCAGAGCAAGTATTGGCTAGAATTGCTTTCTGTATTACATAAAATCCATTTAGACCTTTGAGAATTATTTTCAGAAGACTCTTTCTCAATTAAAAAAAGTACACTTGGGGTTTTAAATATTGTTATAGTAGTCCTTGACAATATAAAAGTTTCCTAAAAATAAATCACCACCTCGACATAAAAGAATCTCTTATAATGGGACAAACTGCTTAACAATAAAAATCAAGCCCTAAAAATAATCCTAACATTAGTTCCCTTCCCTGTAAATGTACCACATCCCATGTAAATGTACCAGGAGCCCCTGGGTGGCTCAATTGGTCAAGTGTCTGTCTTCCACTCAGGTCATGATCTCAGGGTCCTCAGATCAAGCCCCATGAGCTCCCTACTCAGTGGGAGTCTGCTTATTCTTCTCCCTCTACCTCTCCCCCTAGTGAGTGCTATCTCTCCCTCTCTCTCTCTTTCTCACTCTCTCTCTTAGATAAATAAATAAAATCTTAAAAAAATAAACTGCCTTATCTTTACAAACAATATTCGAACCCTTTAGCTACTTTTTTTAAAAAAGATTTTATTTATTTATTCATGAGAGACAGAGAGAAAGAGAGAGAGAGAGAGAGAGAGGGGCAGAGACACAGGCCGAGGAAGAAGCAGGCTCCATGCAGGGAGTCCCACGTGGGACTCTATCCCCAGTCTGCAGGATCACACCCTGGGCTGAAGGTGGTGCTAAACCACTGAGCCCCCTGGGCTGCCCTAGCTACTTTATCTATACCTTGCACATTAGGCAAAAATTGTTTTGCTCATGCAAAGTTCTCAAATAAGTACTTATTCTAGAGCATAAGATCAATTCATCACTTCCTCTCCCATTAGTATGGATGTCACCATCCCAGGATTATGCAATTATTTTCTATTAGGACTTTGTTTTAGCAATTGCTGAGGGAGGGATTACTCATAGATGTAACCTCAAAGAGTATCATCCTGTAATTTAATAAAATAAAATTCAACTCTTTAAAAAATTCCATTAAGTTATTCAATTTATAATTTATTCTGAGCAGGGTAGATAGTCTAAGGAATCCAGATTAGTTTCATTTGAATGTTTCTTTTCTTTTTTTTTTTTTTTTTTTGACATACTAGTTGGAGTATTTTATAGTTACCTCACTATGTAATGGACCAAACATTTTTTTTCCCTCCTCTCCATTCATTCCTTTGTGGCAAAGCTTATCAGAAGAGACACAGTCTTTGGAGAATGCAGGTCAGATCTTTCATTTTCCAGCTACATGATTTCTTCAAGTTTTAGTTTCTTCATCATCCAAATTATGGTGATAATATTTATTTACAAAGCAGTCATGAGGATTAAGAAGCTGTTTATTCCATTCATCTAGGTAGCAAATACAGAAGGAGAACAAGTTAATATGGGGATTATAAATTCATTCCTGTGATGAATTCAGGCACCTGTGGGACAGTCATAAAATTTTAAAATGGTGGATATGTGCAATAGAGCTGAATGGCCAGATCAGAGGTATAGACATTTGAGAACCATCAGGTGTGGATGACTGTGTGCTACTGAAGCATAGCGGAGGGACAGGCTCTCCAAGAAGAGGATTTATAGTCATAGGACTCTGGACATATGGGGCTGGGACCTTGGGAATAACAGTACATCAGGAGTCAGCAGCAGTGTCTCAAAGGCAATGTAGAACTTCCAGAGAAGAAATGTATAACCATGGTCTCCTGCATACTTGTGAGTTGGAGGTGCTGTGGTGTGCTATTTTTATAAGACTTTTATTCAGTTGATTAAAAAAAAAAATCCTCCAAAAGAGCATTAGGAAACACCATGGGAAACCTATAATTGCCTAAATATCCAAGTTATCTAAAAAGTTGGTGACAGCTGGTCAAGCAGTCTTTTCTTCTACACCCCAATTTAGAGGGAAATGCTGCCAAAACCAGTCACTGGCAGAGAAACCAACCTGGATGCCTTCTTTATAAGGCAGGCTGCTCTGGGGGCAAAGTGTAAAAGGAAATACCAAGCTTGTCTGACAAAATTTGCATGCCTGACTTGATCCAGCTTGTCTCCTCATTCCATTCAATAAATATCCTACTTATTGAGTACCTTATCTTGTAATTGGGCTGGGCTATTAGAACAAAAATATAAGTGAGAGCAATCTTTGCCAATGGAAAGATAGAGCCATAACAACTTAAAAAGGCAAGCAAAAAGAATGCCCAACAGCATGACTAAACCAAAACTTCTCTATATCTTCTTGAAGGATAACTTTCATTTTGTAACTTCTTTCTATCTGAGGCAATATTTTGTTTTCATTTATATTGTGAAAAAGGTATTCTCTCCATTTTATAAATGAACAAATTAAGGCAGAGACCTTAATTTACCTGGCATCACAAAGTCAACGATGGGTGAAGGTAAAATACTACCTGGTTCTATTCAGTTGGAAACCCAATTTGTCATGATACCTTATGGTCACATTGCAATTATAAATGCAAAAAAAAAAACTATCACAAAATTTTAAATGGCAATACACTCTCTGCCTCTGAAATTCAGGAGAGACAGAAAAAGGTTGGGGAGACAGAGGGATGAAGGCAAGAAGGGAATGATAAAAGATAAAGTGAGAGCAAAAGGTAAGAGGACAAAAAGTGAGAATATGTAGGACTGACAGAAGGAAGAAAAAGGAACTAAGTGATACAGATAATAATGCCTTTCTGAGCTAAAGACAAACATCTCTCCCCAACCAATAATTATTTTAAAGTTTCCTCCCCAGACTCTAGAAGGTGAAAGAAGATGATTACTCAGTAGGACTTCTTCAGAGGATGACTAAAAGCTGTATATTCAATAATGTAAAAATGATTCCCAGGAATCAAGAAAAGCAAAAGAAATGAAATAAAAACTCAAATGGAAAATAGAATGAAAGATAAAAATCAGATTGTGTTATTATTCACTCCAGGGCTTTGAAACAAAAGCAGAATATTTATAGACTCTAGGCTATGAAGTGAAGGAAATGGTTTCTATGGCATGCAGATGTATGATATGAATAGAGGGATATGTACTTAATAATTTGTCCACCCTACTCCTATCTCAAGATCTATGAAATGTGACAGAAAAATGTGGGACTCTATGTAGAAACCTTCACTTCAGCCTGGCCCTCACCCTTTACCCTATTATTTGGAAAAATAATTTATTTTTTATGAACATTAGGGTTCTCAACCTTAAAATTGAAACCATTAACTTATGTGTCATGTGAAAAAAAATTATTGTGTCCATCTATCTTAAATAAAGTGAATTGATGTTGTTTCAGCATGATATTTAAGGTTATGGGGTTTGGGGTAAGTGTCCAGGTTTGAATTCAGGCCCTGCTTTTAATATGAAGCAATCTATTTCACTTCCCTAAGCATAATTCCCTCATCTGTAAGATAACTATACCCAACCCATGAGGAGGCTATGAGGATTGTTTGAGATAATGCATGTAATATGCCTTGCGTAGTAACCCAGTAAGCAGCAAGTTCTTAACAAATGCTACTTGATGGTTGTAAAGATGATGGCAATGACTAATAGAGACAATGGAAATGATAATGATGTCTGGGGTGGTGAAGCTGTAATACCCTCTGGAAAGCCTTCCCTGACCCTTTATCACTCCTGGAGACAGGAAAACCTTCTCTATCACTGTACGATTTTGAATATACTTCTACTATAGATGTTACTACGTGATCCTGTTGTTACTGAATATCCTTTCTTTCTTGCTAATCCATGAGCATCATGAAGTTCTACCTTAGTCTTTTCTATTCCTTCATTGCACTGGACATAGACTCTTAAAGGAGTATCTGTTGAACAGCTGAATCAATCAAGATAATATTTTAGATAGCACACTGTAAACTCTAAAGCAGTGTAGGAATGCTCAGTAGTATTGGCATAGTTGTTTAGATAGGTTTTTGCTCCTGTTCAATTATTCTTCCAAATAATTGAACACACTCTGTGTTGGGAAGGTATCCAATATCCCCACTACCTTTGACTGTGAAAATAGCTGTTCTTTGTTTGGTATGAAAGAAAGCAGGAAGAAATTGACTTGGAGCTGGAAGTACTTAATGCAACATAAAAGAAGAAAAATTCCAAGAATACAAATTTTGCTGATGAAAGTGCAATCAAAGAAGAGCAGCATTAGCATCTCCTGGAATCTTATTAGGCACTACCCCAGTTTCTACTAAATCAGAATCTGCTTCAATTTTTAACAAAATCCTCAAGTGATTCCTGCTCATACAGAATTTGAGAAGTTCTGCTTTAAAATCCTGAATACACTCAGTGAATCAGGCAGTGGATTCTCTTTTTTCTAGACTCTCTTTAGGAAAAGACACGTAGAAAAAAGGAAACAAATGTCTACAAGTCACTTGCTATGTACCAAACTCAGAATAGGTGTTTTGTTATGTGTTTTATTTTAATCCCTCCAGTGTTTTTGTAAAGTATGTGTTGTTATCATTCCTTTTATAGATGCTAAGAGGGGATGATTAATGAATACCATAGTGTTATTCACACAGTGAGCAACTGGCAAAGTTGGAATCTGACCTGATGATTCTACTTTAAAGCCAGTTGTCATAGCAAGGCTCCTCACCCCCTAATTTGGTAACATTGATCTCAAGTCTCAACTCCCTTTCAGCATTATCAGAAAGACAACTTTACTTCTGACTATCTGAAGTCATCCAGTAGAAAACCACTTGTTTCAAGCCCAGGCTGAATTCGGACAGAACTCAAATTCCAGCTTCTCTTAATCTCTATGCAACACTGAGCTGAACAGGAATAACACGTACACCTAAAGGGCTGCTACCAAGACTTAATAACATATGCATAAAGCACTTGGCACAGTCCCTGCTATATATTAATTGTTCAACAGATACTAGGTACTATTCCAATTAAATTATTTATTCCTCAACACATTATTTAATATAAATAACAACACCCCTCAAAATTCTTAAAGTATTGGTTATTCCTACATTCTTATAGTCAACCATCACTTGTTTACTATATTTGGATATTTCAAGACTGCCTCGAATCGAATATATGTAATTCCAAACTCATGATCTTCCCCTGACCTCTTCCACGGCAGCTTGAACAGTCTTTGTCATACCAATTAGTATGCTTTATTGTAGTTAATTTTTACTCTCACTAGACTATGACTTATTTTATATCAAGGGTCGCATATCTTTCATCTCTTGAATTCTCAGTCCTGAGCTCACTGAAAATATTACATGATTCTTTATGATACTGGTCTAGACATGCTTTGTACTCTGTTCAAAACTTAGTTAGATCAGAGAAACACCATTTTTTTTTGTCCCAGAGGGAAATGCCATGTTTACCACAGATTTTAAATTCAGTAACTTTACAAACTATTCTGTTTGAGAAAGTAGACTATTCACCGCAGGGTCTGGGTTTATTATTAAAATGATGCTATATTCATAAAATATTTTAAGATCTGGAAAGAAAATTCCCATGTGTGAAATATTCCTAGTTTGCTAGGCCACAGATAAATAAAAATACCTCACTCTAACTTCTGGTTCTGTCTTGGTATGAAGAGTTAATATAAACGTGTAAGAGGAGCTGCCATTATGTTAACTAAAATATCAACTTTTTTGCAATGAAGTCATATTCAATGATTATTTGACAAGGATTTTAATATTCTTTTGGCATTACTTGGGTAATGATATAATGAAAAATGTCAGGGATCTTAAGTGTGGCCAGTCTCTGAGTAGAACTAAAGTTAAAAACAGTATAGAACTGGACATCTGCTCTGAGTCCATGATGTAACCCAGAATCTGTTTCACACAGAGTTGATATGCAAAATGTGTGAAGGTTCAACACAGCTTGAAAGCAAACAGAAATAAAGCCTCTTTGGACTACTGAGTTCAAAGTGAGAGCCTTTTATTAACTATATATCTCAATGTTTAGTGGTTTGTGTTTTCTGAAAGGTAGAGTATCACAAACATTCACAGGTATTATAGTTCAATTGTCCTAGCGTTTGAATTCCACATCAAATACCTCTTAATTATGTGAAGTTAAAAAAAATAATTAGCTTTGCCTATCCCTATTTTTTTTTAATCTGTACAACTGGAGTAACAATATAACTTTCATGGCAGTTGTGAACATTAAAATGAGGTAGCATGCATAGCAGACAGGAGGTTTGTAAATGGTAGCTACTCTGTTTTTTTTTTTTTTTCCTAAAGTGGATGTCCAGATTATGGACATATTAGATACACTATAAAAGAATGTCAATAAAAGTTCACATTGTGGAGCTCTATTTTTTCTCTTTATCTTTGTATACACACGCACACATTTATACATATAAAATGCATATTTATATACACTCTCCTATAATTAGGTGGTACATTTTCCTCTAAGGGATTTATAAAGCTCATACATAATACTTTAGCAGAAGTTGCTTTAAGGGACAGAATTCTACCAAATTAAATCAGGAAAATAGAACTTGTAAATCTAATAAAGATATGTAAGATTAGAGCAAACTTTTTAAGATGATGGTGAGGATGGTGGTGGTTTTGATGGTGGTGGTGATTGCCACCATTTATTGAATACCTATTATGTGCTAAGATCTGTAGCAGATGTTTTGTAATGAAGGGGTTTAGAATGAGCCTCCCAAAACGTGCCGTATGGCAAATGTACAGATTACTTTGTGCTGAAGACAGGCCCAAAATTTTCAGGAAAAACTTTTTACCTCCCACTTAACTGCCTCTTAGAATTTAGTGAGAGGGCCTAGTTCAGGAAGAGAGGTAGCCCAGAAGATAACTATAAGGAGAACGAACTAGGTGTCATAAGGTGGAAGAGCTTCTCAGGGCCTGTTTGTTCAAATTCCTCTCTGATTCTCACTGTCACTGCATGGCATGGCAAACATTTGTTTACAAAACATCTGTTCTTCTTATCTTCTGTGAATTATCCTCCTTTACTTTGAAGCCCTAGACTTCTTATCCTCTTCTCTTTACTTTTTTAAGATTTTATTTATTTATTCATAAGAGACAGAGAGAGAGAGAAAGAGAGAGACAGAGACAGAGTCAGAAACATAAGCAGATGGAGAAGCAGACTCCTCGCAGGGACCCTGATATGGGACTCCTTCCCTAGTCCCCACCCCAGGATCACACCCTGAGCTGAAAGCAGACACTCAACCACTGAGCCAACCAGACATCTCACCTGCCTCTCTTTAGGTCAGGATGGCATATAAGGCTCAATTGCCTGTCTTGGGGCCTTTCATGTTCTTGGAAGGCTCCTATACATATGAAAATAGATTTATTTTTCTCCTGTTAGTTTGTTTCATGTCACTTTATATGCTAGCCAAAAGAACTTGGAAGAGTGGAGTAAGAATGTTTCCTTCTCTACAATAAATTTTATCTCCAAGTTTTGAAAATGTCTATAAAGGAGATGATATTACCATCCATGTTCTACAAAAATTGAAGTTCAGGTGGTATGAGTGGCTTGCTTAAAGTTAAACAACTAGCTGGCAGAAGAGGAACTAGAATTCAGATTTTTTCTGATTCCACAACCAGTAGATGTAATACACTACCACTCTATTATATTGGAAGTAATGTATAACAAAGGGATTCTGTTAAGAATCTACTAAAAAGAAAATTATTAATCCATAGATTTAAAAACTACCAGCATATCCCGAGCATTATTCAGAGATGTCAGTGCCCTGACTAGCTGGCATGAAAACTTTGGTCACTTTGCAACTCTAGCTCTATGTGGATCCAGGTTATCAAAAATATACCTGGTTAATGTGACTCAAATATTTAAGAACTTAAACATTATTAGATATGTTTAAAAAGTTTCTGGATCCACCAAGTTGAATCTATCTCTAAATTGTTCTGCTCCCATTAAGCGTGCACTATGCTGAAGCTGCCTATATCATTACGCCCATGTTAGGAACAGTCAGCCAGTCTTCTCCTGTGACATTACTATCTTTAATGATACAGCAACTTAAAACCAAATGGCTTTAAGATGGCCATTTTAAAACAGATTTCATGACATTTGGTATGTGGTAAAGTATTGAAATAAATCTCTAACTGCAGAAAGTATGCACATTTCCTTTTCCTTATTTCTTTTCTTTCTTCTATTTCAATAAAAGCAAAAGAAATGTTTGCCAAATCACAAATATCATCTGCATAAAAATCAGTGGATTCTTTAAATAATTCTTGTATGCCAGTATTTATGGACACATTTGGAGAAAACAGAACTTTTCCAGAAGGTGACTCAACTCCCGAATGCCAATGTCATCTCCCTTTTGACAGACTACCAAGCAGGCTGTTTCCAAAAGAGATCAGCCCTTGAGTGTCTAAACTGGAGCCAGTCTATTTGTTCATTGAGATTAAGTACCACAGTGTTACAAGGATAGATCTGTCAAGACCCATATGTAGACACTGGCCCAATTACCAAGTGGCATGCTGCACCTGAATGGTGACAGGGAGGAGTGACTCAACACGTCACACTGTCACAAACAGCACAACTTAATGACTGCTTTGAGAGGAGCTCAAAAAGTTCAAAAGCAACAGGACAAATTAGCCCGCCAGGGCTTTAGCCTGGTGGAGTTTGATGTTATCCTCTTAGCTCCACTCCTGTCCATTAGTATAATGAAAGTAAATCAAGTTAATTATTTAATAAAAATATTTTCTTTTTAATGAAATTCATTGCTGATCAAATTAGATAATGGATGTGAAGGCAGTTTGAAAAGCATAATGCACAATGCACACTGTCATTTTTAAACCTTGGAAAGGGCATTTCTCCAGGATTGGACAGATGCCTCTTGACAACCTTCATCAGCATATAGTATGCCTTCTGCAGATGGTCCTGGATTCTTCACAAGACAGTTGCATAACAGTTAATGGTTAGCTATCCTAGACTTACACACCATGGACTAGACACCTCTGTGGTGAAAAGAGCCAGAGTTCTGTGCAGGGAGTGAGTCTGATCTGAGCAAAGTCAATAATCAGTTCTAAAATCTTTGCCAAATCACTTCTTGGAACCTCAGATTTGTCATCTATATAACGGGAATAAATACCTATCTTACATGGTTATAAAAGAAACCATAATTAAGTGTAGTATTTAAGAATTGCTCAATATATGCTAGTTTCTTCCTCAATTCCCCAAGTCTTACCTTACTTCGCCAATGTCCTAAGCTGTTAGATGATTTCAGGCAGGTGGAATGAGAACAGTGATTAAGATCACAGCTGTAAAATCTCAGGGACCTCCAGTTTCAACTTTTCAGAAACAGTGTCCATAAAATGCACATGTCTAATTCCTGGCTCATTTACTCCTTTCATAAAAAGAATCCTAACATTCAAGTTATCAAGATAAATATAAGGTTCTACTGGTTTACCAGCATAAAGCCTACTAAAGCAAACCTGTTTTACCGTTCATGTACTTTACTCAGAACTTTTCTTTCTGAAGGTGTTTCAAGAGAGAGATAGAAATACATTAATAAGCTTGTTTCCTCCTTAGCACCTTCCTCATATTAGCCTTTTGAAGGAAGGATTGAAATAGAAAATATTGTACTTCTAAATGGGAAGCCTTGTGCTTTATATTTACCCTATAGTTTTGTTCTTATCCTTTTAGTATCAACCATAACTCATCTTCTTGGAAAAATGAGCTGAAGGATAGGTTTAATGGCAATTTTGCTATTTATCTCCTGAGATTATGGATGTGATCTTCAACTCATACCGGATTATCAATATCACCCTATTAAGTTAGCATAACCGTGTAAATGTCATATAATTTAATTGATCTTTAATAAAAAATACAGGATTGCAGTCATTTCTTTTCTAGAATACTTATATATACATATTTCCCTAGAATGTGAGCGCCTTGAAAGCACAAATCTCCAGCACACAGTCACTTCCTGGCACATATTATATGTTAATTACCATACTAATGAGCTAATTACCAGGTAAATAAGGAATCAGCTTATGAACTGACTAGCTCTTTTTTTTTTTCTTAGATTTTTTTTATTTATTCATGAAAGACCCAGAGAGAGAGAGAGGCAGAGACACAGGCAGAGGGAGAAGCAGGCTCCATGCAGGGAGCCCTATGAAGGACTCGATCCCAGGTCTCCAGGATCATGCCCTTGGGCTGAAGGCAGCGCTAAACCGCTGAGCCACCTGGGCTGCCCTAGCTCTTTCTTTTAAAGAAAAAGTAAGCTCCTTCCTTCAAAAAAAATGTCAGCAATTTGGTATAAATGAAAAATAAAATATGAACTTTGGAGGAAGATAGCCCTTAAATTCCAACCCATTTATGATAACTAGCTAGCTAGGTGATAGGAGATAGACGATAAATGATAGATGATGATAGATGATAGATAGATGATAGATGATAGATAGATAGATAGATAGATAGATAGATAGATAGATAGATATGAAGCTTAAGCTTTAGCAAGCACCCATAGCCCAATGATTGATTAACTAACCTTTCTCTGTACATCTACAGATCATGCATTCTTTCCTCGAAAGAACAGAGCATTTCTGCACAACCTCCAGGTACTAAAGAACCAGACCCCGTTGCACAACCTCAGAGCACTAAGAAAATATCTGTAACCAGCACTATGAAGCCTGCAGGTAATCAAGAAATGTTATGGACCCTTATTGATTAACTACCCTAAACTCCTTCAAAAACCCCTTGGCCAGGCAGAAACCTTAGGGTGGCCTTTGGACAAGTCTGCCTTCTCGCCCAGGGGCCAGCCTCCTGAATAAAACTCATATCCCTTTCCAATCAAAGCCAGTCTTTTGGGTACTGGCCTTTCTAGTGACAGACAGCTGAACTTGGGTTTTGATAACAGATAAAGAGAGAAAGGGGAAGGTCTCTGTTCATAAAAGAATGCTAGGTGCCAATTGGTAAATGTATGTGAAATGTCAGAGTTAGAAAAATCAGCATTTTGCACCCATCATGGGAAAAATAATACGTGCCAGGCAAGAAGCATCGAAGGACTTTAAATCTAGGGACATTCTGATGAGGAGCAGAGTATTTTCATAGTCTTAAGGAATCTCTGAATTCTCTGTGCATTAGTTGCAAGAGAAGAAAACAGTAATTACACAGTAAGAGAAATCTGACAATACTCTAAGTGATCAAAATAAATACCACCAATGAGAAGAACATTGTATGCCTTCCAATGTGATACTGGAGGACAAAATATCTTGCAAAACCTGAAGCTAATCTTGAGGAAACATGAGATAGACTATAACTGGGAAGTACTCTATTTAAAAAGGGAGGTAGGGCTGTATTCTTTTAAAATGTAAATGTCGAAAAATTAACAGAAAACAAAAGACAATGATAATATTCCAGATTAAAGGAAGCTAAAGAAACATAATTAAATAGAATACCCAACTCAACTGAATATTGTATTGAGGAAAGAAAAAACACTATGGGGACATATTTTTTTGGGTCAGTTGACAAAACCGGAATACAGATAGTAGATTGAATAAAATATTGTATCAATATTAAATGTACTGAAGTTGATAAATATACAGTAGTTAAGAGAATTTTATAATTCTTAGGAAATACATACTAATGTCATTTGGTTTAAAGTTTCCTAATATCTCTAATTTTTCCTTAAATAATCTAGAAAGTGTGCAGAAGTTATAGAGTAAAATGTTAACAATAGGTAAACCTGGATAAAGAGTATTGAGTGTTTTATTTTTTTTTCTTGCAACTTTTGTATAATAGGTTTGAAATTATTTCCAAATAAAATGGTAAAGAGTTTGTTGTTGTTTTTAATCCAGTTGACTGTATACCACTGACAGGTAACTTACAGCATGGACTTTTGGGGATCAATTTGCTATATGTAGAATAAGGTGAGGGCAGTATGGGAATGTCAGGGGTCCTAACTATTTGTAAGACTCCATAAGTGTTAATATTCTAGTCTATCTAACATTTTGTTTCACACTCTCAAAATGTGATGGCTTTTCTCAAAATGTACTCTCTCTTCTCTAAATTGAAACCATGCCACTCCAACCTCAGAACTTACGCATTTCCTTGAGACTGCACTGTCTTACACAGTGTGCCTCCCCTTAGAACCTCTTTTGAGATCAGGCTGCTACATGGCAGGTGCCCTGCCAGCGTGGTTTAGGGCCACCAGATCACCTGGGCCCCGGTGAGCTCAATGAAAGAATCCTGGTCAAGCTCAAATATGATGGAGGAAATCTTGGAGTCTTGTTTGCACTTCTCCACCTTAAAAATTATAGGCACTTTATATAAAAATGCAAAATAAAATTTGCAGCTGCAATTTGAAAAATAATAGTCTTTGATTCTTTCAAGTATATAATAGGAATGGATTGTTCGATAGGATAAGCAGAGGAAGATTGTTTTGTTTGTTTCTCTTTCTTTCCTCCTATTTTGAGAATAGCAAATAGAGTTATTATAAGTCACTCAGGCATGAAACAAAGGACTGAACTAAAATTGTGGAACAACTTCAATTAAGAGAATAACAAAGCCTGTGTACTCTTGCTGGGCACTAGTCTATTATAAGAATCACTTTGCAATTCAGTGTTTAGCATTCAGACCCTTAGTCAGGTGACACAGATGAAATTGCTCAAGAACTTGATCTCATAATAATGTCCACCTTTTCTGTAATACAGAATGTCTAAGGTGGAAACCAACAAAAATACACCTAGTTCTTTAGTTTACAGAGGAGGAGACTAATATTTAGAGAAATGCTTGAGCTAGACCAGTGTTCTAGTTCTATTTTCCTAATTCTATTACACCAGTTATACTGCACTGTGATACCTATGACAATTCCAACTCTGTGGGAAAATACAGATACAGAAGAGGGAGACATTATCTATCTGCTCACCTGGGGCTGGTTTGACTGAGTGAATATTATGAATGCTAAGAACAGGTAATGAATGAATTGCTTTTTCTCCTGTACTTATCATGCTGTCTAGTAATGAGCTGACTGACATTCAATACATGCTTGTTGAGTGAGGCATTAAGTGAGTGCAATATTATCATTCCACCAAGCACCTATTATGTGCTTACTGTATATTAGGCACTGTAACAGGTGCTTCACAATTTGTAAAGCACAGTCCCATTTAAGGACCTCATAGTCTATTTGTGAAAACATGCAAGTAAGCAGATAATTGCAATACTACATGATGAGTTCAAGTGTGAAGAGGTGACCTGTAGATGTTCTGAACCTTTAAAAAGGAGAACCTTTAAAAAGAAATAAGCCTAAATGTATTGCAGACTAACTAAGGTCCAGTTTGAGTGGAATAATGAACAGAGATATATATCATATGGCTTTTTTTTTCTGCAAATTGAAACTACATAACTATAAAATACTCCTGTGCATAGGGATGAAGTAACCCCCAGAGGGAATGGCTATTCCTAGCATCAGTCATCCTAGGGAAAGTTCAGTTCAGTAGTAGAAAATAGGCACTCAGAAGGGAGATGTTCTTAGCTAAATTGTATACCCCATGAAATTCATATGCTGAAGCCCTAATTTCTGGTACCTCAGAATGTGACTCTACTTGGAAACAGCACCTTTAAAGATATAATTTAGGCTAAATGAGGTCACTAGGGTGGGCCCTAGTACATTATGACTGGTATCTTTATTAGAAGAGGAGACTAGAACATAGACTGAGGGATGGCCATGTGTGAACACAGAAAGAAGGTGGCTATCTAGAACCCAAGGGGAGACATTCAGAAGAAGCCAAACCTGCCAATACCTTGATCTTGGACTTTTGGAATCAAGAACTATGAGAAAATGAATTTCTATTGTCCAAGCCACCCAGTCTGTGATATTTTATTATGGTGGCCCTAACAAGCTAATATAGATGGCTTTACATTAAGATGAAGAAAAATGACCCTCTTCTTTTGGTACTGGATTTAGTTTGACCTACGCTCTAAGGTACTGAAATGCCTGGGATCTTGCAGAAGAAGTCAGCAAGCTGGGCCCAGATCCTTGAGGCAGGTCAGAAGTGAGGCAGATAATTACTGTTTGTTTTTGTTGTTGTTGTTTTTAAGTATGTCACATTTGTATCTCAACAAAGCTAGAGGAAAAAAAGTGAGGGAGAAGTCTAGGTGGATGTGTCCTGCTTTGGGCTGAGGTTGTTATTCTCTACATTGTACTTTTTTCTCTTGTGGTCAATATTCAGTAAAATATTATTAAAATTATAGCCTGAGCTTTGGTTCTTTGGGATGTTCTACATCATTTAATTGAAGCAAGTGAGGAAGACAAAAAAAAAAAAAATCAATGACACTCTCTAGTGAAAGTCTCCTGGGTCAGTATTCCCACTGAGGAGAGGGATCAGAAGGTGCACTGTCAGAGCAGCAAACCTGAGTGACTTGTTCTAAGCACACATGAGGTCGGGTGCATCTCAGAAGTAACTGGGGTATTGTTGGAGGGGGTAGGCCTCATTCCTAGGAAGCTGCGTGGTCTTCTTAAATTTGAATCAACATGACATAACTCTCCATCACAGTTTAATAAATTCTGAAGTGTGCAATTGACATGAGGAAAAATGAGAAACATAAGATAATTTAAGGGAATTAATCTGGAACCACAGTTAGAGGTTTGGAATTCAAAATGCTGCAGTAAAGGTGTCTGTGAGATATGTACATGGTGAAGTCTAGAAGATGTTCTTTTATCTCTCCACAGTGCTTTACAATTTGAAATTATGTATATGTGTTTTCAAATTACTTGTCCCAAATCCTCTTTGAGGTTATGCATGGTGCTTCTCGGGTCCACTTTTTGACATGATGTCGCTTTCAAATGGACAGAGATTTTCATCTCTATTTTATAGATAAACTACAAACTAAACTGAAAGTCACACACTGGAAGAGGAAGGACTCCTGATCTTGTGCTCATTTCACAAAGTGAAAGTGTTCTCTCTAAGGCTTTTCTTAGAGAAGCCCTCATCATCAAGAAAATTTAAGTTCCTGTCAGGATATAAGACATATTCCAATAAAATATTTTATAGCCAGGGCACCTGGGTGACTCAGTGGTGTCTGCCTTTGGTTCAGGTCATGATCCCGGGGTCCTGGGATGGAGTCTTGCATTAATTAGGCTCCCTCCAGGGAGCCTGCTTCTCCCTCTGCCTGTGTCTCTGTCTCTTTCTGTGTCTCTAATGAATAAATAGATAAATAATGTAAAAAAAAAAAGAAGATAAAAAATGTACAGCCAAACTTCAAAAAGCTAATTTTGTTTTTCTTAGTAGTAATCTCCACCTCCTCATCCATTCATAAATAACTACATAGCATTTGGTAGAGTGTCAGTGTAGCAGTCCCCAGTGTAATTCCCCTTTTTTAACAATAGACTTTTAGTTTTAAGTTAGTTTTAGATTTAGAGGAAAACTGCAAAGAGAGTACCATGTTCCACTCTCAGTTTCCCATATTACTAAAATCTTATATTACTGTGGTCCATTTCTTACAACTAATGAATTCCAATATTTACACATTATTATTATCTAAAATCTATTTTTCAGAGTTTCTTAGTGTTTTTTTGTTTTTGTTTTTGTTTTTTTGTTTTTGTTTTTTTTTTTTACCTAAAGTCATTTTTATGTTCCAGGATTTCATCTAGAAAATCATATTAAATTTAGTTGTCAGGTCTCCTTGGATTTCTCTTGGCTGTGCCAACCTCATTCATGTTGACCTCAGCAGTTTTAAGGAGTACTGTCAGGCACTTTATAGAATGCTCTTTGATTTGGTTTGTTTGCTATTTGTGATAACTAGAAATGGGTTATAGATGTTGGGGAGAAAGACCACAGAGGTAAAGTGCCATTCTACTCACATCATTTCAAAGGTACGTGCTTTCAACATGACTTACCATGGTTCATCATGTGGTTGAAGAGGTGCTTACCAGGTTTTCCACTGAAAAATGACCCTCCCAAAAATGCCACTTCTCATACTGTATCCTTGGAAGGAAGTCACTATGTGAAGGCTACATGTCAAAGGTGGAGAGTTATATACTATTTCCTTAAGCACAGTGTATCTCAATTAAATTAAATGGAATCATTCCTTGTGGGAGATTTGTGTAACCCTCTTTTTATTCCTCAGTGTTAATATCACATTTTTTTCACATATATTTGGAAAATTTTTAAAAAGCCAACATCATCATCATCATCATCATCATCATCATCATATAGAACCATAAAATATTCCTTTTTATCTAATAATGGAGAAAAAAATGACCTTTCAGGTATAGACACATCAGTGCCTTCTTCAGCAGTTTTGGTATTGAAACATCAGATCATGTTGTTTTTCTAGTTAAAATCCTTTAATCTCTTCTCATCATCAACAAAATAGAGTCTTATAACTTTGCCCACATAAAGGGCTTAAAAGTTTCTTTGTAGTCTAACTTCATCTTCTAACTTTCATGCCATTCTATATTTCCTATGCCTTGCAGCACTGATGTGAAAATTAAAACTAATTTATGCAAAATATCCATCATATGGTATATACTTAATAAAAGAGAATCATTCTTAAATACTAAAAAAAAAAATCTTCCTTGATATATATGAGAATAAAATTCACTTACCAACTGAAATAGAGAAGCAGGAGGTTTAGAAAATAAGAAGAAAGTTATTTTATAGTATTGATAATGTTTTAATTTTTATAGTTGAATATAATACAAAGAGCACCACAGTTTTCTTACAAAAAGGAATAATGTCGGTACAATGCTGAACATAGCATGGTCCAATAGCCAAAATTTAAAATTTATTATGTCTTGTTTTGTTATAACTAATCAAATATATAATATAGTATAAGATCAGAAAATTCATGATTGTTGAATTACCCAATCATTAGAACTATGGTTGGAATAATGTCATTTTCATATTTGAGTACTTTTTTTTGTCTGTTTTAAATATTTAATTTATTTATTCATGAGAGACACAGAGAGAGAGGCAGAGACATAGGCAGAGGGAGAAGCAGGCTCCATGCAGGGAGCACAATGTGAGACTCAATCCCATGTCTCCAGGATCACACCCTGAGCCAAAGACAAAAGCTCAACTGCTAAGCCACCCAGGAGTCCCTATTGAGTACTTTCTATGTAGTAAGCAATGTACCAGGCACTAGGGAATACAAGGGTGGGTAAATCAATGTCCCCGAATGGTTTATCAGTTAAATAAACTATAGACGTATAAGAAATTATAATTATAATAAAATAAGATGGATTAAAAAAACACAGAAGTACTGGCTGAGGGAAAATGAGAGAAACTTCATAGAGTAGGTGAACTCTAAGGAATAAGTGAGATGGGAGTTAGCCTAGTTTTTGGAGAAAAGGAGTAAATTCTAATTATGCTGAACTGCTTGTATGGGCAGATGTGTATAAAAGAGAACTCTCAGCACATTCGGTCCTTGTCCCCAATGCCATTATTTTTTTCTTTGTGTAGTTTTAGCTCTAGAGCTGGAATAGTTTTTTGGCATTTGACTGGCACTGCTACTTTTTAAGCCCACCTCAGGATATATTCATGCTCTTATTAAATAAAATATAGTTTAGTGGAATAGGAAAATATTTTCTCTAAAATATCATTCCACCAAGAAAGCACACTTAATAATGGACTAAGCATTTCCAGCTCTTTCAGTTGAATTTTTCTGTTCAGATTTCATAATATACAGGTGACTATTAAAGTAATAACAATTATGGTCATTTAATAGCATTCCCTCCCCCTATTTCCTGGGCAAGGCAATTTATTTTCAAATGCATAAGCTGCAAGTAGAGAGTTATTATTATGGTAATGGACTAAAATGCAAAACAAATGTGGTCATGACACATGGAGGAAACATTCCCACAATGCTACCAAGCAAAGATTTGCACCTCTATGGATATTAAAAATATGTGTCCCTTTATCAGTATGCCTAGCCATTTCTTTGACATATATTTCCCAGTGCTTCCAATATGCTAGGCATGGTGATACCAGGATGGAAATCTGTGGTTCCTGAACTCAGTGAAGTTTGAGCATGGGGGATAATGTTTCAAATTCTGAGGTTGCAAAGTCACCATTGTAAATAACATCTCTTTCTGAAAGGAGGTTTCTTTCAAAACATAGTCTTCCTTTTTTTTTAATTTTTTTTAACTTTAATTAATTAATTAATTTTTTTAAATTAATTTTTATTGGTGTTCAATTTACCAACATACAGAAAAACACCCAGTGCTCATCCCGTCAAGTGTCCGTCTCAGTGCCCGTCACCCATTCCCCCCCACCCCCCACCCTCCTCCCCTTCCACCACCCCTAGTTCGGTTTCCCAGAGTTAGGAGTCTTTATGTTCTGTCTCCCTTCCTGATATTTCCCAACATTTCTTTTCCCTTCCTTTATATTCCCTTTCACTATTATTTATATTCCCCAAATGAATGAGAACTGCCATATCTCTGTCACCTATCCTTTCAATCTATGAATTACTCACCTCAGGATAATCAAGAGGCAGCATTTCCCCTCCAGCTGTCCCCCAAGAGTATAAGTATTGTGAGGACAAAGATAATTTCTTCCTCTAGGGCCCTGTGTACTACCTGGTTCATAATCTGAACTCATTGATATTTGTGGGTTGAATAAATACAAGGAAAAATTGATTACTGATCTGGTATCATTATAGCTCTATTAAAATTAGGAGTATAACCCCAGAAAACTGACTTACTAGGCACCGTTTTTGGCTGCAAAATGTGCTAACCTGCCATTGATACTGTCAAGATTAAGTGGAATAGTCTATGAGAGTCTCTTCATACAAATGTCTAGCCTATAATTTTTATTAAACATCCCATCTTTGTTTTCCTTTCATTCTCTTACTCTCATGTACAAATCCCAAATACCCTGTGAAACACTAGAACTGAGGAAGCAATCGAAACAGCCATCAAGTCCACTCTGCAAATTGCTTCTCCCTCGTGCTTCACCCCCATTGATTTATTCTCTCCAAGATTTCACTGTTGAACATCCGATAAGATGACATTTCTTATGTTTGCCCCTTTCATTTAGACAGTTCTTAAAGTAGACTTTTTTCATCCCTTCTTGTCTCCTAATTCTGCATAGCCTTGATTTCACAGTTTTGTTTTAGTCTCTCAATAGTCTGACAACTAGTCCTGGGCTTTTGTAATGACTAGCACTGCCTGGCAGCTGCTGGCAAGACATCTGCACAGGTGCCAAAACATTCCCCTGAATCTTGCTTGGGGAATGTTTTGGTCTTTTCCAGCTTGGTCTTTCTCCTCCACCAATAAGAAATGCTTTCTCTTTGAAATTTTTATCATTTTCTAGTTTCAAGTTTATTTCAATTTCCATAAACCATTACTCTACAATTCTAACCTTACACTATAGTAGAAACTCTTTCACATCCTTACTTCAAAACACCATGTACTCTAAGCTTTAGCCTCACCATCCCTTAGGTAATGGCAACTCTTTCCTCAACACCTCCAATTTCAATCTTTTTCAGTTCATGTTACATTCTATAGCCACAGTGACTCTGTATAAGTACAGATCTATCCATGGCATTCCCCAGATAGACCACTTGTAATTATCCCTGTTATGAAGAAACAAAACAAAACAGAAAACCACCCAAGGCATTTCAGCCCTGCAGCCAAGTCTGCTACATGCTTCAGGCAACCTTCTAAGTGTAGAGTGAGAAGGCTTGCCTTCTCCTCCATCCATCTTTTCTTCCAATAGTTGAGTCATACACAACTCATTACTGTTCCCATATGATCCCTCACCTTGCTGACTTGACTTCTGCTGTCTCCTCTACCTCAATGCCATCAGTCTCAACCTACTAAAGTTCTATCATTTTATCTCTTCAAGACTGGCCTGGTTCCCTGTGCGATATTTCTACCATCCAAAACAGAAAACAAATTCTCTTTCCCTAAGTCTGAAAAGATAGTCTCCTCATAGTGTGTGTTATACTCACGCACAGAAATAATTTAGCATGATGGTTATCTTTCATTCAGTCTGTTATTTTAGGCTTTCACATTATCATCAACATTAGAGCGAGACCGTTGACTTTAGGTATAAGATTAGCTAGAAGGTTTATTACTCCAAATTAGACCTTCTGATGAGATTCTAAATTCTCCCATATAATTATTGCCAGCAAGAAATGATCCAGCACCATACATTTAATTGCAGGGTTTTTTTTTTTCCCCTTTTTTTTTTTTTTTCCATGGGGGTAGAGTTGGATCGGGAGGTTGATTCATTGAAGTGAATCAGGTAAACAGCATCTAGTGCCAGGGGATTTAAAGGTTCATCCGTTTCTATTTATTCCTGTAACTTAAAGAGACCAATTAAATATAATGGGTTAAAGTATTAAAAATCTGTTTGATTATCACTACTTACTCAGTGAGACACTGATTAAAGCTTAGGGAAGAGACAATTCTATTCATAGAGCTGAGATAGAGAGAAAGATCAGAAATGGTTTAAGGTACTTTCACCTTATAATCTTTAAGGCCTTTAATGATGGGAAAATTTGGAAAACTTGAAAATCTGTTTTTTAAAGTTTGACTTAGTAAGCAGAAGATGCAGTAACAATGCTGTTACTTTTAAGGGTGTGACAGCATATGCTTCCCAGTTGCCAGAAATATATCCCATATCAGTTTGCTCCACCTCATGCTTCCTGAGAGACATTATCTCCTGCAAATATGAAAACAAAACAAAAACAACAAAACACTGTATTTTCTTTCCCTTGCCCTTCCACTACCACTGACTTGACTTGTGCTATTTCAAATCATTCTAAGCATGCCAAATCTTTTTTGGAAATAGTGTAACCAATGTGTGTGGAGTGACAAAACAGTATATTAGGAAGAACACTGAACATGCGGTTGTAGAGATTTGTTTTCAAGTCTTAACTGTACCTCATTCTTTCCATCCTTCCTTCATTCAAGAAATGTTTTGTAAGGTAGCTACAGGAACTTGGCCAGGTTAATTAACCATGCTAAGTTTCAGTTTCCTCTCTGTCTAATATAGATATAATCATATGGCTTGCCATCACAGGGTTGTTGGGAGGATTGAATAAAATTTTTAAAGTGAAATTGCTTTTTATTTTTTAAAGATTTTATTTGTTTATTCATGAGAGACACAGAGAGAGAGGCAGAGACCAGGCAGAGGGAGAAGCAGGCTCCATGCAGGGAGCCTGATGAGGGCCTCAATCCCAGGACCCTGGGATCATGCCCTGAGCTGAAAGCAGATACTCAACCACTGAGCCACCCAGGTGACCCATAAAGTGAATTTGCTTTAAAACAGTATGTAAATCCATACATTTTGATACTGAGAGAATAGTAAGATGAAAACGCCTCAAAGGTCTTCAAATACTCTGTTGGCTTCACAGTGCTTCACACAGTTCCATCCAGTGAACATTTACAATGTGGGGTAAGCATACTAGGAGCTGCAGGAATGCACCAAAGTGTGATGTCATGATTCTTCTTCCAAGGGAAGGATAGGGGAGGAGAGGAGAGGAGAGGAGAGGAGAGGAGAGGAGAGGAGAGGAGAGGGTGAAAGAGAGACAGAGAAAGAGAGAGAGGGAGAAGAGTTACCCTAAGGGAATAACAACAAAAGATAGCACAAGGCAGGGAGCAAATAATCATCAGGCATTAATATATGAGCTCAAAGGGAGGGTAATGTAAGGAAAGCTGCAATACTGCCCTCCGAGGCTATTATGTTATTGAAGGAGACACAATATCCATAGGACACTTATGAGTAGTATGATACAGCCATCAATGGACTTGGTCTGACTGCTCTGAGAAGTACCCCCAAGGTAAGACACAGGAAATAATCACAGAAGAGAATGCTCTGGACTGATGGGGTGATGATGTATAGGTGTAGCCTGTACTTTATGAGGGGAGGATCAGAAAGACTTGTTTCCCCTGTATGTACAACACTCATTTCTCCTTTCTACCCCAAGTCACCAGTTGTCATCTCCTTTGTTCTCCTTCCAACATTGACATGTCTCTGCTCTCACATACCTTTGTGTCCTATGGTTATGTAAAGTCCAAACAAAAGTACTTACATGTTCTAGATTAAGATCTAGCTTACTTTATAGCCTGCCTTTTTAAACCCACAGCATTCTGAATGACCTCCTTAATCTCCCTGCACCTCTGCAAAAGCAGAATAATACATACCTGGCTAGAAGGCAGGCAACGCTTCTAGAAGAGGTGCTTAACAAATTGACATACTTCTTCAGCTTATAATAGGCACTAAATAAATACTTCAATAAATATTACTAATTATTATTGGGTCTATCATCCAGATCCCACTGGGGGTAGGGAGATTATCCTAAAAGGCCTTATAGTAACATCTTGTCTAGTATAAAACTATAGTGAAACCTTCCCCTTATCTCACTTCAAAGTCTGTGCTTTCTGTAAAAGATCCAAAGTTGGCCAGCATATTTCAAACTTTTTAAATAAAATCAACAGTAATTCTCTTTAATAAATTGCATAACTGGGTCATTTCTAGATTACTACAGTTTCAGTATGATTATTTTATTAGTGTACAAAGAAAGGACAAATAGTTTGATGTGATGGATACAGATTAGTTACTAATGTTTTAAAATAATTTTTGTTTCTAATAAAAGCTTTCTCTCAGCTGCTAGGACATTCAGAGGCAAAATGAACTCTCAAACACACCAATTTTATAAACTCTCACTAGATTTCCGACTTCTTATTTCTTATACAATTTTATAGACAATATGGAATATTATACTTTGTGCAAGCTGTCTCACACACTAGCATTATATCCTTAAGGGGATCCTCTACAGATAGCTAGTCATTACTCTCTATCCACACATGACCTCCTAGACTGAAAAGCAGCAGTATGCTGAAATTGTGGAAACAGTACAAGCAGCTAATCAGTCTAAATCCAAACAACATGGATGTATGCAAAATAGGCATTGTTTGCATGGAAACAGATGGTTTGGAAATGATTTAACTTGAATATCATTTAGCCATGAAAACTAATATTTTTACTGTTTTACTAACCTCACTGTATGTGCCTCTCTAGCTCACAGTGGTAGTCCACGGTGTTAAAACTATAGCCGTATATCACAATTTGTTTATATTTGCAACCAATTCATTGACACAAAGCATCATAATTTGAATGTATACCGGTCCATCTTATCATGTGAATCATACTGTGAGAGCTAATTTAAAGACTGAATTCATTTACCATTTTCCACTGGGCAAATTACTTAAACTTTTTGTATTTTTCTTTAAGTCAGTTTCAGCATTTGTGAAATGGGCTTTAGCATCAGATTAGCCTGCAGTCACATCCTGACTCCAGCACTGAATTTTGGGAGGTTTGAGAGATACAAGTTTTGAGAGAGCAAGTTTAAAACTTGCTCCAAAATTCTTTGACATGGTTTCTAACAAATGCTGGGAGTCTAGGTCTCTTTCTTGAATCTGAGCTCTGTGACTTCTTGACAAATAGTACACAGTGGAAGTGATGCTGTGCCAGTTTCTATCTTAGATTTTATCTAACTAGCAGTCTCCATTTTCCTCTCTTTCAGAATGATCACTCATGGAACCTGGCTACCATATGTTGAAGAAGCCCAAGCAGTCCTCAGAGGAGACCAGGTGGAGAGAAACACAGTCCACATCCCTGGCCATGTGAGCATGCCATGTCAAAAGGAGAACCTCCAAGCTCCAGTTGAAATGCCTTCCTTTGATGTTTAGTAGACAAGAAACAAGCTGTTCCAGGCAAGTCCTACTCTATTTGCGAGCAAATCAGTGATTGGCATTGTCTTAAGCCACTAAATTTTGGGGGTACTTAGCTACACGGCAATGCATAACTAGAACAGTAGAATAAGGTTTTGTTTTTGCATAGAAAAGGCTATCATGAGGTTGTTGGCTAATATCAGAAGAGTTTGTGCCTCCTAAGAATCCTACAAAATGGCTGTGTTTAACATTCAGTCAATTCAGGGGCATCTGGGTAGCTCAGTCAGTTAAGCATTGGACTCTTGATTTCACCTGAGGTTATGATCTCAGGGTCCTAAGATTGAGCGCCGCGTCTGGCTCTGAGCTGTGCATGGAGCCTGATTCAGATTCTCTTTTTTTCTTCTTCTGCCCCTCCCCCTCCCACACTTGCATCTATCTCTCCCCCAAAATAAACAAACAAAAAATAAAAATAAAATAAAATTCAGTCAATTTAAAAGTTTGTGAATTCGATACAGTTTTCTTATCAGTCTTCATTAATAGGTTTAAATTATAATACAGGCTATCTCATTTGATGGTGCTTTGCAGATACTGTGTTTTTTACAAGTGTGGTAACCCCACTTCAAGCAAATGTACTGGCACCATTTTTCCAACAGCATTTGCTCACTTTGTGTTTCTGTGTCACATTTTGGTAATTCTTGAAATATTTCAAACTTTTTCATTATTATTTTATTTGAATTGCTGCAATCTCATGATAAAACGTTAACGGATGAGGAGTTGCTGTTCATGGATGAGCAAAGAAAGTGGTTTTCTGAAATGGAATCTACTAGTGAAGATGCTGTGAAAATTGTTGAAATGACACAAAGGATTTAGAATATGGCATAAACTTAGTTGATAAAGCAGTGGCAGGGTTTGAGAAGATTGACTCCAATTGTGAAAGAAGTTCTACTATGGGTAAACTGCTATCAAACAGCATCACATGCTACAGAGAAATTGTTCATGAAGGTAAGAGTCAATTGATGGGGCAAACTTCATTGTTATCCTGTTTTGAGAAAGTGCTACAGCTACCCCAACGTTCAGTGACCACCTGATCAGTCCGCAGCCATGAAAACTGAGACAAGAACCTGCATTAGCAAAGAGAAAAAAATTATGACTCGCTGAAAGCTCAGTGATGGTTAGCATTTTTTTAGAAATAAAGTATTTTTTAATTAACTAGGAACATTTTTTGGACATAATGCTATCGCACACCTAATGGACTACAGTATAAACATAACTTTTATATGTACTTGGAAAGCAAAAAAAAATCATTTGACTCACTTTATTGTTGTGGTCTGAAACCAAACCCACAATATGTTGGAGATATACCTGTAGTTATTGTTTATTGAATAACTCTGTGCATTGAATGGATATGTTACAGGTTTTCTAATTTGATTTCATAATAATTCTAATAATATATTAATTACTATTGTATCTTTTTACTAATAAGAAAATTTAGGGGCAGCCCCAGTGGCTTAGCGGTTTAGCGCCACCTTCAGCCCAGGGCCTGATCCTGGAGTCCCAGGATGGAGTCCCGTGTCAGGTACCCTGCGTGGAGCCTGCTTCTCCCTCTGCCTGTGTCTCTGCCTTTCTCTCTGTGTGTGTCTCTAATAAATAAATATTTTTTTTAAAAAAGAAAAACTTTAGGCCTGGGGAATCTATATAATAATAAGTAGCATGATTTAGATATGAACACTGATTGGCTAAAGCCAATATTTTCTCCTTTCATGATAGCTTTCATGTGTATAATCTAATAAAAAAGGTGCATTTTAAAATCAATATGAGAGCAAACACTAAATGGGCTTAGAAACAGAGGCTTTAATAAGACTTTATTGATAAAGATAGCTAAGCAGTGGAGTAAGCAGTGCCTTCTGGACAGAAGACACAATAGAAGCAAAGGCTCTGAGACATGATGTTTCCTTGCCAGGGACCTGCATCTGCATATATTTTGATATTACTGTAGTTTTGAGTTGAGGGCAGGGGCTGGTTGTAAAAGACACTGGAAAAGAAAGCAAAGAAGGACTTAAAGAATATGTGTGCCTTCTGGAGGAGCCTGGTCTCATCCTTGATTGTTAGAGAGCCACTGAAAGTTTGTTTTTGTTTTTTGTTTTAAGATTTTATTTATTTATTCATGAAAGACAGAGGGAGAGAGAGGCAGAGACACAGGCAGAGGGAGAGGCAGGCTCCACACAGAGCAGGGAGCCCAATGCAGGACTCGATCTCAGGGTTCTGGGATCATGACTTGAGTCGAAGGCAGATGCTTAACCAACTGAGTCACTCAGGCACCCCCACTAGGAGTTTTAAGCAGATAAGTGATATGGTAAAGTCTGATATTTAACCCCTTGAGAATCTCCATCATATGTCTAGCAGGGTAATTCAAAATCCAACATTAGACTTCATCTTCTGGATTCTGAATATTGTTACTTCTACCTTTGGGGTTTTCACCTAAGGGGACTTGAACTCCTTTGAGGATCATGAAATTATTGCAAGGGGCTCAAGAACCCTTGTGCCTGTAAACTGCATGCTAAGGGAGTTATATATAACACTTCCTGTGTTGAAATCCCTTCACATTAGTGAAACTGTTGACCTTGACAGTCTTATGTCATCTGTGCTTTGGGGAGTCAAGAGATAACCTAAATCCATGCCTTAGGGTGACAAGAGCAGGAGAGAGAACTATAGTGATACAAAGGGGCAGTTTCAACCATCCAAATATAACTGATGAAGAAGCCAGGAACAGAGGTTAGCAGAAAGAGGTGACAAGCTACAGTGGATATGAATACGTGGGAAATGAGCATTTTTCTCAGGATACTCAGAAAAGACATGAGTTGTGGACTGAATTGTTCAAGACTGTTGGGAATACTTAGGGACAGGTAAGGAAGGGGTATTTGAGCAGCTAAAGAGTTTGAAGTGATCCAGGTGATCTGTATTTATTTCTTTTTTTTAATAAATTTATTTTTTATTGGTGTTCAATTTACCAACATACAGAATAACACCCAGTGCTCATCCCGTCAGGTGCCCCCATCAGTGCCCGTCACCCATTCACCCCCACCTCCTCCCCTTTTACCACCCCTAGTTCGTTTCCCAGAGTTAGGAGTCTTTATGTTCTGTCTCCCTTTCTGATATTTCCCACACATTTCTTCTTTTACATGGTTCTCCTCTCCTCCAACTATGAATTCCTCAACAATAACAAATGCAACTCATGTCTCCCTGTACAGGTTTCATTTCTAATGAAGTGTTCAGGATGCAAAGGTGTTCAAAAGTGTCTATGAAAGAGTGAACTTTCTTTAAAAGTCCTAATTTTAGTAAAAGGTCTTCCTCCCAAGACTATATTAATATTTATCTCCCATCCCCTTCAAATATTTGTGAGAGAATGAGTTGTTTCAGGACTAGTCAAATTTAATAGTTCTATTGTACTTGAACCAGGTTTGTACTAGTAAATAATTGGTCTGTAATTTACATTAAGAGGAGGGTAATTTGTGGATAAATGATTTGGGTTAGGTTTATTTGTTTGTCTTTCTGTCTGCTTCTTATCTCAAAACAACCTGTACATACTTTGCCATGACTTTTAGTGTACGTCTGGGCTCAGCTGTGATGTAGAAGCTATGCATATGCAAACCAAGAAATATCAACCATGGAAGGGAGTTAGAAATAATCTAACAACTATTATTCCTTTTAAAAATAATTTCAAATATTAGTAAACTAAAGCTTAGTCTTTAGTCCTGTGCTTATAAGTTGGCAGGAATTTCACAGAACTTTACTGATTTAATGAAACACCCAGAACTGAATCCTAGAGCTAAGCTTAGTAGACATTACAACACACCTTTGCACTATCATTTTAGATATGAACATGGCAGAGTTTCGGCCTTATTTCCACCTTACAGTTTTCATTAAAAAGTAACAAAATCTTTCAACAAGTCATTTTCAATAAAGCCAATAAAATGTTAAAAGGGAAGAGAAACCATGAATGAGGAAAAGGGAAGAAATCAAATATACTAATTTTAGGAATTGATAGCTTAATGAAATTAAAAATCACATTTGATATTCTCTGCCCTTTTGTCTATTCTGAGTATGCACTGTATCAAAATAGCATATCCTCATTTTTATGTATATCAATGCATCACATTTTATCATACTATTAAAATTGCTCACTAAAACATCATTTTGATGGCTTTATAAGTGAAATTACTTTAGGAGTAAGTCACACCATGTAACTTTCTCTGAGCTTTAGTTTCCTCATGGGCCACCTGGGACTATTAATACTTACCTATTAATATTTGTTGCACATGGAAGTCATGAGGATTAACTGAGATTGTGCATAGGAGTAAAGTACCCAACCCAAAAACTAAATCACTACTACAGAACAAATGCTTGTGTTTCCCCAACATTCATATATTGAAATCCTGATACCTCAAGGTGTTAGCTGGTGAGGATTTTAAGAGATGATTAAATCTTAGGGAAGAGCCCTTCTAAATAGAATTAATGTCATAATAAAAGAGTCCCCACAGTGCAACTTAGTCTCTTCTGCCACGTGAGGATACTGTGAAAGACGGCCATCTATGAACCAGGAAGGAGGGTCTTAACAGACATCACACATGTCAGTGCCTTGATCTTAGACTTCTCACTCTCCAGAACTGTGATAAATAAATTTGTTGTTTGTAAGCCACTCAGTTTATAAAATTTTGCTATAGCAAACAGACTAAGACACCCATGTAACAGAACCTTTGACTTTGGGACATCATTCAAGGACGGCCCCAGGATCTATCAGTTTAAAAAATAAAATAATCATATCAAACAACACCACCACTAACAACAATACTTTAGACCTGTAATGTTTCTTCAGTTGTGCATAAAATGTAAGGTAGACTTAATAGAGTTAATCATTTTTAATAATTCTATAATAT
This sequence comes from Vulpes vulpes, assembly GCF_048418805.1. Classification (NCBI taxonomy): domain Eukaryota; kingdom Metazoa; phylum Chordata; class Mammalia; order Carnivora; family Canidae; genus Vulpes; species Vulpes vulpes. Next base: position 31,758,908 of record NC_132790.1, read on the forward strand.
ACAATTAAAATATACATATTAATAAACAAACAAAACGTTAACCCAAGTCACAATTCTTCATGCCAACCAAATGGCTGGCCTCAGTCTGCTCCTACAAAGAAATTCTGAAGGCAAATGAAGAGACATAGATATATTGGAATTTGAAATAATTCCTTCTATGCTTACTCTATGATAATAAGTAGACTTAAAGAGTTCTGAATTAGGACAGAGAAGACCTAAGACATAGCCATGATATTTGTTCCCTTATGAATAAGCTTATTCATCATGCAAATCTCATCATTTTCCCTGCCATGGCTATATCAGAATTTCATTGTGAGGATATATACTATCACTTTGCTATTTTAATAACAACTACAGGAGAAGTGGCAGCAGTAAAAATAGTAATACTCATCACCAATGTAACAACTCCCCTTTTTCCAACATGATCTCTTACTAAGCACTTACTAGATGTCAGGCACTAGTTCCTGATTTTAAATACACTATCTCATTTAATTTACAGTATGAGACATATTCTGTTCTTATTTGTATTTTCTTGGTAAGAATAACTTTTGATATAACAATAACTACATTAGGCTGGAAACAATTATGATATAGCATGATCTCTATTATAGAAATTAAAAATACAATAGGAGAATAAGGCCAGGAGGAAATATGACTTTCCAAAACAAATAAAATGGTTTAGATAATCTGTTATCTCTTTCTTTGATCTCCCTCATGCAAAGCAAGGTTCGATAACACTCTTTTTTATTTCAAATAGGGATGCAGAAATTTAACAAATTAAAATTCAGGATGCCTGGTTCAATTTAAGTTTTAGATAAGTAGTGAATAATTTTTAGTATATGTACTATATATTACATAGGATAAACTTAAGCTAAAAAATGTGTTGTTTTTCTGACATCAAACTTATTTGGATATCATGTATTTTATCTGGCAATTCTATTTCCAAAAGTGACTTAGGGGCATAGGATATCTAGAATTTAGAGGTGTGAACTTTGAAGCCAGGGTCAAATCCCAGCTCTAACATCCTGCTGTTTATACAAAAGCAGGTTCCTCTTTCTATTTCAGTTTCACATCTATAGACTAGTGGTAACAATAGTACTTACTCAATAAACTTTTAGGGAAAAGTAAATGAGTTTCAAAAAATTTAACATGTACCTAAGACTTTGTTTTAAAAAAAAAGTTAACATTTTTATGTTTTTCTCTAGCATAGGATAACTCATACCAAATTGTATTGTTTACTTATCTTTCTTTCCCACAGGCTGAGATATCTGAGAACAGAGTATGTCAGATTTTTTTGTTTTGTTTTGTTTTTTAGTACATCATTTTTAACACACTATCTAAATTTACACCATTATTCTTAACACATGATATACATTCAATAAATTTTTTTGATTAACTTAATCCTCAGCAGGTTTCTAAGTTACCTCTGAAATCTGGTTTGTATTAATCTCTTCCACAGCATGCTCTTCATCAAAAAGATGAAAAGTAAACTTAAAATAAATCATATGACAAATTTCTTATCTACAGATATTGGATAAATTTACCCTCCTATTGTCTTTCTGGGGCTCCATTTTCTTGCTTGTGAAATGTGGGAGGCAGAGGACAGAAATACCCGTTCCATAGACTAGAAAAAAGTCACTCAAGTGTCAAGGTAAGATTGACAGTAGGTAGCTTCTTTGTAAATGGCCTACTCTTAATCTTCTCTTCTGTTCTAGTTGCTGATTTGTTTTTCATGGTGACAGTCTCTCTGATTTTCCCTTTATAAAGCGGCCACTTGATAAGTAAGCACATGCATGTGAAAGTCAATGCACATGGACTCTACTCTTACATTCTGTTCCAGGTCAAACTGATTTGATTTTACTTCCCCAACCATTCTCTGTCTACCATCTACCTAATGATACCAAAGTCGGGACTATTAGCCTTGGTCCTAACTTAAAACTTGCTCACTCTCCTTCCAATATGCTTGGGGCACTTTCTAAGGTTGCTGATGTCTCACAGAAGACTTGACAGTGACTCTAGCTACAAACAATTTGGTTTATTCTTTCAGACTTTTTCACTCTCGTTTTGATTCCTGCTTTGAAAAAAGAAAGAAAATAGAAGAAAAAAAAATCACTGGAAGCAAGTCTGTGATTCCAACTTCTTATATTGTTATATGAGAAGAAGGGCCATACTGAATACAACTACCATTTATTACTAGCATATATGGGACCAAAAATATGTTAAATACTTTACATATGCTCTCCATTTTAATCTTTTTGATCCACATCTGCAATGTAGGTGTTTTTTCCCCCACTTTATGTATAAAAGAAAAAAGTGACATAGGTAATGTAACTTACTCAAAAACAGTCCTGCTAACTGTGAGAGAATCAAAATCCACACCTGTTTTTCTAGAGTCGATTTTCTTTGACAGTATGAGGTTTTAAGGAACATATGGCTTAAGGAGAAACCTGATTTAACTCCAGCCTCTGCTGTGGAATACCTGTGGGCACTGGGTCAATGCAATCAATTTAATTCATTTTAGAACAGTTCTACTTTTACTAAATACCTGCTTCATATAAGAATCTGTGTAAGGCACCACTAGAAATGAAAGTTGAAAGGCAAATGGTGTAAGTTCTTATTGAATTGAGAACACTGTATAGAAGATTAGATATACATACAAAGACCTTTGCTACAAAACACACTCTAATAGTTCATGTAAAAAAAAAAGGAACAGACAACTGACAATAGAAATAGAAGAGAAAGAGAGACAATTTGACTGGGAGGATCAGGAAGAAAGAGAATTTGGACAAGTCACCAAAGAGAAGGCAGTTGGTCTTAGAGTTTGAGAGACAGAGCTCTTAAGGAGTGCTAGATCCAAATCTTTGCTCCACCAGCAAACACAAAGCTACTAGGACCATTAATTAGCAAAGTGCTTGACCTCTGACAACTTTGTTTTTGTTTTTGTTTTCAAAAGGGTCTAAAAACAATTCCCACCTAAAAGGAAGAGGGTTCTGTGGCACTCAGAAGCAAATACATTGGATAGCTCATTTTAAAGCACCTAGCACACTTCCTGACACCAAATAAACATTTGATAAAGACTAACATTTAAAATAAGAGAACTAGTATTTTTGATAAATAGCACCTAGGGTGGAAGGACAGGATTGGGCTCTTTAGGGACAAGATGAATAAATAGGGCTAGAAAACATGGAAGGAATATGTGTGTGGAATAGAATGTAACTGAAAACAGAATATAGGGCCTGGGTGGCTCAGTGGTTTAGCGTCGCCTTCCCCCCAGGGCATGATCCTGGAGACCTGGAATCGAGTCCCACATCCCCCCCTGCATGGAGCCTGCTTCTCCCTCTACCTGTGTCTCTGCTTCTCTCTCTCCCTCTCTGTTTCTCATGAATAAATAAATAAAATCTTAAATAAAAAAACAGAATATAAATGGATTCAAAGGAAATGGATCATAAGCCTGAGTGTTAAGTTGATGATCTGAGAATAATCCAAACCAGAAGTAACAAGGCAGGCTTGATGTGGGACAGCACACCTCAGCTGGAGGTCAGTTGAACTAAGAGGAGCCAGGAGATCCTGGCAACTACTGAGCTGTGGTCTAGAAAGCAAGGAGTTAAATGCAGTCTTACCTATGCTCTTCCCAATTGTGTTAGAGAGAGCATGATGATGCCCTTCACAAAAAAGCGAAAACAAAGTGAAGGTTTTAAAAAAGGAAGTCTTCAGTTTGAGGCAGAGGTAAGCTTTAGTTGATGAATGCAGAGTTTGAGAAGGCAGTTAACCATATCAGTCACAACTGGAGCAACTCTAACAGTGGATTCATTGTCCACACTGGTCTAAATTCTATACCTTATGCCATCCTTACAACATGCTCTGAGGTGGAAAGCATTTTTATTCTTCTTTTATAAATGAGGAAATTGAGGTTTCAAAGGTTTTAGTAATGTGTCTAAAGTTATAAAGCTACTACATAGACATGCAGAAATTTAAAGCTGGGCCTAATTTCAACACCCATGATTTTATCTACTATATACACTGTCTCTGCAACAATCAATCTGAAAGAATTACAATTGTTGTAACCAGCTTAGCGCATCATGGTAAGTAACAAACCGAATGATGAAATATAGTGATGCCCTCAAGTACATTGTAAATTGCTGTAAAAATGTTAGTTACTGTTTTACTAGTGGTAGTTTTACTAAAACAGGGATTAGCCTCTAGTGAACAGCTCCTATTTTCCCATCCAGTCCTTTTGATGATTAGTTCATTTATTCAACAACTGAGCCCTTAAAATAGTCATTACTTCCCTCTGTGAGGATCTGAACTAGGAGAGAAGTATTTGTAAAGCTGTGGATAACAAAACAAGAGAAGTCTGTAGAAGATGCTTGACCTTCCCACATAAAGATGGAAATTGTGGCATCACTGTAGTTTGGCCTGTCTTTTAATAAACTAGGTAGATCAGGTTTACACATCAGATGATACATTTACAAAGACCACTGTCAATCTCCCTGCTTTTTATAGGGTAGAACTCTTTTGGCAACTCTTTTAACCATCCAGAACTACTACTTTTTTTGGTAGACTTTGGCACAAAAAGCCATCCATGCACAAATGGACCAAACCAAATACAGATAAATGTCCAATGCAGATCTCACATATAAATAAAATTGCCTTTCAGAAAACAGTAACAAACAAAATATTGCCAGCGAGTCAGAATGTCCATTTAATTTACCCACAACTATTTAGCAAGAATTAATTGAATGTTTACTATGTTTCAGACACTGTGTTACATTCCTTACATAATATGATGAATTCTATCAAAGCCTTGGCAAGCCAAATCTTATCTCAGTTTTTAAGCAAGGAAATAGATTCTGCAGATTGTTTTCAAAATCATGTAGAGCAAGTGCTGGAATGGGATTTAAATCTGGGACCATTTGATATCCATTCTAGACCTAGATACTGATAATGGAAAATGAACAATACATGATCTTTATGTTCAAAAAAAGCACAATCTAGTCGAAGAGTCGGATTTGTAACCCATATATTACAATGAGATACAATTGAATAAAAGATGTAACAAATGAGCTCACTTGGGTATGACTTGGAGACTTTAAACAAAAGCTCAATTGTGAAGGTTTGAGAAATATTTCTCCAACAAACAAAGTGAATAGAAGTCATTTTAGGCAAAAATAGCAGAGTCTAAGGCATGGGGTCACTAAATAGTGTACATTCCCATTTAGAGAATTGGAGAATTCCCTTCTGTCTCTAATAGGGGCTACGTAGAGATTAAGAGCAGGAGAAGGGCTACTCAACGAGTAAGCTGGACTACCAAACTAAGGATTCTGAATTTTCTCTGGCTGATAAATAGGGGAAAATATTAGGAGGTTGAAGTATATGAATTCTAAAATTCTTAAACTGTAAGGCTATAAAAGGAAGCACACTTAAAAATTGACAGGCTTATAGAAAAATACAGAAATATGCTGATTCTCCTTTTTTTGTTTCCAAGATTGACACAAGTAAAAGTAAAGCCATCACACAAAAATGCATTAGTAAAAATGTCACTGCCTATCTGAACAATTAGGGCAAGGAATGTAGAAGATATTTTAAATTTCTGATTGTACTAGAATAGCTAAGAAATAATTTGGTTTTCTAGTCTCACAACTTTATAAAGCCACAGCAATTACTATTTGTATCTACCCCATCAAATATGATTCACTGTCAGTGCTCAAACTATGACCAAGAACTTGGTCTTTTTGCAAATTAACAAACAGAACTAATGGATTTGAGTCCATAGTATATTTGTTTTAGGAAAGTTTCCAAGGTGAAGGGATCATCATTAGAAAGGAAACTATAGTAACTAAATAGAGAAAAATTAAAATATATAAGAAGTATCTAAAAGGTACTTGTTATTAATAATGGTTTATATTTTGTCTTGGGGTAGCTCCTGTAACACATTCAAAGAAAAAAGAAGTGTGTGTCCTCTGGTTTGAAAAAGCTCTTGTCCATATTGCAGTGCTCTCATGTGGGCACTGATAAGATTGGAAAGGTATTTAGTATGTCGTTGGAAGATTGTCCGCTAATTCAGTGACTTTTAGTTGGAAGCAAGGACATGGACAAAAGAAAAACAAACAAACAAAAAACAAAAAGAAAAATCTGAGAAGTTAGAAGAAACTAGAAAAGCAACAAATAGTAATTTTAAACAGACAGTAGTTTTCTCTGATCAAATGCTATGTAGACTAGAACTTGAATTTTCAAGTTAGTAACCAAAACACAAAAAAGTAAAATATTGATTTTAGTGTTTAATAATGTAAAAGCAATGGATCCAGAATCCATAGAAAAATGTTTATTATCTATATATAGACATCATTATCTCTCTTTGATATACCAAACTTCTTTATCCTTTTTTTTTTTTTACAAAAACATAAAGCATAAATAATTAATACCTTAAAAAGTCATTTCCCTGCCATAAAATCCTGTCTTTAATGTCATCCAGTCTAGGTAAGAAAAAAGGAATGTGGCTGGGTTAGGAGAAGGAGTGTTGGTGAGGAATAGACCAGCAATTCCTGTCACCCTTTCCAAAAGCTGATGCTGCTCAACCTCTAGAAATGACATCTTAAAGTTATGGATTCCGGCACTCACTCGACTCTTAATTAAAACACACCTTTATTATCCAAGTGTCTTTTAACCAACTACATTAAGTTTTGAAATAACAGGGCCACTGGTTAACCATCTAAGCATCTGCAGTATGAAAGCAGCTCCAGCCTGTCTCATATTAGGGAGTCTCCGTTTTCCTTACCTGTGAATCTCCTTTCTCAAATACACCTTCATTAACTTCTTTTCCTTAATTACTATTCAATTATTTGCTAAAGTTATAAGGGGGTATGGCACCTCTGAAAAATGGATATTTATAAGACAGTATTCCTACTCCTCTTTTCAGGGCTGCTTTACTGGATACTGGGCTTTGGTTCCTTTTCTGTTTGTATGTTAATGATAAAAGTAACAGCACATTCATTTGTTGAGTGCTTACCCAATGTCGGGCACAAGGTTAAAAAGTTCTGTGTACCCATTTAATCCTCACAACATTTCTCTGGGGCACTACAGGCATTATCAGTTAGCAGCTGGGGAGAAAGACATGGAGCAAGTAACTGCTCCAGGATTCCACAACCATTCCTGTTAGGTTGACATTAAATCCCAGATCATCATACATCAATGACCCTTCTCTTAACCAGTGATTCCCAAACTTCTTTTCCACTGAACATTGATTCTTTGGATTGCTTCACAAAAAATGATCAGTGATCAGAGACCAAACAAGTTTTAAAAACACTGCATATTATATATTTCTCTTAGATATTTAAAATATATGCTAGGACATGTAACATGCTAAAAAGTCATGTAGTCAAATGGCCAGTTTAATTTTGATTAGCTATAAGTTTGTTTCATCATGGACACATTTTTTGTTCCCTGTATAACAATTAATAAATCATCCACTTTGGAAAATATGTGTCATGCTTTCTTTTTTTTTGTTTTTAAGAATTTATTTACCTATTCATGAGAGACATAGAGAGAGAGAGAGAGAGAGGCAGAGACACAGGCAGAGAGAGAAGCAGGCTCCATGCAGGGAGCCTGACATGGGACTCGATCCCGGGTCTCCAGGATCACGCCCTGGGCCGAAGGCAGGTGCTAAACCGCTGGGTCACCGGGGCTGCCCCATACTTTCTTTTCTTGAGTCAGTAACTTAAGCTTCCTTGTGTTTCCATCTTCTACTTTCATACTGCATATATGACTTATTCATCTATCCTATCTTCTGAAGCCCATTTTACTGAAAATGGTGCCACTGTCTCCTCCCTAGAAAGTTTCTCTTTATTGGATATATTCATTATATTTTAACTAAATAAAACATTTCTTTTCCTAGACTGCTCCCTTTCCTTGATCACCTTCCCTTCATCCTCTATCATGCCTGACTGTATCTCAAAGGAGCTTGAGTATGAAGTCAGGCATGGTCCGAACTGAGAAGCCTTCCAGAAACACCCTACCCTTCAGACTAGGTGAGAATCTCACCTCTCTTATTTCCATGGTCCCAGGTGTTACATAGCTCTGAATGTTATATCCAGCTTTCAATTACTCCAGTATCTGCTACAAAGAAATATATGCAATAAACAAGAAGGAGAGCATGGCAAAAGACTTCCTGGATGCAGTGAGCACAACATAAGTTTCATACAAACAAATTCACTATCTGGCCGATTAAACCCTCTATTTCTTGAAAAGGATATGCATAAATTTGAATTCAAGCTCTTAACACTGGTCTTTAAAATCCTTGGAAATATGAACTTATTAACTTCTGTGGCCTTGCTTAAATTTGTTAATTCCTTCTTTTCCAATTCAATAGTCTTTCTTTTCATTCCTTTTCTAAATATGCCACAAGGATATTGGGAAGAGCACAGAATCCAGGGACAGACAAAATACCACCTTGAAGTCAAGAAAACACTACAAAGTTAGTTTGCTATATTGTGTATCTCATTTCCCCCACCTGTAACCTAAACTAAGGCATGATGTTCACGCCCTGTTGTTACATATGTGAAATCACCTGGTATCTCATCAGTACTTTACCAATGTTCGTTTTCCTTTCAGTGATAAAATTTTTATTCATGACGTTCCTACTATCTGAACCACAATTTGCTAAGACTTCTTGTAGAAATTTAAGAGTGCTGTGAGCTTGTCTGAAGCTTGCCAATAAGCCTAAATCAATATGAAATTGGGAAAACTACATTTTACAATTAGATAAACCTAGACTTGAACTCTATCCCCTCTCCATTTCTTAATTATGTAACTGTAAGCAAATTATTTAGCCTCTCAAAAACTTAGCCCCATTATCTATAAAGTAAAGGGTATAATATCTACCATATAAGGTTATTTTAGGCATCCAATGAAATGTCAAACAAATAAATATTGGGCTAATGTTAATCTCCATCATCTCTTACAGCTTCAACAACAACATCATTTCTTAATAAGAGTAGAGGCTGGATAAGGAGATGTTTCTTTAGATTAATGCTAGAGATTATTAGACAATACACTCAAGAAAATATGCAGGGGTGTCCCAGTGGTTGATGAGATTTACCAGATAGGATTTGAGCTCTGCCACAGGGATTTGAGCAGTGTGAAGAGTCAAAAGGAATTAAAGATCTTGCAAGCAGAATCAGACAAAACAGTTCAGACTTACAGGTCATGCAACCCAAATATCAAACTCATATTCCCAGAGCAAGGCTGATCATCCCTGTTGATCTTGGCAGAGAAACAGAATCTGTGAGATACCCATGCCATAGAATTAGGGTCTGAAGCCTGGAAGTAAATACAAAATGATATTTAGTCCTTCCCCTTTGTACCAAAACTATGTACCTGCAGTGCAGATGAGATTATCATGATAGCTAGTTTGTTCCAAATTGCAAAAGGGATTTCTGAGCAAAAATGGATTTTAGGGATGTAGATGGAACCTTCTCATTCAATGACTGGGTTACTGAAAATGATGGGTAAGTTTTTCTTCTTGCTGCTAAACCCTCCCTTCTTCACCCACCCAGCATGCACCATGCCAGATTTACCCTCTCCATTTTCCTTTATTATTGCATTCAAAAACTGATCTACATCATATTAGTACTGGTGTATATAAATTCCAAAACCCCATATAGTGCTTCCAATTTTTTTGTTAGCATAGAAACTTCCTCACTTATCTCACCATTCAGAAGTACTGAATGTTGCTCCACTTTGAATTTCCAGTCTAAAAACAACAAAAGATGCTGTGAACAACTGCTTTGAGTAAATACAACTTAGGCACTAGCCTAATTTATGATTTTCTAATACCTCACTTTTTTTTAGTAATTTCATTGAGGTACAGTTAACATGTCATGCAATTTGCCCCTTTAAATTATGCAGTTAAATAGTTCTTAGTGTATTCATAATTGTGCAGTCATTACCATCGTCAATTTTAGAATATTTACATCACCCCCACACTGCCTGTCAAAAAAAATCATGCCCATTAACAGTAACTCTGCATCTCCACCCCTCCCCAGGCAATTATTAATATACTTTCTGTCTATATGGATTTGCTTATCCTGGACATTGTATATACATAGGATCATATAGCTTGTGGTCTTCTGTCATGGGCTTCTGTCACTTAGCATGATGTTTGCAAAGCTCCTCCATATTGTATCTGGAATCTGTACTACATTCTTTTTTATTGCCAAATAATATTCCAATGTATGGATATATCATGTTTATCCATTTATCATTGATTACATTTGGGTTATTTCCGTTTTTTGGATATAATGAATAATGTGCATAAGTTTTTGAGTAGACATATTTTTTTCTCTTGGGTACATAACTTGGAGTTTAATTGTCTAGTATCTCTATGTTTAACATTTTGAGGCCTGGCAAAACTATTTTTGAATTGACTTTTATGTGCCCATACTGCATTTTAAGTAGGAAAAGAAGTTAATTTTGTGATCTCAATTAATTACACTTCCTATTATTATTAGGAAAAACATAGGGGAACAAATGATAACAAAGTCATGGAGTTAATTAGTGAGAGAATAAAAGTACAATGTTAGAATCCATTCTTTGACCTCTAGTGCTATCTTCTCCCCTCTATGCCTTTCTGGACAAGGCACACTGCACTCTATGGCATTGTGGCTTATGTCAGCTCACCTTATCCTTCTTCTAAGCCACTTAAACAATTGAGTAAAAGGAGTCATGGAGTGATTTTTAGGAGAGAAGACGTGCAAAAATTCAAAGTTATGAATCAATAAATGGAGATGACATTTTTCCAATTTCTAAAGGAAAAACAAAATAAAACCGCTAAGACAGAGTAAATAAAAAACAGATTTGTAAATCTTTGTGATGAATTGAAATACCTGTGGTGGTACAGAATTCCAAAAGAAAGCAGGAATAGTCAAGGTGAGGTGAAGTTGCTATTAAACTTCAATGTGCAGGAATACAACCTAGAATTGCTTGTTAGAAATGTACATCCATGGGACCTATTTTCAATACCCCCTGAGTTTCTCACTGAGATTATGTGGGGGCAAGCCATGGAAGCTGAGCCTTAAACTTGTATATAAGGGAGAAGCTAAAGCAGGAGGAGGTCTGTAGATAATATTTAGGCAACACTGGTAATTAGACTGACCTTTGAAATCAATTAGGCAATATCTGAACTCTTCCTCATCCATTGGCTGTGCAATGCTGAGCATTTCCTAGAGTCAGTGTGTTCATTTTATTTTATGGGGCTCAAAACAGCCCCTTCATAGTGCATCCATGAAGATAGAATGATAAAATATACATATGAAAAGGACTTGGTTCTAGCTACCACTGGCTTCCTCCTTGCTCTCTTAAACCAAAGCTAAAAGGGACTGACTGGTAAACATAAGGGATTGTACAACTGATGCTAAATGAGTGTTGCTTTGTTTCACCCACTCTCCTTGAGACCAACTCTTCCCTCCTCCAATAATGTCTCCATTGTGAACAACCTGCCTCAATCCACAAGAAATTAGAAAACACTCTCATTTGGGTGAACTAGTTGCAGCTGCTAACACAACGGCAGAAACAAGGTGCTATATATGCCCAAAGTTGATTAGCATTGCCGAGACTCATTATTCTGATCAGCTAGAAGCAATTTACAATCATCTTTAAGCAAGTGCACATCATTTTCATAATTGACTTGCAGGAGCTTTGACACAACAACTCATTGTAGCTGCCAATCACTGTCAAAGGACAGAGGAAGGAGTCTTTGTGGAGAGCAAAGCTAGAGTAGTGCCTGGCCACACTGGGCAGTGGACAAGGTGGCTAAGCATCCTTTTCCATGTTGCTATATTCCAGGCCTTAGGACAGAATCTCTTCTATAGGGAGAAAAGGACCAGAGAGAAGATGGTATTCAGTGGCTCTACTGCCTTGTTAAAAGAAACTTAGAGTAAGATTGACAGGTTTCAGCCATATCTAAGCCTTCCCTTAGCCTTACTTTTTATTATTTTTGTTATCTTCCCTCCCCTTATATAACCATTCTAATCACTGCTAGATATAGTGAAAAAAGTTGGCTTGCAAATGGATTTTTTCTTTCAAAGAATTATACATTTTGGGGTGACCCCAAGTATACTGTGTAGCATCTAGATAGAGAGAGATTTCATCTTTTCTAAAACAAATAAGACTAAGGATATTTATTTAAAATTTGCACACTCAATCCAATATTTATTTAAATGGTTATGAATGAGAGTATTCTCTAATTTTTGTAACCACATTACCCTAAGAAAGTGAGGACAAGAACTAAAATAAATGGCCTTAAAAATATCAAGGAACAAAAACAATTGAAAGACAATCAAAACAGCAAACAATTGGTATTAAGCGTTAGTTAATAAAACCAAGTTTATTATTAGTTTGTTTCTTGGTAAAATGAAATTAACAATATTTTCACACATATTATAAGAAACACTACAAAGGCACTTGGAAAAGTGCAAAGTTGGGAATGCAATACAATGTATAAAAAAGCAGGAGGCTTAATGACCAAGTTGGATTGGATTCTAATTCTACCAAAAGTAAACAGTGATGATTAAATCACATATTATTGTATATGATGTGCAATATGATGCATAATACCCAAAGCACATGTGCAGACACAATTCTATGTATGCTCAATAAAGAGTACTTGATTAATTTATCATAGATCAATGCAAATATAAGGGGATAGCTGCTTTTTATGGTCTATGGGGTAAATTTTAGAATGAGTGGATTATTTGAAAAAACAATTTGAATGAACTATCAAATTCATCTGTGTTTTCAGTCATATAATTTGAGCTGAAAAATATTTACTGAGTAATTTTACACAGGCCCACGTAGGTCTGTGTAAATAATGCATAATACTGGGATGACCAATGACAATACCACAACATATCTAGAGGATGCATTTCACATGGAAAGTGAATCAAAGATGTTTAGAATGTGTTGGGCTGCAAGATTGAGCCTCTGTGTATGAGCACTTAAAGATGGCAGTGATCCAATGTAAGCCATATTCCATGTTCTCCTTTATCTAGATTATAAACATTGAAAAACGACTTAATTTTCTATTCAGTAAAGTCATTAACCATGGTTTTGGGTTTTTTAAAGATTTTATTTATTTATTAGAGAGAGTGTGAGAGAGCACAAGCAGGGGGGAAGGGCAGAGCGTGGGAGAAATGAAGGTTCCCTATTGAGCAGGGAGCCCAATGTGGGGCTCAATCTCAGAACCTGGGATCATTACCTGAGTGGGAGGCAGATGCTTAACTGACTGAGCCACCTGCTTGCCCTTCATTAATCATGTTTTTACAGAGACTGTACAGCTGATCAGTAACACAAAATGAAAATATCCTAGATTATAGTTACACGAGGGCAGAAAACATCATTCTTCTTGTCACTTACCTTGAGGGTCACATGTAGAGCTTTGCACATGAGAAGTTCTCAGTAACTATTTCTGAATGCATTAAAAAAAATCAACTTCCTAAAATTTAGAGCATTGTATAAATTGTACTTCCATATCCTTGGCTTGCATCTTTTGACCATCATTTATCACAGATTAATGTATTGCTTTTTTTTATGAAACTGTCAGTATCTCTTAGTATCTAGCAGAGGCTGAGAGAATAGAAGCTTTATTTACATCCCTCTCTTCCTCAGAATCCAGTTCAATGATAGATGACAACAATTGGTACTCTTGTTGATATCTATCATTTCCTTCTGGTACATTTTTAGAGTTTCCTAAGTGCCCTTAATATTTTGAATTTTCACTGAGATGTGTGCATGTGTTCACTTAACACTACTTGAAATACTGTAGATCTCTAGACAATCTCTGGATTCATGTTTTTCATAACTTCTAGAAAATTCTCAGCCATTATTTCTTCAAATATTGATTCCCTTCCATTTTTTCTATCCTTCCCTTTAGAACTCCTAGTAGCTGGATGAAGAAATTACGTATCTGTCCTCCACAGCTCCTAACTTTTCTTTTATTCTTTCCACTTTGTTTCTTTGTACTGTTATCTGGAAGAATACTTCTTAATCTTTCAGTGCATTAATAGCTGAGTCAAGTCCACTTTTGGGCAATTTTATTATTTTATAGCTGTGATATTTTTCAATTCTGAGATATCTAATTGTTTTTGTTCTATATGTGTTCTTTTATGTCTATTCTTATAAGGTGAGTTTTTCGTTATGCATCTGATGATATTAAAAATAGCTATCCCCTTTTCTAGTTATATTTCAGATCTTGTCACATTTACCCTTTCTGAATTTTACATTATCAAATTTTTGGTATATTCAACATTTTCCTCTAACCTGTTATTTTTCTCATCGACGTTTAAAAATACTCAAGTTTTTCCATCTTGAAAAATAAATCTCCTTCAGCCACACTCTTCAGCCGACCCTGAATTCTTTCTTATATACCAAAGGCATTGAACCGATTTTCCTATATTTATACTTTATGGTTCTTCTTCCTTTATTCATTTCAATATGGTTTCTATATCATCAATTACCTAATAATGATAAAGAGAATGAATTTTGTTGTTATTGTTCTCATTTTACCTTTCTTTCATGCACATTAATCACTGTTATAACTCCCTTTTTTTAGCTTCTATGATACTACTGCTGGTTTTACTGCCATCTTTTGGAATCTCCTTTTCAGTCCTCTCTGAATGCTTATATTCATTTACTCAGCCATTGGATATGTTGGGATTTCTCAGGGTTTTGTCCTCTTCTCAAGCTCTAATTTTGTCCTCTAGCATCTAAATTATGCATCTGGATTTGATGACTTCCCACACACAGATGAATTCTGAGTTTGTATCTGAAACCCAGAACTCTCTTCTGAGCTCTAGGCTTCTATCTAGAACTACCTTAGCATCTCACTTTGATATTTGAAAAGCACTTCAAACTCAACAATATCTAAAACTCAACATCTGATCTCCCCGTAATCTAGGTTAAATGATAAGTTTTAGAGGCATCATCTTTTTTCTCTATCTTTTTCATCCTTTATTTCATTTAAGTTGTCATTATTTCTCACCTGGAGAATTGTACTAGGTTTCTAATCAATGCTCCCTCCATTTTGCCCTCTTCCAGTCTATTCTCCACAGTTTAGACAGGGAGATTTTTTTCAATATACAAATAACATCATTCCTTCATTTAAACAGAAGGCTTCCATTGTTTTTTGTGTATAACCCCAAAATCTTCAATATGATTCACAATGTCCTCTGTGGTTTAGTACTATTTACTGTATCAGCCTCATCCAGCACTGTGATCTCACTTCCTATGAACTCTGGACACACTAGCTTTCTTTTAGTCCTTAGACTGTATTCTTTTATCTCTGTTGTAAGACTTTTGTATGTTTTTTTTTCCCTGCCTGAAATTTTCTTTCCAGTCGTCCATATTTAGTTAATACCTAAAATCCATCACATCTCTGATTATTTCTGCAGGCTAAGTTTCCCTCACCCCTAGACCACTAGGAGCCTCTGTTAAACTCTCATACTACAACATGCCTTTTCTACATGGTAGATTCAATTCACCACAATGAATTAAATTCACCACAATTTAAATTGTATATTTGCTTTGTGTGATTGATTAATGACTATCTGCACATCTAGGTTATAAACTGCTTATCCTGACCATATTCTGGCTCAGCCTTTTGAGCAATGAGGATACACTAAAAAATAGTTTTTAAAAAATGATGGAAAATATTTGAATGAAGCGTTTGATAGGTTCAGTGTTAGCTGTAGTAGTTGATTACTTTTAGTTTCCATTTGTTGTCACAAATTATTTTTAGTTTTGGATAGACTAGAAGATATTTTAGGATCTCTACGCATATCAGCAGAAAAGAAATGATACATTAAAATTAACTAATTTGAAGAATGTTTAATAAGAAACAACTTACCAAGGTGTGGAATGGGTACAGGAAAATCACAAGAGTCACTATTGTGCTTCCTAGCTAATAACAGCAATAAGAGTGAATGGCAGAGGGAGAATCACTTTCCTTCCTCTCTTCAGTATCCTGCCTGTATTCTTCTTTGGCTAAAGCCACCCAGAAGCCAGAAGAAAAGAGATGCTGTTGTTATAGTTTGTACAGATTAGCTTCTTTGATCTGAAGGTAGGGAGGAATTTAAAGAAACAAAAATATCTAGCACATCATGAAAAGCTGATTATACCTGGAAGAACAAAGTCACTTATTTATTTACTGGTTCATTCATTTTTACTTATTTCTGTAGTAAAAGGCTGCATTGCTTTCTGTCAATACTTTAATAGGTAATGTTTCCCTTTGTGAACTGAGGTCTCCAAAAGTAAATGTGAAAGATGGAAAAAATGTCAAGGAATCCTGCCAACTAAACCTTTCAAAGTAGGTATGGCCAAAGTCAGTAAGACAACTGTCTGGCCTTGTTTTCTATAATCTATGCATGGGTTGGATGACTTAGCTCTTTCTCTATCATCATCTTGTTTGTCAGAGAACTCTTTCCTCATTTCAGCAGTGAGGAGATAAGCATAGAGAGGAAGAGGAAGGTTTGTTTTGTCTCTTTCTTCACTATTCTCATATTTTATTTATTTATTACTATTTTTAAGATTTTATTTATCTATTTATGAGACACACAGAGAGAGAGAGAGAGAGAGGCAGAGACACAGGAAGAGGGAGAAGCAGGCTCCATGCAGGGAGCCCCGATGTGGGACTCAATCCTGGGTCTCCAGGATCAGGCCCTGGGCTGAAGGTGGTGCTAAACCACTGAGCCACCCAGGGTGTCCGCTATTCTCATATTTTAGTTAAAATTGGTTTTCTCTCAAGTGCCAGTTGTTTTCTAAAACACTGCTATGCTTGGTCTTTTAATCCAAATGATGTTGAAACAGACTTTATAGATAACATCCTCTCTTCTTCTTTCTGGAAATGTATAAAGGAAATGTATTAATACAAACCAAAATAGCTGGATGCAACATTTTATTTTTTTAAAGGCCAAATATCTCAAAATTACCCTCAGATTAAGTTCATAATTATTTCCCATGGTCATACTATAAACTTAATAAAAAAATGGCAATAAGATTAATATACATTTCCTCGTACATATTTTGCTTCTTTAAATTGTGCCCCACTGACAACCAATTTCATACAATGAACAGAAAAAAATCAGTTAACAATTTTGAAGATTGAACGAATCTTGGATTCCCCTTACCTAGCTACATATCCAGTGTTGTCTTTTCTTCTTTAATCCATCCAATCTTGATACTTGTCATGATGACATTACACTCAGAAGCAGTTCATTCCAACCTGGAATATTTCGCATTTTGTGTTCTTCCTTTCTTTCTTCATCTTATTGTATCCAGAATGATACAGTCACTATTTATTAAACGATTACTGTGGGTTGGTTGACTATGGTAAGTGTTTTGCAAATGTTACCTTGTTTAACCCTCACAATGTCCCATTAAGTAGGAGTGGTAGATTAATGATCATATTTAATGACCAATCCCTATGACACACCCTCTGCAATTTAACTGTTCTGGCCCTATCATCCAGAGATGAAGACTCTTTCCCCATCTTCTTAAATCTGGACTAATCCCATATTTTCCTTTGAAAGATATGTGAAGAAGTGACACTATGTGTATTTTGTATTTGAGGTCTCTAAAGCCTCTGAAGGATCTTCCTTTGCTCTATTAGAATCTTGTCTTGAAGTCATCAAATAAAAAAAGAATCTACATTATTGGAGAATGAGAGGCCCCGGGCACAAGGAGAAGATCCCAGGTACCTCACCCAATAGTCAGCACATTATCAAATATTAAGTGAATCCATTGAAGACATTCCAGCCTCGCTGATGCTTGGCTGAATGTAGCCATGTGTGGTCATGTGTGGAAGTCCAGGCAAAAATAGCAGAGTTTACATACAGAATTCAGAGAAATAATATATGATTATTGTTTCAAGCCGCTAAGTTTTGGTGCAATTGTTTTTGTTTCTTTGCTTGTTTTTGGTTTTTGTTTTACATAACAAAGGCTAATTTAATTGATAGGTATTATAATTTTCTTTTATTTATAAGTGAGGAGTGTGGGCAGGAAAATATTTATATATAGTTCAAAATATCATACACATTCCATGATGAATTCAATCCTTTCTGAATCTAAATTCTATACTTGAAGATGCAATGATATACTGCCTCTCTAATTCTATTTCATTTTTTTTTTAAGTTTTACTTCCAATTATTTGAAGGTGGTAACTATGCTGTACAAAGTCCTTTGTACAAAGTCCTTTCCTGAACTAGTTATCCCATTTTCTTTTTACTTTCTTCATGTAGCAGTACTTTTCAGGTTTTATTTTAGTTTTTTTTTTTTTTAAGGATTTTATTTGTTTGAGAATGAGCGAGAGCATGTGTGTGCAGGGATGGAGGAGGGGGTAAAAGGAGAGAAAAAAAATCTCATCAGACTTCCTGCTGAGCATAGAGCCTGATGCAGGGCTGGATCTCATAACCCTGAGACCATGACCTGAGCCAAAATCCAGATTCGGAGACCTAACCAACTGAGTCCCCCAGGTGCCCCTAGTACTTTTCAGTCTTATTGGAATGATTCATTCTCATTCAAAGACCTAACAACTTATCCATCTCTGTCCAAATGGGAGGTGTCTAATAACTACATTCTAAGTGGACATGGACTATAATAGAGTAGAGCAGTGTTTGCCAATTTTTGGTCTATAGACCAGATTTAGCCTGGTTTTATATGGCTCATGAGCTTAGAATGGTTTTTACATTTTTAAACAGCTGAAAAAAAATTTTTAAAAGAGTATTTCAGACAATTACATGAAATTAAAATTCAGGGTATATAAAAATTTTATCGGAACCCAATTATTCATTTGTTTACCTATTACCTATAGTAGCTTTCCCATCACAACAGAGGAATTTAGTAGTTGTGATAAAGAAGAACTTATGGACTACAAAGATGAGAATTTGACTATTTAGCTCTTTCAGAAAAGTTCATTGAGCCTTGAAATAGGCAACTACAATCTCCTTCACTTTGGATGCTCCACTTCTCTTATTTCATCCTTTATAATAATATAAAGGATAATTTTTATAAGGAGTAATGCCACTATTTTGAATGATATTGTACCATATAAAACTGTTTTCACTTATGTTTCTAAAGCCACAATTCCTCCATTTTTTCATTGATCTTTGGCACCAAAATGCATGCTATTACATTTAGTTACATTAAATTTCATTTTATAAGTCATACCATCATTTCAGTCTTTAAATATCTTACTGGACATTAATTCTGTCCTCTAACATATTCAACCTTTCCCCAAGGTGATCATAAGTACAAACTTAGGAAATATAATTGGAATGTCTTAGATGAAATGATAGAATAAGTGTGGAACAGAAGTGAGACATGTAACACAACACTAGAAATTTCCCTCCAATCTGAATCCTCATCCCTTACCTAAAATATTCTTATCAGTAACCCCACATGTTTTGACCAAGTTTTGTCCCCAAGGTCATTATTCAATACCATATTCATTTATTCAGCACAAGTAGATTGCACCCCAACCATGTCCTGGGCTTGGTGCTGGGGAAACAATGGTGCAGAGAACATAAAGGCATCTGCCTATTAGAACTTTTAGCCTCATCAGTTTCATAAGCAAATAATCTCAAAATATGTGATTACAAACTATAATGACTGTTATGATTAAAAATGCCCTGAATTACTAGAGTGTTTCTATATAGGTATATAACACCTGGCTAAAATCACCCTATCTCCTTAAGCAATGTCTTCGATAACCCTATGAAAGAAGGAACTGAGGTGAGGTTAGCATGACTAGGTTTGCCTTTGGTAAATCAATGCTAGTACCTAGTGATCAGGGTTTTCCTGAAATAAGAGTCTGAACCTTCCATGTGTTTACAAATCACTTGAGGGATCTTGTTAAAATGGAGATTCTGGTTCAGTAGTTCTGGGCTAAAGCCTGAAATTCAGGATCGCTAACAAGCTCTGAGCAATGGCAGGCTGCTGTTCTACCCACCTCACTCTGAATAACAAGGCCTCAGTAGACACTGATAACCTAGATCTTTAACAATCTGTTCTTGTCCTAAAAGGGCAGACCATTTTAGAGAGGCATTACAGAAATTTTTGAGCAGAGTAAGGCAAAATAGCCTGGTGGAAACCACAATCTCTGGAGTCACACAGATGTGAATTTATACACATACCTACCTTGATAATTATGTGAGCTCAATCTGTGTCCTCCCCTCACTGTACCTCAACTTTTTCAGTGAAAATGGAAATGATAGCTTGCTAGAGGGTTATTGAGAAGAATAACCTTGAAACAGTAGGCTTTAAACAAATGCTACAAACAAATGATACCTTTTATTGTGTTTATTAAAAGAGTAATATGAACAGAACTGTACCTTGAGGAAACTAGTCAGAGAGCAAGATGCAGTTTGATTTGGAATGCGGAGAAACTGGGGGCACTGGGATAAATCAAATGTCACTTCAACTAATATTTAATGAGCATATACTACATGTTAGAAACTGTGCCAAATGCTAAGAATATAAAGATGAATCAGGATGCCTGGGTGGCTCAGCAGTTGGGCATCTGCCTTCAGCTCAGAGCGTTATCCCACGGTCTGGGGATCGAGTCCCACATCAGGCTCCCTACATGGAACCTGCTTCTCCCTCTGCCTCTGTCTCTGCCTCTCTCTCTCTCTCTCTCTGTGTCTCTCATGAATAAATAAAATCTAAAAACAAAAGATGAATTAAGCAGAGTTTTCAGGATTCATTCAGGAAGATCTATTAGCAAACAGCCATAGATACAGGCATTTCATGAAACTGGATCCACTGATTCATTTGACAAATGCCAGGGAAGTAGCAATTGTGATGACAAGATGGAAATAGGTTTGTTATATATATATATATATATATATATATATATATATATATATATATATATATAGTGGTTAAAGTAATAGGATAGGATATTATTATCCTGTAATAGTGGTTATATATATAATATATATATATATAATATATATATAGTGGTTATATATAATAGTGGTTAAAGTAATAGGATAGGATATTATTATAAGAAAAAGAAAGGTGTTAATGATAGTTCTGAGGCCTTAAGACTTGAGAGGATGGAGGTCTCATTAATAGAAATAAGCAACATGAAAAATATCAGGTAAGGGAGAAATAAAATTGAGTTTCCTTTTGCACATATTGAGTTGAAGAGGTGTCAGGTCATCTCAGTGCAGATGAATTCAAAGACATTTTGAAATAGAATCACCATGGGTAGTAATATGCGTAGTTGAAGCTCATTTACAGAATTCAAGGAAAATGAACGTGCACTTTCTGGTTATTTTTGTAACAATATGATTTGGATCACATGTTTGTGTATCTACAGTGCATTTACAGATATAGAGAAAGGAGTGTGTGTTTATGTTTGATGTTTACCCTACATCAGCAGTTCAAAAAAATTACTACACTGTTTCTACTCTATTAATGACAGTCTGAATTTGGAAGGCTTGATAAGTTGTTTACAAGGAAGTTCAGAGGGAGAAATCAGTGCATGTTTGCAGAATATTGTGAAAACATTTTTCTCAGGATGTGTTGCTGGAAATGGCAATTAGTCAATGTAGGGAAACTGATGTATCGTTAGACATTAAGTCACACTAAAACAAACACCCAGACCAATGCAGTTAAGCTTCCAAAAGAATTAATGAAATTATGTTGATACATAAAAAAGTTTCACACAATTTACATTTGTTACCCATGAATTCTCATTAGAATTTTTGGAATAAGCCAAAAGGGAAGCTTTCATATTGATATTTTATGAACAAATACAGTGAGGAATGGGGAAATGAGGGGTTTAGAGACTCACAGACAAATAGAATGAATGAGTGTCTGAAAGTTTTATGTAAATGTCTGCTGAAAGTTAGGCTTTGTGCTAGGAACCTTCACACTGGCTCTTTTGTTTTGTCCTTATGGTAATCCCGTGTGTGCACTAAGTATGACAATATTCTCATCATCTTGTAGATGAGATAATGCAGTAGCACAGAATGAACATAATTTCATCAAGATCATGCAGGTGCCTTATGTAGCATTTGTGGGTTGCCTTCACTCCTCCCTCTCACCTTGACAATGGCTGCAATTTCTGTTTAGGGGTCGACATGATTTCAGAGAAGCTGAATTCATTCCTGGCTCCATAGATGGAACATGAGAACTAAACTAAGCCCATCAGGGTACTGTTTTATCTGCAGAGCTAAGTTTATGGATGGGCATTATCATCTAAGTTCCTCCAACCAGAGAATCTAAGAATCTAAGAACTTGAACTGAGAATGCTGAGGTCAATGCCACACTCTTATGCTGGTTGTATAAACAGAAAGGTGCTGGCAGCCATTTGAGGACCAATGAGTCTCAAAGTGAAGCAGGCAGATGGAGAGAGGGAAGGAAGTTTGGTCCCTGGTTAAGCTGCTGGACCAAACCTTGCATATTTTTGGAGATTGGAGGGATTTTGGACATTTTAATTCTTTGGACCCATAATTAAACCTCCAGCAACTAACCAAATTTGAGGCTTCCACTTAGGGCAACAAACATTCTAACTAACATAGAAATCACCTAGACCAACAACCCCTCTTCACAAGAAATAGGTTATGAAGCTGAAAGAAGGAAATTAATTTTATTTTCTTTCTTTCCTTTTTTTAAGATAGCATAGCTAACTCAAGACTAAGACACATCTAACATTCAGGATTCTGCATGCCCATTCTAGCAATCTTTTCAATACAACCAGCTCAATCACCAAGGTACACAGTGAGGAAGGCAAAGGTCTAGATACTTAGAATTTATCACTTCTAAAAGAACTGTGGTTAAATACAGACTGTTTTAAATATCCAAGGAAAAAAATATCAACAGAGAAAAAATACATTACAGAATGAATATTTTCATTTTTTATTAGGAGATGTTTTTACTACTTTGAAAATTCTTTGAAGCTGGATACTTTGACTTATGTACTTCTTCATATCTCTTACTGTGCCAAGCACCACATTGGTCATATTAGGTATTCAAATAAGTCTTTGTTTAATATCTGTCTTCCTCACTATGTTATATATTGTGACAGCAGGAATCATGACTGCTTATTTCAAACTTGCATTTCTAGTGCTTTTCACAGGCTCTGCTGCATAATAGATTCTAAATAAACATAGGCATGTGTTAATGATATTGAATGTTGTCACTCTATGTGCTTGCACCCAAGATTCAAGGACAACACACCAATAGTCACAGAAGGTGGCCCATTTACATAGCCTATCTAGAATAGCACTGTCCAAAAGAAATGCAACCTAATTCACAAATGTGAGGTGTGTATGTAATTTTAAATATCCTAGTAGCCATGTTAAAAAATAATTAAAAGTAAACCATTGAAATTAATTTTTATATAACCCAATATAGTCTAAATATTATCATTTAATATATAATCAAGTTTTTAAATATTTTATTTAAATTCAATTTGCCAACATATAGTATAATACCTAGTGCTTATCACATTACATGCCCTCCTTAATGCTCCTACCCACCTGCCCTTCAGCAACCCTTTGTTTTTTTCCCAGAGTGAGGTGTCTCTCATAGTTTGTCTTCCTCTCTAATTTTTCCCCACTCAGTTTCCCTTTTTTCCTTTATGATCTCTTTCACTATTTCTTATATTCCACTTATAAGTGAAACCATATGATAATAAGACAAATGTTAATAAGATGGTTTACATTTTTCTTTTTTACTAAATTTTCAAAACTTGATATACATCTCATCCTAACATTGTATCAGACTAGCCACATTTCAGGTGATTAGTTGCCACATATTGATAAATGTGGACTTATATTAATTCAGATTTAGGCATAATCTATGTTTAGGACATTAAATAAAAACAATCACCCACCAAGTGATAAACTGTGATGAGATTTTATATGAAAAAGTCAGAAATTTATATTAAAAATGCATAGTATCATTACAATATAAATAAATTTGGTAGTGTTACTTTGGAGTCTCTAAAAGTAGTCCTTGTCTCACCAAAGCTATTCCTTCATAATGTCTAAACATTAAGATATTAGTATCATTATGGAACAAGCGTTTGGTTAACACTCATTATTACTGTCTTTCCAGTTTTTGTTTTTAAGTCATGTAACCCTAACCCAAAAATATTATGTCATGGAATAAATAAGTCTAGTTAGAAATGTTAAAAACAGGGCAAGGCCCAATATGGAATCACATATGCCAAGCCCCAGAATCATTACTTAACCTAATTACAGTTTCAGCCTCCCCCAGGAATGGAGCCTTAAGTCGATTAAAATTAACTGTTCAACACATGATAAACCCCTGTTATCCCCTAAAAAATGGTGACCTTGCCACCTTAGCTCTTTGTTAGTATAATTCCCTTGTCCCACTCCTTCTGCATGAAAGTGTTTCATTTTATACAACTGTTGGGTGTTCCTTTCTACTTACTAGATAGAATGCTCTCTGATTCATGAACCATTGAATAAAGCCCATAGATCTTTAAAATTTACTAAGTTAAGTTTTGTTTTTTGACAGAAATAGTCTTAATATCTTACATATATTTAAATGGCTTGTGTAAAACCTTGTACGTATGATTTCTAATAGTAGGTTTGAGGATTCATAATAAATCCTTTAAAATATATTCCAGAAAGTCAGTTTATTATTGCATAATTATATACTAAATATTATGTAGTATATGTTATGTTGTATATATTATATAATTATTGTACAGCTTAAATCAAATTTCTGTTAGCTTCTACTCATTCAATAACCATGTACTGAATATGTGAAGTAACACGTAGTTGCTAGGGTTATAGAGACGAGTAATTATTCCTTGCCTTCAAGTAGGTCACAGTCACAACAAATAGCCAGATGGATTTGTGAGAAGATTTTTGGTTGTTTGTTTGTGATTTTGACTGAGGCTAACACAGGACACATTGGGGTTACACAGGAGTCAGTTGTGGTTTTACCTGGTGGTAGGCCCAGAAGGTAGGAACAACTTCTCATGGAGGAGAAGAGCTTAAAATGATTCTGAGAAGTGGAGAGCCACTAGGACCTAGAGAACTAAGTTTACTCTACCGCTAAGAGCTGTAGTGGAGGATTACAAGGAGAGAAAGGGGTGGCCTATGCCTAGGTGGGGGTAGCAGCATGGGAACCCACGCTGCAAAAGGCACAGAGGGAAGTTCTGGGCTTGGGGGAGACTTAGCCAAATGCAAAAGGCCAAAGTTGCTGCAATTTACATATTTCCATTTTGAGACTCCCCCCAACCCTTTTAACCCATATGGTTTTGATAATTATTTTTAAATGGAAATTCAGATAGCAGCAGGCAGTAAGTATTTGAAATAGGACTTCACATTGGGAGACTCTGTGGGGCACTTGGCAAATTTTATTTCCTTCTCCCAATAAACCAGAGGGAAAAGCTGCCATTTCTAATTCTAATTGCAGGAGCTCTACTCTCACTCTGACCATCATTCTTAAAGAGGTAGGTAAAAGGAGGGCTGCTCACTCCCTCTTCCATGATTCTCTCCACCCCCAAGAAAAATAAACACTTTTAAAGACAGAATTGACCTATATGTAAACAAACACAGGGCATAAGAGTACAGGGCCCCAGGGAGTCAGTCATTTGGACTAGTACAACAGCACCCTCTGATTAGTGGCTAATCCAAAAGAAAGGGTGGCTATTAAATGGCACAGCACTTGGCTAATTGTCCCAAGTCAATTATTAGCCTACTGTAGTGGTTTCCAAATACTGATCCACAAGAAAATTTTCAGAAATATGAAGAAAATAAATTTTAGAATGATGTGGTGTGTGTGTGTGTGTGTGTGTGTGTGTGTGTCTCTGTGTGTGTGTGTGTGAGAGACAGAGAGAGATTTCCAACTATACTTTCTTGGAAATGACTACTTTTGTTCTATATGTATGTCTATGCTAATTTTTTTATTAAAACTCCATCTTTTTTTTAAATGGGATTTCTAATAGATATTTTTTAAAAATATCATTACTCTTTAAAATGCAATGTATGATAAATCTCTATTTTAAAAAAATTGCTTTACTCATCTGTGAAATCCAAAAAAAATGAGCACTGGTACAGCAAAAAAAATGGGCTTGAGAATCAATCTGTTAAAAAGCAAAATTCAACTGAGAACATTTTAAGGATCTTATTGGCTTCTTTCAATGATTCATGAAACAGGCAGCATTCATCTATCACACCGAACGGGCCTCTAAGTTGCTATACAAAATAAAAGCCTTTTGTAGGGAGAAGGGAGCAGGAATATAGAAATTACAGTAGGCAAAAAGCTATCTGATTATGTAAGGTTACTTTCCTTAAGGGAACTGGAGAGGTCACCAGACAGATTACCTAACTAATGCTAATCAGGTGATCCTTGATTATCTGGTTTAAGGTGCCATTTCTGGGAGAGCTGAAACAGTAATTATGTCTTGGTTTTGTAACATGGGGCTGAGCATAAGCAACTCCATTTTAGGTCTGTTGTCTTGTTTTTAACAACCCAATATAGCATTAAACAATTGCTTGACTAATTACTAAGTGATGATTTTGGAGAAATTATTTAGTTTCTCTCAGCTTTGGTTTATCGTTTAGAGTTTATTGTTTATTTAATAGGGGCAATGTGAAAATTAAAAACTAGCATATACATAAAATGTTTTAGAATTAATTTTCCTTCTTTTTTCACTCTTTTCTACCTGGCTAATGGCTGTATACGGATCAGAAAGGATCTGAAAATTAGGTTTAATAGATTCATATATCCTCTCATATGTACCACCCTCTCCATACACAAAATAAGTTAGACGTCATTTGATCTCTGTATTTATGGAATCACTAATTTTAGTGTTTTTAGATCATCTGTTCATTAGATCATCATCCACATCATCTGTGATAGAATTCTCTGTATCTTCAACAAAGAAGATGATGCCTATGTCAGGACAGCTGGCATTTAAATAACCATCAGCAGTATAGGAAGAAGGAACACAAGTATCTATTCCAGCTCTATCATCATTTCCTTCTTTTACACACAGAAGGTTCATACCTGAAGTTTCACTAGAACATACATCTTGATCAAGCTATCATTCTGAGTCCAAACACATCTAAGGACAATATTAAGTAATAATGTGGACTTTACCCAAATAAAAGTAAGGGTCTCTAAAAGTCAGTGGCAGTGAAAGTAGAAGAAAAGGAACACAATGAACAAACACTGAAGATATAAGGCAAAGTA
Organism: Vulpes vulpes; assembly: GCF_048418805.1. Classification (NCBI taxonomy): domain Eukaryota; kingdom Metazoa; phylum Chordata; class Mammalia; order Carnivora; family Canidae; genus Vulpes; species Vulpes vulpes. Next base: position 31,786,139 of record NC_132790.1, read on the forward strand.
AATTCTTGCTTAGACTTCATCTCGTATATACATTAGTAGTAGCACTTTTTTTTTAAGTGACTTTTCTTCCCTTTTACTTAGAGTAAATTTACTCTAAGTAAATAGAGTATATTCAAGATAAATGTCCATACATGCATTTACCAAGACATTAGATAATAATCACATAAAGAATAGTATTTAGAATCAATACAGGATTTTTAAAAAGGGTTAGAAAGACCTAAATAATTATGACAATTAATAATATTGACTCAAAAGGCCAACTAGTTAATTTTTTTAATGTGCACAATAACAAAGTCCTAAATTTCAAATATGCTGGATTAAATGCAGACTATCTATAGAGTGTGTTATTCAGTGATCAACCTGCAGCCGCTTATACAACATAAACTGACATTAGTTCAAGTAATTAATAAAATAAAAGCAAAGAAACAACAACAAGCTCAAACAAAACTGCCTATAACATGAAAATGAAACTTTAGGTGGCTATTGAGCAAATAATATTTTAAATTACGTTATAAAACAATCTGACTCAATTCCCATTAAATATGTATGCACTAAGCACTAGCATCCCAAAAGTTTGGGGTAGGGGAAGAAGGGTATGTGGTGGCGTAGTGTTTAGAATATTGTATTATAAATTTGAATCCTCATTCTGGCTCTTAGCTGATTTGCTTTGAACAAGTAACAATTTCTTTAAATATCCTTTTCCTGAACTAAAAAATAGAGATAATAATACCTATTTTACAAATTTATTTTGATAATATAGAGATGCACATGAAAAGACCTGACTTTTCTTTTATACCTATTAAGTCTTTATATTAAATGTCCTCTTTCCTCCTGCCTATGGGGAAATAAGATACAGTAGGAAAGTATGGTCCTGAAACCAGAGAATCCCACCCTGCCATGTATTGTAACTTTAGTTCTCTTACTTTCAGTCCATTTATTAGTAAAATGTAAATAATACCAATCATATAGTGCTGTTATAAAAACAGAGTTCAAAAGTGATTAGCAAATGTTATTATTTATGCTGTTTGCTTTTTATCCTTTTTTCTCTCTGAAGAATAACAATTTTATTTGCAGCATCCTAAGCCACATTCAACTCACTTTTTAGCCCTGTGCAATGCTATAATAAAAGGAGAGCTTTCTTACTCACAGCTTCAAACCTCCTTAGGTATGTAGACATGTCAACTTTACCACTGATCTCTCTTATTCCCAGAGATAAATGTATTTCAAGTAATCTGTGGCCTAACTGATGTCACAATAATGGAGTGCCAGCAGGATTTTTTTTTAATGGATTTGGTGTGGATATAAACTTTGACTATCCAATAAATCCAGCAAAATCTCACATAGTCAAGAAGGATGCATCTGTGGTACTAACAGTCATGGTACTAGCAGTGGTACTAGTAGTGGTCATGATAGTGATGACAGTGGTGATACAGATGATAGTTTCAGTGTTGATGGAGGTATGATAGGGATGGTGGCAGTTGTTTTCATGATAGTGGAGCTTGTAGTAAAAGTGGTAGCACTAGTAGTGAAGATGATGGTGACGGTAGTGATGATTGTGATGTTAGTACTGATGGTGATAATAGTGTTATTGATAGTGGTAGTGGCTGTAGTGATGGTGCAATTGATGGTGATTATGGAGATTATGGTGGACACTTTTGCATAGAGTTTTATAACTCATGTATTATTTTTACCTGAACTACCTTATTTAACACTGCATGTAATACTTGATTAACAATACTTTTATCTCTGTTTATAGACTATCAAAGTGAACTTCAAGGGGCAGTAAAGCTTAGTGATTAAGAATGAGGCCTTGGAGACAGAGAGTACTACTTTAGACTTCTAGCTGTTCCCCTTCCTAGCTATATAAATTGCATAGTCACCCTGTGTTTTGAGGCCAATTAACCTCATCTTTAAAATACAGACACTTGGGATCCCTGGGTGGCGCAGCGGTTTGGCGCCTGCCTTTGGCCCAGGGCGCGATCCTGGAGACCCAGGATCGAGTCCCACGTCGGGCTCCCGGTGCATGGAGCCTGCTTCTCCCTCTGCCTGTGTCTCTGCCTCTCTCTCTCTCTCTCTCTCTCTCTCTCTCTCTCACTGTGTCCCTATCATAAATTAAAAAAAAATAAATTAAAAAAAATACAGACACTAACCATATTCCATTAAGAATTGCCATGAGAATATTGGCGTGCCTGGGTGGCACAGCTGTTTATGCATCTTAGCTTCACCTCAGGTTGTGATCTCAGGATGGTAGCCCTCATTGGGCTCTATGCTTAGCCCAAAGCTTGAGATTTTCTCTCCCTTTCCCCCTCCACCCCCCGCCCCTTCTCCTGCTCGCTCTCTTTCTTTCAAATAAATAATTTTTGTAAAAAAGAATTGTCATGAGAATATTAAGATATTCCAGTTATTTTACAACTGTCATGAGATTTTGAGAGATTATATAAGTTAGATGAAACAACTCTTTTGTAATAATATGAAAATAAATTCTCACTTTGTAGTAGTCATGGTTTCCATTAAATATGTTTTTCCTTCGATGTGGATGGAAATGGAGGGTATTATGCTGAGAAGTCAATCAGAGAAGGACAATCATCATATGGTTTCACTCATACCAGAGAATATAAGAAATAGTGAAAGGGATGATAGGAGAAAGGACAGAAAATGAGTGGGAAAAATTAGAGAGTGACAAAACATGAGAGACTCCTAACTCTGGGAAACGAACAAGGGGTAGTGGAAGGGGAGGTGGGTGGGGGGATGGGGTGACTGAGTGTCGGGAACTGAGGATGGCACTTGACAGGATGAGCACTGGGTGTCATACTATATGCTGGCAAATCGAACTTCAATAAAAAATATATTTAAAAGATAGGTTTTTGTTTATTTTTCTTTTAATTTTTAAAAAAGATTTATTTATTTGAGATAGAAAGAGAGTGCACATGTGCATGAAAAGAGAAGAGGGGCAGATGGAAAGGGAGAAGCAGGATCTCTGCTGAGCAGGGAGTCTAAGATAAGGCTTTATCCCAGGGTCCTGTGATCATGACATGAGCCAAAGGCAGATGTTTAGCCAACTGAGCCACCCAGGTACCCCTAGGTTTTTGTTTATTATTCCTGAATTTTTTATTTGTTTTGTTTTTGTCTAGAGTAACTTGATAAGTACACAACTGATGAGCATTTAACTCTAAGGACTGAGGAGAGTAAACTTGTTTTGTGAAATACATGGAGAAGGGTTTAGCTATCCTTGGAAGAAAGAGGTTGCTAAAACAGAACAGGGGGAACAGAGAGAAGAAGAAGTAACAAAATGGAGATAGGCTGGAATTAGATGTGACACTGTAGGATAAATAATGACCACTCAAAGATGCCTGATTCAAATGTCTGGAACCTGTAAATGGTACCCAATAGGGAAAGGGGGGGAAAAGAGTCTTTGCAGATGTGATTAAATTAAGGATATTGGCATGGAGATAAATCCTAAATTATCTGCCTGGGCCCTAATGTCATCACAAATGTCATCACAGTGCCTAAGAACGAGGCAGAAGGAAATTAGACACACAGAGATGAATATGTAATATAATAATAGAAGTAGAGTTGGACTGATGTGGCCATAAGCAGAGGAATATCATCAGGAGCCACCAGAGGCTGAGAAAAGCAAGGAATGGATTTACCTTGAGGATTTACTGAGGCAATGTGGCCCTGCTGATACCTTGATTTTGGCTCAGTGATACTAATTTAGGATTTCTAGCTTTTATTTTATTATTTTTTTAAAGATTTTATTTATTCATTCATGAGAGACACAGAAAGAGAGAGAGCCAACGGTAGAAGGAGAAGCAGGCTCCATGCAGGAAGCCTGATGTGGGACTCGATCCCGGGTCTCCAGGATCACACCCTGGGCAGAAGGCAGGCACTAAACCACTGAGCCACCCAGGGATCCCCAGATTTCTAGCTTTTAAACCATGACATAGGGATGCCTGGGTGACTCAGTTGTTGAGTGTCTGCCTTTGACTCAGGTCATGATCCCAGGGTCCTGGGATCAATTCCCACATGGGGCTCCCCGCAGGGAGCCTGCTTCTCTCTCTGCCTATGTCTCTGCCTCTCTCACTCTGTGTCTCTCATGAATAAATAAATAAAATCTTTAAAAAAATAAAAAGTAAAAAATAAACCATGACATAATACATATCCATTGTTTTAAGCCACTAAGTTTGTGGTATTTTGTTGTAACAGACATAGAAAACTGATGTAAACAGTAAAAAATTTTTGGTGTTCATACAGAAAATTTTAGAAATAATATGTTTAATAGGGATTTTAATATTGTTTGCATTGCTTTACCATTATTCCTATTTCAGCATTCCCCTCCCTCAGAAACAAAACAAAACAAACAAAACAACAACAAAAACTTCAGTAAAGTCAATCGTGCCCACAGATATTTTACTCAAGTGGATTTGTGTTTCTGTTTTATACACAAAGGAATGCTAAGTTGCATAAGGACAAGGAATAGCATCACAGAGATGGAGTGTGGAAATGAGTCCAGGAAGCAGAGTGGCCATGAAGATGAAACAACAGAGAAGTTGAACAAACTTTGGGAGAAAATACTTGGTTTCCCATGATCTGTGAAATGAGAAGAGCTTAATTCAATAACTTGGGTGGTGGGGTCAACAGAGAAAGAATTCTCCTAAATGGTATATGGGATACATTATAATTACTGTTGTGTTATTTTTATTGCTGTTTGTCATAGCTCTGGCTGCTATAACAAATTACCATAGACTAGGTGGCATAAACAATACACATTTATTTCTCACTATTCTAAGGGACCTTAAAACGCTCAAAATCAACGTGCTGACAGATTTGGTTCATGATGAGGGCTCTCTTCCTGGCTTTCAGATGGCCACCTTCTTGCCATGTCTACTTTTGGCAGAAGGGCTCTGATGTCTCTTCCTTTTCCTTATAAGGAAATTAATCCCATTATGGGGGCTCTAATCTCATAACCTCATCTAAACCTAATTATTTCTCAAAGGCTCCACCTCCTAATACCATCATATAGAGATAGTTCTACTTTTCTTAAGTATTCAGAATATTCTAGAAACAAGTTTTTCCTGCTGACCATAAGTGACCTGGACAAATCACTACCTCTCTTTTGGGAATGTTTCAAGAATGAAGAACAGAAGCACAGGGAATCCCGTTGATTGAGTGAAAGCGAAGGAGCATTCACAGGTCATTAAAAGAGTATGGGCTTCAGACATCAATAATTATGGATTCTAGTCAGTTTTCAAAATTTGAGTGTGCTGACTTCCTGATGACTCTCACAGAAGGCAGCCATCACATTAAGAGGAAACTTGAACTGCAATCCCTCATTTTCTTTTCATTTTCATGAAAAAGTTAGCATAATGGGAACTGATAAGAGACCCAAATCACTGAAATATGAAAATCACAGAATTAGCATTTATCCAAATTCCTCAGCTGAACCTATCATAGAAAGAGCTTGTTTTAATCACATCAAGTTGCTGCTTTGTGAATGTGGAGTTTTTTATGAACTAAAACACCCCTTATTCTTCTAGGCAAAATTAATGGCTCTACCAAAGAATTAGATTAGTGAAGTATAGAGCCTTTGTAAAGCTCCAGGAAGACATCTTCAGCATTTTCAAGTTGTCACCCCATGAAACAGAAACATCAGTGCAAAATCCTTTGGAATTAATCAATCTAATAGTCACCTCCTTCATGTTTTCTATTTTCGGACTCAAAATTTAACTCTGTTCAAAAGTTAGTTTTGTTTAAGATCTGGAGCAGTTTGCATGACCACTGCTCTTTCTCCTAGATAACTTTATGAAACATAAAGGAAGTTCATGAATTATATCCATGTACCTTATGTCTGAAGGCCATCGTCACTTTGGGTTTGGCTTCGCCACTGAAGTTTCCAGAAGTTAGCTGTCAGAAGGTAGTCTGTTTTATTTTAGGTTTATTTCATTTTAGTCTTCAGTTATATATGTGAAGCTATAATATTTTCATGAAAAAAATCTTTATTATCTTGACTGTTTTTCTCCTCTACTATTTGTTGACTTACTAAGCAGTTCTTGCATTATCATGCAAATTTTCTTGGTCTCACTGAAAATTACATGTTCACTCTGATCTGAAGAATAAAAAACTTGGAAGTCAAGATAGTGAACTCCATGTAGTCATGACATATTAGTTTGTCAGAAATGAAAGTGCAATTCTGGTGTGTAAGCCACAGCATTATATAATATTATCTCTTCAGTGATTAATAATATGCCAGAGTAGGTCAGAACACCTCAACAGAGCAGAGTTTTAGATTCTCTTTCCATCACACCATGCTATGGACACCCCAGCTCCATCCTTATCAACAGACTCATGCATGCCACTCAAAAGTTCTGCATGTACTTTATTTCAACTTGCTTTTTTTCATTGAATACTGCATTGAAAATATATGTGCTACTGTTCTGCCACATACTTTGTCCCCTTCTTTGCCCCATAAACTCCATATTCTAAAATTCTCTATAATTATTCTCCAAGGTTAATTTTCAAATTCTAAATGTATCCATGTATATAAATGCAAGTAAAATCAATCTTCATTATTCATGGATTTGTTATTTGCAAATTTGCCCACTTCCTAAACTTTATCTCGAGCCCCCAAATCAACACTTGTGGGTTTTCATCATCTTTCCCATAAATGTGCAGAATGGTGAAAAATTTGAGTTGCTTGACAAGCAAGTTCTCACCTGAGGTCAAACAAAGCAATGCTCTTTCTTTTTCAGCACTTGCACTGTAAATATAGCAACATGCCACCGCGCCCCCCGCCCCCAGCCCCAGTATATTTACTGCCACTCTGTGTTTTCACTTTAGTGATTTTTTTCTGGTAATTTCACTATCTAAAATGGGCCCTGAGGGTAGTGCTATAGTGCTAAGTACATACTTCCTAAGTATAAGAAGACTATCATTTTCTTTGTGGACAAAACACATGTATCCAAGAAGCTCTGTTCAGCATCAGTTATAATGCTATCGGCCATGTGATCAATGTTAATTGGATCAGCAATATATGTTAAATGCAATATCTTTAAACAGAAACACACATAAAACAAGGTAATGTATTAATTGGTGACTAAAAAATGTGTGTAAACAGAAGCTTGTAGGCGCCAAAGCCTGTATTTCCTCTAGGAACAATGGTTCAGGATTCACTAATTTAGTGTTCATGGATATTTTGTAGAACATAACTACCACAAATAGTGGAATCAACTGTATTTATTTATAGTGGGAAATTTATCAGTTCTTTTTTTTTTGTTTTGTTTTTTTTTTTTTTTTTTATCAGTTCTTAAAATACACATATTAGTGTAGAATAGGGAGGAAACTGACCTAAGAGTCAGGAAGTATTTTAGCTCTAGATCATTAGATGTGAAGCTTTGTTCTTTAAGATTTCTGATTGATTTCTTAGGTGTGCAGAATGATTTGATATTTATCTATTTGTGTTCAAGTGAAGAGTCAGGCTTAGGGTTGCCCTACTCCTCTGCTATCTTATATCCTCCAGTCGAGGCTCATTAATCACTTGTACTCTGAGAATCAGGTATAATAACCCATTTATAAACATAATAAAACAGAAAGAAAATATATATACATACACATAATATGAAAAGAAATAGGGATTTATTTGTAATGATCATCTTCCCTTCCATTTTTACTTTCTCCTCTAGTGTGGAAAACTGTGTTTAAACTTGAGTTTAATAAATTATTGCCAATAATTTTTTGCTAAGTGGATCTGATAATATTATTTAGGTTGTTTGCATACAAAAGAACTTATTATTCAGAGGAATATACTTAAATGTTTACAGATAAATTGTTATGATGTTTGTTGAATGCTTCAAGATAATGTTCAGTGAGTAGGGACAAAACAACTTGATACCTATTGAAGCTGAATGATGGACATATGGGATTGCTATTCTCTTAGGTCTATTGTGCATACTTTTGACATTTTCTATAATAAAATGTTGCAAAGATAAGTAATAAAGTAAGAAGTACTATTCTTCTGTGCCAAGATCCATGCTTAGTTAGAACTTTATGTATGTTGTTTAATTCAACCTCTATAATGATTTTGTGTAGCAGATACATTTTTTATAGTTCTGCTCTCTCTATATATAGTTCTTTAAATTAAATAAATAAATATATATACCCCCAATTAATCAGTAATAGCAACTATACTCTAAACATTTAGTTTTCATTCTTAATTTTTTTTCTTATAATGTATTATATATGCGGCTTGTACAATGATAAATGAATGCCTTTTCCAATTTTTAAAAATTTCATTCTAATCTTATAGTGTAATACACATACATTTTGAATATATATATTCAGAGTCACTTGGTCTTTTGTGTCCAGTTATCAAAAGTCCCAATTCACAATTCTAGACTTAATATCTGAAAATGCAAATGACCAAAACAAACTTTGTTCAAGAGTTCTAGAACCCAGATCCAGATAGGGAAGACATAATTGGTCAAGAATGTAACAATTTTCTTTCTGAAATAAATTTCACACATCACTGAATTTAGAATTACAGTTTATTAGAGTTTGCAGTTCTAGATACACAATCTTCTTACATTTCAAGAAAATAAATCCCAGAGAAACAGAGTAGCGAAAAGTGGAGACCAGGTCTCTTATTTTCCAGACACATTGTCTTTCTATCACCTCACATAGATTCATTTACCCCATACTGAAAAATGTATCAGGAGTTCTAGACAAATTTTGCAAGAAAAAACAAATAAATGTGCATGAACACAGATGCACTACACACCAACACAAATTAATGTAAGATATTTAAATTAACTGAAATGTTCCTTACTTTAAACTCAGAGTAGGCATAGGTCAGGTAGAGATGATTTTATCTAAAGCTGTTTGCAAATCCATAATTAAATCCATGCACACTGGCAGTCACACAAAATATCACCCTGTGATGTTATACTTGGTTAAGGATTAATTAGATTAAAAGCTTCTGAGACTAATTCATTGAGATAAGAAATGATAATTTGGGAGTCTATAAAGCAGAATTATCCTTACCATATTGCTTTTCTAAAGCAAGTTTTAATTATCTCTATTTAGCCAAATGTAAAAGTATCTTTTTAGCTTAAAATATCTACTGAGGGAAGAAAAAATAAAACTCTATTGAGATGAAATATCTACTTAACACAGAAAAATATTCTACTATGCAATTAAAACATTAAATGCGAATAACATAAGTGAGAGGTACACCTAACAGATGCTGCGAGTCACTGTAACGCCCATGTCTATTTTCCAAAACTCAATCATCATTTACTAACTTAGATGAATATTTCTTTTCAGGGAATAAAAATAAAACCAAGACCAAAGCAATGCCAAAAACATAAAAATGCCTCAAAAACCATGTCTCTTTGCAATAAAGTGAACTGCTTTTAAAAATTATAGTGAGACAGTGTTAACCTACAATAAACTCTGTTGCACTTCAGCTTTTAGAGTTATATATTCTGCTCTATACTTAAGTTACAGGAGCTTCAAAAATAGCACACAGATAAGAACTAGTAGAGAACTGGCTTAGTAATAAAATTCAATAAAAAAATTAAAAAGAAAATTATACTTGGAGGTCTAATAAGTGATAAAGACAAGATTTTAGGCAATCAGGAAAGAACAGAATTGTCAATGTATGGATTCATGCAAATTTGAAGAAAATCGACTTGAATTCATACCATACATCATCATACATTTTGAATACAAATATACATGTAAAAAAAGTAAAGCCTTCAGATACTTTAGAATATATAGAAATTGTACTCCTACAATATTAAGGGTGAGGAGGTCAGTTATAAGGAACATACCAAAGGGAAAAAGACAAACAACACAGGAAAATACTGATTGATCTTACTGTTTAATATGGGCACAACTCTCACATTCAAAAGTTTTGGAAATAAAACTGAAACTTACAAAATGAAAAAAATTTCATCACATGTAATAATTTTTTATGTGACTAACACACAAAAATTCCTAAAAATCATAGAGAATCTTTATATTCTCATAGAAGTACAGGCAAAGATGTGGAAAAGTAATTTGTAAACCAAGAATTATTAATGGCCAATAAACATTACACAATACATCATTTTGATCATAAAAATATAGATAAAAAATTAAATATGATTTCTACCTATAAAATTGAAAAGATAAAAAGAAAACACAGAATATTAAGGAGTATCATATTCTCATATATAGCCAATGGAAGTTCGAACTGATCCAGTATTTCTGGATAAAACATAATCAGAATATATGAAAAATACAATGTATAGCAATGTCAGTGTAGATTTTTTTCCAAAAAAAAATCAAACTTATAATAATAATAAAAAAACCCACTAACATCTAACATTCTTCCTTTGTGTCATGCACCATCCTTAGTATTTTCCCTACATTAACTCGTTTAATCACTTCCACAAGCCTGTAACGTAAGTTCTATCACTATCATCCCATTTTACAAATAAGAAAGGGTATAAGAAACCAGATCATGGTCTGCTCTTTTTCTTCCTTTTCTATTTATAGCCCTAGCCTCTCTATTGTTCTGATTATGCACAATGGAGGATACTCAGCTAATATTCATAAACTTCATAAAATTTTAGCAAGATATATACATAAATGTATATGCATAAATGTCCATGTGTGTATATATTTACATCATATTTATACATACATTATATATGCACACATATAGATTTGTTCATTTGAGTTTTATATAAGGGGAGTTTCCAGGTGGAAATAGATTCATGTATGTGAGATATTTTCTACTATATGTATATATACTAATTGTATGAATATTTTTGGTTTTCATGACATTCTTAGAACCAAAGAAACAAACATGCCTACTAGTTGTAAGATTTACCTAAGTTCTATCTTTTATACCTGTATTTGTTTTTTCTCCTATACAGTGGTATGCTGAAACCAACTAGCACCAACTTGTGAAAATCAGTTAATTTTTGCTAAATTTTGCAAGCCATTATTTCACATCGAGTTACATAAATTTAAAATCAAATATAGTGATAAATACTCAAAACTCATCATTCCATAATAATTTTACTACAATTTACTATTATCTATGTTCTAGAAGTTATTTACATTTATTGTTTCTGTGTAATGGACATAGTATAAAATAGGACGACTTAATTGTTTCACTTTTTCATTATTTATTAATATAAACAGAATGTTAACTAACAATTCTGTCTGAACTAAACTCATTTTCAACACTATATATTGTCTATAAATATAGGCATTTGGCAAATGTCAAAGAAAGTGTTCTGTAAAAATCAATGGTTATGTGAAATATACAATAAAGAATATTGTATATGAAGCTATTTTTTTATAAACTGGCATTGTATATAACAGTGAAATAATAATAAACATCTATATTTTTCTCTAGTAAACTGGTTATTAAAATTTATAAGCACAGCATTGCAGCATTCTGCATTTATAAGCACAGTGAGTTCTAGAACTCACTAAAAATTGTCTCAAATTTCTTTTGTTTTTTCATTTTTTAAATGTATTTTGAAGTGTTTACATTTATTTAAGTGCAAGTTATTCTTGCCATGAATATGAAAATTTGGAACACATTTTAAAAAATATTTATAATATTTTATTATTTGGAGTGTCTTCTTTCATTTATGCATTACTTCAAAATTAAGATACACTATGAACGGTGTTTTGAATTTCAACAATATATCATGAACAGTTCTCTATGTTATTAACTATTCTTTTAAAACATTCTTTAATAAAAAAATTCTTTAATGGAGGATTACTCTTTCATACTATAGATTTATTCATAATTTATTCTACCAATTTCAAATCGATACTGTTAAACAGGCAACCCGTATATTTTAAGTTTAGAATTTTTTTTTAAAGATTTTATTTATTTATTCATGAGAGACACACACAGAGAGAGAGAGAGAGAGAGAGAGAGAGAGGCAGAGAAACAGGCAGAGGGAGAGGCAGGCTCCACGCAGGGAGCCCGACGTGGGACTTGATCCTGGGTCTCCAGGGTGACACCCTGGGCTGAAGGTGACACTAAACCGCTGAGCTACCCTTCTCTTAAGTGTAGAATTTATGGTAACATTTGTAATCTCTCATTAACCAAAGACATGACCATTCAGGTCAAAGATGTTTGAAATCCATACATGAAGGCTGATAGCTACATAAAATTATAGTAATTATAATTAGATGAATTGCTTGATGTTATTGCAGTTCTGTACTTTATCTTGAATATTTTGTACTTGTGTTCATTTTTAGTGTTTTCTCACTTGAAACCATCAAAAGACAATTCATTTTAGTTTGGCACAATTACTAATAAATAACAATGAAAGTAAAAGTAACATCTGTACTTTCAACATGAAAGTGTCTTCATTATTAGCAGGGTGCAAGCATTGTCATTTCTGATTTTCAGAACTTGAGACAGAGTACCATGGGCTTCTTGATGAACATGAGGTTCATAAAAGTTCATGCCAAAGCATCACCATAAACCTCACATACAGATTTCTCGATGTGAAAAAACTAAATATTTAATCGGGGATAAGAGGATCAACTGAAACAATAAAAAACAACAACAGATTGGTGTTAGTTCTTTTTACACACTGATGACTTCTTGGGCTGAGGCTCAATGACATTGCTAGATACAGCTTCTCAGATACCAGCAATGCCTGCCTTACTCCTTATCCTTTCCTAGGATAACCTCACTTATTTTTCAAATGTCAACTAACCTGCATCTTCTCTTGGAAGTCATCCCCTGCCATTCTGTATACCTAAGCACATAGACACAGACACAAGTGAATGTGTGCATGGACACACACACACACACACACACACACACACACACATACACTGGAGCGGTGGGGGCAGGGAGGTCTTGTCCTCTACAAAACTTTTCCAGAGCACCTTGTTATGGATTGAATCATGTCTCCCAAAAAGATAGGCTTGTGTTCTAATACAAATGTGATCTCATCTGGGAATAGTTTTTGCAGATGTAATCAAATTAAGATGAACTCACACCAATTAAAAATGGGCCCTAATCCAATGACTACCATCCATTGAAAAAGAAAGAAATTTAAACAGACACACAGGGAGATCATTACATGACGACAGAGAAAAAGAAATGATGCATCTATTAGTCAACCAGCACCAAGGGCTATCGGCAACTCCCAGAAGCTAGGAAGATTCAAAGAACAATCCTCCCCTAGAGCCTTCAGAAGGACACCTTGCTACACCTTGATGTCAAGATTCTAGCCTCTGAAATTCTGAGAAGATAAATTTCTTTTGTTCTAAGTCATCCATCTTTTGGTACTTTTTGATAAGGCAGCCCTATGAAACTAATATATCCCTAACACTTTCTTCCTCATTCATTCATTCAAGCAAATTTTACTAAATGCTGACTCCATGCCAGGTAGTATACTTGCTTGCTTTCCTCCTATTCCTCTGACAATCAGTATAGCCCCTCAGAAGAGGAGCTTTATTATTACATTCTCCAGAGCCTACACAATTTCACACACAGAAGAGGTTGCTAATAAATAACTGTTGATTAAATGATTAAATGCCACTCTTGATCTTTCACAGGGAGCTTCTTTTTAACATTACTTTTATCTTCCTAGTAAAGAGTGGTGTCCAAAGAGAACTGAGGGCTGAGAGATAAAGGAGCTGTATTTTAATGACAATCACAAAACTATCCAAAGTAAACAACAGAATATGTGCATTTTAAACAAACGGATCTTAGAAATTTTTTTGTTGCTGTTATTATCATCAACTATGCAAATAAAATGCCATTTCTCTTTGATTGTCTAAATGTTCTTTACTTCATCAACATAAAAACAGCCAAATGGACTTTCACTGAACTTGAAGGGTATGTTTGGGAAGGCATGAGAAAAATTATAGCATAATAGACAAACTCTGAAGTCAAAATGCCTGAGTTTCAATTCCTGCTTAGCCCTCCTTAAGGTATAACCTTAAAGAAACATTCAGTCTCTCAAGGTCTGTAGCTTCTCGTCTATAAAATGTGATTAATGAGGATACATTACATATGAAGCACACGTGAGGATTCAAAGAAATACTATATGTTTAACCTAGTGTTTTAAACATAGTGAATACGCCAAGTTAATTTGCTTTAGTTCTATTGTATTACTCTCATTATTAATAAAGCTGCTATGTTTTTGTGCAAGTCCTTTAGAAATCCTTACTCAGTAGGTTAAAAAATACATTGATCTTAGAAGAAGAAATCACTTATTTATTTACATATGCTATGCATATGATAATTTCAAAAATAAGGACCCAAAGAAAGATTGCTTTTTCCTTCAAAAAGGCAGTCAATCTAGCTAAGTATCTGGATCATCATTCAAAGAACTTTTTTTAAGTGTGAAGTCTCCAGTACATTGAGGCACATCACCACAGCAAGTGGTTGTCCATGTGAATACACAGATGAATCAGAGAGAATTGCCTATAAATAATTCATGGTTATACAGGAAGATAGAGATACAATTGCAGAATTCATTGACTCCCTATTTTCCATGGAAAACTACTGTAACACCTTGGCTAAGTACACAACACACTTTATGTTCTCATTTCCCACTTATTGGTATATATAGAATTATAGCTCCCACATTATGCTTCATTTTTTTGTTGGTTCTGCTTTCCATATGCTTTATTCTCTCCTTTGTTCCTTTCTTTAGATGGACTCTTTATAACATTTCATTTTTTTCTTTCTCTCAGTTGGAATACTATAGCTTCTATTTCTATTATTTTTGAGATTAACTTTTATATTTTTAACATGCATATTTTAAGTTTAATATTGGTAGCTGCAACACCCCCTGGAAAAAGTGAAGGATGTGATAATACTTCAATACAATTATTGCTATGTCCTTCATTTTAGGTATTCACTTCCTTGGTTCTACATTTCTGTCCCCACCCAATGAATTTTTTTAATATAATTTTATACAGTCAATTTCAATTAAGTACTTACTTTCTTAGCTCATAATTTCCATTTGCATCTCGTATGCTTTCCTGGAATTATTAATCTAGAATACATTCATTAAATTGTAAATAAAATATAGCCTTTAGAAATGCATTTATTGAAGTATGGTAGGTGGGAAACACTGTTTTTGTTTGCCCACAATAATTTTGATTCTATTCTTATTCTTGAATAGTATTGTGAATACCCCCCCCCACACACACACACCTTGGAGCACTTTGAAGATCCCACTTTCCTCTTCTGTTCCATTGTGAATGGGGAAGTTAAATTTAAGACTATCATATTATCTTAAGTGATCTGACTCTTCTCTTGATTACTTTTAATATATTTTATTTATCCTTTGTATATTACAGCTTTCCTACAATGCTCCCTGTTGTGCATTTCTTTTATTCCACTTATGATTTATTTGACTTCCTAGAGGTCAAAATTCATGTCTTTAAGCACTTTTGAAAATGATCCATCATTAACATTTTAAGCTATTACCTCGCTTCCACTCTCTCTATTCCTCACTTCTGGAATCCCAATAAAATATTATGTTAGATCATCTCTTTCTGTCCTGCATGTCTCTTAACCATTCTTTCTCAGTCTCTCTAAATTTGATCTTTGTGCTACATTCTGTGTGATTCTCTTCAATCTGTCTTCTGTATTTCCTAAATCTCCTTTCCGTTTTTTTTTTTCTTTTTTCTATTCTGCTTTTACCCATCCAGTTCGATAATCTTTTTCGTTGTTGTTTATGCTGACTCTTGCTTTTTTAAAAACTTCCTTCTGTTTTGTAATTTGTATTGTGCATTTTTATTCACATTTGTGGTCCATTTGCCAAAAAGGAAAAAAAAATCTGTAGAAATAAGATAAAATTATTTCCCTCTAGATAAACTTTACTTTTGTTGGTTGCCCTCATAGGTTTCCAAACTGGACAACTCTTATTTGATTTACCAGCTTATAATTTGGAGGTTTCAGAAGTACTGTAAATTTGAACACTAAATGTGAATCAGGTCACAATTTCTCATGGGAATTAAAAACCAAACCAAACAAAAAATTTTCCAGAGCCCAAAGACATAAAAGTTTATTTTGTTTCCTTTTGCTGATTCAACAGTTACGCATCCACTTACAATATCTAGGACTGTCTTAAAGATTAAGTGATAAAATGATAAAAAAAATCTTGATAATACTAATGGTTATAGTAGTAGCAATAATAATCATAAGACTTGTTATGATTAAATCAGAAAAGTAGGTAATTTTTATTCTTTGTATAGTTATGTACAAAGTTTTGCATATTTTAGACATTCAGTACTTTTTTGGCAAAACAATGAGAAATCAGATGTATAAATTATAAATTTATAAATGTCTAAATGCAGTGATTTTTAAAGTATTTCTAGCTGCACAGGTGTTTTTTTCTGTGTACGTGTGTGTATGTTTCCCCCAAAATCACCCATTGGATAACCCCCTCAAGGTGGAAAAGTAAAGTATGTTTTTGTATTCCTAGAGGAGGTCAACATATTAGTATTTACCACATTACTTTCATTCACTGGGAGATGTAAGGGAGATAATTGCATAAGAGAAGACAAAGTCTCTGAATTGAGGAGAATTACGCTAAAGGAATGAGTGGAATGCAAAATACTTACATTTTAACATTAGGACCTATATGAATGAGAACCTTCTTTTAACCTAACCAATAAAGACTTTTTGGGAGCACATGAAATTTCTGCGGTATTAAAACAACTCCCATAACAATTTCCTATCAGTTATGAACTTATCTCTAAAAAATATAGACTAGCTTGATGCATATTAAATTCTTAGGTTACATTTGTGAATATTTCTATTTTCAACTGTAAATAAGAAATGCATCAATTTCTTCTAGATTGCCTAATTTATTGGCATATAGCTGCTCACAATATGTTTTTAAAATCGTTTGTATTTCCTTGGTATTGGTGGTGATCTCTCCTTTCTCATTCATGATTTTTTAAATTTGAGTCTTTTCTCTCTTCTTTTTAATAAGGCTGGCTAATGGTTTATCAATCTTATTAATTCTTTCAAAGAACCAACGCCTGGTTCTGTTGATCTGTTCCACAGTTCTTCTGGTCTCGATTTCATCGAGTTCTGCTCGAATCTTTAACTCTCTTCTGCTGGGTGTAGGTTTGATTTGCTGTTCTTTCTCCAGCTCAGGTGCAAGGTAAACTTTTGTATTTGAGTTCTTTCCAGTTTTTTGAGGGAGGCTTGTATTGCAATGTATTTCCCCCTCAGGACTGCTTTTGCTGCATCCCAAAGATTTTGAATGGAGGTATCTTCATTCTCATTAGTTTCCATGAATCTTTTTAATTCTTCTCTAATTTCCTGGTTGACCCTTTCATCTTTTAGCAGGGTGGTCTTTAACCTCTACGTGTTTGAATTCCTTCCAAATTTCTTCCTGTGATTTAGTTCTAGTTTCAAGGCATTATGGTCTGAAAATATGCAGGGAACAATCCCAATCTTTTGGTATCGGTTAAGACCTGATTTGTGACCCAGTATGTGGTCAATTCCGGAGAAAGTTCCATGTGCACTTGAGAAAAATGTGCATTCAATTGTGTTTGGATGTAAAGTTCTGTAAATATCTGTGAAATCCATCTGGCCCAGTTTATCATTTAAAGGTCTTGTTTCTTTGGAGATGTTGTGCTTAGAAGATCTGTCAATTACAGAAAGTGTCATGTTCAAGTCTCCCACTATTAGTGTATTATTATCTAAGTAGGTCTTAACTTTGGTTATTAATTGATTGATATACTTGGCAGCTCCCACATTCGGGGCATAAATATTCATGATTGTTAGGTCCTCTTGTTGGACAGATGCTTTAAGTATGATATAGTGTCCCTCTTCATCTCTTACTCTAATCTTTGGGATAAACTTTAATTAATCTGATATGAGATTGCTACCCCTGCTTTCATTTGGGGACCATTTGAATGGTAAATGGTACTCCAATCTTTTATTTTCAGGATATAGGTGTCCTTAGGTCTAAAATGAGTCTCTTGTAGACAGCAAATAGATGGGTCCTCCTTTTTTATCCAGGCTGAAACTCTGTGCCTTTTGATGGGATTATTAAGCCCATTCTGATATTGTACATAGAAAACCCAAAAGACTCCACCCCAAGATTGCTAGAACTCATACAGCAATTCTGCAGTGTGGCAGGATATAAAATCAATGCCCAGAAATCAGTGGCATTTCTATACACTAACAATGAGACTGAAGAAAGAGAAATTAAGGAGTCAATCCCATTTACATTTGCACCCAAAACCATAAGATACCTAGGAATAAACCTAACCAAAGAGGTAAAGGATCTATACCCTCAAAACTACAGAACACTTCTGAAAGAAATTGAGGAAGACACAAAGAGATGGAAAAAATATTCCATGCTCATGGATTGGAAGAATTAATATTGTGAAAATGTCAAAGCTACCCAGAGCAATTTACACACTTAATGCAATCCCTATCAGAATACCATGGACTTTCTTCAGAGACTTGGAACAAATCATCTTAAGATTTGTGTGGAATCAGAAAAGTCCCCGAATAGCCAGGGGAATATTAAAAAAGAAAACCACAGCTGGGGGCATCACAATGCCAGATTTCAGGTTGTACTACAAAGCTGTGGTCATCAAGACAGTGTGGTACCGGCACAAAAACAGACACATAGATCAATGGAACAGAATAGAGAATCCAGAAATAGACTCTCAACTCTATGGTCAACTAATATTCGACAAAGCAGGAAAGACTATCCACTGGAAAAAAATACAGTCTCTTCAATAATGGTGCAGGGAAAATTGGACAGCCATGTGCTGAAGAATGAAACTAGACCATTCTCTTACACCATACAGAAAGATAAACTCAAAATGGATAAAAGATCTCAATGTGAGACAAGATTCCATCAAAATCCTAGAGGAGAACACAGGCAACACCCTTTTTGAACTTGGCCACAGCAACTTCTTGCAAGATACATTCGTGAAGGCAAGGGAAACAAAAGCAAAAATGCACTATTGGGACTTCATCAAGATAAGAAGCTTCTGCACAGCAAAAGAAACAGTCAACAAAGCAAAAGACACCCTACAGAATGGGAGAAGATATTTGCAAATGACACATCAGATAAAGGGCTAGTATCCAAGATCAATAAAGAACTTCTTAAACTCAACAGCAAAGAAACAAACAATCCAATCATGAAATGGGCAAAAGACATGAAGAGAAATCTCACAGAGGAAGACATACACATGGCCAACAAGCACAAGAGAAAATGCTCCGCCTCACTGGCCATCAGGGAAATACAAATCATAACCACAATGAGATACCACCTCACACCAGTGAGAATGGTGAACATTAACAAGGCAGGAAACCACAAATGTTGGACACGATGTGGAGAAAGGAGAACCCTCCTGCACTGTTGGTGGGAATGTGAACTGGTGCAGCCACTCTGGAAAACTGTGTGGAGGCTCATCAAAGAGTTAAAAATAGACCTGCCCTACGACCCAGCAATTGCACTGCTGGAGATTTACCCCAAAGATACAGATGCAGTGAAACGCCAGGACACCTGCACCCCGATGTTTATAGCAGCAATGTCCACAATAGCCAAACTGTGGAAGGAGCCTCGGTGTCCATCGAAAGATGAAAGGATAAAGATGCTGTGGTATATGTATACAATGGAATATTTTCAGCCATTAGAAATGACAAATACCCACCATTTGCTTCATGGATGGAACTGGAGGATATTATGCTGAGTAAAGTAAGTCAATCGAAGAAGGACAAATATTATATGGTCTCATTCATTTGGTGAATATAAAAAATAGTAACAGGGAATAAATGGGAAAGGAGAGAAAATGAGTGAAAATATCAGTGAGGGTGACAGAACATGAGAGTCTCCTAACTCTGGGAAATGAACAAGGGGTGGTGGAAAGGGAGGTGGGGGGGGGGTTGGGGTGACTGGGTGACGGGCACTGAGGGGGGCACTTGGTGGGATGAGCACTGGGTGATATGCTATATGTTGGAAAATTGAACTCCAATAAATATAATAATAATAATAAAAAGAATTCCAAAATCATATGTTCACATCTGTTTGGAGTATATTTGTTTTTATAGTGGAGGTGTCATTTGTATAACTGTATTTCTTTTGCCCCCTAAATTCAGTTAATTTTTATATTAAAAGCATCACCACCACCATTTTTGCAACATTGCTTCAAGGCTCACAAGGTAACTTTCTTGCTAATCTCTTGGTTATTTACTAAGTACAAGGTGTTCTCTTGTTTTACCCTCACAAAACTCTTGAGTAGGCATCACTACTAATTTTCTTCTTTTTATTTCATTTTATTTTATTCGATAAGGGCTTCTGATCCAAAGAACATAGGGTAGTACCCCAAAGAAACACAACTCCTGGTTCATTGTTGACCTCTAGGTATCTTTCATCCCAAAACCTTATACAAATTTGTCAAATGAAATCTTACGAGACTTATAGGTAGTAAACAATCGGTCTGAAGGGAATTGGCATTAAAGTTGATGCAATATATTTCTATTATAAATCAATTTCCTTGGACTGCTTGGTACAACTGTGACTGAGAATATAAGATCCTAAAATAGATGTTTATGTTTTATAGAAAGAAAATCAGCCTCCCCAAAGTTGTCCTTATCTCTCCTGAAAGATTTTAAACTTCCCTACTTCTCTAGTGCAATATTTTTCGTAAGTCAGGTAATTATCTTTTAACTCCACTATGTTTAAATGCATATCAATGAGTTGGATCAATGTAGTCATAATTGGCAGAATGGGTTTTTCTCGTTTGCCTTTTCTTATCAACCCACTCTATGTTTAGCAGACAGGTTCAAATATGTTTGTCTCTCTTTGTTGACATCCCTCCCTTATTTCCACTGCAATGTATCCTACATCAGGAGTTTAAAAGTAACTTACTCTCTTCTTGCATTAATCCTAAATGAATTCATAAAAGGTTGTCCATCCCATATCAGCAGCCCTTGACTTTTAGTGGATGGGGATTAGGTATCTGTTGAAAAGAAGGAAATTCCCCTGTAGAGTGAGCCTTGGGGCTTCCTATTTTTAGGCTAGTGATTCTTTAAATATGTCATGACTGAATATGTAATTAGTTCACACAAACTTAGATTTTACCTAACATTAAATATTTATAGTTTTCCATTAACCTGGTCTAAACTGATGGAGACAGACTTGATGAGACTACCTCAAACACCATCCCTCAACTACTTTCAATGCTTTATTAATTTCTCTTTTGAAATATAGTTCTGATTCTCATACTTACCTGCTCCCAAACCTCTCATGGTTCCCTGTTAATGAGAACCAGATGCTTAAAGACACGCTGTATCATCCCCAAACCTCCCCAGCAAGTAAAGGCCACTGAAATTCTATATAGAAAAATAGACAGTATGAAAAATTTTAACGTCATCAAGATATGAGCTCATGCACTTTTCCCTCTCACATCTATATATAACCTACAAAATTATTCTAGAAACTCAGAAATCATGTTGAAATAAAATGTTGCATTTCTCTCCTCTGCCTCTGTTGCCACTACCAGTGTTTTTGTCATTGTTGTTGTTGTTTTTAAATATTTTATTTATTTATTCATGAGAGGTACAGAGAGACATGCAGAGACATAGGCAGAGGGAGAAGCAGGCTCCTGCAGGACTCCATTCCAGGACCCCTGGATCATGACCTGAGCCAAAGGCAGACACTCAATCACTGAGCCACCCAGGTACCCACGACTACCAGTGTTTTAATTCAAGACCTCATCATATCTCATTTGGGCTATTTCAGGACCAACCTAATGCACTTACCTATAGCTTACTGCTTTAGCACCAGTTCATCTTTTACACTCTAGCCATTGGGATCTTCATAGCAGAAAATATGTATCATGTCCTTCCCCTCCATATCCTGGCTGTTAGTCCATCTAAGAGCTGGCAGGTACCTGTATCTTCAGTGCCTGGCACGCTCCTCCTCTACTCTCATGCTCCTGCTGTGCCAAACCTCATTAGGCAACCTGGTTACTGACCTCACTGCTCTTTCATGTGTGTAGAACAATCCCGTCTGCTTGTTCACCAAGAAAACTCCTATTTATTGTTCAAAGTCTTCTCTGACTGTTACCTCATCTTTGAAGTTTTCATTATTGTCTTTGTCAAAACTGAATTAGTCATCCCTTTCTCTGAACTATTCTATATTTTGAATGTAATTTTTACTGCTCATATCTCACTGTAACTTGTGGCATTAGGATTATTGCCAATTATTAGTCTAATTTTTCCATCTTGTAACTCATCAAGGCAAGAAAAATCAAAAGATTTTTCTGAGTTCTACTATATATCAGAACTTGTAATGGGGAGAGAACATAAATAGACAAAGCCCCTGCCCTTTTTGACATGATTGATTAGTGGCTGTATCACTCTTCTTTGCTACTGTGAGACAGAGAAAGTACCAAGATATAGTTGTTAAATAAACAAATGGGGAAACCATCTTGTGAAATAAATGGACATGGTATCAACCATGAAAAGAATTCAATCTCATTTTTTGAAACCAACTTAATTATTTTTTATTGGAGTTGGCCAGTGTTTTCAGAAGCAGAATAGCAAAGGATGTCAATGCTGTCTTCAAGCCAAACTACTAAAGGAGAGATAATCACCCATCTGAAGACTATAATGTGTTCTTAGATATAAAAGGCAGATAGGAAGACATGCCTCAGGGTATCTTACCCATTCTGTATGGAGCTCTCCAGAGGTGAGTTCACATAACTCTACAGACTCTATTATAGCCATGTCTAGACTTGCCTTGAATAGCTCCAATAACAGCAAATCCCTCACCTCCCATCACAAGTTGTTCCATTAACAATTGTAAATTTTTTAGCAACTGAGAAAAAATATTGCGTGTATATATAGAATTTCAGCAACAACTTGCTGTTTCACTTTTCTTGATAAGACTATTCTTTTTTTCTTCAAGTGGATTTCCAATATTCTAAAATACAAGGAAAAAACATATTTCTTCTGGTTTTTGTTGCTTGCTTGTTTGTTTTTGAGGGCGAGAATGTGTGTGAGCATGAGCAGGGGGGCAGAAGGACTGAGAATCCTAACCAGGCTCCACACTTGGCACTGAGCCCAATGTGGGCTTTGATCTCATGACTCTGAGATCATGACCTGAGCTGAAATTAAGAGTGGGACACTTAACCTATGGAGCCACCCAGATGCCCTTATATTTCTTCTGTTTTTAACAAAACAAGACTGTGGAGGAAGTAGAGCTCATCAAATCCAACATCATTGTTTTACAGATGGCATATTGGAGTCCAGGAAAGAAAATAACCTATTCAAAGTGAGCTAGGTATTCAATGGATAAGCCAGAACTAGAACCTAGATCTCTCCTATCTATCACATATCCTTTCCATTGTACTATATCCTCAAAGAGCTTAATCTGAGCAAGATTTCTTCTATTTTTTTGTCTCTCCTACATTTTATAATCTTCATAGCAAGAAATATAAAAATTACTTTATAATTGCTTTTTGACTAACCAAAATTCAATAGTGCTAATGTATTCTCTGCATTTCCCTTATCATCTGCCCCATTCCCCCCCTTCAGCTTGAACCAGGGACACTGTGATCACCAATAATAGCCCTTCCTGTTACCCTGAGAAGAGATTTTCTCTTTCTGTCTGGTTCCTGAGGGATTTGTGATGTGGACGCTGTCTGACAGTGGATTTGAAAGGACAGACTCTGAAAAGCAGAGTAGGGAAGAAATATTAAAGGAACACAATTACTCTAATGTCTAGGGTTCCAGAGAGAAGGGTAAGGACAGAGACTAGGAGAAGCCTTTTGACCCAGAGAAGGGAAACTTCTGGTAGTGGAGGGTGATTATGAAGAGGTATTAAGTGATGCTCCAGATGGTGCTGAATGTTTGTTTTAAAGAGGAAGAGGCATCTAGGATTATGGCTAAAATCCATACATTATCATCTAATGCAGAGTAATATTTTGTTATTGCTGTTATTATCATTAGACCTGTAGGAACTGTTTCAATAAATGTGTCCTGGTAACAAAATTTGTGGCTTTATTGGTGCTAAAGTAAATAAACAATGTAACAATTCTTGCACAAGTAGGTTTAAGTACATTTCTAGACCAGATTTTGTCAAACAATGGCTCAGTCTTAAATGACCTATGATCTTTTCTTTTTAAATGATTTCATTCATTTATTCATGAGAGACACAGGGAAAGAGAGAGAGAGAGATAGGCAGGGACACAGGCAGAGGGAGAAGCAGGTTCCATGCACGGAGCCCAACATGGGACTCAATCCTGGGACTCCAGGATCACACCCTGGGCAGAAGGCAGGCACCAAACCGCTGAGCCACCCAGGGATCCCCAAATGACCTATGATCTAAGAGCAGATTTGTACATGTTTATAAGTTTGCAACAACATCCAAAACAAAACATAATAGCTGTCAGGAAAATCCTAAAGTATTCACTCTCTGGCCCTTCACAGAAAATGACTGCTAACTCTTGCTCTAGACAAAGGGCAAAGTAGGTCCTCTCATATTCTTCTAAATATTTGGATTTCAAGTTATCCCTTGAAAAAGAGACAGAACCATTGTCAGATGAGGACCTTATGAATGCTCTGTAGAGGCTGACATACTAGGGAGAGAAGATGCAACATAAAATGTCTCACAAGTTCAGGAGTTAAAAAAAAAAAAAAACAAGTTCAGGAGTCATTTATTGAACAAGAAGCATGGTAAGATTCTGTTAATATCAGTATAAGGACCACCAAAACTTTGGAGTTAAAGTTAATATCTTTGAACAAGTCACATGACTTCAACAAACATCTGTTTCTTCATTCATAAAACAGAAATAAAATTGATAGCTCTTTTTCAATATCATGGTAAAAATTAAATTAAGTAACATATTACCTATCAATCTTTCATATTACCTAGCCCAGATGAAGAGATAAGTAAAAATAATTAAATTGTAGATATTTAATTTTTTCATGGGACTTAAAAAAAAAATCCAGTTCTTACAACTAGATTGCTGAGCAATTGACATCTTTCAGAGTCTTGTAAAAGCAAATGCTAAGCTATTTTAATGTACAGGAGACAGAAGACATTTAGTTTCCTCCCAAAGTAGGTTCAGATGCCCAGATAAATAGGAAGGCAATTACTATCCACTTATTCCTTTTCTATGGCAAAAAATAAAAGTCCTTCATCCATTTACCAAGAGCTCAGTTCTTTCTCAATTTGTCACCTTCAAATAATTATACAAATGACATACTTGGTTCTGTCATTGATCATAGAATTGCCCGCCTCTACATGAGCCTCAATGGTATTTCCTTAAACTCTTACATGACCACTAGGTATACTGTTCATATATGGCTGATTAGGCCTAGAGAATAGATATTACAGTTATCCTTGCATTTGAATGGGAAGGGACAATACAATTCCTAACTGGAACCAAGGACAGTATTAATTATAATTATTACTTCCATCATCATCAGTGTAAGTAGTAGAAGGATAAGTATATACTTGTTTTAAACACCTTGCTCTTCAATTCTTACTCACAGCTGCATTCCCTAATGTGCATGGAGTTCCCCAAAGGACAAGGGGTCTGTACGGGGTTAATATATCTGTAGTGTTAAATACTTGGTTAAAACAAATAAACAAACAAACAAACAAAACACAGAGAATACAACAAGCATAAAACTGAAGGATTAATAGTCTTCATTAAAAGCTTTATCAAAATCTCCCTCTGCCCTTCAAAATGTCTAGATACCATGAGCGGGGGTCATTTAGTAATTTTGTTTTTAATATATGTCCAAATGAATCTTAAACCAGCTATGTGGTAAGGATGATCTGGATATCTTAGCATTATCCCATTTCATTAATACCTGTATTTGAGGAAAAGCTGAAATAGGATTTGTTACGCCAAATGCCCTGACAGCATAACATTATTTATATGGGTAGGTATGGGTAAGTAAGTGAGTTAATGTTGCAGTATTTTTAAAAACCAGCTGTTCCCCAAGCAAGAAAATAACTGGCTGTCGTAAATGATCAATTGTATAAAAAGGTCCAAGCTTTGCAAATTTCTACACAAGATATTCAGAAAAGTTCTCCACCTACCTAAATAAGCTCATTCCAGGAACCAAATTGTGGGACTGAGAGCTTTGGTTTCATGTTCAGAGATGTGTTTGCCTTACCCCAGAGTGTCACTAAATTGGAAATGTCACAACCCTTGGGGGCACATGAAAAATGCATATTATTTCACATCTGTTTTTCACCTGATCCCAATGGACCTGATATTTCTCCAAATTGCTATGTGGAAAAACCAATTTAATTTGATTGAGGTATGAACAGAAACTTATAAGCAAAGTGGAACACTTGCTTTAAGGTTAAAATGGGAAACTTTGCTTTGTATTGTTATTGCTGAGAAATGCTTCTAAGAGTATTGTTCTCTTTTTTAAAAAACCTTCTTTACTTGTATTGATGCAACCCTGACTCCTCTCTGTAATATCTAGTTCAAGAAGCATTCCAAGATTGTGCCCCCAAATATGTCTTTTTCCCTTTTCTGAAAATTTTGTGCAGGTATAATCTACAAAGGTTGACGATGGAAAGATAGGAGTTTATTAGTGAATACACTGAGTTGAAGGCACAACTCTGTTCCTTGATAGTTGTGTGGCCCTGACTAAATTATTTAACTAATTTGATACTCAATTTCCTCATTTACAAAATGGGAATAATGAGTGTTCATAGAGATTAAATAAGGGATATAAACACTTTAGTAAATAGAAATGCCTAAGCAGACCCTAAGAAATGCTAATTCTATTCATTTCAAAATACAAATTAAAAATTTAATCTGGGACACCTGGCGGCTCAGCAGTTGAGCATTTGCCTTCAGCTCAGGTCATGATCCCGGTCCTGGGATCGAGTCCCACATCGGGCTCCCTGCATGGAGCCTGCTTCTCCCTCTGCCTATGTCTCTGCCTCTTCTCTCTGTGTCTCTCATGAATAAATAAATAAAATATTTAAAATAAATAAATTAATTAAAATAAAAAAATAAAAATCTAATCCATTGAATTAAGCCTCAGATGATGGAAAATAATGGCTCTTGGTCTTTTCCTGTGTGATAATTATGTGATTCCCTCTGGTAAACATTTCCTATATATTAGTACTCTTCATGCATCCTAAAGTTTAAAGAATCTGATAAACATGGTTTTGACTACCAAAACATCAAAAATCACCCCAAATGCAAAGAACAGAAAGCATACCAAGACTATGTTGAAGGGAAATGTTGGCATTCTAAAGGAAGATGGAATGTGTCCAATCCATCAACCCTCTGATCATTCCCACATTCACCCCCAACTCCCCAGGGGAAGGCGTCAGATTAGATTTAGCACAATTCATTCTGCAGAGGCACTGTGTGTGAGCTGATAAGCACACTGAGCAGCAAGAGAGCATTGTCTGCAGCTTTTCCCTAGGGCACTGGCTATTTATTTCACTTCTACCCCAATCAAGCAAAGACATTTACTAAATTTTGCTTGATGCTGTCACAGGATCCCTTTGAAAAGCACCATTTGCAGCAGGCTGGAAAGGCTGGCAAAGGAGGAGCCTCATGACTAGCTCACAGGGCTGTATTGGCACGCATTGGATTTCTTGGGGAAAATTATCCCTGCACTGGGCAATTAAAATCCATCTGGTTATTCTGCCAACTGAAGAATTCACTGAATTTAGAGCCAGCTACTATCAGGTGTGGATTTCTCAAATTTCCTTTGAATGAGATGTCGGGGACATTCATCCCACAATGATATGTCCCTTCTGAAATGTAGTTAAAAATACAGACTAGGATAAGAGGATCGTACAATCATAAAATAGTTTATCAGTTCATCACTGTTTTTGTACAGTTGCCTTGTTGACTCCTTTCTCATAATAATACTTTGAGTCCATAAGATAAGGACATAGCATTGCAAAAATTATAAATATAAGAAATAAGATCATAAATATTTATTAGTGCATTAAATAGTTAAGTTCAAGCAGTAGGTCTGATAGCTAGTGCAGTCTCAAAATAACATAAGTATAAATGATATTTCAGGATATATCTAACAATTTTAATGTGACATAAAATTATTTTTATTTCTATTAGTGGTAAAGTCAGGGGAATAGCTTACAACTAATGGATTTGCTGCACACATCTGTAAACCAAGGAAATATTTTAAAATCTCTAGTTAAAGATTAGTAAACTAGTGGATTTCTCCATTCATGTACACAGCCTTCAACTTATAAATATCTATTTAATGAAAAAAATTTGGTCTCAGAGTGAAAACATCTTAATTGGCAATCTAGTGCTGCCACATTCTAAACATATGATCCAAATAAGTTCTTTTAAAACTGTGAATCATAATTTCTTCAACTTTATTTACAAGGATTTAGTGAAAACTGAATGACATTATAATGGTGCCAGTAATATAATGATGTCTAATATTTATTGAGCACTTACCATGTATCGGACACTGTGCTAGTTGCTTTGCGGACATTAATTCAGGCAATACAGGGAAAAATTCTTCTATCTAAATACATATATAAAGTTCCTCAATGTGACTAGAAACCTTAGGATATCCATTTTAGCCTAGACTTTGCACAGGGAGAACCTTAAAGTCTGCAGAAATTCCTCCCAGTCACCAGCAGAAATTATACTTTTATATTGATATTATTTTAGCAGGGGAAAGGAACTGCACAAGATCTATTCCAAATTCCTCATTTTGTTAGATGGCACTCTGAGGAATGAAGGGATTTCCCACCAAAAAAAGTGCTCCCTTGAAATTCTCAGGCCCTTGTCTATAACTCCTTTCCAAATTTCTTTCTCAGTACAGTTTTACAATGATGGTAGTTAGGATAATCTTCAAAATATCTAAACACATTGGCATAGAATAGTCAAGAAGGACTCCTGACCATTGGGAAAGGATGCCAGTAGTAAGCAGGATACTTAATACGGTTAATAAATAATTTCAATAACATTTCCAAGGTTTTAAAGCATGGAAATAGAAGGAAATGCCTCATATTATCTTAATGTAGCATGCGAAACCCAACAATTGTTGGCTTATGGGATATTATTTCAGAAATATAGGTTTATGTCAATATTAATAAATATATTATAATTTATCATATTAATAAAATAAAAAACACACAGGCATTTCTCTTAATGGTAAAAAGTCCTTTGAAAACATTTATTAAAAAATAAGAAATATAAATATTTCACTGACATTATAAAGCATATCTATCTCAAATTCAAAGAAATCATACTTAAGAGAAACAGATGAAGAATCCTAAGGACCAATGATATGCATAACCACAATTTCTATTTAGTGTTTTTGAAAATATCAGTCAACAAATTAGAAAAATGGCAAAGAGCTATAGTATAAATTTGGAAGAAGCTAATAACATATGACTGTATACTTGGAAACTCAGAATGGTCTGAAAGAACTACTACCAATAATAAAATAACTTTTGTAACATTCTAGGCACAGATTTTTCATACATAAAATAACAGCCTTCATATATGCAAACAACATCCAGTTAAAGGTCACAATAAAATAAAAAATCTCATTCAGAACAGCAATAAAACAGATAAAATACTTAGAAATGAATCCAACAAGAAATGTCAAGATCTATACAAAGATAAATATTAAATGCTCCTGAGGTTCTCAAAGATGATTAGAACAGATGAAAAGGCATATAGAGAGTTTGAGTAGGAAGATTCAATATTATACTACTGTTGGTCTCCTAAGTTATTCTATTCATTCATCATGAGACAAATACCATTTAAACCCAACTTTTTCTTTGGTGGGAAGTAAACAAGCTAATTACTGTACACATTTTATATGGAAAAACAAGCAAGAATCACTTAGAAAATTGAAAAAAATAGATTGGCATTTAAGGTGTGCAATGCCACCAAATACTGAAGCCCATTCTATAGCTTTCATAAATAAAGCAATGTGATGCCATCAATAAATAAAAACTCAATATCTCAGATTAGAAAGTCTAGAGATAAACTCAAATATGTATTGGAGTTTGGCCTATGATAAAGACAGTAATTACAAACAAGTCAAGAAAACACAAACTATTTCATGAAAAGTTCTGCAACAACTTGATAGACACTTGGGATATTATTAGATCTACGCCTCACTCATAATACCAGATCAAAAGCGTCAAATACTTAAAAATATTCTTTTGAGAATGAAATCACAAAGGAATCAATACAAAACATGGGATGCTTAAAAATAATATCAGGTTTGAAAAGGCATTTATAAGAACAATGCAAGACTCAGAAGCCATTAAAACATTGTTCAACTGCAGAACTACATGGCAAAAATCACTACACAAAATAAATAGATGAATAGGAACATATTTTCAACCCATCACAAAAAAATACACTTCTGGCTTCAAAAAGGCTTCAGTATATATTCAATAAAGAAATAAAAAACTTACCAAAAGCCCACAGAATAACGGGAAAATGATTATAAGCAGAGAGTTCACACAAAAGAGAATGCAAATGATTCTGAAACACATGGGAAAATATTCAGTCTCATCTAAAAGATGAAAAAAATCAAATTAAATTACACTGCCTTGCCATTTGTAATCTATTCAATTGCCAAAAACAGAAAATTTTGAGCATCTACAGTGTTGAGCATATAAGGAAGTAGCCATTCATATTCTTGGTGAGAATGAAATTCATACAACCTCTGTAGGAGACAATTTGGCAATATTTAACAAAAAAGAGAAAAATACATATTACATACAAGTAAATGAAATGAGCGATATATAATTATTCATTGCAATAAAATTCAGAATATAAAAATATTAGAAAAGCCTAAATGTTCACCAATAAAAAACTGCTTAAATAAATTATGGTACTTTCATATAATATGTGTCCTTTTTGGTCAGATTTCTTACACATAGTTCTACTATGTCTACTTTTACATATCTTCAAATTTTTGCATATTAAAGAAATAAATCCCCCAATATTTATAAAGTTATTTAAGTTAAAGGACCAGTAACATACTTAACTCTTATATAAAAAGTTTAATGTATTCTATTCAGTTTAAAATGGGTGACACAAAATAAATAAATAAAATAGGTGGCACATGCTTAATGTAACAGATTGTAGAAAATTCTAAAGCCGATTAAAAAAAATACAGCCTTATGGATTGTCTTTATTCACTTATTATCTGTTATTGTCAGTATTTACACATTAGCAGATGTGCTTTTTATCTCATCAGAAGTCTGTATGATCTCATCACTGACTGTAGGAAACAATTCTAAGACGGATTTTAAAGAAGCATACATGAGCCTTATACTAATTTATTTATAGAGCTATTTCTAGAATAAGTAGTAGGTAGGTAGGCGAGAAGACTTAAATAGATGGAAGTAGACAGACTGAAGGAATGATGGATAGATGGAAAGACAAATGTGTGCATCCCCCACCCCTGCAATTCATATATTGAGATCTTAACCCACAGTATTAGGAAGTGGGGCCTTTAAGAGATGATAAAAGTCAATAGAGTAGAACTCTCATGAATGACATTGTATCTTTGTCAAGGAAACCCTAGGGAGCTCTCTCACTCCTTCCATTATGTGAGGATATAGCAGGGAGATGTGCTGCTTGTGAACCAGGAAGTGGACCCTTGCCAGACACTGACTCTCCTGCTGCCTTGATCTTGGACTTTCCATCCTCGATAACTGTGAAAAATAAATGTTTGCTTTTTAAGCCACCCAGTCT
This sequence comes from Vulpes vulpes, assembly GCF_048418805.1. Lineage (NCBI taxonomy): Eukaryota > Metazoa > Chordata > Mammalia > Carnivora > Canidae > Vulpes > Vulpes vulpes. The sequence goes on from NC_132790.1 coordinate 31,817,879, forward strand.
ATGGTATCCTGTTATAGTAGCCTGAACAGACTAATATATATATATAGATAGAAAGACAGATAGACAGTTTCTAATTAATTCTGCTTCTATGTCATTGTCACTCTCAACCACAGACGTACATACACACATGAACATGCACGCATGCACACACACACATTCCTGTCTCCCCTTCAGATTCTGACACCATCCTTTCTGTCAAAGAGTCTTAATACAAAAAAAGTCTTAAAGCACAAAAGAGTTGAAATCAGTGTGATACTTCCCCCTAAGACAATATTTTTCAAAAAGTGACTTTCAAATAAGTGGATCCTAAAATCAGTTTAGTGGGTTATAAAGAATATTTTATCTGAATAAAATAAAACAGAAGAGAACACAGAACATCAGCATGCATAATGTGGATTTAAATATTGTTTCATGGCAATTTTGCTTTAGTTTTAATTATAATTTCAATTTCATATATGTATGAGCTGGGTTTGACAGAAAATATATTTCTTAAAGTGGAACAATATAAAAAGTCAAAAATATGTGAAATGTATTGCCAGATTTTAGGCACCAAAAAGCAGATGGAATGATTTTATCTCCAATCTAGATAAGAAATCATTTTCCAGGGCTTTGCAAATTACATTGCAGTTATAGTAATTAATATTTACACTGAATTTACTAAATGTTTTTACATTCATCTTTCAATTGATCTTCTAAATCACTCCTTTTTATGCAGCTGAGACAACTGAGATTTAGGAGAGTTGAGTGTCTTTTCCAAGTTCAGCTAAGAACCTATGAAGCAGAATTGGGAATTGAGCCCAGGCTGAATCCTATACCTTCTTGATCAATAGATATAGAAGCCAATTTATTCTTTTCTTTATTCACTTATTCAAAAAACAATGTTTACTGCATAGTCATTGGGCTCCAAGCATAGTGCTAAATACAGAAAATATATAAGGACCAAAGAGTCATGGTCCTACTATAATAGAGCTCACAGTCTAATGTCCATGGGCTTGGCAAGTGACAAAATGTGACTGGCTCAATGAAGTTTAACCTCTCCCTGAATAATGATCTTATTGATGCTTGAGAGAATTAAGATGCTGATGCAAAAGCAGGAGTTTGTCTCTGCACAGACTCAGATTTGATTCTCACTTCTTTTTCTCCCTGGCATGTCTTTGACATTGGCCAAGTTACTTTTCAAACTCAGCTTCCTCATCTTAAAATGAAGATTATAACATTCTAAATTTCAGGTTTGTTGGAAGGATTAGAAATATACATAAAAAATTCCTGGCACCTCATTGTCATTATTATTAGCTATTACTGTCAGTGAATCCAAACAAATGTTGAAGAATACTTGCTTAAAACATAGAGACTTGGAGAATCTTACATAAATGTTAACAGTGATAGATTGAAGACTCCCTAATAAATGCCTGTCAAGTCTTGTGCATGTATAAATGCCAATTTGTAGTCCTTGGTAAATATAAATATAAAAGCTCTCTACTAATAATGTGTTTAATGAGGACAATAAAAGCAACACAACAGAGAGAAAATTGAGAGCTCAACATTCCCATCAGTGCCAAAGGATTTTATCTACTTCATCTACAGATGTCTGTAAAGCCAAGCTTCCCTACTCTTCTCTTGACTCCGTACTAAGTCCTATATAAGCCATATAGGCTTAAAATGTCCCCACCCCCAAGAAACTGATGAATCACAACTGCCAAAGCTTTAAAGCTATTTGGCAATAGTTTGTTTGTTTTAATTTATTTGAGAGAGAGAGAGAAAAAAATAAAACATTAGGAGGTGTGGGGGTGAGCAGAGGGACAAGCGGATTCCCCACTGAGCCAGGAACCCAACACAGGGCTTGATCACAGGACCCCAAGATCATGACCTGAGTTGAAGTCAGATCCTTAACCAACTGAGCCACCCAGGTGTCCCAGCAACAGTGATTTTTGTCTTTGTTTATTTTTTTTTTTAATAAGATTCCTATAAACATTTACCCTGACCTTTGATACCTTTCCATTTTTCATAGTTTGGTATCCCCAGCGTAAAGATGGCAAATTATGAGGAATTAGGTGGAAGTTAGAGAATGTAGTTTCACTGAAAAAAAAGAGTTGTCACTTTTCAGTAATAAAAATTCTATGAATGCGTCTAGGGCAAAAACCTACAGTTACTTTGGGAAAGGTTTATGTAAGGTCTGACATTTCAAAATGAGGCATCAAATATTCTTGGCTGCTTAATTTTTGCAAGCTGGGACTCTTGTGCTTTTGAAAGAGTAAAAAAAAAAAAAAAAGAAGAAGAAGAAGAAGAAGAAGAAGACCATTTAGAGTCTCTTCTCTTCTAATCTATCCTGTCAACCCAATCCAGACTGAAAGGGTTCCGAACAAAGGCTTTTCAGGAGGTTAGCATAAAGGACTCAAGATAGCAAAGACAAAAGGTTACTTTATTAAACATACTAACCTTGAGAGAAAAGTAAATGATTCGCATTGGGGAAAGAGTTGGATTCTTCCATTCTACTTCACTGGAAGGGTTTAGATACGATAGAATGGCCTCAAAATTACATTTCATGCATATTCATTTGTTCTTCTGTGCTCTCCCCACCTACCCCCACCCCCCTTCATCCCAGGCCAAATCATTAATCTAATTCCAAGACTGAACTGAGGGATGTTCAAAATTCAGCCTTTCAATCTACTGATGGTTGAATAAGTGACTCCCTATTAAGAGTGTCACATTTCCAGAGCTGAAACTAAATCTAAGATAGAGCCTGCCTTCTCTCCTCTCCTGGAGAATCTGACTTCTCTTAGTACAGAAGACTAATCTAGCCCTATGAGACCCAAGACCCTTCTCCCCAACCAATGCTTCAAAGGAAAAAGATAACAATTTAGACTTCGGAGAAAGGCAAATTGGCATATAAAACATCACAAATATGATGAAATATCACAAATACAGTGGTAAAACAGATTACTTTAAGGAAGTATAATATCCAATAAAATAATATCTAAAGCCTCACCTTCCAAGGTAAGTCCAGTGCCTGGTTTCATAGGTAGCAATCATAGAAACTATGTGAAAGCTATTAACTTTAGTAACCCGTGCTTTTCAGTCTTAGCTATTCATCAGTAACACCTGGAAAGCTTATTTAACCAACTCATCCTTCACCCGTAGACCGGAACTTCTGGAGTTAGGACCCAGGTATCAAAACTTACTGATATTCTCCACGCTGATCCTAATATGTAGTCAACTGAGAACTACTGCTTTAGATCAGTTGTTCTCAAACTTAAATGCCGCATCAGAATTATCTGGAGGGCTTACTAAATAGGATGATTGGGACTAAGCCCCAAAGTTTTGTGATTAGGAGTTTTTGGGTAGAGCTGGGTGTTTAATTTCTCAAGAATGCACAGTTGATGCTAATACTGCTGGTCTGGTACCATACCACTTTATTAGAGAAGTAGCTTGTCAGCTGTGGTTAGGGGATAGGGGAAAGGGGTACAATCCAATCATACTAATATATGACCCATTAATTGATGACCCAACCTATTCAATGCAATGAATAAGAGATATATCCCCACAGTTAAGAGTGAAAGTCTTGGTCTCAGACAAAGGAAAGATGGAATTACTCTAGAACATAATTTATAGAATCTCAGTAAAAGGTTTCCTTACAGAGTAAAGCTATATAGGAACAGGGCTGCTATTCTAGATTTAAGGTATCACCAAGACTTCTAAAACTGTGCCTGACAGGAGGAATCTCAGTTGAGTGATTAATTCTAGGGAGTCTGTGCTACAGCATATTGATCCCTTAGCATATGAAGGTGACCACAGTTACATCCCCTATAACATGAAATAGTATTTAATTTGGAGATTTCAAGTGACTCTTAGGGGGAATAATAAAGGTGAGAGATTCATTAAAAAAAAAAAAAGGCTAGGAGAGAAAAAAATATTCTTAGAGCAAAGAACATTTACTTAAAAGGCTTCTAGCATTCAAACAAAGGTTATAGGATAATATTAGGCTGAACCTTTAAAATTGCCAATACTCAAATGTTTTTGACCCACAAAAATGACAGTTTATTATGGTTCAACCTACCCTAATAATCTCAGAAACAAAGTAGGGTGTATTTCATTGGAATTAGGTAGAAGTTATTAGTTTTGAAGCTCCATGAGCAAAGATACCTCATCCATTTTCTTCCTTGCTGACTCTACAAGTTCTTATGCCCGGGATATGGTAAGTACTGTACTAAATAAATTTTGTTTACATGAATAAATGATCTAAAAATAAAGTGTTTTCAGAGCATCTGAAACTCCTAAATATGTACATTGGGAGTCAGATTTTTTTTTTTTTTTGATCTTTCACTTTCTCTGCTGGGTTGTTAATTTTTGAAGCTTCTTTTTTCTATTTTAATCAATTCATTGTTTTGTTTTGTTTTGTTTTGTTTTGTTTTGTTTTGTTTTGTTTTGTTTTTACTCCTGTGAAGTCAACCATTGGACCATGGCCTATACATACTTATTGTCTAGAAATGAACCAGGATGCACTTTGTCCTTTCAACCCCTTCCATCTTGCAGAACTGAATCATTATTTTACTGTTACACTTGCAATCGCTGTTCAATAAAGCTTCCAGTGGACCCTCTTTCACCTTTGCCAGATTTCTAGTTTCTTGCTTGAACGTCCTTCATCTTTTCAAATTGTCCTTTGGCTGTATTCAATACTTAAGTGACTATTACTTCGCAATGCATGTGCTGTAACCCCAATTTTCCATTCGTTGGAGTTTATTTTCTGAGGAAAATTGCACTTCATTACAGATCTATTCATCTGTGAGTTGGGGGGAATATAGGATTATTCCAATCTTAAATGGGTCATTTTTTTTCTTCTTTTGCTTGAGTAGGGAATGGGAAAAATAAGTTCAGGCTCCTTTGTAGTTGATTTGGCAAGGATACTTAATCAGAACTATTAGGGTCATGGTAATTCTTCAATGCCATGACAGAATATATATTACTTATGAAATGTAAACAAAAGGGCCACACTTGAAAATTTTAGTGCACTATAAACTCACAGCAGGTAAAAAACATAAGTGATTCAAAGAACTCATTGCTGTGTGTAACAACACTATTAGCTGAATACGCTAGTACCTCACTTCCCACAACAAATGTGCTCCAAAAAAGAGCTTGTATGTTAAATTTTTATGTACTGAATCATATTTTCAGTGTCATGGAAAACAAATAGCCAAAAATTAAAGAATGCATTTAAACAGCACTGTAGAGTTTATGAGGGGCTTTAATGTAAGTAATTGGATTCTCATTAAAAAGAAAACTGTGACGGAGATAAGCCTAGTGGCAATATGTCCACATATTATGACCAGGTCAGGCTACAGAACTTGCCCAATATATCACACAGCAAGAAAAGTTGCAGAGATGAGTTATTAACCTAATATTTTGTTCCAAAATTCAATGTTGCTCTCTCGATTCCAAGCTGTAGGCATCCATAGTTCAAGTTTTGATTTTATACGTCAGGCTAGTTTTGACTTATCTTTCATTTACTTGGGTATCTTTCCTATAGATTTAATTATATTTCCTACAAATTATCCTTAGATGATCTATATCAAGATCTGAATCAGTGAGTGGCATGAATCTATCTCTTTGACATTTTAGTTTGACAGAAGGGGCTCCCACAGAGTTTAAGTCAAAGGCAAAAATGTTACCTTTATATTCCAGATGTGTAATTCTCAAGCGACAATGGGGAGACAAGGCCTTTTAAGGCCCTGTGATATGGCCCAATTTCTCTGAGATTGCAACGACGACTGTCTACTCTAAAGACACAAGTTTATAATGGGGAATCTCCTCCATTATTTGCTTTTGAATCTGTACATCTTTAGCTGGACTTGAGCAGGCATGGCCTGAATGCTTCACAACAAATTCAAACTCAGCCCGAGAATTAACAGCAAAAGTAACAAGCTAGATTTAGAGGAAACTTATCATTTCACGATGTTTAACATGTCATGGAAAGTTCTTTGCAATGTGGTCCTTGCCTCTATTTCCAACTTGGTTATGTTATCATTGTCTCTACTGTCATCAGGTTTCCTTGAAAGCAAAAGAGGAAGAATGAGGTTTGAGCCACAGTGGCCTTAACCAGGTTTCCAGAGAATTCTTTAATTAGTATAAACATCATAAAGTTGAACTTGTCAAACTCTGTTTTTCAAAGTCCATCTCAAGTACCACCTCTTTAAGGTAATAACCCTACCCTTTCCTGGGGAAAATGACTTATTTCTTTAATGTGTTTCTCAGGAATTCAGTTTGGTTATTCATACTTGTTGCAAAGCAATTGCTATGCTCTGGACACTAACGCTGTTACCAGAACTTTGCTCATGTGTTTATTATAGTATTTCTTTTTCAAATATGTAATATGTTTTTTCCTGTCTATCTCCATAGCTAGGCTGTGAATTGGTTGAAGGCAGACTCCATGTCTTACTAACCTATATATTTGACTACAAGTACCCACCATAGTTCCCAGCAGCAACCATCTCCTGTGATAACCATAGTAGAAATTAAGGTGAAAAAAGACGCCGGGTCTTAGTGTATGCTATCCGAATACTCGCAATCCAGTTATGGAAGTGGAGAAGAAAATTTTCAAGCATCAAACACCTGGGGAAGTCTGTGATTTAGGTAAACACAATGCTAAGAAATCCTTACCTTAGTTATGAAGCAGGGTGTCTTGCCTGGTAGAGGTCAATTAACATCCTGGCTTCTAGCCTGAGAGCACTTTAAGATTTTTATTTATTTATTTATTCATTAGAGACACAGAGAGAGGAAGAGACGCAGGAAGAGGGAGAGGCAGGCTCCCTGCAGGGACTCGAACCCAGGACCCCGGGATCATGACCAGAGCCAAAGGCAGGTGCTCAACCACTTAGCCAATCAGGCGCCCCCTGAGAGCACTTTAAAGTGACCAACTGAGAGGCTGATTGCTTCTAAAACCCATTAATGTTATTTTAGGTAAAGTTAAATTTCCAGATCCAGTTGGGGAAATAAGGTAAAGGAAAACAGAAAAAGCAGCATGTCAAACTGGAAAACTGCTTTTCCCAGTGCCGAGGTCCCAATAATGAACAAAGAGCTTAAAACAAGAAGACACAGGCAAATATTAAAGTTACTCACCACCCCCACAACACCAACATATAGGAACAGCTGGGAACAAGCAAAATGTCTAGGACTTTACTGTAAAAAAAATAACTGTTATGTTCTGAATTCTTTACTCTTCATATTGGACTCAGGGTCTCCTGAAGGAAGAAGGAGATTAGATTACAGATTCTAAGACAAGGCAAATAATAAGTAAGGCAAATTGGATCAGGTTAAAGCTACTTGCTGCTGCCTACTGACCCTAAGGTCTCTTTCTATTCTCTGGTAGACCATCTGAAATTTCCACAATTCCACAATTCTTTTTTAAAATAAGAACATTGATACTTTTCTTAGCATGCAAATATGCATAGGGAACAGTGTCACAGGAAGACATAAAGAGTAGAATGCAGAAGCTGTAATAAATTAAATAAATAATCTCACTCCAAAACTCACTTTAGACACAGAAAAACTGAAAATCAAAGAGTAAAATGGGATTGTCCAACATGGAAAGCTTCCGACATTAGGGCTACTGAAATTGATGTATTACCAAGTAAACAAACAAAAAAAAATATTGTGTTAGGCAAGGCAAGATCATCGTTGTTCTCTTTTAATCCTCAGCATGATTCTGCAATTAGGGTTTTGCGTCTTCATATTACAAACGAGAAAGGAGAGGTTCAGGAATTTTAATCAGTTTACTTCAGATTGTACAGTTAGTGGGTAACAGGAGATCCAGCATTCATATTCTAGCTTAAGTAAAAGCCAAGCCAAGAGTATAGATCTAATTAATCAAGGTTTTGCAGAGCTGGCAATAAGCACAGCTTAGGTCATACCCTTTCCAAATTTTTAAATGGCGATCTGTATTAGTTAAATATAAGCAACATTTTATCATCCAATTTGAAACATATTATTCCTGTTCCTAAAGAGAATTTTTTTCTCTTCTAAGAGGGCTTCCTTCCTTCCTTTGGATTGGGGTTCCATCTGTGTCTAGCAAGAGTTCTGGCCATTGTAATAAAATCTACTTTTGCATTGACTCAATTTGCTATGCACTGAATGGAAAAATGTTAAAAGTCTTACCTCTGTCTCAGGTATCTTAATATCCATCTTTCTGCCCTCCTAATTCATGAACCAGAGGGAAGTCTGTCAAAAATATTGAGGCTGTCAAGTATAATTTTCTATTTCTATCTTCTATAGAGCTTTTAATTTCTGCCCCCACTGCCCTGATGCTTAACATAATCTGCACTTTTCAGACTGACTCACCTGCCCAAGACTGAAGCTCAGCCAGTTGTGGTATAAAATGGATCAGGTGCTACATCATAGCCAAATAACAACATAGATATCCACAGGTTGATAAGGGCAAGGAGAAACTAGCATTTTTGAGGAAACTATGTTGTGCACTCTATATATTAAATTTAGCTTGTTCATTTATCATAAGCAACACTAATAGGAGGATCATTTCTACTGGGCTCTTACTATGTACCAAACATTATTATAAATGCCAAACATAAACTGACTTGTTTAATTTTAAATATTACTAAAAGCTTTAACAACAATAACAGGGCAGCAATCTTCAAAACTACCCAAATTCCAAAGTCATTTAGTCTGTAGTAGCAGCACATAACATTTTTCCCTCTTGAACTTTGTTTCTAAGTAAAAGCAAATGTCAAAATCCTATTTAACTCTAGTTTAGGTTTTATATTACCTGGAATTAATGTTAGTCTGGATTATCGTCTAAAAGACAAAAGGCAAAAAAAAAAAAAAATAAATAAATAAAAAATAAAAAAAAAAAATAAAAAAAAAAAAAATAAAAATAAAATAAAAGACAAAAGGCAGGCAGCCTGGGTGGCTCAGTTCATTGAGTATCTGACTGTTGATATTGGCTCAGGTGATGATCTCAGGGTGGTGAGTTCGAGTCCAGTATAGGGTTCTGAGCACTGGGTGTGGAGTCTGCTTAAGATTCTCTTCCTTTCCCTCTACCCCTCCCTGCCAACCTGTGTGTGTGCTCCTCTCTCTCAAAAAAACAAAAACAAAAACAAAAATAACTAAAATAAAAGATAAAATAAAATAGAATAAAATACAAAAGGCAAGAGTTGTTAGTGGTAGTCATAAGATATCACAGAAAGTGAATAATCCAAGGATGTTTAATGCTATTTATACCAACACTCCCATTCCTGCTTGGCAGACAGGGAGGCTGAAATCTCCAGAAGAAAAGAAAAGTACTTCTGTCTCAGGCTACATTGCTAGTTAATAGCAAATAGCAATAGTGTTTAAATTCCTCTTGCTTCCTGTTCCCACAGTCTTTCCCCAATAATGCAAGTTAGTCTCCTAGGATGTGGAAATATTGTCTTTGTCAATTACAGAAAATGGTCAAACAAAAATGAAACAAACCCAGGCATGCAAAATCTATGGTTTAAAGAGATCCTATTTTACTATGCAGTGAACTATGCAATGATAGCATCTTGGGTAACAGGATTTGACCTACAGCCAAATGTCAAAATTCTTTATTTTAGAAGTCCCTTAAATATCTGTTCCTTGCTTACCTCTTACCCTTATGCTACTGTGGCTTTTCACTTCAAAATATATATTCTGGGGCAGCCCTGGTGGCTCAGTGGTTTAGTGCCACCTTCAGCCCAGGCGTGATCCTGGAGACCCAGGATTGAGTCTCACGTCATGGAGCCTGCTTCTCCCTCTGCCTGTGTCTCTGCCTCTGTGTGCATGTGTGTGTCTCGTGGATAAATAAATAAAATCATATATATATATGATTATTATATAACGATTCTGAGACCAGAATATATATATATTTATACATTCTGGTCTCAAAATCATTCAACTCAACCTGCAGTTTTCCTCCTTACATATTACTTTCCCACTTCATACACACACTGAATCCAGAAACTGAAATTTAATATGCAAGTGACCTGTACTGTCTTATTAAAATATATACCTATATTTATAATTTTTATAAATTATGAGTTATGTATAACTCATATACACATATATTTACATTCTTATAAAGATATACAAATACATGCGTAAGTATTCCAGTTATATGTGTGTGTGTGTGTGTGTTTTCCACGTATCCTATGTATCTTTCATAAGACCTGTTTTAGAGCAGTAAATGTTCGTTTAGTGAACAGATGAATTTGGCATTATGACATACAATATTTCATTCAACTACAATTCCCTATCCTATCATGTAGCATCTTGTCCTATAGAATTCCCTTCTTCCTGATGGATATGGGAAAGAATCCCCAAAGTTAGAGATATACACATAATGCAAAAGAATCTCCATATTCTTTCTTTTTCTTGTTATCCTAAACTGTACTAAAGTATGAGGGATTATATGTAGCAGTCTCCTGAAGTAAATGCAGCGTTCTGAGAAAGCTCTACTTCATGGGAGTACTTAAGTATACACACACACACACACACACACACAAAGGAAGACTGCAGTTCTTGCCACTAAAATTCAAAGTGCTATACACATTGAAGAGTGAAACCCAGGAAGATTCAGAGAGAATCTAATCTAGCACAGTGCGAGCAATAGACAATGTTATTTCCAACAAATTAATTTAATTGGTTCTACAATAGCGAGAGGAAGTAGCTGTGTGCATTTAGATGTTCCCTTGGGAGGAGAGCTGAACGTGGCACAGAGAATACACAGGAAATCTACTGTAGATCAAATATTCTTACAGAACTCAGGCCTTACTGTGTTACCTAATTGCGATACAATTTCACATCCAAATGACTTATGCTGTTTTATTACTTCCTTAAAAAATAGTTGCAAAATATATCTGATTAAATACACACTCTGACAGTATGTTAAGATAATTCATGTTAATAGGGGACAATACCAGCTAACTAATATGACCAGAAAAATCTTATGTACATAATTTGGAACTACAAAATAAATTTACTTAAACTGTAGCAATTTTTTGCAATTTAAAGAATATGAAAGAGCTTGAGAGCTTATGTTATCATGAAAGCTCTTGATTGCAGTAAGAACTATGGTTTTCTTTTTACTTATCAGCATTTTTAAAATATTTTCTATAACAAATCCAAGTTACTTTTGAAATAAGAAAAGCACTTATTATTTTTAAATGTTGTAAGTGCTTTGAAAGAAGAAAGTTTAAGGTACACTAGTTAAGCCAAAAGGAGTCAATTGTCAGATGCAATCAGTAAAGGTTTAGAATGTATTGCAGCTAGAATTCCAGATTGAGGAAGTACTATCCCAATTTGGAGCAACAGTATTAGCAAACCTCCAATGTTGTATATGTGAATGAGTGATTTAATGAGCAAAGCCGCACATAGTAATTGACTATTTTAGCAAAAGCAAATAATGTAGGCATAATTGAAAAAATGATGTAAAAATACTTCATAAAACTGAATATCTTTTAAAGCAGGCATTCTGCTTTCTACTTTCATATATGCTAATGCATCTGAAGGAACCTGAGAGGGAAGTAATATTTTGTCTATCTTACGGATAAAGAAATAAATAATATAGACGTTACAGTGATTTATTCTCTCATTTATTCAAAGTTTTTTTACTGGAAACCTACACTGTGCCAGGCTGAGAATCAGAACCAGAACCAGGCTGAGTGCTGTTGAATCAGAAAGAAACCAAACCTGGAGACCCTGTCTTCATGGGAGAGCTCTTGTCTAGTGGATGAAGGTTTCAAGGGTAGATCTAAGGTTGTACGTTTCTGCTTGCCCAGGATCACACTTAGCCAACAAAGGAAAAGGCCCATTTGATGAAACCTAACAAACAATGGGAATGGAGAATTAGATGAGATGAGAGAGGCAGATTGGCACTTTATGGCTTATGTCAATAATTGGAAATTTACCTTTGAGGAGAGACATTAAAAGCTTTTAAGGGAGGTTTTAGGTAGTTGATGATGGGATAGGATTAGTGTTTTTAAGCAGTATTGTTTGTGTTGTGGTCTGGAGAGTGGACTAGAAAAGGGCAAGGACTGATGCTGAGAAAACGGTGAAGAAGCTTTGCCGTGGCTGAGAAAAGACAAGTGGCTTAGACAAAAGTAAGAGCAACAGAGAAGGAAAAAGTGAACAGGTGTGACTTCTAATTTCTATAGGCAGCAAATGATAGATGTAATGTTGGAAGTAAAATTTTCTGACTACATATTTGGTGCTCTACCCAACTGCTATTAAATATGTCCAGACCAGCCCAGCATCTGAGAATGTGTTAGAAATGCAGAAACTCAGGCTTCATCCGAGACCTACTAAGTCAGAATCTGTACTCTAAAAAGATTTGTAGGGTGTGCCTGGGTTAAGTTGTGCACAGGGTTAAGTGCCCAACTCTTGTTTTCAGCTCAGGTTATAACCTCAGGGTCCTAGGAGAGAGAGTCTCGTATGGGGCTCTTTGCTCAGCAGCATGTCTCCTTGAGATTCTCTCTCTAACCTCTTCCCTTTGCTCCCTCCCAAATAAATAAATATTTAAATGATTCCCAGGTGTTTCACATTCACATTAAAGTAGTCTGCCCTAAAACAGCTACCTTGTATCTTACAAATTTAGATAATGTATGCTTTTGAATGGCCAAATTTATGAAACAAATTCAATTTCTCTTCCAAAGACAGTCTAGATTTTTTATTAGAACCTGCATATTAATAAAAAGTGTTGCAGAAATATATAGATATTGAATTTATTGATAATCATATAACTTAAAATTCACAAAAAGATTTAAGTTAATTACTATAATCTCTATCAAATTAAAAGTTTCTGGGTTAGAGTTATTTTTCTTTCAGTGACTGAGATGCATTTACAAGAGACAGAAATAGTTTATTAAACAATTTTACTAAATCTAAAAATTTCTTTATGAAATTAGCAAAGCTGGCATTTACTGTTAAATTAATAATGTTGGGGGAGTAAAGCTTGGGGATGGAAGATATTCTCTATACCTTTAAACATTGGCAACTTAAAGTTTACATCAATACAATTTTTTGTTTTATGAAAAGGAATAAAATTGTAAACAATCTCCAACTTTCATAGTATGGTAAGTGTTTACAAGCTAAACAAAAAACTCACAGATTCTAATAGGTATTCCATTCCCAATATGCTAAAAACAATTACAAAATCCCTAATGACAGCTCATCTTTTAGGCACATTGTTTAATGGTATATTTCTAGCACTGTGCACTTCAGTTTTATCCTTTTCCTTCATAATTGAACACACAGTTGATTGGGCTTAAGGCCAGTGAATGCCTGATAGAGGCTAAAGTTGAGTCAAGCCTAATGATCTCCATCTTGCCTTAATTATATTGAGTTTATGAAATCTATGCTTCTCCTCACAAGCCTCAGCAATTTCAGCTTTATCTGTTCCATCCATTTGTGTAAATTAATAAAGGCAAAGTGAATAAAATATTAAAATATTTCCACAAATGAATATTTCCCTACAAGCAAAGATGGTGATGCATATAAACTGAACTGTTGGTTTGGAGGGGGGAGCCATTGTTGGATGAATTGAAGTGCCCTTCCTAAACTGACTTAGTTTGAAGTTGGTACAGAAAAATCGTTTAGAGGGTCTTGATGTACAATGCATGAAAATGCAGGATGTACAACATTTGATTGAAAAATCTCAGTAACTATTAAACTACCTGCCAATAGCTTATTTCCACAAATTAGTATCGAGGGTCTATTTTCTAGCTAATTGGCATTGAGGCACTATGTTGAGTAATATGATATACCCTGGTCCTCAATAGATATGGTTATGGAGAGGAAAAAGTGGAACATATTCACAAGTGATTGTATTACATTCATACATTTGAAAGAAATTTGAAAGGGCGTTGAAGACAGAACCATTTTAAGATCTCGGATTTCAGTAGGATGAAATACAGAAGTATATGCATTTCCAACAAGCAAACTATAATGAACAATAATTTTAAAGTAGAAAAATAATGGGTTTATGATAAACTACAAAGTAGAAAAATTGTCCACTGTAAGATAATTACAGCTAACAATTATTAAATACTTTGTCATTCTCTCTTATATGAATCACTGCATTTAATTTTCACAACAACCCTAATGGGTATTTTACCGTATCCGTTTTATGGATAAAGAAACGGTAGCTAAGTAAAATACAATAATCTGTCTAAAGCCACACAGCTGGTATGCAGGGCAGGAGGAACTGGATCATTGTCTATATAACTGGAAAGCCTACATTAACCCATGTCCTTACTAAAAAACCCTTGTCACATGCATATAAGAAAGTAATAGGAAATAGGTTAGAAAGATTAATTCCTAGTTTTGAAATTGCCTGACTCGTTTGAGTTATTTATATATGTGATATTGTAAGACTTATGGTAAGGCATCACTATCTCTATCCTTCTTGACTCCATCCTGTACCCCCTACTGTTTCCTTTATTGTGTTTTTCACAGTGTGGTACATTTACCAAATATATGATTCTTCCAAACCCCTCTGTGGGTATAAACAGTTTCATTTATGTCCATATCTTCAACATGACTAGGCTAGGCATCATGTAGTATAGATTAGGTAGTCACTCAATAAACAAATAAATGGAATCTAAAGAGGAATGAAATCATCCTTTTGAAATACCGCGTCATTACTTTCATAAAAATTACTCCCAGGTGGAAAAAGACTGACATTATGATAAAAGAAACCCCCTGCATTATTCCAGGATATCACATATCTATCTGTTAACATTTATGGTTCTGAGAAGCAGCATAATAGGGTGATCATCAACAACACATTTATGAGTAGGAGTTGCAAATTCTGTATGAAATAACCAGGTAACAGCCTAAATTCTCATTTGAAAAATCAATTCCCAGTTGTCTTTTAAAATTCATATTGGACCACAAAGTTTGAGGATTATACAGACAATCAAAACAAAACATACCACCTTTATAATCACAAGGCAAAATCAGCAAATAACTACTACTATTCATCAAAGTGATTTACATACTCTATTAATCCTAAAGTGGTTAACATTACAAACATTCTGACAATTTATTTCCTTTATGGATGAAAGCATAAGTATCTGTGGATGTGTTGAAGCTGAATTATTAACAGCTTCATTCTTTCTCCTTTAGGATTTCACACAAACTCCCTCTATAGCCTTCATGTTGTACCACATCTAAGAGATCTTGTTATAATCATGGCTATTTGCTATTCTGAGAATGAATTACCTTGGCTAGAATCTAGAATACATCTTATACTAAACTCTCTTGAAAGGGAAG
This sequence comes from Vulpes vulpes, assembly GCF_048418805.1. NCBI lineage: Eukaryota > Metazoa > Chordata > Mammalia > Carnivora > Canidae > Vulpes > Vulpes vulpes. Next base: position 31,833,152 of record NC_132790.1, read on the forward strand.
ACTGTATGAACCAGATTTCACTACCAGAGAAAACAATAGCACCTTCACTTGAACCACCTTGACATACCTTCTGTGAGGAATTGACTAGTTAACTACTTTACTGTGGAGCCAGCAGCCCGAAAGCAATTGAACCTAATGTGGCTTAAGGTTTTGGAAGCAGAAAGTCAAAAGATCCATTCTTCTTCTGTCTCCACTGAATCCACAGGCATCTCTAAACCTGATTCACTTTGTAGCATTTATACTTATCTATTTTTTACAACAAACTACTACAGTATTCACTATTATGGTCTTCATTTCACATAAGGAAACTGAAGCATAGGGCATCTGGGGAATTAGTCCAAATGGTGTAGTGGCACTGAAATTCCACTCAGGCAGTATGGCACTACAGGTGACATCTTAAACACCTTACCTCCTGATTCCCCTATTTTTACAACTACCACCAGTGCCATTTTCCCCATGACAACTACCACAATCATTATTGACTTCACTAGCTACCCTCTTTTTTTTTTTTTTTTGAGCCAATGGGAATTTTTATCAAAACACATTTGACAAGGTCTATACAAATTAGCTACCCTTTAAATGAGGATTTCTTATATGCTGAGCATCATGTTAATGACTTTACTAGCATTAATTTATTAATCCCCTGTGAAGGCATAATTATTCCCAACTGGCAAATACAACTGAGGCTCAAGGATTTTAAATAACAAAGATTATGGAGCTAATAAGTTGATGAGGCCAAGAGTCAAATCCAGATCCTTCTGATTCCAAAGGTGGGCTTTTAGTGTCTAGATGAGCCCTACCTTGCTTTACCTCAGTAGTTCTCAACTAGGGAATATAATACCCCATAGATAGCATTTAGAAATGTGAGTGGTATTTTCTGGTTGCCCCAAAGTATTTAAAACAGAGATTCTAAACATCCTTTGACATGCTGAAATATCCTTCAAAATGAAGACTTGTCCCACCCCCAAAATGTTAACAGTGCTTTCTTTGAGAAGCATTAAAATGATCACTTCTTTTCCCATCAAGAGGTGCTTCTTAGTTAAAGTATTTTCAAACAACTGTTACCATCTTTTGTATTTAGACAGGTTCAAGGAAATGGTGAAGGTTCTTTAATGTGGGGTTAACCTGCACATGGTAGTGACTTTTTTCAGGTCGTAAGGCAGTTCTTGTTTATATTCCTCTAAGAATAGGGATAATTTATAATTTTAAATAGTAAATGAGGACAGCTGACATGTAAATAATGCAACTCAGTCCTTTGATCCCCTTTGAGTAATGCAAATTAATTCTGATAACTGTCTAAATCAAATACTCAGTGAGAGTGATATGAGACTGTTCTGGCAGATGATGCAGAAATTATTAACTGTTTTTAATGCTAGTGATGATTTTTTTTTTCACTTACAGATACTCAGATAGGCAAACTCTGTCCATCTGCACCTGTTGCAGCCAACAGACGTGTTCATAGAAAACAAGTTTGAATCTTTGACCATATCCCTTTTAATTATATGTGTTTTTTGTTTTTTCTTTTCTTTTTTTTCTTGCCCCATAATGACTAGTGGTATGATGATTCTCTCCAATGTTATACAGTCAAAAAGTGGTAGAGCCATTAAGGTAGAATGAGGAGCTGACATTAAATAATGCTTTCCAGCACTACAAATACTACCTCTTTAAGAGATGAAGCTGATGTTTGTAACCTCAAAAATGCATTTACATTTATAAATCAGACTATTTTCTCTAACCAAAGAAAAGGCTTTATTTAGCAAAGCAAGTCCTGTGAAAATCTATAAAATAGTGCATAACTGGGGATCCCTGGGTGGCTCAGCGATTTAGCGCCTGTCTTTGGACCAGGGTGTGATCCTGGAGTCCAGGGATCCAGTCCCATGTCGAGCTCCCTGCATGGAGCCTGCTTCTCCCTCTGCTTGTGTCTGCCTCTCTCTCTGTGTGTCTTTCATGAATAAATAAATAAAAATCTTTAAAAAAATTAAAAAAAAAACAAAATTGGTGCATAACCATGTTAGTTCTTGATTAATTCACCAGTAAGTTTTCAACAGATACAGTAGTACAGGTGAAGTGACATCCTTTGCCCAGCCAAAAATTATCCCCAAGAAAACCACTTAAATTCTCTGGACCTTAGCTTTCTCATCTATAAAAGACATAGGTAGTAAAGTATTTCTGTTCACAACCTAACAGTAAAATTTAAAGTAATTATAAAATATTTGATGAATTTTGAATGATTATACTTATATGACTTATTGAGACTCCCATTTCTCTCATTTTCTACCAAACCATTTTAATAGTACACTAGCCTATAAACTGCATACACACCTACAAGTGCTTGTCAGCATATGCACAACACACGTTAGTGATCCTCTTTATACAACATATACGTACTATGTTCTATTGCTTTGATATTAAAGTACAGAATTCATGTTATAATAATATTTTAGTGAATATTTCTTAAATTTTAGTTTACTAACTAACTTTTGAGAGAATAAGACACTATATGAGAAAATCTTACTGTAAATTTGAGTTTTATTTTTAATTTGGGAAATGAATGCAAATGAGTTTTGAGCACACAGCTCCTGCTTCAGTAGGCATTTTCTATTTACCGTTGGGAAAAAAACCTCAAGAAGCATACATGGGCCTGCAGCACTTTTTAGATTAACATAAAGAGATTCCTGCATTTAGCTCAGGACCAGGAAAAAACAGAGAAAGTATGTGGGGAATTTTAATTACCTGTTTCCCTTGGGGAGAAAGAACAGAATGGGTAGAAGGTCTATAGTTTCCTTTCCTTCTAGTTGATAGTAGATGGGCCTTAAAGAGCTTAAATACTTAAAGAGCTCAATACTACAGAGTATTCATCTATAAATGAGCTAATGGGATTTCTAAAAGGTTGCAAATTATCCCAATTAGCCCACACATGTCATTCTGCAGGAACCTCCAATGTATCAGAAAACAATAAATACATCAACATGTATGAGATCCATATCAATTTTTTATCTAATCACAGAGGGTGAATAATTGACTAACCCAGATTCACAATTATGGGTAAAGCAATGAGGTGGGGCCAGGGCAGGGGGTGGCGGGAGTGTGATATGTAGTATAGTAAACTATATAGAATTTCTGTGTCAAGAAGAGTGCAATCTCTATTAAAGTCCACACTTTAATAGTCCACAGAAGAAAAATGAGATTCAATTTTAGCATTAAGAAAACCTACTTATGGAGCAAGTGTCATGTGCCAGGAGATTTATATCTAACTTATTAATACCTTCTGATCTAGGCATCATTCTCCCCATTTTGTAAACGAGAAAACAGGCCAAGACATGTGAAATAACATGTTCAAGGACTCATAGCTACTAAGCGGTAGAGCAGAGATTTATGGAGACCTGACTCTAAAACCTAGGTTATTCATCTTGCAGCACCAAGTGAGAAGAAGGTCAGTAATAGAGAAGAAATGACAATGGATATGTTGCTATTTTAATGAAGAAGGCCTAAAATTTCCCTATCTGAAATTGTTTATCCAGTCTAGTTAACTAGAACCATCCAGATCTATGCTGCCCAACAAGGCAGTTCCCAGAGCTATATGGTTACTGAACTCTTGAAATATGGCTAGTCCAGATATGTTGTGTGTGTAAAATGCACATCAGATTCTGAAAATATACTATGCAAAGAACTGATATTAACAATCTTTTATTGTCTATATTGAAGTATTATGTATATATTTATTGAGCTAAAATATTATTATGCTTAATTGTACCTATTTCTTTTAACTTTTTAAAAATGCATCTACTAAAGCATGTAATTTTGGGTATGTGGGTCACATTATTGGATAGTAAGTACTAGCTCAGATCCTAAAAGAACAGGGAAGATACTTTTTGCTTTTGAAGACATTGCCTTTTTTTTTTTTTTTTCAATGAGGAGAACAACTCCAGAATATGGCTGTGGCTGAGCTTTTGTTTTAAAAATGAGAGCATTCTTTGTTTCCTGTGCCATGGTGAGACCATTAGCCTGCGCACTGGGGCCTAGAAAAACCTATTTACAATTCCACTCCCGCTTGTCTTAACTAAGAATCCTTTTTGAAAAGTTATTTGCCAACTGTGCCTCAGTATTTCATTTCAAAAATGAAAATAATAATATCAACCCCAAACTATTGTTATGAAAATTAAATCAGATAATCCATGTAAAGTGCTCAGTTTGGGGACTGACTCCTGATAAATGCCCAATAAATATAAATTTGTTTTCTCTTTTCCTCTTTACCCTGTGTCTGTCCTAAAGGGACACCAGGCCAGTCACCCTAAAAATGCTGTTTTGTTTTGTTTTGTTTTGTTTTTTTAATTGCACAATGGATGATTTTTTCTTCAAATCTCATTTTTTTTTTCCTGTATCTCATCACCCAACAAGAGTGTTGCTTTTTAAAAGATCAGTAGCTTGGGGCTGAATTTGTATTAAAGATGAAAAATATCTCAAAGTAAATTCAATTTGTAAATATTTTCTTGTCTATATAAACTCTGCTTTTCAATTTAGTGAAACAAATGCTAAAGTTTTATGAGAAAACCAAGTTATGCATGGCACTTTGTTTTTAGATAACACAGGTCTTTAAAATATCAGTATTTATTCTATATTTATTTCTCTCTTAATTTCTCAAAAGTTCCTCAGCTTTAGAATCTGAAGAACTTCCTATTTATAAGTGGATCCTAAAAGGTCTATGGCTCTTGTTTCTAGTTGTGGTTTTTGTTTTGTTTTGTTTTCTTTTGTTTTGTAGTCTCCATGCCCAGCATGGAGCCCAACATGGGGCTTTAACTCAAGACCCTGAGTTGAAGACCTGAGCTGAGGTCAAAAGTTGGACACTTAACTGACTGAGCCACCCACTTTAGCTGCAATCTTGATTCTTGATTAAATGATCATTCATATAACCATTCATCATTCACTTGATAAATGTTCATTGGATACTTGTTATATGCCAGGAACCTCCAAAAGTTAAGGGGATATAGTGTTTAGTAAGTCAGATTTGGTTCCTGTACTCTCAGAGCTTATGCATTAGAGAGACAGATGTTCAATATATAACACAGACATAATGAGAGACAATGACTGAGAAGACACAGAGAGCTAAGGGAATGTAAAAAATGGAACTTGACCTTGGGGCCAGGGAAGTAACTTTTGAATTAGTGATAGTCTTCAAAGCAAGATTATCATAAAGGAGTAGGAGTTAAAACAAAACAACAATAACAAAAATAAGTAGGAGTTAGTGAGGCAAATATTATCCCAAACCATGTCCACAGATCCATACTGTAAAAACTTTCCTTATCATTGCTGTACTTTTAAAAACAAAATAAAATTCGGCATTCTGGAAAGTCACTTTTGGCTATGACAAGAGATCAATATGAATACCACAGTGATACGGAACATTCATATGCACTCCAGTTCTCAAAACTGAATGCAGATGATGGTACAACTGAATAGCATCTTATAAAAAAGATATGGTCTCTATCTTTTAAAAAAGAAGTAGAACATCTTGGAATATTAAGTAAATACTGGAGTATTCTCAGAGGGACATAAAATAAGCTTTCAGTGACCTGTTAAAATTACTCTTTTAATGGACCTCTAAGCATTATTCAATTTTTTATTAGTGAATTAATTCAAAGAGACATTATACATTTAGGGAAAAAAATCTTCTGAGAGCCATTCTCCAAAAAGTATCTCATCAAGAACATAAGAGAAGAGCTGTAGCATCTCATTATAAAATGACAGAACTTTTCTTTTTTTAACTTGAACTATAGTTGACATATAATATTAGATTCAGGTGTACACAAAGCAATTCAACATTTATATATATTACAAAGTGATCCACCATGATAAATCTAGCTACCATTTGTCACCAAAGTTGTTACAATATCATGACTATATTCCCTATTCTGTACATTATATCCCTGTGACTTATTTATTTTGTAACTAGAAATTTGTACCTTCTGATACCCATCACCTATTTCATCCCCCACCACCCCCCTCCCCTCGCCTCTGGTAAACACCAGATTGTTCTGTGTACCTAGAAATCTCTTTCTGTTTTGTTTTTTTTAGATTCCACATGTAAGTGAAATCATGTGGTATTTGTCTTTCTCTGTTTACTGAACTTGGCATAATACCTTCTATTATTATCCATGTTTTTACAATTGGCAAGATTTCATTATTTTTTATGGCTGAGGAATAATCCATTGGAATATTTCATTGTGTGTGTCTATATATGTGTGTGTGTGTTTGTGTGTGTACATATATCTTCTTTATCCACTTACTGATCATTGCACACTTAGGATCCTCCCATATGTTGGCTACTATAAATAATGCTTCAATGGACACACGGGTGCACATACCTTTTCAAATTAGTGTTTTCATTTTCTTTAGAAAAATATCCAGAAGTGGAATTGTTGTTGTATTTTTACTTTTTTGAGGAGCCTCCATATTGTGTTCCCTAGTGTCTATATCATTTTACATTCCCACCAACAGTGTATGATGGTTCCCTCTTATCCACATCCTTGCCACCACTTGTTATTTTCTTGTCTTTTTGGTAATAGCCATTCTAACAGGTGTGAGGTATCTCACTGTGTGTTTTTTTTTTTTTTAAGACTTTATTTTATTTATTTGAGAGAAAGAAACAATGCCCATGTGAGCACTCAGAGTGGGGGTAAAGGGCAGAGGTAGCAGAATGAGAATCTGAAGCAAACTCCACATTGAGCACAGAGCTCAATGAATGCAGGGCTCAATCCCAGAACTGCCAGATCATGATCTGAGCCAAAACCAAGAGTCGGAAGCTTAACCAATTAAACCTCCCAGGCTCACTGTGGTTTTAACTTGCATTTCTCTAGTGATGAGTGATGTTGAGGATCTCTTCATGTATCTACTGGCCATTTTTATGTCTTCTTGGAAAAATGTCTATTCAGGTCTTCTGCCCATTTTTTTTTTTTTTTTTATTTATTTGAGAGAGACAGAGAGCAGGGGAGGGACAGAAGGAGAGGGAGAGGACCTTAAGCAGACTCTCCACTGGAGTGGAGTCAGATGCAGGGCTTGATCCTACACTCGAGGTCATGACCTGAGCCAAAATCAAGAGTGAGACACTTAACTGACTGAGCCATCCAGGCACCCCTCTTCTACTCATTTTTATTTGGATTATTTAAACATATCTCTATCTCTCTGTTTATCATCTGTCATCTATCTATCATCTATCTATCTATCTATCTATCTATCATCTATCTATCATCTATCTAGAGTTGTGTAAGTTCTTTATACATTTTTGGATACTAACCCCCTATCAATTATGTCATTTGCAAATATCTTCTCCCATTCAGAAGATAGCCTGCTCATTTTGTTGATTATTTCCTTTGCTGTGCAAAAGATTTCATCTTGATGTAGTCCCTTTGGTTTATTTTTGCTTTTGTTGCTCTTGCCTGAGGACACAGATCCAAAAAACTACTGCACACACCTATCTCAAAGAGCTTACTGCCTACGTTTTCTTCTAGTAGTTTTATAATTTCTAACCTTACATTTATTTTATTATTTTTTTCTAACCTTACATTTAAATATTTAATCCTACAATGGTAGAACTCTTAAAGTGCATATGTGTTTGAAACTTCCTGAACATCTATTTTATGCTAGGCGCTTCTATCCTGAATGATTTTATTAGATCCTCTTATTCTCAAAACAATCTATAAAGTGGGACTTTTATCTCTATCGTGAACATAAGTAAACTGAAGTTTAGAGGACAGAAATAATTTGTCAGGCTCACAAAGTAAATTAAACAGGAGAAAATGGACATATCAGCTCCTTACTTGTGGCCCTCTCTCTATAACAAAATTGATTAAGTCGACAATAACTGGGTGGGGCCTACGTTATGTTGGTGTTTTCAATGGAATCCCAGATAACACTCACCATAATGAGGAGCTTTCTAACTAAGCGCTACTGCATTTGAAAACTGCTTCTTGACAACTGCCTCTAGAGGATTAAGGTCATTTGCCTCAGAGGAAAGAAACAGTTTTGGAGGATACATAATTGAATGCCTTAACTCTTGGCATTTCCTTACCCATGCCCCTCAGGGTTAACCGTAAAAATGTATGTAACTAATATATGTAAAATATGTGTAAAAAAACCCATAAAATCTGATCCTGTGTCACCTCCCCACCTATTTTAAAACTCTGTATGTCTAAAGATAAAGTAAAACACCTTTTGACACCCTCCTGTCTTTCTCCCCACACAAAGGTACACAAGCACAAAGGATATATATTATCTCTGACCAACTTGCACAACACTTCAGCTTTAACACCACTTTCTCAAAGTCTATTCTGCCCTTCCAAGGAGGAATTTATTTCTGTCTTCTACACTATTTGAGGTTCTTTTACTTAGCCTTTATAACCTTGTACCTTAATTGTATGATTACTAGCCTGTCTTCCTCACTGAACTGTAACACATGCACAGCAATGAATCTTAGTTTTTTGTTGCCTCAAGTAGTTATAAGTCAGGGGATGATTCTAATAAAAATAATCCAAGATTACAAATAGAAAATCAGGTGCACATGTTAATATTTATTTAAAATGAGAAAATAAATCACACACAAATAAAATATTGAAAGTTGACAAATATTATAAACATCCTATACACAGAAAAATAACATTACAGTTTTACTAATTAATAGCCTAACCCACCTCTCACTCTGTCTCTCTCTCTCTACACACACACAAACTTCTGGGTCTGACCAATTCAAACATAGTTTTTCCTCTACCATCCACATTTCTTCCATTGTACAGCACCAAGGGGCACCTTTATATTGTGTAATAATTTATGGACATGCACCTTTTGATCCTGGAGTCCAGTGAGGTGGCACCATGAGCAGCAGGATTTCCATATATTATTTCTAACCTGGGGTGACTAGTCCTAAATTAATATACATAGCATTATCTATGAACCACATGGATCTGTGCTACTACATTTAAATCATATATGTATATCCTCTATGTATTTATCATCTATCTATCTATCTATCTATCTATATCTATCTATCTATCTACTTCTAACACCAATTTCCTTTAGCTGGATCTCCAAAATGCCCCTGACAACTCCAATGCCAAGCCTCTGGGGAAAAAGTATGTAGTAGGAAAGCTGGAGTGTAGAGAGATGTAGGTTCTTATCAGTGCATTTAAAATAGATTGATTTTGCAAACCTGACAAAATATGTGACCATGTGATACACTGGCAAAGCTAGGGCATTGAAAAGGCCTGTGTATATGTTTAAACTTCTCATTATGCTTACAACAAATCTACCTTTGAATATGAAAGAAGAAGGATGTGTCTTTTGTCACTTTTGAATCCCTTATTCCTTGTCCTGTGTCTGATACATAGTAGGTCCTCAAAATATATTAAATGAATGATTCAAATTTAATCATAATAGTTTTTAGTCCCATATTTATAACCCATGAATTGCTTTGTAAAATAGCTAAAAATAAAACAAGGGGTAGGAACCGTCCACATTATTAGTGATGCTATCTCCAGCTTAAAAAACTTCATCTGGTACTATGCCTATTGTGAGCATATTATTATTATTATTATTACCATTATTACTGTTATAAATACTGTAATTCTACCCCTATGTATTCTGAAGGTACTTCTTTCTTCTTTATGATTAAGAGGGAGTAGAAAACTTTGCTATTGAAATACTTTTTCACAAGTAATTTATTAAGGTCAGAGACACAAAACAAAAGGTCATGAAGGTAAATTAAGTTCAAGAGACTTCTGCGTACTGACAGGATAATGGGTGAACAAATTGTGACATACCCATACCATGCAATAACTACACCAGAAATGAAAAGGAATAAACTACCAATATATGATAAATACAGATAAATCTTCAAATCATTGTGCTGAGTGAAATAAGCCAGACAACATACTATTTGATTTCATTTACATAAAATTGTAAACAATGGAAATGAATTAAAATAGGAAGTACAGGGGATCCCTGGGTGGCTCAGCAGTTTAGTGCCTGCTTTTGGCCCAGAGCGCGATCCTGGAGTTCCGGGATCGAGTCCCACATCAGGCTCCCTGCATGGGGTCTGCTTCTCCCTCTGCCTGTGCCTCTGCCTCTCTCTCTCTGTGCATCTGTCATGAATAAATAAATAAAAATCTTAAAAATATATAAAATAAAATAAAATAGAAAGTACATTAGGAGTTGAGAGGAGGGGACACCACAACATGAGAAAAAAGAAAAAAATAGCAGGAAACTTTTGAGGGTGATGGATGTTCATTATCTTGATTGTAATGATTGTTTCATGGGTATATAAATATGTCAAACTATAAAATTATATACTTTAAATATGTACTGTTTATTATATATCAATTAGGCATCAATAAAGGTGTTAAAAAATTAAAGGAACACGTACTTATTGTTGTTCCAAAATAAAAGCAATTAATCAGCATTTTATAGCACAGACCTTTGAGACCGTAGACCCAGATATGTCCCAGATGTGTCCTCATTTGCCCAGATTCATATGTCTGCTTATATAAATCTTTACAGTGCTTCACCAATTCCTCAGCCTCCTCAAAGATTTATAAAGGGTAATATTTAGTAGAACATCCTTATCAGCATTTCTAAAGAATCCCTATTTCTAGAGTGTGCTCAAGGCCAAGAGGGATTTGACAAAGCAAATAATAGCCTATGTAATGAAAGAGAAATTCTTATTCTAAAACAAATGCACAGCATTTTAAGACAAATGGATGGATACTGTCCCATTTTATTAGAGCAACCTTTTTGCACATATGACACAAGGTCATTTTAAGTGAAGGAATACTCACTTTATAGAAGAAGAAGACCAAACTTAATATTGGATTCATCTTAAGGACATTCCTACTACTTATTAAATACCGTGATATTTGCACTAGAAACTTCTGCAAAATTGATTTTACTACTTAAGGAGAAAGCTTTTATATATAAGTAATCTGTGCCACATACAGGGGTGTCCTCTGCCTCATTTCCACTCCATGTGGAATGTTTCTTGAATGATTATACAAAGAAATATTAAATATGAAACAACATTAAAATGAATACAGCCTGATTTATTTATTTTAACTTCCTTTTTGGGAAAAATATTAAATAAAATTTCAAGGTGACAGGAGACAGTCATGATCAAGATAGGCAAGGTGGATATCCTAAAACAGCTGCCTGTATCTATATAATACCTGTTTCAATGTTACAATAATCTAAGGTCCTAGGTAAGATAGTTATCAATCTTCACATTTTATTTAAAAAATAAAAGCCTCATATATTCACATTTTAATTGACTTCAATTTAAAAAAAAATAAAATCCTCCTTCAGTCTCTCCTGTTCCCTCTCCTCTTACAGTCTGATCTTCTGCACTTTCTGTTTATCCTATCCTCATATAGACAGGTGTAGATATTGGAATGTTTCAATTTCTATGACAGTCTTGACATTTTTACTGCTACCCCAACACACTGTACTTCCAGGGCTTACTCTGGGCCTTTGCTTGTGTTCTTGTTCTTGTAATACTATCTTTCTACTGATAAATTACCACTTTTCTATGGATTTTCTGACCTCCTCCTTTGCAGATATAATTACTTCCCCAGAACACAGGCATCATAGCTCTTAATACATAGTTTCCTTTGCCCTTTACACACATTTTTTAATGAAAATATTATTGTATAATAGGTACCATTTCTATATTTTTTTTTCAACTAGACTGTTAGCTACTACGTGTTGGACTAAATATGATCTGCAATTGTTAAGAATTTCCTTGAGTCAGACAGACCTGATGTGAATGCCATCTCTAATGCATCTAGTTTTGGGCAGGTTACTTTTCAAAAGTTATCTTACTTTCTTCATATATGAAATAGAAATCATGATACCTGGCTTGCTGGGATATGTTAAAGAAGGTACAATGAAATATTGTATGTAAAACATGCTTGATACATAATATATGTTCAATAAATAATAACTAATATTATAAATGCTGTTTTATTGGTATTATTGCTTTTGCAGTGACAGCTGACACCCAGGAAATCAAAATGTATTTTTGAAGAGCTTCCAGTTACTCTCCAAGTGGTAACTCCTTGTAGATTTTCAGGGAGAAGAACATTATAGAGATCACAGGACAATATTCCTCAAACTGAACTGACCCTCACAAACATATTTGTGTGATGGGACAGAGGTTGCTATTGTGCAAATGAAGAGAACCGCGGCCACAATAAGGCATCTGGGGTCTTCTGAGGCATCAAGCCCATAGGAGGTAATGAAAACATACATCACCCATAACCTTTTAGGCCAACTGGGCTATTGAACATAACAGGAGCATAATGGCTTTCCTGATGTGTCAGAAATTCTCCCCTCCTGCCTACCAGTAGTTCATCAAATTGTTCCATGCTTATTGCTTCAATCTGCATTCAGCTTTAATACATCCTATATGCCTGAATCTTTTCTCCCAAAACCTTCAAGGCCCCAGGAAATTATTGTGCCCGAATGCCATACTCACTAAGTGACAAAGAGCCTGAAAGTTGAAATCAAGCTTGCTATACTATAGAAATAAAAAGGAGAAAAGTCATGTTAAAAATAAACAGTTTCAAAGATTTCATGAAAAAAAGTCAATGCAATTTGCAACTTCATTTGTTCCAGTGACAAGCTGATAAAATGTTGGTGGTACAAATGCATCAGAAAATTTGACACAAATTGAAAGTGACTACACATTCCATTATCCCAAACTCCCTTGGTAATGGAAAATGATTGTTAAAGACAGTTTCTAATATGTCTTAGATGTATGAGGCTGTCTATGGGAAATAATACCCTCGATTATCAGGAAAGATAAGCATTCAAAGGAGGAAAGGGCTGCAGTGATCCTGTGATCTAAGCCTCACTATTCTGATTATTAGCTGCCCAAACAATTTCATTAAGAGGCACTAAAATATACAAGGAAAACTGTTATCAATGAAACACATTTAACAATTGGGAAATGACTCATGAGTCATTAACAGAAAAGCCAATGCAGTCAGTCAATAATTAAAGCTTGCCAAGATATTTTTTTGCAATTTTTCTAAAAGAGTGTTAATGTATATTTAAATGGCATTCTATTCATGGAAAATAGTTATTTAAAAAATATTAAAAATCTGGCACACCAAATTAAATTTTCTCTAGAAACTCTTGAAATAAAAGTATAATTAGAATCTAGTATGTCTTTTGAATTTACTTCATTTTTTATAATGCAACTTTGTAAGACTAGTATGTTGTATCTCATGCAAAAAAAAATGATTATACAATCAAATAATCTAGATTTTTAGTTAGAGAAGTTATAAGGATACTAAATGTTTATGCTAATACAATAACATCATATCAGAGTACTTATTTTCTTTATCATACAGGGAAAACTGGTCTCAGAGAAATTAAGGGCTCTTCCCAAAGTCACTCAACTAATAAGTGATAAAGGTGAGGTTTATTTAAAAAAAATTTTTTTAAATTTTTATTTATCTATGATAGTGGTGAGGTTTAAATTTTAGTATACCTCACTTGAGAGACTGGACTATTTTCTTCTCCTATGGCATTTCTCCTAAGAAATTCTGATCCTGTGTTTTATTTAATTCTGAATATATCTACTTTATATAATCCTTCACAACCATATATTAATTCAGAAAACATCTTCCAATTCATCAATAAGAAAAAAACTCAATTCATTTAAAAATATTTACTGAGAACTTATTAGTTCTTAAGTATCATGCTTAGTAGACATTCACCAAAAGCCATAATATAACAACAGTAATCATTCGAACAATTTCAATCGCAAGTAAAAGAAACCCAACCCAAACTAACTTAAGCAGCACATAGAGATTTATTGACAGAGCACTGGCAATGTTTTCCTAAGTGAAGGAAGAATTTCAGGAGTCAGAGCATCTTTGGGTCTCTAAAAGATCACACGAGCTTTTTCTCACTGTGACTTTCCATCTCGCACCTGTATTTCTAAGGAAGTTGGCTTTATTTATCCAGGCTTCCCCATATAATGACAGACATGGCCTCTATAGCTCTGAAGTCATATCATCACAGTCTGAAAGGTAAGAAAGTTCCCTGCAGCTTAGCATGTAAAAACATCAAGGGGAGGAGGGGCCTGTGCGGCAAAGTTGGTTAAGTGACCAACTCTTGGTTTCAGTTCAGGTCTAATCTGAGGGTCCTGGGATCGAGTCCCCATTCTAGTGCTCAGTGCGAAGTCTTGGGTTTCTCTCTCTCTCCCTCTACACCCCAACCCCGTGCTTGCTCTTTTTCTCTCAAATGAACGCAAAAAGTGTTTAAAAATAAATAAATAAAAAATACAAACATCAGGGAAGGATTCTAATTGGCCAGCTAGGTTCGCATAATGACCCTTACCAATCATTCTCGCCAGGGTGATGAAACATTATGGTTATTTAGGCTTGGATTACAACTCCACCTCTATCATCTGGAAGATGGAAACTTTGGGAGCTCCACAAGAATTATAGGATTGCAGTGGAAGAAGAACAGTTTCCTAAAGAAAGAGGCCAGGGGACTGTTGCGAGTAGATTAAGAAAGCAATACTGGGTGATCAGAATTGCAGACATCAGATATATACTAGCTAACATTTTTGAACATGTACTACATGACTGCTATTATTCTGAACATATCTCATGTATTATATCATTTAATATTCATAATAATCATAAGAAATAGGTCATATTTTTATTTCTAATGAAGATTAGCAAAATAAGGTTTAGAGAAATTAAATAAATTGCTCAAGGAGGTATGACCAATAGCTGGAAATGGCTGGATTGAACATAACGTCTGATGTAGCTCTTACAACCATTCTGTATCACCTCCAGGTTTGGAATTGTTTTTCTTTCTTTTTTTTCTTTTTTTCTTTTTTCTTTTTTCTTTTTTCTTTTTCTTTTTTTTTTTTACCCATTGCTACACACAGCATGAGTTGTAGGTCCTAGATATCCTTCTCTGTGAATATTTTAGTTTGTTAATGTCACTAAAATATATTTAGAAGCAAATTGCATGTATCAGATGTATCTATAAAACAGGAAAATGAGGAGGAATATCACTCAAAATTTTGACCTTCGTTATTTTAGTGAAGTCACTGAAATAATTTAAAACAAATAGTAACATCAACATGGGTAATCCTGTTTACACTTGGGCCAAATATAATGTTTCAAACCCTTTCCTACAGCCTGCTGCCAAAGCAGATGTTTGTCTCTCTCTTTTTTTTTTTTTTTTCTATTTATGATAGTCACACAGAGAGAGACAGAGAGAGGGACAGAGACAGAGGCAGAGGGAGAAGCAGGCTCCATGCACCGGGAGCCCGACGTGGGATTCGATCCCGGGTCTCCAGGATCACGCCCTGGGCCAAAGGCAGGCGCCAAACCGCTGCGCCACCCAGGGATCCCCTGTTTGTCTCTTTTTGAAATTAAACACTTGATGGCTTCTACCTTTACCCTCTATGCTGATTTTGCCTGTGTTCATTCCTGGGCTGAATTTCTTTCTCTTGATCTTGTTCACCAATCCCACTTTCATCCACTGTATTGATATTGGCATACTACTTACCATATTTGAGACCATACATTATCGATCTGATATTGTTGTTGTTAAGTGTTGTTACTCCATGAGATAATAAACTTTCTGGGATCCCCGGGTGGCTCAGCGGTTTAGCGCCGGCCTTCGGCCCAGGGTGTGGTCCTGTGAATCCAGGGGTCGAGTCCCACGTCAGGCTCCCTGCATGGAGCCTGCTTCCTCCTCTGCCTGTGTCTCTGCCTCTCTCTCTCTATCTCTCTTTCTCTGTGTCTTCCATGAATAAATAAATAAAATAATAAAAGAAAAAAAAGAATAAACTGAGTCAGGGAGTGAGCCTACTCTATTCATCATTGAATGCTTAGTGGCTAGACTAGCCTTTGGTAAAAGAGTCAACCAATAGGTAATCCTGAATGAATAAATAGATGAATCTATTAATATTTTAATATATACAGCACATATTTTGTCTAATCCAAAGTCAAGTTCTGTTATTATTTTTGTTTTGTTTGATATTGAAGGTTAAAATAAAATCTCATAAACTAATTTGATCTTTTCCCATCTTCTTTATCAGATGGAAACATTGAGATTTGTTCATACCACCCAGTCTTTGCTCACATTGTTTTTTTGGCTTACACTGCCCAACTTATGCTCTTCTGCAGGGTAAATTCCTAGTCTCCATTCTAGAATTTTTCTATCACCACATCATGTATAAATCTGTTTTGACCTCCTTATGGTAGTTTCTTCTCCACTCATATTTCTATGGTACAATTTTATTGATGCCCTTATCATCTGTCACTATTATTATATGTTTAAATGCTTGTATCTTGGAGAATGAAATCTCTTTCTATTTTTTTTTTTTTTTGAAATCTCTTTCTAAACAGGACTTCATATTCCTGGAAAGTAATAGAAAACTCAGAACGTAGTGCTATTTTCATGTTCATCTTTTTTTTTTTTTTTTGATCAATAGAAACTTATCTCTTGTAAAATTCATCTAAAAACTATTTACTTCTGGTCCTATCAGAGAACCACATTCTGAGGATTGCAATGATGCTGACGGAGTTTAGTTGGTTGGAAACTGAAAATATGCAACTCCTGAGAAAAAGCCTGTTTGCTGAAGGTAGGCAAAACTGTACAAGAATGAAAGGATCTTGGGGGGAGAAGAGGAGGAGAATTTAATTAAAGGTATGACAGAGGAATTTAAAACTCAAGATAATATGTATTTTTCAATATTGTACAAATGTTCCCAACTAAAACTTACATTCTGGGTGTGACTTTCCCTGGCCAATAAACTACTCATCTTATATTTTACTTCTATCTTTTCCATTTTCTCTCCCAGATTTTCAATACCATCTATCCTTCTCTCTGCCTGTCCAGGCTCTTATTTGACATTCAATGAATGACATTAATCCCATGGCAAAATGACTTTGTACAACAAGAGATGTAAGAGAAGTATTTTACTAATGAAAGACCATACTAAAATGAATAATAAACCATAGGGAAACAGTGACTCATGCTTAGGGAGGCAGCCAGGGCTCTGGAATTACACTGACTGAGGTTCAAATTCTGATTGCTGTTCACTGGTTGTGAAAATTGTTTATTAACTCTCTGAACTCCAGTTACATCCTCTGTATGACTGGATAATACCTACTTCATATGGTGATTGAGCATATGGTGAATCAGTGCTCAGTAAGTATATACTGCATTGTTTTGAATTGAAAGAAATTTGTATGACCTTACATATTTATCTCATTTATCTCATTCAATTCAAGCAATATCTCACTTAATAATTTTAGGGAAATTAAATTTAAATAAGTGAATTAACCTGTCCAAGGTTTCCAAGTTAATAACTGCTACAATCAGGATCAGAGTGTAGGAAAAACAAAGAAAATTGTATTTAAAAGGACATATGGTAACAATTACCATTTCAGAAAGACTCTTGAACATACAGACAATATATAATATGACATATAAGAACAATATTTACAATATTTACTCTGTAAATAGTGATTAATAGTAAATTAATAAACATTTGCCAATAATGAATCATATTTCATTTCAAATAGGGAATGACTAATTCTTATTTGCTCCATCACTTCTACTAAAATAAATACATGAAAAAAATAAATACATGATAATGCTCAAGTGGTATCATCTCTGATATTAATGTTTGAAGATGTAAGAACTGTTACTTATTGGATACAACATGTTAATACATCTCTTTGGAACCTCAGTGCACTTTTTGAAGGAGAAACATGATGGAGCTTTGTAAATAACCCTAAATTTTGAGAAAAATAATTTTTAAAAAGATGATCTCAGACTAATGAGACAGTGGCTTCGGGATCCTATTCTACTCCAAAGTAACCTTTCCCTAACACTCAATAGCAATCCAAAGTTTTTGGGGCATTTTAAACTTGATTCTGGAAAAATAAGTCCATCATCAGTAGGTATTTATTGGAGAAATATTAACTGAAGCCTTGATATTTCTGGAGCTGTGCTTCTAGAAGCATGTGCAGATGGAAGCTCTTTGCCTCCCCCCTCCACTTGCATTTGGGGAAGCCTGAGGCATTTTTCAATGAAATCGCTCTGGGCAAACCCAAAGGGCCTGTCTTCCTGCTACATATCCTCAGTCAAGGGAGTTGAGTAGGAGGTAGTGAAATGGGAAAAGATGAAAAGTAGCACCACTGAAGTTTCCCTTTAACTCTCCTTCAAGTATGCCGCATCCAGTAAACAACAATCAGAACACACATGCCCTCTTCTCAGACCTATGATCAGCTGGTCAAACAGTAGTGACAGCCCCAACCCCCCAAGTCTATTTAGCACCTTGGAAAAGCACACCTGAGGCTGAGCCCACTTACTTTTGTCAAAGCATAAAAGGCTTTTCCTATTCTAGGAGCCTGGTACTAAGATCTCAGGACACAGTGATCATTTCATGGATTTATGGACTTGATCTGGGAAGATTTGGGGAATTACATGCTCAGTCTGCTCCCTGCACTCACAAAGGTGATCTTCATGAGGGTCTAAGGCAGAATTTCCAGAGTCAAAGCTCTAGTCACATCTCCCAGATTTTGATATTATTGCCTTTCAGAATAAAATAAAATAAATGCCATCTGATATTGTTCATTCCTAATCACCTATACTTCTTAGCACCTCTTACAGGTAAAGCGAAACTCTAATTTTCAGAAAGAGTTAATTCAGTACTTATCTGGACAAGTGGGATACTTAGAAAAATGAAAAATCTCCAGGCTGTGCTCCCAGTAGCTATGCTAATCTAGAGAAGATAGCAAGTTATTATTAAAGAGTAAAGATAACACACATAAAGTATCTAGCTAGTAGAGTGGTATCTGATGCACCCCTAGCATTTAATAATAGTAGAATGTACAAGGCATTCATTTTGCAACAGCATTAGCTCCTTTGCTCATTTCGGTGACTTATCCTTTCACTTCCTGGCAGAGAGGACTCTGTTACTTCTTTCAGTATAACTACTGCAAATGCGTTCTTGGCTCAGCCCCTTTCCAGATATTGAGTTGTCTAGAAAACCCAGCTACCAGAGGTGTCCCTTCACTTGGACTAATGTACATTTTCCCCTTTTCCTGGCTCTCCTCCTTCTTTGTGGATGCATGTACATATTTGCGTACCACTTTGCAAACTTGTGGCCCTTTAGTTTTAAGAATCTGAAGATGCTCGTGGCACCTGGGTGGTTCAGTGGTTGAGCGTCTGCCTTTGGTTCAGGTTGTGATCCCAGGGTCCTGGGATTTAGTCTTACATGAGGCTCCCTGCAGGAGCCTGCTTCTCCTTCTGCCTATGTCTCTGGCTCTCTCTGTGTCTCTCATGAATAAATAAATAAAATCTTAAAAAAAAAAGAACCTGAAGATGCTCAAACAGAAATCATCTCACCATATATTAATGGTAATGATTTGTTTGACCATCAAATGAGCTCATTTTTAGTTAAAAGCCTGACAAACTCTAAATATATGTAGTGCCAACAAGAAAAGGAGTACATTTATCAAATTGGCAAATTAAAAAACAAAAGCAAAAACAAAAACCCTCTGCAACTTAAAAAAAAAGAGTTATCAAAATTTATGTCAGAAAAGAAAGTTTTCTATGGGAGTCTGAATTAGAGCCCTGGCTCTTCCATTTTCTAGTTAAGAGACAAGGGGTGCAGGTCAGGCCAATTAATTTCTCTCAACTGATGTTCCCTCCCCTGTGAAGTGAGGTTAATAAATGTTTCCTTTCCAGGCCTGAGGTCAGGAGTTATTTATAAAGGCATGCCAATGACAAACATTTACAGTCATGAACCCTTAGTATGTATCAGCATGTTAACCACTTTGTATGCTACATGATACCCCAAATGAGAAGGAATATTTGTATTTCCATTTAATATAAGAGAAAGTGAGGCTATATTACTATATTATGTAATTATATTACACTAAAGTACAAATTACTTTTTTAGTCAAAGCGTGCCCTGTAACATCATTAATTATTATCATTATGCCTTCAAAAAGTAAGTGAATACAAGATGTACAAAGAGCCATGTTTGGTTTCTCTCAAGGAAACAAAGCTGCCATTCTGTACCTACCACTTTTCCTCCACTGCCAGGCTTCACAGATGCACTGTCTGTACTTGCAGACTCCACTTATTTGTGACTCTTCCTTATGCTCCTGTAATCTTCACCTCATCCCCACACCTCCCAGAATCAGGATGAAAAGGGAAATAATGTCTCTATTAAAACAACAAGGGGGCCAGAGTTGCATCATTTCTTAATTAATTGGATGATGCCTGTCTCTCTCCTCTTCTAATTACTTGCTTCTCTTTTCATTTCCTACTTGTGATGAGAATCTACACTCTTAAATTAAATCAATATAAGATTTGAGTTGAATGGTATCAACTTTACTCTGGGGGAAAATGACATCAGTTCACTACACCAGCTCAAAAAAAGAACTTCAGGGTTACGAGGATTAAGTTAGCTTATTCTTGATTTACTTCACACATCTTTATTGAGCAATGCTAAGTACTGGGCATAGATCAGTCAATAAGAGAGATGTGCTTTCTGTTCTTGTGGGGTCACATTAGTAGAGGAGACAGACCTTATCTATGTCATTTATGAGTAGAGATGGAAAGCATGTATCTGTGTCTTATTTCACTAGATAGTAGTGTATAGTAGGAGTTATAGTTGTTACAATAATGTCTCATCTTTATTGCTTATTATATGCCAAGCATTGTTTTGCACACCTTGCAGGTATGAACTCTTAACAACTGTTCTAAACTGCAAGACTGGTCATGTCACTTTCTAATTTCCGTGGTTCTTCACAGAACCACATTATTGGGTAAACCAGCTGGGCCTATAAAAGACATTAGAATAACATAGGGCACTAAAACATCACTGGAAATAAAACTGGATGGGGAAAATCATATTTACCAGAACTCTTTTTCAGAAGAAGACAAAAAGTGTTTGGAAAAAAGTAGTTTTATAGCTGCTAGGCATGGAGGTTGAAAATCTCCAGCAGGGATGCTTAAGTCCTAAGATCTACTCTCTAAAGTGCCTTCAAGAGAAGACGGGGACCTGTTAACTCCCACCTTTGTTTGTCTTTGTCAAAAGGCAGTGGGCATGATGGAAACAAAAATGGGTTTCTCTCTGTAACTGATGAGAGACTGAGCATTGGCAATGTTCCTGTCCAGTCTCTCATGGAATCCTCAGAGCCTCCTCTAAACATACGTTGGACAGAACTAAAAAACTACAATTCAAACAAACGAAACTATTGTTCCCTTAAGTCATTTTTATTCTTTAGACATTCCCTGAAGTTCATAATTATGTCAAACAATTTCTTACTTTACAAATCCTTCCTATTTTAGAGTCTTATCTTTCTATCCTTAACTGCTAACAAGCTGCCTCCGTATATGTTTGCACATTACCACTTTATTTTCTAATTGTTTGTTTATCTGACTTCACTACCAAGTATGAGTTCCATAGACACAGTGATCTCCTTACTCATCTTCATACTCCATTGCTAATATCCTGAATGATGCATATAGGTGCAATAAGTATTTACTAAGTAACAATTTTCCACTGAAGAAAAAAATCCCAATAACTTCTTGGACCTACTACGTCCAAGAAAACTATATGCATAGATCAGACATCAAATAGATATTTGTTGAATGTCTATATGACCATCCAATCCCTTATTCCTCTAAATAATGTTCATTTCCTCTAATAAGAGCAAATCATTTCCTTTTACTTTATTTTTTTTTCTTTTTCTTTCTTTTGATAGTCTTTCTGCTATTCTTGTATTTCAGAACATTCAGAAGTGGTTTAGTTTCAAAATTCTGAAGTGTGTTAAAAATGTGTTATTTATAGACTAATTGGCAGAGCCATATAAATGCAATGATAGCAGCTCAATTTCTGGGTACAGTCTTGTTTGGTTCATCATAATTTGACAAGTTGGCATACGTGAGGTTAATGAGAAAATTCATTTTATCTGACATACTAGGCATTTAGGAGAGCAATAGTCACACTAATAAGGAATTACATGTTATACATATTGCATAGTCTTTGCAATTTTTCTTAAAAATATATAATGAGTGGTTTGCTTTGCTGAACTCTAGTTAAGAAGAGAAAGAAAGGGCAACACCCAGGACTTCTAAAGAGAAACAGAATGACTTAATAACTTCGTGTTCAAGGCAGAAGTTCAAGGTGATATTCCAGATGGGAAAACATGGACCTTACCCCCTGTCTGGGGTGGAAGCACACAACAGAATTGAATTATTTGTCCATATTACTCTGAAAATAATTGTCTACAGTAATCATACCAGCTGTATGCCACTAGTCCTCATAAACATCCTTTTAAAATAGGCTAACAACTATAAATATAGGGGGAAAAAAAAAACCCTTTCCCTACAGGCAGTGAGTAAAGATCCAAATAGCATTCATGTTATGCCCACTGGAAGGAAAAATTCAACACATTATCCTTTCTAAATAAATACTGCTTGGTCCTACTATATGACAAGCACTGCACAAGGTGTTAGAGAAACAGTGAATAGCAGGCATAATGTCAGTGACCTCAAGGAGCACACAATCTAGTGGGAAGAGGTTGCATTTCTGGTAGGTTCAAGGTTAATATGTTTTAGGGTAATAAAGGAGATTGCAGAGGAGATTCAGCAAGTGAATGTTGTCAAGGAGAGACAAATCTGGTTCTTTCTGAGTACACTGGTACTCAGAATTAATTAGTTCTGTGAGGATCTCTGTCCTAACATGGGTGATTCCCTAAGAAACAGAAGAGCAGAGACAGTCTCTATTTTATGCACCAAGTCTAATAATTTCCCAACTTGGCAAAAGTTTTATAAGTCCAACTTCTTGTGCTTGTCATTAATGGTCTTTTTTGCCATCTCTAGCACCAGTGTGTGGACATATTTGCCAAACACACACACACACATACACACATAAACCCAAACCAAACCAAACAAAAACACTGTATATATAAGCAGCTTGAGATTGCTGTATTTAAGTATTTTTATATTAAGCACTAGTAGGCCCAAAAGGGATTGTGGGAGAAAGGCTTTTTACTTTCCATGCGGTGGTAGCCATGAGCTCAAAGGTAAGCCAAGGTAAGCAGTTACAAGTACATCCAAGAGCTATGGAGGAAGCAGCAGTTCTTCTCAGGGTGCACTGTACCACCAGCTCTCCGGACTCCACAGGGACCTCTGGTCAACCTGGCCCAATAAAGTGTTTTGACTGGGATACGAGGCCATATGTAGCATTATGTGTGATGGGTGATTGTAAACGCCTAGTTCCTAAGGGTGTTACCTACAGCAAGCCTGTTGATCATAGTGTTAACCAGCTAAAGTTTTCCTAAAGCCTTCAATCTGTTGCAGAGGAGTGAGGTGGACACCACTGTGGGGCTCTCAGTCTTGAATTCTTACAGGGTCAGCAAAGCTTCCACCTACCAATTCTTTGAAGTTATCCTCAGTGATCCATTTCTTAAAAGTATAAGAAGAAATACTGACACCCAGTGCATCACCAGACCAGTCCACAAGCACTTACAGGCTGCAAGGGCCATGGCCTTGGAAAGGGTCACAAGTTCCAACTGTTGGTGGTTCTTGCCATGCAGCACAGTGAAAACAATGCTCTCCAGCTCTACTGTTGCCACTAATATAAGTAATGTTTGTAAAATTGTTACCTAATAAACTATTTGAGTCAGTCAAAAATAAATAAATATTAACTGATAATTATAATCTTTAGCATTTGTATTCAGATTCACTATTTACCATGTGCTTTCAAAGTGCATTACCTTAGTGGCTCTCAACCCTGGCTGTTCCTCAGAATTACTTGTATGTGTTGTTAAGATCACCAATACTTAGAACCCAGACCAGCAGATTCTGACTCAGTAGGTCAAGAATGGTATTTTTAAGCAGCTTCATGGACGATTTTGAACTGCAGTCAGGATTGAGAACCATGGCTTTCTGTCATTTGTTTTTCCACAGTGCTCCTGGAAAATAGGTTTTATTTATATCCCATGAGCTTTCACTCCCTTATGCTTAGGTGCTTTTTCTGAGGCATTTCCTTGAGCAACCCTTCCCTAACCACACCTTCTTTTCACCCAGTTACCACACAGGCAGATCCAAAATATAAATGAGGACCTTGAGCATATCTCTGATCTGTCATCTTACTGTGCTGTACTTTTTTTGTTATTTTTTTTAAATTACTGTTGCTTATTTGGTTCATTCCCTACTTGCTTTTGAGCTCCTTAAGAACATGAAGGGTAAATAGTAAGTGTGAATTGTATCTATTCACCCTTTCCCTTTAAGAATACTGGAGCACCAGTGTGGTGCGGTCAGTTGAACACCTAACTCTTGGTTTCAGCTCGGGTCATGATCTCAGAGTCATGGGATCAAGCTCCGTATCAGGCTATGTGCTCAGTACGAGGTCTGCTTAGGACTGTCTCTCCCTCTCCCTCTGCCCCTCCCCTGTGATCTCTCTCTCTAAAATAAATAAATCTTTTTTTTTTTTTAAGAATACATTATATTACTTAGACATGATAGGATTAAAATTAATAACAATAATAATGCATTCTGCTTACTATATCCTGAGTTCTATCTCCTGCATTGTATATGTATGATGGATTGATTTAACCTCCACGCAAATTATATGAGGCAGATGAGGTAAGTACTGTTATGTTTCTTGTTTTACAGATGAGGAAACTGGAGAAGAAAGAAACCTAAGGTTATTTCATCTGTTTAATGGAGTTGTTTATAGCATGTCCATGTCACAGGATAAAGAAAATTCTTTTCATTTCACAGATGAGATCATTGAAACTCTTCCTATCATATCAGTGTGGACCACTTTTTATCCTATGGCTTAGATACTTGCTCTTTATTAGAATATCTGGAGTTTGGGGGATTCTCTGGGTTCAGTGTACCCTGTGTGTAATACTTCTTCTACACTGTGCTATAATCTCTGTTAAACGGGGGCAGCAGAAGATACCAGCTGAACCACTGCAGTGCAGGTACTTCCAGTTGAAAACAGATGATGTTAAAGGAGCACTGCCAACCATCTGTTGACAGACTGATTTGCCACTGAAAAAAAATGGAGTGCATTTGTTCACATTTCTAGATTATTTAAAAATAAGGAGCAATGGGAGTTATTAAGTTGGGCAATCTGAGTTCTAAGTAGCATTTATACACTTTTTTTTTTCCTGGATGCCTTCCTTAAAATTAAATTTTTAATAACCTTTAAGCCTTGCAGCCTTGAGGGAATAATTTCTTTCACAGTAGTTCAAAGGTTTAATTTCACAGTAAAGCTTTTGAAATATGGTATTATCCCTTTTGTTCTAGAAAATTACTGTTTAAAAAAATCATATTTCAAAGTAATGATTGTAATGAGAAAAAGATATGAGGCCCAACTTCAAAAGGAAAAAATGATAACCTCGCCTGTGATGTCCTCTAGTGAGCCTTTCCCTCGTGGATTCTAATTTGTAACAGTTCGAAAAATCTCTGGAATTGCACAGTTTCTGCCTGGTAATACAGCCTGGGGTTGGCTGTGGTCTAACAGTGAGGAGGAGGGGTTGATATAGACATAACGGAAGCCATTAACTTTCTTATATGGGTAAAATTCAGTATGTCTTCAGTCCTGCTGTGTGTGTGTTTTCTGTAATGCTATTCCCAAACAATGTTATCTTGGTAGTTCTAATGCCATTTTTGTGGACATTAAAGTTGAGTGTGGAGTTGCAGAGTAGGCAGTGGGAACTGCCAAGTGTAGCAGAGCCTGAGAGGGAAAGGAGAAGAGATGTAGAGCACCTAGCATGTGCAAGACACTGTATTCTGGGCTTTACATGTGTTGTATTTTTTTTTTTGATCTTCATAACAGCTCTTTGAGATAAATAGCCTACACCCTATTAGCCCCATTTTACTGATGTTAAGGCCTCATTCTATATGAGATGATACTCACCCAGTCTAATTACTTTAAGAATCAAAGTCCTCACTGCAACTTCCATTTAGAGCTCCTTGGCCTATTTGTAATTTTATAAATGCATTCAAAGGATTTTTTAAGTTGTAAATTCATAAAGATATGAAAAGTTTAATGAAGAAAGACTCATAGAATGAGAAATATATATGCAGGGTAGACTTCGAACTGTATGTTTCCAGAATTAAAAACAACAACAATAAACTATTGCTAGTTATTAAAGGATTGAAACAAAAGGAAATCTTGGGTAGTAGGGACACTGGATGAGATCTCAAAATACATGCATGTAATTTCTAGGGCTATAAACTCTGGGACAATCACTGAAATCCTCCTAGCCTCAATTTCTGCATCTAAGAAATGGGCACAAAAGATGTAAAATGCTTCCCTCAAGTGATAAAAAGGATAAGGATATGAAAAAGCTTTCTAAACTATCATCTCTCTTGCTAAATGCACCCATGGCCATTCATGCTGTAGCACAGTGTATGCATGTGTCTGATTATGGGTTTTTTAGATGTTTCCAGTACAGTATTTGCCATGCTTTATTGCAATAATGTATTTAGATATTTTTCCCACAAACATACTCTAAGATCTTTAGGGCAGAGATTGTATTTGTTCATCATATTTATCACATATTATATATTCAGCTACCTACTTAAAATTTAATACTGCATTCCTATTTATGCATGCACACATCTATTCAATTAGTATGAATATCTAAGTGCCAGATAATCATTAGAATGGCATCAATTTAATCTAGGAGCTTTCTGAAATAACTTATTGAATGAATTATGGAAGTGTGGGCTATAGATCATAATACCATAAACTTTATTCTTGTTATTTCCTGTATGCCCTTTAAACTTTGGTAAATATAATAACAGTAGCTAACTTTTATTGAATGCATACTACTCAACATGCTGTATGATAAGTAGTCTGCATGTGTTATCTCACTGATACCTCCCAATAAATAAAAAAGTACTGGTTAAAGAAAAGAAAGAAAGAAAGAAAGAAAGAAAGAAAGAAAGAAAGAAAGAAAGAAAAAACTACAGGTTGAAAATGGTGTCACTTAGACTAGAGTTTCCAAACCAGGGCTTCATATTCAATCTAACTGCAGTTTCAACCTCCCCCAGAAATGTGACCTTAACCAGTCAAGAAATGTTTTTGTTTTTGTTCTTTTCCATCAGCAACTATGAGTCTGTCACCTGGGTCCTCTCCATTCACCAAAGAAAGATGAAGTAATCTGCAAGATAAGACACCTTGCTTTTTCCCCTAGCCAACAGCCTCCTCTGAAAAATCCTTTTCTTGTGCTAACAACTTTCTTGCTCTACCCTCAGTCTATAAAAAATCTTCCATTTTGTACAACTCCTGAGAGTGCCTCTTCCCTACATGTTAGGTGGGGTTTTGTCCAATTCATAAATCACTGAATAAAGCCAATTAGAAACTCAAATTTACTTGGGTGAATTTTATTATTCGATAGTACTATCATTATAAATATTTAGGAAACTCAGGCTTGGATAGGTTAAGTAATTTGTTCAGGGTCACAGTAAATATTGATATCAAGATTCAAAGCTAGATCTTTCTAATTCATTTATTCAACAAATCTTTATTGCATTCTTACTATGTGCCAGGTGCTATGCTACTTACTGGGAATACAGTGGTGAATAAGGACACAGCACTTATGATTTGTGGACTTACTGCCTAGTAGTGAAAGAAAGATTAAACATAGAAATATGTGATTAACTAATTAATTATAATTCTTATATAAGTTTTCTTTAGATATTTAAACTGACAGCTATAAAATCCAATGGTCTTTGGATCTTACAGAACAGTCTTATTCTTTTCTCTACAACAGAATGGTCTTTTTATACTCTAAACATATGGAGAAATTTTCTCCTTTCTGATAATTACCTTATGGAGATGAGGCAGGTGGTCTTTTATTCTCTTCACACTCAAGGAGTCATTTACCATAACTAATCTCCTACTTTGTCCTGATATTTTCAGCCAATAATTTAGATCTTCATGTTTACATTCAGTTTGAAAATACCACAGAACTATAATGCATGGGGGGGCAGGTAGTGGCCATAGGATAATATTCTCTTAAATAGCCAAAAGTCCTGGAGATTGGCTTCCAGTAGCCACCTGAAAGCAATGAATTATTTTCTGGTAGTAGAACTGGGACACATATATTGATATACTTCAACCTTGTAGCACCTTCTACTTAGTCTGTCCCATAATTCCTTTTCTCTGGACCAAGAGGCTCAGTTGAATACATTTAAACATATGAGTGGAGTAAATTTCTATGATCTATATTAAAGAGTAAGTAGTTATGGTTTAATAAAAAAATGTGTATTTGGTCTTTGTCCCTGGTTCCTGGCACAGAGTTCCTAAACTCTCTGGAATTTCCTGAGCGATAAGAGTGCCTTTTATCATTTATAACAAATCCCTTTTGACTATATCAGAGTTTATGCTAATGAGGTAACTCTTGCAGGGCCCCTTGATAGCTTCAACATGGGTTCCAGGGGAAGCAATCACATGATTAGAGGGTTAAAACTATCAGCTCCACCTGACCTCCAACCTCTGAGGAACTGACAAGGGTTGAATATTAAATTCAATCACAACTGGCCAATGATTTAATCAATCATGTCTATGTAATGAAACGATTAAAACCTCTGAAACAATGAGATTTGAGGGAGCGTCCAGGTTGATGAATGGAGGGTTGCAGGAACTCCTGAATTTGTAGCAAGCTAGGCAGTGTAGGTAGCCTAGCGACCCCATTTGCTGCTGATTTCTAATGTATAGGCAGTCTTGTGGAATTGAGCCCTTAACCCTTGGTGTCTGTACTAATTCCAGGTAGATAGTGTCAGAATTGAATCACATTGCAGGACACCTAGTTGATGTAAGAGGATGGGAAAACTTATTGATGTTGGAATGATATATCTGAATTGTTTTGAAAGAACACATGATGGTACTAGGATTTTAACTCAGTTATACCAAAGGGCCATGACCTTAAAGGCCTTGAATTTTGGTTTTGCCATTTAGAATGTGTGTAACCTTGGGCAGGTCACCTAATTTCTTTGTTTTGCTATCCATAAAACTGAAAAATTCATAAAAAGATTTTTTTAAAGATTCAGTTAGTTACTGTAAATATTGGCTTTTTCTCAGTAGCTGCCGTCTCGTAAGTAGTCATTTTTAATTTTACTGTCTCTTCTTTTCCTTTCCCTCAATTTAAGTTCTAGAACAGACTACTCATATTAGCCCAGAAATCCAGTATGGTTCTAGTTACACTTACTTTACTCCAGAAATTTCAGTGTCTTTCTAACAATTGAGTTTCTCAGGCAATGTACAGCTGAGGGTCAGACATGTGTCAGGCAATGTGTCCCAGTTTGGGGTTTGCGAAATATAGTCACCACTTTAGACTATGTGGTGATTAAAATGCAGGAGACAGTGCAAAAGACGCTACTGAATTCATTAACATTTGCAACATATTAGCTATGGGATTATTTCCAGGGGCAAGAGGCAGGAAAGGAGAGGTAGAACATTTGCTTCTAATAGGAGGTGGGGGTACCTTTAAGGTTTAACCACTAAAGTTCTAACAAACCAGCTTCTCTGATAAGGCGGACTAGCCGGCCTCCGCGTGTTTTGCAATTTTCAGTACACAGTTCCGCTTTCACACTCCAATAATTCATTTTCTAGCACTTAGAATCCAGAAACCTGCTTTCAATCATGTACCTAAAATGTAAGGAACAGAGTTTAATAACCAACATCTCCACTTATCTCATCTCATTTCCCAGTAAATTGTGTTGGAAAACATGTGTAAATAGTACCAAGCAAAACAGGGCATTTATGGTCTCCTTTAGAATGTATTCTATTTGAATTCTAGATTTAGTCACTTTTATAGAGGTAACCATTTTCCATAACAAAACTGCAAAACTTTCTAAAATGAAAATTCTAATACTATCATAGAATTGTAGAATCTTCAGACTTAGATTCAAATAGAACTAACATATATGAAGCACCCAATTTGTCCTTGTAGTATTCTGAATGGTTTCAATCTCCCTGTGGCAGATATTATCAGTCTCATTTTATAGACAAGGTGTCTTAGACTAGTAGAGGTTAAATTATTTTCCTGAGGTTGGATGAAATAGAGCTTGGAGAAATCCAAATAGGCTTGAATGCTTCCCATAATGATGAAGTAATTACTAACTTTACTTTTTAGGAAATAAGTCTGAAGGTTAAAATTATCATTAAACATTCCAGAAGTCGCTTCCACCACCAGGAGAAACACTCTTAGGGGATAGCCACGGTTTGCATTTCAGATACTTTCTCATGTTCAAATATTGAGCCATCATTGGAGATGTCAAATAAATAATCCTCTAAAAAGGTCCTCTTTCCAATGATCTTAAACTTTAGAACACTAAAATAAATATCTGACAGCATATGAGGTGTTCTTCAAGTCCGTGGGTGCCATATACCCTATCAGATATTTTGTTTTACAAAGAAACTGAGAGTTATTTATGGAGCAATTTATTTAGTGATACTTAGATACAGTAGGCAACAATGATAATTCAGTGTGGTTGGTAGCCAACATAGCTCTAAAGTAATCCAGTGGTATTACTGCCAGGTTAAGAAATTAAGACCACCATCCACATAAGCCTGAACTCTGAAAGCCACCAATATTTAACAGGCTTGTAACAAAACTTTCATCACTGTGTCTCCAATGATTTAAAGGTGATATTAAGGTACATGGGCTATCTCATGAATATCAAGAATGTTATTCATGATGCAGTCTTTGTAAATCATTATTTGGTATTAATGCAAATAACAATTGCAATAATAATAGCTAACAATTAGTAAGCAGTCTCTTTGTGTTAGACACTCTGATAGTTAATTTACATATTTTAATATTTCATCTCCAGACAGCATATAAACATTATCAAGGTCTGCCATAGTCTCACAATTTTATAGATGAGGAAACCCAAGCTCAGAAAAGTGAAGATATTCAGCTAGCAAGGACCTGAGCTAAGACCCAAACCCAAGTATGTTTGGCACTAAGGGCAGAGCTTCAATCCTCACTGCCAGTTTTGAATATCTGAAAAGATCAGAGCAGACTGCAGTATAATTAAGAAGTGCCAAACAGAGCTCTTCATTAGATATTCAGCAGATTAATAACCTAAAATATGGACTGTGATATCAATGACAATCTGACCACCAAAGATTTATGCTTCCTTTTGATAATATATGAAGTCAGCCACAGACTACCTTTTGTGAGCTCCCCTGAATCTAGAACCAGGTCTGATTTCTGACCAAGTAATATTGATGGAAGAGATAACACTTCCAAGCCTCCTCAACCTCCTGAATAATGTCTCACTCTTTCTCTTTTCTTTATACTAGTTGCCTGTCAAAATCCAAGATGATCTTGGAAGCCAAATGTTGAAAGGGCAGAATGTCGTTAGGTTAAGTCCTTCCAGCACAGTAATTGTCCTCTATTCCCACCTTATGCTGATTGGTCTCTAGGTGAATGAGAAATAACCTCTATGGGATCAAACCACTGAGATGTAGGATGTTATCTTTTAGTTTGTGATAACTAATACATATTACTAGATATGTATAATATTTTCAGTAAAGTGGTCAATCAGATTTACACAAATCAATCTTATAGAAGAGCGAAATATTATAACAGTTCCATTTCTGTTTTAGCAAAGAATTTTAACTTCGGTTAAAGATTGAAGAGAAAAGAAGTGTTATTTTGGAAAGCTGAATGGCTGCACCTTTGGCTGGTGCTTCACAGAACCACTAGTTTTAATAAGAATCACTCATTCTCAGAGTTCTTGAGGACAGAAAGAAGAGTTTGTTTTGGTGGTTAGAGATGAAGTAAAATACCAAAGAAAACGATAATACATCATAATGATACCATGCGGTTTTCAGCTAAAAATCAGGAACATTTTGAGTAAAACTTAAAAAGTCAAAGTTAACTATACAAACAAATCTCTCTGTGTGTCTCTTTTCTGTTTCTCTTTCTTATCCCTTGAATATAGATTAAAAAAAATGTTGACCCTGATAGGAATAATGCCTACCATCTATAGCTAACCTTTTTTATTTTGAAAGAGTACTGTTATATAGAATGCTATCACAATGACCTTCACAACAGCACCATAACATAAGCATTATTTTATCTACTTCATAGTTAGGGAAATAAACTCAGAATGATTACACAAAATATCTATGGTCCCATGGCAGGTATGGATGGGAACTAGGGCACAAGTATTTGGTTATCCTCCTCTACTAGCCCATGATACTTCAGATTTCCATCTCCAACAACCTGCTACCTATTTTCACCTGTGACTGTGCAAATATGATTATCGAGCTGCCCCTACTTAGCCACTATGAAGAATTTGTCTCTGCTGGACATCCCTTCTTTTAGCTTACCCAGCACCATCATCTTCTTGTTCCCTTCTTAACTGTGCCTAATCCTGGGCTTCCTTGCCCTGCCTTGAAGACTTGATCTACTGTTCTTATTACTGGGAAAATTTCAGTTCTCAGTTCCCCACGTGGTTTCTCAACACATGAAAAAATGTTCTCTAATAGAGCATTGTTATGGAATTTATGTTCAGGGCTCATATATTCCTAGAGAAGAAACACATTTTATTCTTTATGAAAATCTGTATTTTATGTTGCACACTTATGCAAAGAACATGTTCTATATAAATCTTACAAATGAAAATGTGAATGTGAACATGCAAATGTGGTAACAACTGTGAATTGAGATATAAATAGAGGAGTCAAATACATGAAACGTTTCTTTAAGGCAGGAAAATAGATCAAGGGAGACAAAAAGATTTGCTTCAGTGCTTGGGACCTTGTTTTCTGCCAAAGTCAAGGCATATAAACAACAATATTGACTTTGTAAGGTCAAAGTTACTGGGTTTTATACAAAATGCAGTGGAAGGAATATTTTTTGATGTACATCAAAAAAAAAAAGAAAAAATATATAACCTTAAGAAAAAATGCTGGAGCTTATCAGTCATTAGCATTTTAATCCTTAGAAACATGAAACTATTTATTACTAAAAAGTACTCTGTAGGATTACAAGAAAAGGCAACTAGCATTTACCAAGAGCCTATGATGTTTCAGGAACTTTATTAATCATCATAAAAGCTATCTGAGGAGAATTATATATTTGTTTGTTTGTTTCCATCTTAAAATTCAGAAATTTGTGGCTGAGAAGTAGGTGATCTTTACAAAGTCTTAAAGCTGGTGAGAGGCAGGACCATGACTTAAACTTGTCTATCTACAAACAAAAACTAAAGGAGTTCATGACCATGCAACCATCTCTGCAAGAAATATTAGAGAACTCTGAGTGAAAGGAAAGACCAAGAGTAATAGTATAAAAGTAGGAAACAAAAAAATCAGTAAAAAGGAATACTTCTATAAAAAATCAATTAAGGAACTCACAAAATAAAAGGATATAAAATACAACAACATATACCTAAAACATGAAGAGAAAGGAGTAAAGAATGGGTTTAAATTTAAACACACATCAAGTAAATATAGACTGCTAGATGCAGAACGGGTTATATAGAAACCTGATAGTAACTGTACATCAAAAACTACTAATACATATATGGAAAGAATAAAGAGAAAGAAATTCAAATATATCACTAATGAAAAACAGCAAAACTTGAGAGAAAGACAAGAAAGGATCAGAGAAAATCTTCAGATACAATACAAAACAAATAACAAAATGATAAAAAAAATACATAGCTACCAATAATTACTTTGAATGTTAATGTACTAAATGTCCTAAACAAAAGACATAGGGTAATAGAATGGAAAAAAAAAAAGGACCCATTTATATGCTGCCTACAGTAGATTCATTTTAGACCTAAGGACACCTTGAGATTGAAAGTGAGGAGAGGGACAAACATCTATCAAGCAAATAGGTGTCAAAGGAAAGCTGGAGTAGCAATACTTAGAATAGACTTTAAAACAAAGACTGTAAGAAGAGATAAAGAAGGACACTATATAATAATAAAGGACAATTCAAGAAGAAGATATAACGATTGTAAATATATATTTGAGAGCACCCAAATACATGAAACAGTTAATAACAAACACAAAGGAAATAATAATAATAAAATAGTAATAGGGAGCTTTAACACCACAGTTACATCAGTGGACAGATCATCTAAACAGAACATCAAGAAGGAAACAGTGGCATTGAATGACACACTGGAACAGATGGGTTTAACAGACAAATTCAAAACATTCCATCTTAAAACAGCAGAATATACATTCTTCTCAAGTGCAAATGGAACATTCTCCAGAATAGATCACATATTCACCCACAAAGCAAGCCTCAACAAATTCAGGAAGATCAAAATCATACCATGCATCTCTTCAAGTCACAATGCTTGGAAAAGCATTGTGGTTGCTAGAAGTCAACCACAAGAAAAAGTCTGGAGAGATCACAAATACATGGAGCTTAAGTAGCATGCTACTAAACAATGAATGAATCAACCAGGAAATAAAAGAAGAAATTAAAAAGTACATGGAAACAAATGAAAATGAAAACACAATAGTACAAAATCTTTGGGATGCAGCTAAAGAATTTCTAAGAGGGAAGTTTATAGCAATACAGGCCTAGGTCAAGTGGCAAGAAAAATCTCAAACAACCTAACCATATACCTAGGGGAGCTAGAAAAAGAACAAGCAAAACCTAAAACAAATAGAAGGAAGGAGTTAATAAAAATAAAGAAGAAATAAATTAGGTAGGAACTAAAAGATAAAGCAAAACAAAAACCAATAGACTTGATAAACGTCTAGTCAGACTTATCAAGAAAAAAAGAAAAAGAAAAAGGACTCAAATAAATAAAGTCACAAATGAGAAAGGAGAAATTAAAACCAACCCTACAGAAGTACAAACACTTAGAATAGTATAAAAAAACTATATGTAAAAAAAAAAAAAAACTATATGCTAACAAATTGGACAACATAGAAGGAATGAATAAATTCCTAGAAACAAAAACTACCAAAACTGAAACAAGAAGAAATAGAAATTTGAACAGACTGGTAACCAGCATAGAAATAAATAAAGAAACTCCCAACAAACAAATGTCCAGGACCAGATGGCTTCACAGGCAAATTCTACCAAACATTTAAAGAAGAGTTAATACCTATTCTTCTCAAACTATTCCAAAAAATAGAAAAGGAGGGAAAAGTTCCAACAAAATACCAAATTTCAATATTACGTTAAAAAAATCATTCACCATGCTAAAACGGGACTTATTCCTAGGCTGCAAAGGTTGTTCAAAATTTGCAAATCAATCACTATGACATATCACATCAATAAGAAAAAGGATACAAACTATACGATCATTTTAATAGATGCACAAAATGTATCTGACAAAGTACAATACCCATTCATGATAAAAACCCTCAACAAAGTTGGTTTAGAGGGAACACACTTCAATAGAATAAAGGCCATAGATGAAAACCCCATACATAGCTAACATCATCCTCAATGGGAAAACCTGAGAGCTTTTCCTATAAGGTTAGAAACAATACAAGGATGTCCTCTCTCCCCACTTTTATTCAACATAGTATTAAAAGTGCTAGCCACAGTAATCAGAACAAAAATTAAAGGCATTTTGGCTCTCTCCTTTTCACTGCCATCCTGGTTGTGTATGGTTGACTGTTCCTTGCCATGTCTTCTCACAAGACTTTCAGAATCAAGTGATTCCTGGCCAAGGAACAAAAGCAGAATCATTCCATCCCCCAGTGGATTTGGATGAAAACTGGTAATAAAATCAGGTACAACTCCAAGAGGAGGCAATGGAGAAGAACCAAGCTGGGTCTATGAGGCATCACATATCATGAGATAGCAAACATAATTGGCACACATATTTTAGCTGCATGGAGATCACATGTTCCTATCCTATCACTATGGAAACATCCTTCCTACTTGGCCAATAGACATATCTTATCAAGGGAATGATTTTTTCTGTTACTATGAATGTCTACCAGTAGA
This sequence comes from Vulpes vulpes, assembly GCF_048418805.1. Classification (NCBI taxonomy): domain Eukaryota; kingdom Metazoa; phylum Chordata; class Mammalia; order Carnivora; family Canidae; genus Vulpes; species Vulpes vulpes. The sequence goes on from NC_132790.1 coordinate 31,869,172, forward strand.
CTGGTTCAGTAATAAATGTGAGTCAATCAATCACTCAATAAATGGCATTCTGGGACACCTGAGTGGCTTAGTTAAGCGTTTGCCTTCGGTTCAGGTCATGATCCCAGGGTCCCGGAATAAAGCCCTACATTTAGCTCCCCCTCAGTGGGAAGCCTATTTCTCTCTCTCTCTCTTCCCCTCCCCACCACTGTGTGATCTCTCTCATGTTCTCTCTCTCATGCTCTCTCTCTCAAATAAATAAAATCCTTTAAAAAAAGGAAATAAAAGGTATTAAAAGCATCCTTCCTTTCCAAGGTAAGGAAGAAGTAAAACTTTCATTATTTGCAGATGACATGATAGTGTATATAGAATATCCAAAAGATTTTACCCAAACAACTGCTAGAACTGATAAATGAATTCAGGAGATTGCAGGATACAAAATCTATCCACAGAAATATGTTGCATTTCTATACACCAATAATGAAGAAGCAGAAAGAGAAATTAAGAAAACAACCCCATTTTCAATTGCACCAAAACTAGTAAGATGCCCAGAAATAAACTTAACCAAAGATGTGAAGAAGCTATATTTTGAAAAATATAAAACACTGAGATATTATCTCACATCTGTCAGAACAGTTTCCTTCAAAGGAAATTGAAGATCACACAAAGAAATGGAAAGAAAGGCACTCCATGCTCATGGATTGGAAGAATAAATATCATTAAAATGTAGATACTATCCAAAGAAATCTATACATTTAATGCAATCCCTATCAAAATACCAACAGCATTTTTCACAGATCTAGAACAAATAATCCTTAAATTTGTATGGAACCACAAAAGACCCAAATAGCACAGCAATCTTGAAAAAGTAAAGCAAAGCTGTAGGTATCACAATTCCAGACTTCAAGTTATACTTCAAAGCTATAGTAATAAGAGCAATACGGTACTGGCACAAAAACAGACACATAAGTCAATAGAACATAATAGAAATCCACAAAGTAAACCCACAACTATATAGTCAATTAATCTTCCACAACAGAGAAAAGAATATCCAAAGGGAAAAAGTCTCTTCAATGAATGGTGTTGGGGAAACTGGACTGCAACATACAAAAGAAAGGAACTGGACCACTTTATTACACTGTACACAGAGTAAATTAAAAAAGGATTAAAGACCTAAATGTGAAAGCTGAAAACATAAAAATCCTACAGGAGAACTCAGACAGTAACCTCTTTGACATTGGTCACAGCACCTTTGTCTAGATATGCCTTCTGAGGCAAGACAAAAGCAAAAATAAACTACTGGGACTACCTCAGAATAAAAAGCTTCCACACAATGAAGAAAACAATCAACAAAACTAAAAGACAACCTACCGAATGGGAGAAGATATTTACAAGCGACATATCTGAAAAGGGTTAGTAACCAAAATATATAAAGAACTTACAAAACTCAATATCTAAAAACAAATCCAATTAAAATGGGCATCAGACATGCACAGACAATTCTCCAAAGAAGACTTCCAGATGTTCAATAGACACATGAAAAGATGCTCAACAATACTTATCATCAGAGAAATGCAAATCAAAACTACAATGAGATATTATCTCACATCTGTCAGAACAGTTAAAAACAACACAAGAAACCATGGGTGTTGGTGAGGATGTGGAGAAAAGGAAAACCTCCTGCGCTGTGGTGGAAATTCAAACAAGTGCAGCCACTCTGGAAAACAGTATGGAGGTTCTTCAAAAAACTAAAAATAGATGTACCCTATGATACAGCAGTTAAACTCCTGGGTATTTACCCAAACAACACAAAAGCAATAATTCAAAGGGATATACTCACCCCTATGTTTATAGCATTGTTTATAATAGCCAAGATATGGAAGCAACCCAAATGTCCATTGATAGATGAATGAATAGAGTGTGTGTATATGTGTATGTATGTGTGTGTATATATAAATATTATTCAGCCATAAAAATTAATGAAATCTTGTCATTTGCTAGGATATGAATGGAGTGAAAAAGTGTGCTAAGTAAAATAAATCAGTCAGAGAAAGGCAAATACCATCTGACTTCATTCATATGTAGAATTTAAGAAACAAAACAAATGTGCAAAGGGGAAAAAAAAAGAGAGACCCACAAATCAAAAAAAGACTCTTAATTATAGAGAAAAACTGATGGTTACCAGAGGGAAGGGAGGCGGAGGGATGGATTAAATAGGTGAGAGAATTAAGGAGTGCATTTGTCCCCGATGAGCACTGGGTAATGTATGCAATTGTTGAATCACTATATTCCACACCTGAAACTAATATAATACTATATACTAATTAACTGGAATTAAAAACTAAAAGATCAATAAAATAATATAAATTAAAATGAAATAAAACCTATCTAATATGATTACATACAATTTTAAATAAAATCAGTGTTAAAAATTCGTCCTCCAGAGACTGCATTTATGAATCACTGTGCAATTTTTTACAGAGTACAACCTTATAATCCTGCTGATGACACTATGATGGCTGAGATTTAAGATGAAATGGATTTATTTTTCTTTCCTATGATATTTGTGTTCCCTAATCAACTTCTGATAACTGCAGCATCCAATGACTTCATGTGACTAAATAAGTTAGTCACTATGCATCCAATATGAATTATGATTTTTCAGTGGCATCACATCACCTTAGAAATAATGAAAGAGTAGAGCATAGGATTGGAATATGGTATGTGGGGCCAGATTGTCTGGTTTAAAATCCTAGCTTAGTTACTAGCCCTAAATATGACCTTAGGCAAGTTATTACTCATCCTTTGGTGCTTCTGTTTCAAGACCTGTAAAATGGGGTTAATTGTAGTTCCTAATTCATAGAACTGTTAGATGAGAATCTAATAACAGTATAAGCAATATGCTTGGAACATGGGTCTGCTTATATTTGGTATTAAAGGTTAATTATTCTTATTACCTCTTCCAGCTCTTTCCATTTCCTCCGCTATGCACAAACAGTAGATATCCCTGGCCTACAAAATTACTTGTAGATTACTGCAGAACTCTGAGTTCTATAATAATACTAAGGCTTTGCATAAGTTGTTCTTTCTGGCTTACAATTCTCTCCATGTTTTGAAGGTCTTGGAAGCCTCTTACTTTTCCATCAGCACCAATACTGCTTTCATCTTGATTGTTTTTGGCATGTTTAATTGCTATAACTCCCACAATACCCAGGTACTCCGCTATTAGAATATTTGATGTAATTAAAAATGCTTGATAACATATCTATTTTCATTTCTAAGCAGTTTCTTTAGATAGCCAGAACAAAATCACATTAATTTCTATACCTTTAACAAGTACTTTCCTCATGGTAGATGTTAGTGTGTGAAAGAATGAATGAACGAATGGCAATGGCAATTTGTTTAAAAGCAATGTAAGTGCTGCTTTCATGCTAGGTGGGAACTTCACTATAGTATTTTGTCTGCCTTCCATGTGATAAAACATGGTTAATGAGATCATTTTAATATGTTAGCCATTAACATGGTCCTGATCCTACTCTATAATAAAGCATGCTATAATGAGGCTTCAGGGTATTTGAAACATAGTTGTAAAGAGTAAATCACGGGATCCCTGGGTGGTGCCCCGGTTTAGCGCCTGCCTTTGGCCCAGGGCGTAATCCTGGAGACCCGGGATCGAATCCCCACGTCGGCTCCCGGTGCATGGAGCCTGCTTCTCCCTCTGCCTGTGTCTCTGCCTCCTCTCTCTCTCTCTCTGTGTGATTATCATAAATAAATAAAAATTAAAAAAAAAAAGAGTAAGTCACATTTTTTGTGAAGACTATAATTCTTATTTATGTGGAAGAATGGGGAAAGGGAAAGGAGGATAAAGACAAAACAAGACTGGCTGTTTTCTTAGATTATTGAGTGTCAGACCTGCTCTCAAGACCTTCACAATGAGTCTCTCGCTTCTCATTCAATTTTTATGTGAGGTTAGGTTGTACCCTACATCACAAAGTTATAGAGCTATTTTTCAAATTTTACTTTTGCAATATCCTGCAAATATTACCCCTATGTGTTTGTGTTTGTAGTTGGGTTTTTTAAGGTATAATTTACATGCTCTAAAGGTCTATGTATTTTCTATCACTGTTCCCAATGAATAGGGTGATCATACATATCAGTTTGCCTAGTGTTTCTAGTAGGTTTCCCTGAGCAGCAACCTTGGAGATGGACGTTAGAGTGAAAGATGCTGACCAGACAGTACCCCGAGATTTACATTTATGGAAGGGAAGGGAAATAAGTAACATCAGACAGAAGGAAAGGGAAAGCTGGAATGTGTCTCAGTGTAACTCTAGCCAATCTCATAGGGATCTCTAGGGTTGAGATGACCCTACAGAATTGTCCCAAGTTGAGGAGGACAAGCCTTTATACCTCCTACCTCCTTCCTACCAACACACACAAACTGGATTGGTCACTGGTTGCTCTGAAAAAGAAGTATGGCAATGGGCAACCTGTCCCTGGAGCTGAGTCCATCTCCCTGAAGGGGAATATGGGTGGGCTATCACAATATTCACCATGCCTGCTTGTTCCTGGTTTATGCCCATTTGCCCAATGCATTTATGAATAGTGACTCTCACACTATTCATTATCCTAAACTTGAACAGCAAATCATATTATTACCCCACCCTTAAATCATGCCTCCTGTGCATTATAAACCCACAGAAATGGAGGATGCAAAGGATGAGGGACAGCAATGTACACGGTATATCTAGGTAGGTAGGCTATGGCACTCTATTAGATCCCATAGCATGAAGTGAGGTGTGCAGAAAAAATGGAATTCTGGGACACCTGGGTGGCTCAGTGGTTGAGTGCCTGCCTTCGGCCCAGGGTGAGATCCTGGAGTTCCAGGATCAAGTCCCACATTGGGCTCCTTGCATGGAGCCTGCTTCTCTGTCTATGTCTCTGCCTCTCTGTGTGTGTGTGTGTCTCATGAATAAATAAATAAATAATATTTTTTAAAAAGAAAAAGTGGAATCCTTGTTGTGTCCTGGTATGAGGATACCAGAATACTAACATAGCTATGAAGATCTCCCAAGAGAGCAGGGAGACTTCATAGGCTTCCACTCTAGGAGTATGTGTCATCACATGGAGGGAGCCACCCAGATAAGCCACTCTGCAGCAGAGACCAAGGTGGATGCAGAAAATACAAAGTGGAATATTATAATATTCCTGGACTCTATCCACATCTTTACTTAAACCTATTTTGGCTTAACTGGCTTATTAGTTTGAAAGAAGAAACAAGTTTGTGAGCCAGAGCCCTTTCTTCTTTCCATGGCAGCAGATACCTGTTGGGTACATGCATAGTCAGAGCCTCTGTGTGAGTTAGTCCATCACTGTTCAATATTAGAAAGATTACTTGCTCATATATTTTAATCATAGTCTTAAAATATCTACCTCAGTACTGATGGTGATCCCACATTTCCATGATTCTAAGACTCACATCCTTTGTGCACTTTGACATTTCTGAAATTATGGCGCATCTTACAAACAATAGCATCTGATGGTCATTGTTGGCCAGGTAGCAGCTGTGACACTATTTTCTGTCCATACAATTCACTAATATCAAATGTGCCAATGTCAAAACTTGCTGATTGGGTATCAAAAACACTGCGCAAAGTCCTGAAGATTGATTTAAGCTTTAGGAACCAAACAGTGAGGAATTAAATCAGATATGTTTAGGAATACTCTCAAAGCAGGAGTGAAAAATAAGGCTAGTTCCACATCATTGAAAAGCTATCCTAAAAGTCCAGCACCAATGACTTTCAGATTTTTTTCTAAGGGCCTATTTTAAGAATGCCATATCACTAAGACTCCTGAGAGGACACGGACAATATTTTACAGAAAACGTTCAGAGAAACTGACCCAACTGAGTGAAAAAAAAAAAATCTATCTTCCAACACAAAAAACCTTCACCAGTTTAGTTGCTTCATGTTTTCTTTACTTATGTTCAGATAAGACTGATGCATAATAAAAATATACAAATTAAGTCTAAATTCCTTTCAATAAGAGTAAAATAGAAATTATAAGCTATAATAAAGCATACTGTCAAATATTAATTAGCAGTGCTTTTTTCTAAAATATATAAAATAACCGTACATTTCCCTGCATTCAAAAAAATATGGTATTTTGGTTATTTTGGGTCACTTCTTTGCTGTATTTCTCAATTGGTTCAAACTTTGAAAGTAAAGGGTAATATTTATAGAATCCGTTCAAAAACTCCCAATGCCATTCTTGAAGAGGAAAAGAGGGAGACAGAACTCTAAAAGTGCACTGTTATACAAAAGTGAAAGTGATTGTTTTAAAGAAAAGGAGATTGTTTAAAAATGAAGAAACTCAGGTATGTTTAAGTACCTGAGCTTATGCTGTCATACTACCCAATAGTTTGAAGAGGTTCCCAGAAGGAACATTAGACGTGCTACAGGAAATGGTAAAACAATGCTTAATTCATATTATTTTAATAATACTCAGGAAATATGCAACCTGCTTATACCAGCAATGGTTGGAGATAAGGACTGAGCATGAAAAAGTGTTTGAGTAGCCTGCCCCAAACCACACAGGTAGTAATTTAGCTAAGAGTTGAACCCCCATGCTATTCCATTCCAAAGTCCTTTCTCTTCCCAAAGTAACATACTGTCTTTCCTTCCTATACACCATGCCATCATTGTGCAGAGTCTAATTCTGTCTCAACTTGACAATCTTTACTTTAGGGCTACCTGAAGTAGGTGAGAACAATGAAACAATGAATGGAAGGGAGCAAGATGTTCTAGAAGGCATTTGGTTTTTGATCGAATAATTTAAGCTTTGGGGGTGAGTGCGTACATCCAAAATTATAAAGAGATTGTTAAAAGGGAAGGTCCCTCAACACATGCTTGAAATAAATCCATGGTTAACAAGGCTCAGGTTTGAAACTAATGAATATTTAATTAAATGTTTGACTTCATCAAGGAGACTTAGTAAATTACTGTCAAAAGTGCTATGCCTATTAACATCCTTTCCAGCTCGTGAATGTACCTAGAGCTAAAGCACAGACAAGATGATCAAGATTCAAAGGATGTTGAGCTCTCAAGGTCTTTAGAGATCATCTCATATGGTACTTTCTGACATGTGTTCTGTTCAACATAGTTCCTAGATATCATCTAAAAACAGGGATCCTTTTATCAAATGAACTAACAAGGCAGTCATCTGGGAGATTCACATGTCCCATTACCCTAGAAATGACTTTAAGAAATCTTATAATTAAAAACCACCACCAATACATTAAATCTAAGCTTTTTCTAAAACTGATTTGGCCATTTAGAAATGGTCTCTCTGTATTTTAACACATATCAAGGACTGATTTAATATAAATAACCCATCATTTTGCTTAGAGTAAGGAAAATCAAGCCCGAAGAAGTCAAGTGACCTAGCCCAGGCTATCTCATGAAGTAATGACAGAGTGGCTGGGTCTACTGACCCAGTCCTGCATTTTTTTTTTCATTAAAAAGACTTTAGTTTAGAACCTAATGTTTGAGCAGGCTTCTCAATATTCCATAATATTTAATGGTCTTTAGTGAGCTCACAGATTTTATAGTTTTCCTTCCAGTTTTAAAATATACCTGAGGGACTAGGTTCCTCTTCCGCAATTATGCAAAGCCTCAGCTTCGCTTCATTTCAACATTTAATCAAATCTTGCTTAGTATCCCTCCCCCATCCATTCTCTGGAGCTGCTAATTGCTTTATGTACATCTCTACCATGAATATTTTTAATTGTGAAAGAGTTTAAAAGGATATGGGGTTTAAATTTGATTTATAAAAATCTCTTAAGTGGTCTTCATTGCCTTTGGTGGAAAGTATCCTTATTTCCTTTTCTGTTTGAAGAGGTGTTAATTAAATACTTTGAGTTAATTTAAAATTAACAGTGGATATAATTTGATGTCTTTCTATTGAATCAGCAAGTTCTAAATGAAGATTCTCAGGTCAAGAGGATTTTTGTTTTAGGTATGGTTAATCTAAGTGAATAGACTGTTTCTCTAGAAGAGGCAATTATATTGTGGAAAGGGAATGTCAGTGCAGAACCCAGTCCATTTTGAAATGTAAAGAAAGTTGGGTCTAGACACATGGAGCATACCCAAAAGTAGCCAATGGCTTTCATGGAGTTTACTATCTGACAATATTCTTGACAATTGCATAAAACGGTCAGAGCTGGAAAATCTTTGGAGATCAAGTCATCCGGTTCCCTCACTGTGAAGACAAGAACACTAAAACTCATACAGGAGAATAATGAGCGCTGGTTACCTAGTAAATTAGCCCCAGTATTTAAAATAGGACAATTGTCTTTAACTTTTAAACTTTAACTTTTAATCCCCTGAGATATTTACAAATCACAAATTTATAGGTCAAGCCATTTTTTTGTTGTTGCAATAGTCTTGTGGAGGCAACAATCATTGCAGCATTATGAATTTCAAAGTGTAGCATACAACTCTTCTTGTTTCAGCTTTCTGGATGTATTTATTTAGTTTTAAATTGCTATATGACAAATTATCACAAATCTAACAGCTTAAAACAACTTCACAGTTTCTATCAGTCAGGAGTCCAGGCATGGCTCTTGTAGGCCCTCTGCACAAAGTCTCACAAAACTGAAATTAAGATATTAGCTCACTATGTTCCTTTCTGAAGCATGGGGTTGCATTCTAATCTCACATAGCGGGCAGAATTTAATTCCTTGTTCTTACGTGGCTAAAACCTTTACTTTCTTGCTGGGTGTTGGCTTTTAGTTCCTAGAACTTTTTCACAGTTCCTTCACATGGCCCTCTTACAATGTGGTAGCCTACTTTTTCATAGCCAACAAGAAAACTACTCCCATATCTCTTTTAAGTCTTTACCTGATTATGCCAGGACCACCTTTTGATTAACTCATGTCAACTGATTAGACACCTTAATTGAATGTGTAAAATCCTCTCACCCTTGTCACAAAATGTAACTTAATCATAATGGGGCAGCCATTGTGTTCATGTGTCTGGTTATATCCAAGGAAAAATTATACGAGGCATGTTCATTTGGCAGGTGGAAACCTTGGGACCATCTTAGAATTCTATTCACCATACCAGACTACCTTCACCTCCTTCCAGAGATAGATTTATGGTGAAGTTTATGTTGCTTACATTTCAGGTCTTTCACCTGCACGGCCTACTGTGAATACTGATAATGGTAAGTGTTACAGACTATTCTAGGCAGAGAGAAGAAGATAAGTTTTGATACAGAAGCAATTCCATTTAAAGATTTTTTAAAACTTTTTTTTTTTTTATTTTTGTTTATGATAGTCACACACAGAGAGAGGGAGGCAGAGACATAGGCAGAAGGATAAGCAGGCTCCATGCACCGGGAGCCTGACGTGGGATTCGATCCCGGGTCTCTAGGATCACGCCCTGGGCCAAAGGCAGGCGCTAAACTGCTGCGCCACCCAGGGATCCCCTAAAGATTTTTTAAATAAGTATTCCTGATTCAGAAAGAAAGGGTTCTAAATCTCTAAGAATCTAATCGGTTTTAGTCATTTCCTTATTTTAAATACACGTGCACTTCTTCATCTAATTCTGTGTGTTATCCTTGAAGAGGGTTCCTCATCTTTTGTACGCTTCAGGTCTCAAAACATATGGCCCTGCCATTCACCATGATTCAGTACAAAAACCTGTAACTATTGACTATCCTAGAACTCACTAGGGTTTGTCAGGTTTATTGTTTTTACATAAGCAATTTCTACCTCGATGGAAGCCCTACGATACCTTCCTTCCTTGGCTGCCTCCTATCAACTTCAAAAATCAATAAAGGGGCCTCACCTCTCACTTGGTTTGGGATTCTACTTCAGTGCTTATATCTGTCATACCATATTGGCTCTTAACTATCCTTGTTTATCCTGTCTCTCTACCTCCACTATCTCAATCTTTACTCTCCATCTAACCCAAGCCTGCCCTTAAGGAGGGAGAAATAGGTTTCCCTTCCTATTTTCCCAGTGCTTAGTCTCAGGCACTGCACTGATATTTTCTGCATAAATACAGAATAAATAATTGGAATGGATTGTTACATTTCAAATTATAATAAAAAGAGGAAGGAATTAATGGCATTGATTTTAGACAAAACAAATTTAATTTTGTTCAGAATTAAGTTTCTCCTTTATACTATTTTTTAAATGGCTACTTTTTACACTAACATTTTCATTCTCAGAACCATAAAATGTGAAGGCCCTGGGATTAGTAAATAGACCGTGCACACTGCAGTATAAACCCAGGCTTAGATTCTAACTGCATGGGCTTGGGAAAATGACCAGGTCACTTTTAGACTTGAGTTTCTCTAACTGCAAAATAGATTTAATTTCAATCCCAGTGTTGTTATAAAGATTGAGTGAAATAGCATATTTGAAAGTGACTGGTAGAATGCCTGGCATACCGTTGGTCTCAGCAAATATTAAAATTAAACAAAAGCACTAACAGTAACAACAAACAAATAAACAAATAAAAACATGCTAGGTACTGGATGGAACAACTATAGCTGTTTCCATCTGATAGCTGAGGTTCAGAGACATTACATCACAGAGCAAAAACGACACAGGTATATGAACTTAACCAAACTACTCAATCTCTCTTAGCCTCAATTTCCCCATGAGAAAAGTGGGAATAGAAATAGGTAATGCTCACATTGCCATAAGGATAAACTGAAATAGTATATCCAAGAATGGCTAGATGATACATAGCACAGAGTCAAAAAACAAAAACAAACAAACAGACAAACAAAAAACAAGAAAAGGAAAGGAAGCAAAAACCAAAAGATAAAGGAGAGAATAAAGGGAAAAAAACTACACTTTGGGAATTAGAGACAAAATTATTTTTCCCATTTAGCTACCGCAAAAATTGAGGCTCATAATACATAAATATTATGCCCAGCATCACACCGCTTGATGCTGGCAAAATGGAACTTGACTCATCTCCTTGCATCGGTAGGCTTTTTCTGTTACTAAGCTCATTTGTTGCTCCTTACCAAGTCCATAGCCCGCAAGGCTACTCTGAGGATATTTAGTGTTATGAGCAAATCTGTATTCGAGGCATACAGAAGAGCTTGGTTCATACATCCCATATTGGAATTCCAGATTGAGGGAATGCCAGGTTGTACAGAGAAGGCTGTAGGTCACTGTCAGACCATAATTGTCCTTTAAAATATTCTCCTGTAGAGAAAGGAATTCAATTTAATAAAATTGAGTAAATTGAAAAAAGTAAAGACTATGGCAAGGAAGCTAAGAGGTCAGGTTCTGAAGTAGACTGACAAGGGTATGAGTCTGAGCCTACCACTATCTTGGGCAAATCAAGTAAAATTATTTTCTATAAAATGGAGATAATTTCTACTTCTTGAAATTGCTGTGCAGATTAAATGGTACAATAGATGTAAAGTTCTCAGGAGAGTGTCTAAAATAGCTCTCTATTAATGTTACCTACGGAGTCATCCAAGCACACCCGTATAGAGGATGCATTCCTATGGAACCTCATATAGGTACTCCCTGGACAGTAAAATACTCTATTTTGGCCCACACCTAAATGGACAAGAATTTGCATTGCAGCACTGTATTTGCAAATGTTTCTATTGGAATTATTTGCTTATATATCACAGATGTACAGCTTGATACATATTCACAAATAAACACACACATGTAATTAGCAAGCAAATCCAGACACAGAAACATAAGCAGCACCCAGGCAACTCTTTTGTTCCTATTGAGTCACTATCCCACCTCTTACCCTGGAGTAAATTTGATCTAACTCGAACAACGTACATTAGGTTTATATGCTTTTAATTTAATATAAAATGAATTTTTACAGTGTATACTCTATTTTATCTGAATTTTCCCTCATATCAGGTTGTCAGATTTATCTATCTCTGTGAATGTGGTTGTAGATTACCCAATTCTCATTGCTTTTTAGTATTCCATTGTATAAACATGCCACACTTAATTTATTCATTTTAAACTGTTTTTTTTTTTTCAAGATTTATTTGAAAGAGAGAGAGCATGCACACATGAGTGAGCAAACATGCACAAGCAGGGAGAGGAGCAGAGAGAAAGAATTTCAAGCAGAGTGCAGAGCCAGACACAGGGCTCAATCTCATGACCCTGAGATCATGACCAAAGCCAAAGTCAAGAGTTGGACTCTTAGCCAACTAAGCCACCCAGGTGACCCTAATTTATCCATTTTATTGTCGACTGACACTTGTGTAGATTCCAATTAGGGGCTGTTATGAACAAGGTTGTGATAAATATTTCAGTACGTGAATTATGGTAAACACATATATACATTCTGCTGAAAAAATACCTAGCAGTGAATTGCTGAGGTTATATGTCATTTAGCTTTAGTAAGTACTATCAAATAGTATACAAATGTCTGCATCAAATTGCACTCCCACCAGTAGTATAGGAGAGTTCTGGTTCATCCACATCCTTGCACTTGATAATGTTCATCCTAGCTTGATGGATACGTAGTAATAAAACAAGGTTTTACATTCCCTTGTGACTAATGAAGTTGAATGCATTCATATATTTTTCATATATTTGATACCTATTTGTATATCCATTTTTTGTGAAATATCCAAGTTCTTTGCACATTTTTTCAATTGGGTTGACTATCTTTTCCATATTGATTTATAGAAGTTCTTTAGATATTCTGGAATCAAGTCCTTTGTCAGACATAGGTACTAAAAATATCTTTACCACTCTGCAAGCTTCCTTTTTTGTTCTCCTGATAAGTAGACGTTCCTAATTGATAATATATTTATAAATTTATAATATGTGATTATTTTATCATATTATAAAAATCTTTTCTAAAGGTTTTGTTAGCTCTATTAAGAGCCACTTGGTCTCCCTCCTCCAAATAATAGGAGTGAAGTGAAGTTCAAATATTATAGCTATCCAAAGTAAGTTCAATGCTTCCATCTCAAGCTTGTGCTCCCCTTTGATCTGGTGGAGGCCCAAGACAATCTGTCTTGTCCAAGGCCTCTCTAATTTTCCTATTTCTTCCAAAATAATTTCATTAACATTTATAATAGACTTATCAAATTAGAGGGTCAAAACAGTATTGTTCAATAATTTTAAAAGAAAGTAGGGCAAATAACAAGGCAGATTGTAGGGAGAATTATTATATTTGGAAAGAAGTGGGAGATTGCAAACAAGATCTGTGTAAATATAATTAGAGTTAAAGAGCATATTCAGAAACTTGACCTATATCCTATATAAGTAAAATATGACATTATTGTGGTCATTCATACATTCATTCATTCATTCATTCACTACCTATTGTTCTGTAATAATATGATTAGTTTCATCTATACAAATTTGACTCCTTTTTTAAAAAATATTTTATTTATTTATGAGACACACACACACACACACAGAGAGAGAGAGAGAGAGAGAGAGAGAGAGAGCCTGATGTGGGACTCGATCCCGGGACTCCAGCCCTGGGCTGAAGACAGGCGCTAAACCGCTGAGCCACCCAGGTGTTCCAATACATATTTGACTCCTAATTTGGGTTTGTCCAAAGCAAGGGCTGGCACCTAGGCCAGTTTCAAAATTTGTTTCCCTCATCTTGCTACCATAGAAGAGACATGGTCCTTTCTGCCAAGGATCTCAAAACTGAGTGAGCGATAGTTCTCTCATCCTGACAAGAACTTGATATGATATTGTCCAAAAAAAGTGGTTTTCAGCCAGTGTCCTGGGAGAACAGAGATATTTAAGGTTGTAATGAAAAAAATCTTGACAATAACAGATGCCTGGACCTAGGTCTTTTAGAATGAAGACTTCTTCAGGTGGTAAAGAAAGGAAATGACAAGGTTTTTGTTTGCTTTTAATCAATAGGTATCATCCAGAAGGCAGGGTGAATAAAATCAGTGCTTTCTTACATAAAATACCATTTACCTCAGGTAATGGATGGAAGTTTGTGAGGTTGAGATATAGCCACCCATTGTTTGTGAGAAGAGCACCTGCAGTTTTAGATAAAAATGGAGAAAGAACGTCTTTCTACTTTGCCTGTTTTTGCTATACACTCACCATGGGGCATCTCATAGAATCCGTGGGGGAAAATAATGCACAGAGCAATCTTAGCAGCAGATGGGCCCTGCAGGCAACATCTGAGGTGAGAAGTTGGACTCCAAGACCACCCATCAGACCGCACAGGCTTAGTCTAGTTTCAGGTTCTATCTAGGCAAATGAATATGTAAAAGTCTCCTCCAAAAGTTAAAACTTTTTATTCTCATTTGGTCCTTAAGTCTCCGGGTTATCTTCTATTAAACAAATGTACAGCAATAACAACAAAATATGGAAAATCACATATAGACAAACATTCTAAGTAAACACAGAGAACAGGTACCTCATCTCCTAATATACTTAAATATGTCCTTGTTAATAGCTTAGAGTGATGCTCTCCACTAGAAACATAATGTGAATTGCATAAAATATTTTAAATATTTTAGTAGTTACATTAAAAAAATAAATAAGTAAAATTAATTTAATAATGTACTTTATTTCAAAATATTATTTTACTATATAATCAATAACAAAATTATTAAAGAGAATATTTTACATTCTTTTTTTGAATGAACTATGCCTTTCAAATCAGGAGTGTATTTTATACTTAAAGCACATCTCATTTTAGACTAGCCATATTTCAAGTGTTCAATAGACTCAGCTATCATATTGGACAATGAGAATATTAAAAGTATTAAAACTTCAATTTAAAGCTAATTATGTCACTTTAGGAATACTTTGCACATTGTATGTTGTATTTTAGAATATTTTCAGGTTTTAGAAAAGTTGACAAGATAGAAGAGTTTCTATATACCCTGCAACTAGTTTCTCCTACAGTAAACATGTATATTACTATAGCACATTTGTTACAATAACCAATACCAATACCAAACCATTCTTATTAACTAAATTTCATACTTTATCCATAGTTTGATAGGTTTTCTCAATGTCCTTTTCCTGTTCCAAGATTCTATTCAGGATATCACATTACATTCAGTTTTCATGTCTCCTTAGGTTTTTGGACTGTGATAGTTTCTCAGATTTTCCTCGATTACCTTGATAGTTTTGAAGTCAGGTATTTTATACAATGTTCCTTAATTTACGGTTTGTCTGATATTTTATTTCCTTATACTTAGACTGGAGTTATGAGTTTTGAAAAGAAAGTCCCCACAGGTAAAATGCCATTCTCAACATAATTCAAAGGTACATATGATCAACATATGATTTATCACTGATGGTGATAACACTAATCAACTATCTAAGGTAGTATTTGGCAGGATTCTCCACTATAAAGTTATTTTTCATCTTTTCCATATTGCACACTTTGTAATCCAGTCACCAAATGCAGTCCATAATTAAAGAGTAGAGGGGCAGGTGTTTATACAAATTATTATGTCTTTATCATTTATTATATCAAGTATACACTTTATTCTATCCTCAGTTGTAGAGGTTAATAATACATTATTTATTTTGTGACTCAAATTGTTCCATCTTTGGCCATTGGGAACTCTTCCAGCTAGCTTCTGTATCCTTTTGGTTTTTCCTCATTGATTTGTGTTTTGGTCAATTCCTTAGTTTCTAGCCCTACTAGATGCTCCAGGTTTATTTTGTATATTCTATGTCCCAGCTCTAAAATCTGCCATTTATCCAAGGACTTTTGGTACCTTCTATTGGAGAATGGCATTAGAAACTAAGATCTGGGCACTGGGTCACATTATCTTTTGGTGGAAGAGTCCTGCCCTCTTCGATAAATATACAGGCTGCTAAACACTTTGACAATTTAGTATTTCTAGTTGATCTTTCTGAGTTGCTACCCACCCCCCACCCAGGGCTGCAGCTTCTCAATGCCATCTTACTCCTGCAACAGCTATGGGCTGAGAAAGACTAGCTGTACTTTGGTCTTTCACAAAGAACCCCTCTTTGTTCAAACGAAGATTGCCAGGTGTTTTTCTGTGTGCATGAGTACCTAATTGAAGATATTCTCTGAAGCAATCTGATTAATTGAAAGAGAACTGAAAATGGAGAGCCTTCAAGGAAACATTTTCCATCAAAACATCATTTCACAGATTAATCTATCCTTATGGATTGGCTATTTGTGCAGAATGTTTTACTTGAACTTAAAAAGAACTGGCTATGGAGACCTATACAACCACAGCATCAACAATCACATCCATAGTTTATTTAGGGCTACTTGCCAGATACAGGGCTAATTAATCTGTACCATGATCCCATTTAATCCTTAAAACACCACCATGCATAGGTGCTATTTGCTATTTCTATTTTTTCTACCTTACAATTGAGGAAACTGAACCTAAAAAATTAAGTTGCCCATGACCACACTGCTGACAACGACTGAGATGGAATTCTGAGTGAAAATCTCTCTGATCCCAATTAGCTTTTTTTATTCAACCACTGTACTAGACAGTCTGTAATAGGATCAGTCTTGTCAGACTGCCTGCTTCAAAATATCTTTAGTACTTAATATATCAGGTTTATTTGCGATTTTAAGAAGCAGCAATATTTGTTTTCAGAACACCCAGTTTTGGCTCAGCAAGTACAATCACCATAAACATGGCTGGAAAAATCAACCAAAACTCACATATATAAAGACATATGAGAGTGGAGGTCATATACATTGGAAAATTCCTTGGGGACTCATGTTAAGTAAGAATCATTTACATTTGCTTTTGCAACTCAATTTTATATATGGAACTGTTATACATATGCAGATTTAGTTAGTAACACAACTGCCCAAAGGATTGCCACTAATAAATGAACATTTCTTGTGATATTCTTTTCCTTTTAATCTTAACTTTTTTGAAAGCAGCAACATAGAGTGGAAAACACATGGATTTGAGAACCGCAGAAACTTGATTCAAGTTCTGCCACTTATTAACTGCATGACTTTTAAGAAGTTTCCTGAATGCTTTGTGTCTCTGTTTTCTCATCAGTAAAATGAAAGAAACAGAGGATGTTATGAAGGCTGAATGAGATAGCACATGCAAAGTACCTGACCCACAGTTTTCATTCCCAGTACTCTGCAATAAGGTGTTCAAGTACAGCACAATAACCTGCAACATATAGCAATAATGCACACCCTACAAGCTTCTGAGTTAAATGGCTTGAATGCATGGCGTAATGTGATTCTCAGGAAAATCCTTTTAGAGGTGTATTACCGTTAATAGTTGATTTTACAAATAAGGAAAAGATAATTAGAAATGTAAAGAAATTTATCAGAGACAAGGTGCAGAAAGTCAGAATTTGAACCTAGTGTTGTCTAAAATGCATTTTAATTCCTCTGCTCTATGAGCTCCACGAGCAACCGTACAGAGTCTAACCTGTTCACACTGCATTCTAACTCTTCCGCTTAATGCATGATAATGCACATTAGGGGCAATAAATGAATAAGAATTAATCTCTTTTTTTCTAAGACTAAGTAAAATTTAGCCAAATTAGAGAGTAATTCCTTAATCCTTAGGCCCAGCTTTATTTCCTTCTCTTTTTTTGCATGGAAACATAATTTTGTAACAAGCCTGAAACACTCATTGCTCATTCTTTTGTGTGAAAATTGCATAAGCAATCTCTAGACCCATCCAACTCATAATAAAAAGGGGTAAATGACAAGTCTATTATTAAAGTTTTGATTAGTGCTATTAGCCAAAGTCCAAAGAGGGTTTTGTTCAACAGTTTTGAGAAGCCAAACAAGCAAATTTCATGTAGGTTTCTATGCATTTGCCACAGAATGAATGACTGACATTTCAAATTGTCAAAATGTCGAATTCCTTCAAAGACTTCCAAATAGGATGGAATAAGGGTAACTGCTTTTCATGTTTCCAGAAGACTGCTAATTTTAAATTTTAACCTCTCCTTTGCCAAGTAAATTTAAGTTTGGCATTCTTGCTTTCTACCCTCCTAACTCTTAGAGCTTCTCTGAGAAACAATCTAAACTGGGTTATACTTAGAGCTGCTGTTCTTGAAACAATTTGGAATACTGTGCCCGCATACAGCATTGTGGCTTACTGAATTAAGCAAGCAAGTCAGTGAATTCCCATTTTAATTACTTTTAACGTGTGCCACTTTGGGGGTGATCTTGGAATGTGACTCATATTTTCCAATAAAAAGGTGTAGATGTAATCCAATATTGGTACAGCACACTTCAGGGGGGCTGAAGTACAATCTGCTCAGCTTCCATTAAGAACCACTGCAAATGGGATCCCCGGGTGGCGCAGCGGTTTAGCGCCTGCCTTTGGTCCAGGGCGCGATCCTGGACACCCGGGATCGAATCCCACGTCGGGCTCCCGGTGCATGGAGCCTGCTTCTCCCTCTGCCTGTGTCTCTGCCTCTCTCTCTCTCTGTGTGACTATAATAAATAAATAAAATTAAAAAAAAAAAAAAAGAACCACTGCAAACAAAACAAAACCGGAAAAAAAAAAAAAAAAAACTGCAGCAGACCTGACATTACATAACATCTAGTCCACATTCTGATTTGAAGAAAATCCTGAAAATTCGCATTTAATTACTCGAGTCCTCATCACCATGAGGTTTGTATCCAGGTGGGAGAGGGCATGTGTAGTGGAAAGAGAAATAGGTTTCAAATCAGACAAGTTTGGTTTTAAGTCATTGTTCTGCCACTTACTAGCTTGTATGCCAACATGGGCCAATTTGTTTTAATGGCTAAAGAATAAGTCCCTAACCCCACCAGCACTTTTTCAAATGTATGCTAATTGGTTTCACTGGAAATCCTGCAGAGATTATTTGGAATATTTGTTGCAATTCCATTACAATGTTAAAAAAAAAAAAAAAAGTGTGTGTTGCCAATCCTTCCCTTCACCAAGGCCAAACTGCTAAAATGCAAATAATGTAACTGGCCCACCAACAATCTTCCAGGGCCCTACACTGCCTGAAGAACACAGTCCGCCCTGAGCAGAATGGAGAGAGAGAAGCCTCTCTTGCTCTCTCTGTTACCATTGTCTGCCTCAATATTTATTGCTTAGCTCTTTCAAACTTCTGTGCTGTAAATGTACAATTTGAAAATCCTTGATATTTGTATATACTCATGAAATCATCACCAATATTTGGATAATGAATACATCCATCACCTCAAAAGTTCTTCTTGCTTATTTTAATTCCACCCCTACCTACCTCCTAGTCCCCGGGTAACTACTGATTGATTTCCTGTCACCTTTGATTAGTTTGCACTTTGTAAGTTTTTATATGAATGGAAATCAAACAGTATGTGCTCTTTTATCTGGTTTATCACAGAAAAATTATTATGAGATTCCTCTGTATTGCTGCATGTGTCAGTAGTTTATTCTTTCTTTTTACCTTTTATTACAAGCTTCTGTTGTATGGCTAGAACACAGTTGATATATCTATTCACTTGTTGATGGATATTTGGATTGTGTCCAGTTTGGGGGGAATACATAGAATGTTACTACTAACATCCATCTATAGATCTTCTTATAAACACATAATTTCATTCTTCATGGGTAAATATCTATGAATATAATATTTGTATCAACTGGGAGTTGCTTAACTTTTTAAGAAATCACCAAAATGCCTTTGCAAGAGTTTTTACTTTTATAAATGTCTACTAGCAGGATGTCGGGTTTCTTTTTTTCTTTTTTTTTTTTAAGATTTTATTTATTTATTTATTCATGAAAGACAGAGAGAGAGAGAGAGAGAGAGAGAGAGAGAGAGAGGCAGAGACACAGGCAGAGGAAGAAGCAGCCTCCATACAGGAAGCCTGATGTGGGACTCGATCCTGGGACTCCAGAATCATGCCCTGGACCAAAGGCAGGCACTAAACCAGTGAGCCACCTAGGGATCACATGGATGTTGGATTTCTAATTTTTCCACATCCATGCCAACAATTGATGTCTTCATTCCTTGTAATTTTAGATACTCTAATAAGATATGTAGTGGCATGTTTTGTGGTTTTAATTTGTATTCCCTAGTGATTAATGACAAATGCTGATTTGCTGTACATATGTTTTCTCTGATGAAGTTTATGTAAAAATCTTTTGCCTGTTTACTAGTTTGTTTGACTTATAATAACATCTGGAGAGTTTTTCATATGTTCTGGAATAAAATCTATTATTGGATATTTGATGTACAAACACCTTTTCATATCTGTGGGTTTTTAATTATTCTCTTAGTGTCTTTTGAAAATCAAAATATTTAATATGTATAAAGTCTAATTTATTGATTTTTTTACAGATCTTGCTTTCAGTGTCATTTCTACGAAATCTGCCTAACTCAAGACCACGTGGACTTTTTTTTTTCCTGTTTTATTCCAAAAGCTTCACAGTTTTACATTTAAAATTTAGATCTATAATTCATTTTGTTAACTTTTGCATATAATAAGAGATAGGGATTCAAGTTCACATTTTTGCATATGAACATCCAGTTGCTCCAAAACCATTTGTAGGAAACACTATCTTTCATCCAATGAATTACTTTTGTAAAAAATCAGTGGATCTCTATTCTGTTGCATTAATCCATATGTCTATCTTTATGCCACTATCACAGTCATTCCTATAGCATTCAAATAAGTCTTGATATCAGGCAGTATAATTCCTCCAACTTCACCCTTCCTTGCCTCTTCCAACTGCTGGTGGTTCCTGGAATTCCTTGGCTTCTGGAAGCATAACTTCAATCTCTGCCTCGGTCTTCTCATGTCTTTCTTTCCTGTGTCTATGTGTACATTTATCTCTCCTTTCTCTTATAAAGACACAAGTAGCTGGATTTAGGATCTAAATCCAATATTTCACCTCAAGATCTTTAACCAATTACACCTGCAAAGACTATAATTTGGGGGACACTATTTAAATCACTATAGTATGTCTTTGTACTTTGTGTGTCTTTCAGATTTATCCATTTCATCTAAATTGTCAAATCTGTGGGTATGAAGTTAATTCATAATATTCACCTCTCACATTCTTTTTTTTTAAAGATTTTTAATTTATTTATTTGACAGATTTTTTATTTTTTTTAAGATTTTTAATTAATTAATTAATTTATTTATTTATTTATTTTTTTCTGAATACATCAATACAGAATAGAATAGGGAGAGAGGAAATAAGGACTCTCCAATAATGGATTTTTTTTGTTGTTGATTGTCAGTAAGTTGACCTGACTCCTTCTAATCCAGTCTAGAATGGCAAATGAATTCAGGATGTGTCATCACCGTCAAGGTACTGTAATATCCATGATGTTCAGACAAGCTTTTCTTTTTTTTTTTTAAGATTTTATTTATTTATTCATGAGAGACACAGAGAGATGAGAGAGAGAGAGAGAGAGAGAGAGAGAGAGCGAAAGAGCACAGGCAAGGGGAGCAGCAGACGAAGAGGGAGGAGCAAGCTCCCTACCATTGAACTCAATCTGAGGACCTTGGGATCATGTGTAACCAACTGACACCTAGGCACCCCTCACCTCTCACATTCTTGATATTTGTAATGTGTGTTTATTTATTTTTATTCTAGATCAATCTGGCTAGATGTTTAACAATTTACTGATATTTTCAAAGAATAAGTTTTTGGTTTCATCGATTTTTCTCTTGTATTTCTGTCTTCTATTTCATTGAGAGAGATTACATTGGATCTTTATTATATCCTATCTTTTGCTTACCATGCATTTAATTTTCTCTTACTAGTTTCTTAAGGTAGAAGCTGAGGTCATTCATGATGCTACTTTTTTTTTTTCTAAAATAGACATTTAGTGTTATAAAATTTCCTTTAAGTTCTGTTTTAAGTAAATACCACAAATTTTTATATATTGTATTTTTATTTTCATCCAGTTAAAAAATACTTCCTGAATTTCTTCTTAATTTTTTTTCTTTAGGCCATGGGTTATTTAGAAGTGTATTTAGTTTTCAAATTTGAGATTTTCCAGGCATCTTTTATTACTGATTTCTAAGTTAATTTCATTATAATTTTAGAAGATATTGTGTGACTTTAATTATTTTAAATGTATTGAAAATACAAGTTTGGGCCAGAATATGGTCTGTCTTGCTAACTTTTTCAAGTGTACTTGAAGACAATGTATATTCTGCTCCAGTTGGGTGGAGTAGTCTACAAATGTTAATTAGGCCAAATTGGTTTTTAGTGTTGTTGAAGTCATCTATAAACTAATTTTCTGTTGACTTGCCCTATTTGTTATAAGTATTCTAGTATCAAATTATGATAATGATTTATTGATTTCTACTCATATTTCTGACAGATTTTGCTTCATATATTTTGAAACTCTATTATTAGAAGCATAATAGTTAACAATTGTTATTTCCTGAAATCTACTTTGTCTAATATATCTACTGCAGCTGTTTTTCTTAGTGGTAGCATGACAAGTTTTTCTCTTTTTTTACTTTTAACCTATTTGTATTTTTATATTTAATGTATGTTACTTGTATTTGATATACAGTTTTTTTCCAACTTCACAATCTCTTTTAATTGGGGTGTTCAGTCCATTTATATTTAGTGAGATTATGAAAGTTGGTTTTAAATCTACCGTCATTTAAAAAAAATTATTTGTTCCATATATTGTTTGTAGCCTTGCTCCTCTTACTATGCCTTCCTTTGGATTAGCTAAATATCTTTAATTACTCTTTAAAAAATTTTTTTAAGATTTTATTTATTTATTCATGAGAGACACAGAGAGATAGAAAGAGGCAGAGAAATAAGCAGAGGGAGAAGCAGGCTCCATGCCGGGAGCCCGACGTGGGACTCGGTCCCAGTACTCCGGGATCATGCCTGGAGCTGAAGGCAGATGCTCAACCGCTGAGCCACTCAGGCATCCTTTAATTACTCTTTACCTCAGTTTTTAGCTACACCTCTGTTTTATTATTTCAGTGATTACTTTAGAATTTATAACATATATCTTTGCTTATAGTCTATCTTCAAGTACTATAATAATACTTCATATGTAAGAATCCATTGCTTCCCTCCTGCCCTTTCACTATTATTGTCGTATATTTTACTTCCGTGTACATTATAAAATTCACAATACATTGTTAATATTTTTGTTTTCAATAATAATCTTTTAAATATATTTATTTTTTAAGATTTTATTTATTTATTTATTAGAGTTAGAGAGAGAGAGAAGCAGGCTCCATGGCTCCATGCAGGGAGCCTGAGGTGGGACTAGATCCCGGGTCTCCAGGATCACGCCCTGGGCTGAATGCGGCGCTAAACCGCTGAGCCACCCGGGCTGCCCCTTTAAATATATTTAAGTATGACTCTTTTAAAAATAAGTATTTACTCATGTAGTTGCCATGTCTGGTATTTTGCATTACTTTTCGTGTGTCTGATTTTGTAAATGTATTTGACAACAGAACAGTGAAGCTAAGAGACATGAGATGACTTGACCATGGCCTCTGCTGAACAGGTGACATCGTTACTGTAACTTCAAGAACATATATGTCTGCCTTCACTGTCCATTGTTCTTTTCATTGTGCTATATCATCTGAACTTGTTTCTCATTTACTACATATTCTATTTTCTACACTTTTTTCAAAATCCAGCATGTCTCGAGCTTTAAACAGTATGAGGAATTGCCAGTTTTGCATTACTTTTGAGTCCCATATCTGTAGCGATTTTTGACCATTCAGGGCAAATAATCTACCCACACATTAAATACAAAAAACTTGTTTTTTCAAGTCATTACAAAAAAAAAAAGTTTAATGGTTGTAATGGTTTTAGTGATACACATGATACAATTTCCCCATTTAATCAATCCCATCATTTAATCAATGATGTTTAGTATATTCACAGAGTTGTACAACCATCATTACAATCTAATTTTATAAACTTCTTAGTGCCAAGAAAAACAACAGGAGCAAGGCATCCATCATCAGTCACTCCCTATTTCCTCCCAATTCTCTTCCTTCCTACTCTTAGGAAAACATTAATTTACTTTCTGTCCCTGTATAGTTGTCTATTTTGGATATTTCATATAAATGGAATTACAATTGAAATTGGTATTTTATGATCTTTTCGACTGGCTTATTTCACTAAGCATAATGCTTTCAATGTTCCTCCATGTTGTAGCATGTATCAGCATTTTATTTCTTTATATTACCGAATAATACTCCATTGTATAAATATATCATATTGCTATAGCAAACATTTGTGTACAAAGTTTAGTACGGAGACATGTTTTTAATTATCTTGGGTATATAACTAGGAGTGAAGTTGCTAGAAGTCATATAACATTTTTTTTCTTTTTTTTTAAGATTTTATGTATTTGAGAGAGCAAGAGAAGGAGAAAGTATACAGAGGGAGAAGCAGGTTCCCTGCTCAGAAGGGAGCCCAATGTAGGGCTTGATCCCAGGACCCTGAGATCATGACCTGGACCAAAAGCAGATGCTTAACCAACTGTGTCATACAGGTACCCCCAACAATTCTATGGTTAATATTTTGAAGACAAGCCAAAGTTTTTTCCAAAGTGGGTACACCATTCTACATCCCTACCAGCAGTGTATGAGGATTCTAGTTTGTACATATCCTTGCTAACACTTATTACTATCCTTACTTTTTATTATAGTCATTCTGGTGGGCATGGAGTAACACCACATTGTTGTTTGGTTTGCATTTCCCTATTGGGTAATGTTGTGCATTTTACCAGTTGCTTATTTTTCATTTGTACACATCTTTGGAGAATTGGCTACTCATATATTTTGCCCATTTTTACTAGTTGTTATTATTATTGTTATTTTATTATTTATTATTGAGTTGTAACAGTCATTTGTATATTCCAAACACAAGACTCTTGCCACATAATTTCCAAATATTTTCTCTAATTCAGTGGGTTTTCATTTTATGGGTATTGTGATTTTGTGAAGTTCAATCTATCTGTTTTCCTTCTTTTGTCACTTGTACTTTTGGTGTCATATCCAAGACTGCTTAGCAAACAATTTACAACAACCATTGAGCTCTTGGGTCATCCATAAAAAAAAAAAAAAAAAAAAAGACATGACTCTTACTTGCATGTAGTTTGTTTAGTTGGTGAGACATGCATTTATTCCCATTAACACACAAAATATATAATTGCAAGCTAGTTAGTTATGTGAAAATAAAAAAAAACCAGCAGCTATGAGGAAATATAACAAGAGACTAGAAGTGTGTGTAGGTGTGTGTGTGTGTGTGTGTGTGTGCGTGTTTGTTTGCTTCAGGAGAAAGTTATAAAGGGAATATTTCCTGATTAAACAGTGTTTGAATTGAAACTTCTAAGACCTAAAAGAGAAAGGGTAATGTAGGAAGCTTTCTATACAGAAAGGCATGTTACCAACTGAAATTGGGCAGTATTGAGTTGCAGAGGGAACAGGGCTGAGACGATCATGAGATAAAACTGTAGAAGTAAGCAGGGATAATAGATTTATAGATCATGTTAAGGACTTTAGTATTTTCCCTAAAATCAATGTGGAGTAACTGAAGGATGAGTCACTTTGGCTGCAGTATGTAAAAGAGATTTTGAACAGCATTAGGACCAATGAGGCAAGGGTTTAGGAGGCAATAGCAATCCATTCAGGCAAAAGATGATGGTGATAAGGAGTATGACAATACCAGTGGAGGTGGAAAGAAGTAAAGAAATTGAGGAGATATTTACTTAGAAAAAATGATAAAATTGCCCTTGGATAGGATATGTGAGGTACAGTGGTTTATTACTACCTTTGTCCTAAAATGAAGGTGTCCTTTGAGTCTTGAGTGTTAAAGTTAGCTTCTCCGGTTCCCAAATATTTAACTCTCCCTCGATAAGACTGAGTAGCTGAATTTCTTGCTTTATTCTGCTTCCAAATCTGATCTCATTAACTTGTGAATCTGGTCTTTTCTCCTTTTTCTTTTATTATTCATTTTTTTTTATTTTAATTCCAGTATAGTTGACATATAGTGCTATATTAGTTTCAGGTATACGATATAGTGATTCAGCAATTCCATACATCACTCAGTGCTCATCACAAGTGACTCCTTAATCACCATCACCTATTTCACACACCCCCAATACTTGTTCCCTTCTGGTAACCATCAGTTTGTTCTCTATAGTTAAGAGTCTGTTTCTTGGTTTCTCGGTCTTGCTCTCCCCTTTTTTCCCTTTGCCCATTTGTTTTATTTCTTAAATTCCACATGAGCGAGCTCCTATGATATTTATCTTTCTCTGAATTATTTAGCTTGGCATTATACTCTCTAGCTTCATCCATTCTCCTATATAGAGACTCCATACAAACTACACATCAGATACAATCCTTGATACAGGTTCTCAAGTACTATTTTGCATACATACTTTTCTGCTAAATTCTGTGCATTTATCTCTAAATTATTTTTCTTCTGGTAGCCATTGGTACAACCTGTCCAACCAAGTTCAATCTTCCAGAACATTACCAGATACTAGACTATACGGCTGGCATGCTTATAGGCAAAATCCTAGAACATGGAGCAGGCAAGGAGAATTTTTCTCTCCACACATTGAAAACCAGTCTCAAGTAGAGATAAGCAAGGCCCGTAATTGACAAGTAATCTTAAGAGCTCTAGAACTGATATGTTTACACAATACAAACATCCTCTGAATTCACAATACTTATTCATCCTCTATTTTCCCAATCAGACCACCCATTCACCACACCCTCTGTGGAACACAATAAAATATCTAATGTCTCTTTCAGATAAAAAAATGGATGAATTTCTTGAAGCTTTAGGGAACATGACATATAATTACCCTCTCCTATAATTTCCTATATTACAACTCTGAAGTTTGGAATGCATATCCCTATAATTACTTCTATATGTAATTACATTTACATAATACTTACATGATTTTATTTACATAAAGAGGTAATGATTCATTTTTCAGAAACTTTTTATATGTCCCCAAGCAGGACACATTGGAGCTATATTATTTCTTACATGGAATACTATGAAAAAAAAAAAAGAATTTACACATACATTAGCTTAGGCAAGTTTATAAAAATTGGAGGATTGATATTCAAATAGATGTAAGAATGAAGAAGAGTAGAAAAGGCATTCTCTTGTGTAAGAGTGACAAAATACTGTCTCAATAAAGAGATATATTACATCTTAAGTATAATCAACATTAAAGCACTCTGTAATGATGAAGAGATTGAATGCATGGATTTTCCCCCTGGAGTTGTAGCTATTCCACCCCAGATGCATGTAGCACCCAGTGGGTTTCAATGCATAATGGGAAGATTTAAAGCTTTGGAGCCATTTATATCTGGATTCAAATCCTATCTCTGAAACTTCCAGTTGAATGATCTCAGACTAGTTGTTTAATCTTTCTGAGTCTCTTTTTTCCATCAAAGTTCAGACAACCATACATATACTCCAGAATGCTCCTTAAAGATTAAGTAACTAATAGAAATCAAAGAGTTATTGCATAAGGTAGGCAATCAACAAAATGTCATTCCTGTCTTTCAATTATTTTCCTTAGAGAATTTTATGTATCTCCATAGTGGCTTTTGCCTGTTAGTAGTTAAGCCAGGTAATTAAGATTAATTTACAGAGGGAACTAATTTCCAAATAATTTCTTTAATATAGAAGTTTTCTTTTCTTTTCTTTTCTTTTCTTTTCTTTTCTTTTCTTTTCTTTTCTTTTCTTTTCCTTTTCTTTTCTTTTCATTTCTTTTTAAAAAAGATTTTATTTATTTATTCATGAGAGACACAGAGAGAGAGAGAGGCAGAGACACAGGCAGAGGGACAAGCAGGCTCCGTGCAGGGAGCCCGACGTGGGACTCGATGCCGGGTCTCCAGGATCACGCCCTAGGCCGAAGGCAGTGCTAAACGGCTGAGCCACCCGGGCTGCCCATAGTATAGAAATTTTCAAATTCTAATGAATATCAGAATCCCCTGGAGCGCTTGTCAATCCATTAGTTCCCAGACCCCATCATCAGAATGTTTGATTTAGGTGGTTTGAGTAGGCCCACGAGTTTGTATTTTTTAAAAGTTATGCTGGGGCACCTAGGTGGCACAGTCAGGTAAGCCTCTGACTCTTGGTTTCAGCTCAGGCTATGTTCTAATGTTTGTGAGATCAAGTCCTGCATGGGGCTCCACCTTCAGTGCAGAGACTGCTTGAGTTTCTCTCTCCCTCTCTCTCTGTCCCTCCCTGCCTCAAATAAATAAATCTTTAAATACATTTTTTATAAAAGTTATGTTGATGTTGCTGGTTGAGGACCACACTTTGAGAACTGATACTATATGTTCAACCATTAAAATGATGATTGGCAAAAAGAAAAAGAGAGGAAAGGCCACATTTCCCACAGTGATATTTACTCTATCCTAAACTATAAATATATTCGTTATAAGAGTCAACATGATCCTGTAGATGGGGAGTCAGTACAACCAGATACGTCCGTCTCTCAGCGTGTGACCCAGGGCATGTCACTTCACTAAATTTGGCTCCAGTTTCTCCAACTTAAAATTTAAAGGACTAGAGTAGGTCAATGTCTTTCTTTTATTTATTGATTTTTAAAACTGTGTTCTTTAAGCATTGTGGGGAGGGAGTCTTCAGAATAAAGCCAGGGATGCATTGGTGGTAGAGTTGAACAGACAAGAATTTGAGCTTTTCCCATCCCCAAGTAGATCAGCTCTTCTTATATAACTTTTATATATAGTATAGATTCACATAAAACAAAACTGAAAAAAAACAAATCAAATAAAAATTCAAACAAATAATCCAGTCTGAGAAAAACTTTGTGGTAGATCATATCTGTGATCACTTTTACATTAGTTTTCACAGATATTAAGCTCCATATATAGAACACTCTGTACTCCCAGTTTTCTGTACTTATAATGATAATCAATAGTGATAAAACCCAAGACACTGCAAATCTTCAAACTTCAAGCTATCTTCAGGGTACTTTTTAGTGTTAATATTTTTTCTATCTAATTATTTGAAAACAGATAAGCCATCCTTATTCCCTGTGATGACACTATTAATCAATATATACATACACTACTCTGATTAATAGTCTAGGCAATTCCACGCTACAGTTAACACTTCTGAGTATTTCCTCTGTGCTACGTAGTATACTAAGAGCTTAAAATGTATTACCTATTTCAATCTTTGGAAAAACTCTTTTAAATGATATCATTATTCCCTATCAGTTACAAATGTAGCATCTGTAGCAAAGAGTCACAGCTGGTAAAAGATGAGGACAGATATAATTCTAAATCTACTTGTCTCTAAAGTTTATGCTCTATTTATGCTAGAAAAAGATCAAATATTCAAGTAGTTATCAAATGTGTCAATCGAAACATGTAAAAAAATCTCTAATACAAAAAATAATTTAAAAGAACAAAGATACTATATCCCTATGTGAGAGGAGCCCTTTCATACAGTGAATAAAAAGGAGGATTTAAATAGTTTGTGAAGAATTATAGAGGCCGTCTCATGTATCATAAAACATCATTACTTTATTTTATTATTTATTTGATTTTTCAAAGTTTGCAAATGTTAACTGAAAGGCTTTTGGTTAAGATAATGTAATTAAAACAAACAAAAGCACAAGTTACCTAAATGCCATAGTCAAACGTAGTAACACTTTTGAGTTGGAAGTATGGTAAGATTTGAAGTAGGGAAGGAAAACATGAAACACTGAAAACCACCATAGAGCCACCTTCTTGAACTAATAACCTCTTAATCATGGGTACTGACTCCAGAGATGCTTCATTTTAAACCTCTTAGTTCTATGTGAAGAAACCTTTAATGAAGATTAGATCCATGGGCCATAATCTAAAGAGACCTAGAAAGTGATTTTGTATAATCTCTGAGCAGGTCAGTAGACAGGAATCCTTTTAATCCAAAGACAGTCACCCATCTTCTTATTAACTGTTCAAGCAATTTAGAAAAAAACTAGGGGCCACCCCAAATCACCTTGATCACTATGTCTACTCGAGTTACAAATCAGACGATATCCCTCTTGAAGTGGTGGTAATTTGCACTGTAAATCAGGGTTTTACAGTTGATCCTGTTGCTCTTCCTTGGGATGTTAACTAACTAGGTGCCCTCCACCAAGTGGGCCTATTCATCTGTATTCTGTGGCTGTATACATTACCTGTTTGCAGCGAGTATTTGTGAAGGCTGTGAGAAGGGATAACCACAAACTTTATGTATAAGTTACAATACAGACAATCCCTGATGTAGGGATGGTTTGAATTAGGATTTTTTTTTTTAACTTTAAGAAGGTGTACAAGTAATACACATCCAGTAGAAACCATATTTTGAATTTTGATCTTTTCCTAGGCTAGTGACATGTGTTATGATATTCTCTCGAGATGTTACATAATGGCAGTGAGCTCGGGCTCCCAGTTGGCCCCAAGATTACCAGGGTACACAACCAACACACTTACACCATCCTATAACCATATAACTATTCCACTTTCCAATTTCACCACAGTATGAAATAGGTTACATAAGGCATTCAACACTTTATTATAAAATAGATTTTGTGTTGGATGATTTTCCCTTACTATAAATGTTCTGAGCATGTTTATGAGTGCATTAGGTTAGATGTGTTAAATTTATTTTCAACTTAATGATATTTTCAACATATAATGGATTTATCCAGACATAACATCATGGTAAGTAGAGGAAGATTTGCACTTTTTACATATAAATAAAAACAGGAATCATCTTGGTCTCAATTATTTCCTCAATTGAGAAATTAAATTTAGTTCATTGACACATACATTATGTATTTTTTAAAATTTTTCTCATGGCCTCATCATTTAGAAATCCCAGTGAAAAATATTAACTAAGGAATATCCTTAGAAACAGGAGATAAACATTATCAATATCAGATAAATTAGATTTCTATTATGTAATCTTCCTATTTTGCCAATTAAATGTCATAAGCAACTGAATCTTACAGAATTTTCCATCAAAAGGCAGAGATACATCTAATAGTAACAAAATTAATAATACACTATAATAATACACTAACAAATAATGGTAATCCATTCATAGGCTCTTCTAATCCTTTGTTAATATACTGATGCACTGATGCACCCAGCATGAAATTCTGATTTTTCTGTTTTCCATTTCCATTTCTCCTAGTCTCTGTCAAAATCACCATCCATTTAGGCAAATAATATTTCATGTTACCAGCGTATTAGAGTTCTGTGTCTATTCTCCAGAGTGGACAGTATTGTTTCCAAACACCAGCTATTTTGTAGGTCATAGATCTTTAAAATTTTGACTGGTACCTGATTTCTACTACACAAAAATTTGTATTCCGCCATCTTGAAAAATGCATGCAAAGACTGTGAATATTCAGTTTAATTTGTGGTTTTAACCCCTACATTTTCACATTCAAGCGAAACATCTGTCCTACTAATCATTGTTACTTTCATTTCAACAGACAATGCATTCAAATACTGATTAGAATAAGATGCTGCAAGCTTCCAGTGCATATCAAACAGAAGAACAATGAACACCCAGATTACATTAGAAGGACTGTGACTAAAG
This sequence comes from Vulpes vulpes, assembly GCF_048418805.1. NCBI lineage: Eukaryota > Metazoa > Chordata > Mammalia > Carnivora > Canidae > Vulpes > Vulpes vulpes. The sequence goes on from NC_132790.1 coordinate 31,900,690, forward strand.
ACATTTAAACAGAATATGTGTTGATAGGGTAATTATTAGGTGGAGTAAATTGCAATGTAGAAGCTTTAACAAGTACTTGTATAAATAGTTTCTTTTCCACAAAAGAGATCTTGTAGTACAGAAAAAAAATGGTCCCTACTTCTAGTAATTTCTAAAATCAATTGCCTCAAGTTCTATTGTAAGAATATTTTTGAAGTTTCACTCTGATGTGTAGTATATGGATTTAATTTTGAGTAGGTACTTTTTGGTACTGGAAGCCATACCTGATTCAGTGATTTCTTCTTCACCGCGTGCAGTGAGAATCGACAGAGAATTGATGTGATTGACAGCTACCTGGAGTGACCTAAAATGAAAAAAGGCATTTTGAAATTAGGGAAAGAAACCTGCAAACTTCAGTAATGATGGCTTCATAATAGGATGTTTTCCAGTCATTCAACATTTACAGTGTATGCACTGGGTACTGAGTCCAGTTAACTGCGGGCACGGAAATGAAAAAGAGAGAATGGAAAGAACCTAGCTTTATGCCACTAAATATTTGTGATATGAATCACAATATATTTGAGCAATTAAAAATAAAAATTCTTTCCCTAGATGAGTTCATAAATTATTTGGGAAGGGAAAATATCACATGAAAATGATCTACTAATTATAGTATTCAGATTAATAAGTCTGAATTATTTCATATAAACATTATTTCATTGTTCTTCAATGCAATTGAAAGCAAAATGTGAATAGGATGAAAATAACAGCTTCCCAGAAGATGGATTACTTCTGGAGAACTTAAAGGAACCACCGAGGTCATAAATGTTTAACCCTAATTCTAGAGAACAGATGGACCCTGGAAGAGAAGACATTATAGAAACATACATGCACACAACATAGATACTCACATACATGTAAACATACATATATGCATACATATATGTATAGAGATATGTAAGTTACTATTAATGGTGTGATATTATGAATGCTATTAGTTTTAGATACAAATCTGTTACCCTAATTAAAATCCACATTCTATGGTGTTCACTTGGCATCATATCAAAAAGATCAGAGTCAACTACAAGGGGTTCTTTTATACATCTCCATCTTCACCTGAGGCTTTGATAATTACCTGATGAATGTAAAAAATAAATTTGTATTGGGTCATGTAAGTGGCTCAGTCAGTTAAGCATCTGACTTTGGCTCAGGTCATGATCCCAGAGTCCTGGGATCAAGCCCCACATCAGGCTCCCTGCCCGGTGGAGAGCCTGCTTCTCCTTCTCCCTTTTCCATTCCCTCTGCCACTCTCCCTGCTTGTGGTCTCTCACTCTCTCTCAAGTAAATAAATATTTTTTTTTAATTTGCATTGGTGAAATTAGTGGATTATTGATTAGCACAATGACCATTCGAGGTACAAATATACTATGAATGCATAGAACTGAGAATTATGAGATCTCTTTATGCTAGATATATGTCTTTAAGAAGCCTATTAAGAAAGTTTTTTATCTTTCCAAAATCTCCTATTTTAATATTGCTATTTCCACAGTAACTGGGAATAAGTTAATGAACACCACTTACAGTAGTGTCAAGCTTAGGTCTTCTATTGCTATCAATTTACATTGACCATTACCTATGGATAGGTACAGGAAAGTTCACCAAAGGTGATAGCAAACAAAAGATATGGCTGGACAATGGTAACATGAATCAATAAAAATATGAGCCAATCTTATGTTTTGTTGTCTATTGGATCTGTAGTTAACAAAATTACTGATAGAGTATTTAAACAAACTTAATGAGTGACGAACACTAGTATGTGACAGTATTCAGACATGTATACTACATGTGTCCAAATAGCTGAAAATGTTTTGCATCATCTTTCAATTATCTATGATAATGATTCTATATAAGTCATAGCATGATATTTATAATTAGTCATAGCATTATATTTATAATTCTGCCAGCTATAAACACAGCCATCTCAAGAGAGGTGGCTTCAATGGAGGCCCCTTGTTCTGATGTGACTTGTTGCCATTTTTCAAGTTTGATAACTGAAGTTGTTCAAAATGAACTGCTCTGCAAGACAGAGAAGAATTTGAAGATGCCAGGATATCTGAGTGACAGGCTGAACAAGAAGAGGGAAAGGGATAGCAGTAGTGAAAAAAAAAAAGAAGGAAGAAATCAATGAGATTAATAGTCATGACCACAAACTTCCAATTTTTCAGTAAAACAAGCAAAACTCCCAACTAATGTGATGGATATATTTTATGGAAATCACTAAAAGGAATTCATTGAAGATGGGGCTGTCACAGTATAGGGCAGTGTAAGCTCCCTGACAATTAGCATCCTTCTTAAAGAAGGGCTTTTAAATTTTATAGGCTATGAAATCCCAGAGTAGTGTTCAAGGAAATTTTGTAGAGATAAAGAACCTCATTAAACATGAAAAAATATACTAAAACAGTATTATCTATGCAAAGGAACAGATTCACACAAATCTCAGTGTGGTAGACTAAATGACAACTCACTCCCTTAAAGATGTCCACATCCTAATTTCCAGAACTTGTGAATGTCCCCTTACACAACAAAGGGGACTCTGTAGATGTGGTTAAAGATGTAAAGAGGGAGATATTATCCTGGATCATCTGGGTGGGCTCAAAGTAACCACAAAGATCTTTATAACTGTAAGTTGGGAGGCAAGAAGAAAAGAGAATTTGACGATGTTATTCTACTGGCTTTGAAGATGAAGGAAGGGGCTATGAGCAAACCATGTTGGTAGCCTCTGGAAATTGGAAAAGGCAAGGAGATGGATACCTCATAAAGCCTCCAGAAGAAATGCAACCTGGCTAACACTGATTATAGCTTAAAAAGACCTCCAAAATGCAAGATAATAAATTTGTGTTGTTTTAAGCCATTAAATTTGCCACAAATTGTTACAGCAACACTAAGAAACTAACACACTCACATTAGCAAATTTTGACTGACTAGGAATCAGATCCACAAGTTTTCAAGACATGGCAAAATAGTAAGAAAGGCTATTGCTAAGGCATAGATGGAAAGGAGGATTAAAACCATTGAACTACACATTTTAAAAGGTGAACTTTGGGATGCTGGGTGGCTCAGTCAGTTGAGTAGCCAACTTTTGGTTTTGGCTCAGGTCATGATCTCAAGGTCCTGGGATCAAGCCCTAAGTCAGGCTCTGCACTCAGTGGGGAATCTGTTGGTGGATTTTCTCTCTCCCTCTGCCTCTTCTTCTGCTCATGTTCTCATGCTCTCTCCCTCGATTTCTCTCTCTCTCTCTCTCAAATAAATAAATCTTTAAAAAATAAATAAATAAAATAAAATGGTGAACTATATCTCAGCAAAATCAATTTATAATCATTCAGTAACTTGCCTGAATAAAGATTACAAAATAATAGCCAAGTTTTGCTTTAACTTATTGTTTGACTGTTTTAATATAACACTGATACACATTCCTATTTTTCTGAAAATGAGATTATGATGATGATGATGGTGGTGGTGATGATGATATTAATGATGATGTTAAGAATTTTGATGAAGATGACAACCAGCTTGCTTATTGTCCAGTCTAGTTCAGACCCTTTAAGGGTGTCTTCCCACCCTAAAGAACTATAATAAACTAATAAGAAAAATATTATATCCATCATGCATTGGCCTGATTCTGATCCACTAGCTTTACCCCCTTAGAATTATCCCTTACTTCTTTTTTGACCATCTCCTTTCTTATAGATTTCCACACAGCTTAAACTCAGTCTAAGGTATTTTTCATCAACTACCCTGAACATTGCTTCACCTCTATTCCAGGGTGACTATGTAAGCTGCCTTGCAAGAGGGCATCCAGTGTCTGGATTCTGTCTTTCTCTATACTGAGATACGGCTGGCCAGTCCACCCCCAAAATGAGAGGAGGATTTTGCATCATCATCACCAGAGTACTGGGCATGATTAGAAAGAAAAATGGAATCATGAATGAAGTAGATAGGTCAAGTTGGTGGCGGGAAGGGACAGTATTTGGCAGTGCACACTTGAAGAGAGCAAAGAGCTTGGACCATATCATGGGAAGATGTGAGCTCAGATGATGAGAGTTAATTAGCTACTATGTCCTGCAACTAGGAGTATTATCCTAGATATTAAGGAAAATAGGAGAAAAATAAAACCTGGTTAAGCTTATTGATTTCTTGTTTAAGAGTACTGAATGCAATTCATTAATAAATATTCCCCTCAGGAATCCATTATGAAGATGCATCACAATAAAACAAAGACATCTGAGTCTTCATTAGGATCAACTGTAAAGATTTTTATGAAGCTTGCTTCTTAGATTCACAATTAAAATGATGCAGTCAATTGAAAGCCTAGGAAAATATTTCAAATTTTTGAGGTATTATGTTTACTTTTATTTGTTTTTAGGTGGTTGACATCTTTATTGCTTTGAAGGTGAGGGGCAAGGACTCAGAAGCTCTTGGTGAGGCAGCGCCTTCCTCCTCACCATCACAAATTTCTGGCTAGGCAGGATGGTGCTGGCTCTGCAAATACGTGTAGATCTGAGCTGTACTTGTTCTTGCAGATCATGTGCCTGATACTGCTGAGGATGGCCTGGGCATTCTTGCTAATGGTGGTCCACGCATAGGAAGTGGTGGGGTTTGCTGGTCAGATCTCCAATTAATGACTACCACTACACATTGGCCATAGGCTGGCTGCTCCATGCCCATAGTCTTGCAGTGAATCAGCTTTTCGTGGCAGAAGGAGTTGCAAGCTTCAGATTATGGGATTCTGGGCTGTATGTCTGTTTGTTCTGCTTGACCAGGGAGTTGGAGCTGTTCTGCATTATTATCCATCCATTGCAAGTGGGCGGACATGGCTAAAACTCCTCTCACAGTAAAGAGGGAAAGAGCTGTTTATTTTTAAGCTGGCATTTAGTGATTGTGATGGACCAAGCATTGTGATAATCACCTTTCGTGAATCATACGATGTAATCATCATAACAAATCCAAACAGTTGGTTTACCTATTCTGCTTTATACCTGAGAAAACTAAAGATCAAAAAACATTAAATAACTTTACCCAATTAGTAAACACAGATAACTTGACTCAGTTCTACGTCTGTTTCACCATAAACTTGTGCTTTAAATTTCTTTGATATATAACCTATATACTTTTTAATACAAATGGTGTACTGAATCTACCACCACCATAATTTCAGCTTTAAAAAATAATTTGGATATTTTTTATTTTTATATTGCCTAAGGCAGATTATGTGGAGCACAAAGCAAAATATCTTAACAATTTTTACCGTATTTACTGTTTCATCTTTTCGTTTGAAGATACACACTAGAGAAAATGGCTGAATTTTCTCCTTAAGAGAGCTCTTACATTCTTTCAGAATTTTGTTACTCTTGTAAAGGATTATCTTAATTTCAATGAACAAATGCAAGAACTACTGGCAAATCACAAATGGAAACTTTTATCAGATACTGAGTTAAGTCATTAAGACTTAAAATATATTGAAAAGTGTTACCTTGGTAAAGAGAATTATCCAGAATTACACAAAGCTATAACAAATTCTGCAACTTGACTGCATACTAGGAAAGGGATTCAAGATATTAAGAAACACATCGAGTTCAGAGATCTATAATTAATCTTGTCAACGGATATGGCAGGACAGATTCCTATTTAAATGTGCATCTTGATGAGACTTTTCCCTCATTTACTGTATCAGTACAGGGCACATTGGAGACCCAAGGGATCTAAACCCATTACAGTGGTTTTATAGTCTAGTTCATGCTCATTGCATGCCTTACCTTGTACTTGGTGGCATTAAATATTTAACTAACTGTGACCATGATGTTGTTGAGAAACCAACAGCTTTTAGTGCATCCTTTAAACACACTGTTGAAGAATAAATATAAAACTAAAAACTCTCTAAGACTCCAGGTGGGATAAATGGTCAGGAGATAGCATAATCTGTGTTTCGTTCCTGTAACTGAATTGTATTAGAAAGCTTTCTAAATATATGTACGCATCACATTCTATAGCAGCTAGTCAAAGAATCATAAGCAATAATTCCATCATTTAGTTTTAACATATAAATCAATGTGAATAAGAAAGCATGCTTCTATACCTTCAAACTATACTAGAGAAGGTAAATTACTTTGGAAACTGAGAGATGAATTAAATTATTAACAGAAGAAACAGTGGTAGATCAATGAAAATGGAGATCTCTCCTTTTAGCTCAACAAATGAGTGAATTGTGGAGTTTTATTTTGATCACATTTATTCCCCATTATTCCCCTTTTGGGGAAAAAAGTTTTTTAAAAAGAATAAAGAATGAAGTTAATTTTCAGTCTTACTCATATGCTTTATAGTAGTTATAGTTCTTTTTTTTAGAAGTTTCTGTTATTAACCATAATTTAGCAGCATGCCACTTTAGGTTGTGATACGGAATGCATTTTATACACTTATATAATTAATGGAACAATAAAGTTAATGGAAAATGAAGTGTTTCTTTTATTAGAATAATACAAATGATACAAAGAAGAATGATTTATTTTCCATCTAATTCTTAACCTCCTGAATCAAAGTAATTTATAATCTGCATGGTGTCAGATAGGTGGAATACGATCTATTCTATGTATTAGAATAGTGGACAATAAAATAAACAAAAATATCATTAGTAGGTAAAAAGTCTTACTGGATCCAATTAGAAGGACTCTAATATCCTATATAGAAAGCTCCCTGGTTTAAAGGAAATAGGATTAATTTTAGATAACTGTTATTCAAATGACCCATTTTAAACCATTTTCATTTAAGTCACCAAGCATTAATTTTCTTCATACTTTATTGATTTTTAAAGATTTATTTATTTATTTATTCATGATAGACACAGAGATTGAGAGAGAGGCAGAGACACAGGAGGAGGGAGAAGCAGGCTCCATGCCCGGAGCCCGACGAGGGACTTGATCCCGGGACTCCAGGATCACGGCCTGGGCCAAAGGCAGGCGCTAAACTGCTGAGCCACCCAGGGATCCCCCTTTATTGATTTTTAATATTATATTATATACTTATTGCTCTACTTGTTGACTATTTTCTCCACTAGAATGAAAAGTGAAAAACGACCAAAGACCACCCCATGCCTACCATGCAAACAACAAGCAGTAATTATTGTTTTTCTCTAGGCACATTGATCCATGGGTCTCTGGACACCTGGGGAGTAAGGGAATAATGAGCATTCATCTGAAAGGTTAGAGAAGTTTTCATAGAGTAGTGTAAAATTCTATGTCTTTTCTTATTCAAAGTTATTCTATTTCCCTTTCTACCATAATCTCTTTACAATATCCTGTCCACTTACTGATTTATACCCTAGTCATACTGAAGTGTTTCCATTTCCTAGAATATATCACATGCCTCACTTGTCTCTGGTCCTTTGCATCTAACCTCCATCTGTCAGGGTAAGTGTTTTCCTTCTATAATCCTTAAGGTCAGTTTGGTGTTATCTCTTTTGAAAAGTCTTCCCCAAGTCTCTAAATCTGCATTTGATGCTCCTGTTATGAGATCTCGTATTATCATGGATGTCCCATCCCACGTTTACTATTCCTACTTCAGTTGTAACTGTTTTGACTTCTTCAACAGACCAGAAGCTCACTAAAGGTAGAGCCCACAAAATGTTTCTTCATCATGGTGTCTCCATATATTTATTTAAGTCCCTAATAGAAATGTATGTATATATTTATGTGTATATGTACATGTATAGTGGTAAGGAATTTGTGCTTTTTCCAGTGGTAAATGGGACTATCACTTGTCATAGGAAATATTACCATTAATATTCTATGCAAACAGTAAAATGTCAAATTATTTTCAAAAGACTTATAAAGAAAAGAAAAGAAAAGAAATCTATTCATGAAAAATTTCCACTTTATGACAGGTTCTGGCAATTGAGAGGCCAGGTTTTGGTCACCTAGAGAACTCAGGTATAGAGGTTAGCATGACCACTTTGGATCCATGGGCTGAGCTGATCTGAGTTTTCATAACACTGGTTCTATGACATAAAAGCTGGTGGCTGTTACAGATTTTCACTGAGGGGAGATAAAATGTGTGCAGTGGCTAAGATGGTCTGAAATAGTAATAGGAAGACACTAACATGTATTTTTGTTACATTATAATAACAATTCGATATTTGTCAATGGTGATTCTATTTTCTTGCAGAGACATTTAATTATTCTATAAAACATCCCTCCACCATCATATAACCACTTTGTTTTTACTCATCAGCATTTGTATACAGTTCTATGGCTCTCAGCAGCCCTTTTCTTCCTATGAGGTGTTCTAGTCTGTGCTGCTATATAACTTGAAGTTCCATAGTCTCCTCTTTCTGTGAGAAATATCTGATAGATAAATGTGCACTTGTGTCACTTTTTGTGTCACTTGTGTACACCTTATGTACCTGGAAACTGAGATCTGAATCACTACGCCACACAATTATGATAGTAATTACAAGTAAAGGAACAGGCAACTGCCGGTGCAATAGAAGATGTAAGACCTAATGTATATGAATTATGACATGAAGAGGAGTATGGCCCAACCTTTTCTGTTTTAATGATCATTAATCGTGTTTTCACTTTTATATCACTTTTACATGTGATATTCTTTGAAGCACAGGATTTTGACCAGTGACAATCAATCAATAAGCTGTGACTGATCTTGGATGAGGAAGATACCCTTCTGTCTGAGATAGAAACCAATGTGAAAGGAACCCTTATTTTTGAATACCTACAAAGTTGTCATATACTGAGATTCTTTTTGATATGTATTATTGACACAAGCCTGAGAGGTAGGTACTACCGTCCCAGTTTTATACATGTGGAATCTGAGGTTTAAGTGGAGTCAGAGAACAGCCAGGGAAGGAATCTAGAACTTGGATCCAGTTATCCTGGAATTCAAAGTCTAGGTAACTGGGGATCAGTAGTGCAGCCAAGGTTATAATTATGGATCAAGGTGCACCATTTCTTCTAAACTGAGATCTCTAGAAGTGCCCTCAAAACAGCTGATGAAAACAACAGATATTATTCCTAAGGAAAAAATATTCATTTTTATATATTATTTTAGAGAATTCATGGACTCTGAAATTTATCAATAGATACCTAGATCTTATAATAAAGACTATCTATAGGGAAGAAACCCAGTCTTATTAAACTTTGCTTTCCCCTTGGTATATAAGATCCCTGCCAAGCACAAAATTGGTGATAAAGACTGCTGAATGGAATAAATGAACTAAAGAATGAATGAATAAAAAATATCTTCTATGGTCATTGTTGCTAATTCATATCATGCCTATGTGGGTATTTGGCTTTATTGCATGTCACTGTATCTCATGTTTTAATATTTATTGGACATCTATTAAATGTCAGGTCCTTATTCATCACTCCATGTGCATTATTTAATGTAATCCTTACCATGGTCGTCAATTGCAGACATGCCTCATTTTATTGTGCTTGACTTTATTGTGCTTTGCAGACATTGCCTTTTTTTACTAAGTGAAGATTTGTGGCAAATCTGCTTTGAGCACATCTGTCAGCACCATTTTTTAAGCAATGTTTGTTCACTTAGTTTCTCTAGGTCACATTTTGGTAATTATTGCAATATTTCAAATTTTCTCATTATTATTATATTTGTTATGATGATCTATGATCACTGACTTTTGATGTTACCATTATAATTGTGTTAGGGCTCCAAAAATGGTGCCTATAAAAACCAGCAAACTTAATTGTAAACATTGTGTGTGTGCTGACTGCTCCATCAAGCAGTTGCTCTACTTCTCTCTCCCTATCCTTGGGCCTTCCTGTTCCCCGAGATACAACATTTTGAAATTAAGCCAATTAATAACCCTACTACAATGATCTCTAAGTGTTCAAATGAAAGGAAGAGTCACACGTTTCTCTCCCTTTAAATCAAAAGCTAGGAAAAACTAAGCTTCCTAGTGAGGAAGGCACGCTAAACGCCAAGATAGGCCAAAAGCTAGGCCTCTTAGAGCAATCAGCCGAGTTCTGAATGCAAAGGAAAACTCCTCAAAGGAAATTAAAATTAAAAGTGTTACTCCAGTGAACATAGGAATGATAAAGCAAAACAACCTTATTGCAGGTATAGAGAGCATTTTAGTGCTCTGGATAGAAGATTAAACCAGCCACAAAATTCCCTAAAGCCAAAGCCTAACCCCCAGAGCAAGGTCCTAACTCTCTTCAATTCTGTGGAGACTGAGAAAGGGTGAGCAAGCTGCAGAAGAAAAGTCTGAATATGGCTGAGTTTGGTTCATGTGTTTTAAGGAGGGATGTCATCTCTATAACATAAAAGTGAAAGGTGAAGCAGCTAATACTGATGCAGAATCTGCAGCAAGTTATCCAGATCCAGCTAAGATAATTTATGAAGGTGGCTCTACTCAACAGATTTTCAATGAGATATAACTGCTTTATAAGGGAAGATGCAATCTAGAACTTTTATAACTAGAGAAGTCAATACCTGGCTTCAAGGCTTCAAAGCTTCAAAAGGACAGGCTGACTCTCTTGTTAGGGGCTAATGCAGGTGGTGACTTGGAGTTGAAAGCAGTGCTCATTTACTGGTTGGAAAATCCTAAGGCTCTGAAGAAGTAAGCTAAATGTACATTGCCTGTGCTCTATGGGAACAGCAAGGCCTGAATGAGCACATCTGTTTGCAACACAACTGTCATTATAATTGAAGCCCCCTGTTAAGATCTACTGCTCAAAAAACCCAAACAAATAAAAAACACACAACAAACAAGAACTCCTTTTAAAATATTACTGCTCATTGACAATGCACTTAGTTACCCAAGAGCTCTGATAGAGATGTACAATGAGGAGGTAATTTTTTTTTTCTCACGGTTGCTAATACAACAACCATAACACAGTCTATGAATCAAGGAATAATTTTGAATTTCAAGCACTAATATTCAAGATATATACTTCATAGGGCTGTAGCTTCCATGGATATATCTGGGCAAAGTAAATTGAAAACCTTCTGGAAAGGCTTCACCATTCTAGATGCCATGCTAACATTCATGGTTCATTGGAAAGGTCAAAATATCAACATGAACAAGAGTTTGGAAGAAGTTGATTCCAGCCCTCATGAATGACTTCGAGGGGTTCAAGATGAGTTGAAGCAGTTACTGTACATATGGTAGAACTAGTAGAAGAATTGGAATTACAAGGGCAGCCTGACAATGTGACTGAATTTCTGCAATCTCATGATAAATCTTGAACAGATGAGAGTTGTTTGTTAAGGATGAACAAAGAAAGTAGTTTTGTTTTGTTTTGTTTTGTTTTTTAAGATTTATTGATTGGTTTGAGAGAAAGAGAACAAGTAGGGGGAGCAGCAGAGGGAGAGGTAGAAGCAGGCTGACATGGGGCTTGATCCCAGGACCCTGGGATCATGACCTGAACAGAAGGCAGATGCTTAACCGACTGAGCCACCCAGGCATCCCAAAAGTGGCTTCTTGAGATGGAATCTACTCCTGGTGATGATGCCATGAAGACTGTTGAAATGACTGAAAATAGAATATTACATAAGCTTAATTGATTAAGCGGCAGCAGGGTTTGAGATGATGGACTCTAATTTTGAATGTAGTTCTACTGTGGGTAATAAGCCACCCTAACCTTCAGCAACTACCTGACCAGTAAGCAGTCATCAACATCAAGGAGCAAGACATGCCACCAGCAAAAAGACTATAACTGACTAAAAGCTCTGATGAAAGTTAGCATTTTTTAGTAATAAAGTATTTTTAATTAAGGTATGCATGTTTTTTTTTTTTAAGATTTCATTTATTTACTCATGAGAGGCACAGAGAGAGGCAGAGACATAGGCAGAGGGAGGAGAAGCAGGCTCCATACAGGAACCCAATGCAGGACTTGATCCCAGAACTCTGGGATCACATCCTGAGCCGAAGGCAGATGCTCAACCACTTAGCCACTGAGGCGTCTCAGGTATATATGCTGATTTTGTAGCCACAATGCTATTGCACAATTAATAGACTAAGGCATAGTGTGAAAATAATTTTTATATGTACGGTGGAAATAAAAATATTTATTTGATCCGTTCAGTAATGCTAACATTTATTAAATGCTTGTTATGCTCAACACACAAATCCAAATTTTATATATATATATATATATATATATATATATATATATATATATATATTATCCTAGCTTAATCCTGTGAAGCAAGTACTTACAGGAAATTTCTAGTTATAAAATTATAAACATATAACTGCAATTTAGAACAAATAAAATGGTCTTGCCAAAGGTCAAAAAGCTATTAAGAAACAAAGACAAGATCTGAATCTGGAGCTTTTTGACCTTAAATCTCATAGAAAGTGAGACACAGAGAGAAGGCAGTTTTTATGGAATCGCACAGCTCTTATGTGACAAAGCAGGGAGATTGATCCCATCTTCCTTTCCACTGCACCATTTCAATTCTACATACCATTACTTAATACCCCCAAATTAAGAAACATAACTTTCCTGCTAGGCCTGATTTAGAAGTTGTTGGCAATAATTAGCTGTGGTATCTATAGTTTATGGGATAGCAAGGAAAACATGGGTACTAATTTGGCTACAAAACTTGGGAGCTTTATTGATCTTATGATACTCCAAACATATCAGGAACAGGATGATCAGACATACCAGTTAAGGATTAAACGTGGCATGATGCTTATTTAGACTGAAGAACTCTCTATATTTCTTCCAGTCTCATCTCAGCTCAGTCCTATATTGAAATTACAACTGTACCCCATAATAGCCATTTAGAGAAAGTATCAAAAGGGGCAAAATGTGGTTCCTAGCACTTTTTTTATGATATCTGATTAATTATAATAGTTATTATTAGAATGGTCAATTTTTTTTTTTTTTTTAGAATGGTCAATTTTTAAGCTATTTCTTGGCTCCTGACATTTTGATACTTAATTATACCACTTTAGTCCATGTTTGCCATCTCCATAAATAGCATCTATACATCAAATAGTAGGTTATATCCAAATAAAGGTAAATTTAAAAATTCAGCATAAAGTATGGCTTATAGTCATGGTTTTTAAAGTCAGTAAGACATGAATTTAAATCTTGTCTCCATTCATCTGATATTTGTAGGAACTTCAGCAAAACATCTATCTAGTCTAAATCTCAGTTTTACCCTCAGTAAAACATAAATAATAAGATACTTGTCTCATAATGTAATGGATATTAACATAAGATTATATAAAGTACTTAGAATAGGCCTTGCATATAAAAAGTGCTTAATGTTAACTTTATTTGAATACACATTTTGTATGAATGACCCTTGAAAAACATGGGTTTGAACAGCTTGGGTCCATTTATATGCAAATAATTTCAATAAATGTACTGGAAAAAAAATTTGGAGATTTGTGATAATTTGAAAAAACTTGCAGACAAGCTACATAACCTAGAAATATTTTTTAAAATAAGAGAAAAATGCTTATGTCATAAATACATAAATACTAGTCTATTTTATCATTTACTACAATTAGATATATACAAATCTGTTATAAAAAGACAAAATATACCAATAATTATGCACACAATATAGAGACGGTACATGGCACCACTCACAGTTGAGAGAAATGTACACAAATGTTAAGATGCAGTTTTAAATCATAATTGCATAACATTAACGTAGTACATATCATACTACTGTAATAATTTTGTAGCTACCCCCTGTTGCTGTTGTGGTGAGCTGCAATGTTACAAATGTCTGCATAAAATGCTTCGTGACACTAATCATCTTGGGATAAGCAGTTCCTATCGCCAGTTACTCCTGTATTATAGTAAAAAATGATCTTTTGAGGTTGTGGATATTAGTAGTCATGTTTTTAGGGAGTCAAAAGTTGCATGTAAAGTATTAACTGTAGGGAATCGGTGCCCTCAACCCTCATGTTGTTAAATGGTCAATTATATTTTCTTTAGACTTACGTTTCATTTACTAAGTACTGTTCATTCTATTATCTATCATCTATCTATCTATCTATCTATCTATCTATCTATCTATCATCTATCTTTCTATCTATCTGCTTGCCTACCTACCTACCTATCCATCTATCCATTTAAAACACTGGTTCATTTAATCCTCACCATAACCCTATGTTATTTAATTATTATCCCCATTTAATGAAAGAGGAAAATAAAGCTTTCCAAAGACTAAGTATCTTCCAAAAATTTCACACATTTAGTAAAATTTAACTTTCTTGAATACATCTTTTCCTATCTTTGTTTATCTGTAGTACCATAATCAAAAGGGGACAACAGATAGCCCTGATAAAAACAGAACGCAAGGGGAACAGTGAGTGGCTCAGTCAACTAAGCATGATATGACCAAGCTGAAGGCAGACATTTAACCAACTGAGCCACCCAGGGGTCCCTATTTATATAAATAATTTTTAAAAATAGAATACAAAATATGCACAATTATCTCCATCCTGATACTATAAAAGCTATAATAACAGGACTTATGTAAGGAATGTAGGCTTAGAAAAACATCTGACAATGAGAACAAAGTAAAAAAGCCACTAGTATAGACACATTAAAAATGAAAATCTATTAATGTGTATCCAACGTTGTTCAACTCAATTTTCAAATGATACAACCAACAAAAGGTTAATATCCAGAATATATAAATAACTCATACAACTCAAACCCCCTCAAAAAATAATAATCTGATTAAAATGGGCAAAGGACCTTAACAAACATTTTTTTCTTCTAAGAAGATATATAGATGGCCAACAGACACGTGAAAAGATGTCTCATATCATTCATCATCAGGAAAGCGCAAACCAAAACCACTTTGAGAGGACGCCTGGGTGGTTCAGTGGTTGAGCATCCCCTTCAGCTCGGATCATAATCCCAGAGTCCTGGGATCGAGTCCTGCTTTGGGCTTCCCACAGAGACGCTGCTTCTCCCTCTACCTATGTCTCTGTCTCTCCCTCAGTGTTTCTCATGAATAAATAAATAAAATCCTTAAAAAAACACACACGCAATGAGTTGTCACCTCATACCAATCAGAATGACTAAAATCCAAATGACAAGAAATAACAAGTATTGGGAAGGATGTGGAGAAGAAGGAATCCTCCTGCACTGGTAGGAATGTAAATTGATGCAGCCACTATAGAACACAAGATGGAGGTTCCTCAAAATATTAAAAATGAAACTACCATATGATTCTACTGCTGGGAATTACTGTAGGAAAACAAAAATATCATTTGAAAAAATACATGCAGTCTTATGTTTATTGTAGCATCATTTATAATAGCAAAGTTATGGAAGCAAGCTAAGTGTCCATTGATAGTTTGATAGATAAAGAGGTGGTAATATATACATATAATGAATACATACATATAATGAAATACTACTCAGCCATGAAAAAGAATGAAATCTTGCCATTTATGACAACTCTTTATGACAACATGGTTGGACTTAGAGGGTATCATGCTAAATGAATTAAGTCAGATAAAGACAAATGACATACTATTTAAAGGTAGAGTGTAAAAGAAAATGTAACAAGCAAATAAATAAAAAACAGAAACAGATTCATAAATACAAAGAACAAACTAGAGGAGAGGGGGGTGGGGGGATGAGCCAAATAGGTGAAGGGGATTAGGAGAAACAAAATTCCAGTTATAAAATAAGTTCCTGGATGAAAAGCACAGCATAGGGAATATATTCAATAATATTGAAATAGTATTGTAGGGTGACAGATGGGGACTACAGTTATGGTGGTGAACATTGCATAATGTATAGAATTGTTGATTCACTATGTTGTGTTCTTGAATCTAATATAATACTTTATGTCTAAAACTAATATAACATGGTATGTCAACTATATTGCAATAAAAGTCCAAAGAAAACTTCAATATTATTATTACTTTAAATCTATCGCACTTCTTCATCATTTAATGTTTAAAGCAACATTCTGAGATAAAAGTTATACAGAAAAGAATTAAGAATTAGAAAAATGCAATTTGCATGAAAAAGATCCCTTTAAAAAAAAGAAAGAGGGACACCTGGGGGCTCAGTAGGTACCATCTGCCTTCAACTCAGGCCATGATCCCAGGGTCCTGGGATTGAGTTCCATATCAGGCTCCCTGCTCCACAGGGGGTCTGCTTCTCCCTCTGGCTCTGCTGTTCCCCCTACTTGTGCTCTCTGGCTGACTTTCTGTCACATAAATAAAATAAAATTAGGAGAAGAGAGGAGAGAAGAAGAAGGAAGGAAGAAAGGAAGGAAGGAAGGAAGGAAGGAAGGAAGGAAGGAAGGAAGGAAGGAAGGAAGACTGTAAAAAGCAGAGGATGTAAGACCAAAAAATATAATGGAAAGGAAAAGAAACTTAGTGTATAACAGCCTAAGTTCAAATCCTGGTGAGTTTGGCCAATTACTTCACTTAATCTCTCAGAGACTCATTCTTTTCTCATCAACAGAATGGAAATAAAAATAAAACATGGATTCTTGTTACAGTCATATTTCTGTGAGGAAGAGGCATCTTGGTACACTATAAATGGCATAAACACTATGGAGAGCTGGTTTTGTACTCAGAGTGAAAAACTGACCACAGAAATATGCTTTTTAGGTTGTCAAAAGTCCTTGTAAGCAGCAAGTGTAAAATAGATAATCGCTGATTGGTTTAATAAAGCACTTTGAAAACACTTTACACAGTAATAAGAATGTGCATAGAATTGGATCTTTAAAGCTCAAAGTCTATTATGTATGTGTCTCCTGCCTTGCAGTGGATTTATCTTTCACCATCCCATAGCCCGAGGTACAATACTTTGTTCATTTAACTCTATTCAGCCAAATGCCTTCCCCTGTCTAAGGTTATGAGTAGGAACTGTTAAGGTCAATTTGTGAAGTTTGGCAATAGCTGGGATTTACAATGGTGCTTCAGTAAGCAATATTATTTGAGTTTATTAACATTTCTGAGAAAGTAAAACCAAATGAATTCTATGGAAAATTAGGCGAGGTTGATCAACATTATAAATCATGTTTTCATGATTTTTTCAGTGTTTTTTTTTTCTGTTTCAGTGCAAATATGATTTAGAAGGCAACAGTCATCCTTTATCATGCCCTGCAAAAATCATTATACACTATTCCTACTTTTCTGATCAATGTATCAAATTATTAGTTCCAATTTAATTTTTTAAAAGTAGGATTGAAGTACAGAGAATAGAAAAAAATAGGTTCTTAACTTCCATTACTCCTTACACTTCTACAGACAAGTGTAGTCAATTGTTGAAACAGAAAATCCTGTTTTTATTGAACACGTTAGGGCTAAGAAACTCAAATAACAGTTCCTTTTGATTCTACATTATCATGCCATCTGTCACTAAGTATACAAATTATCTGCTTCGCTCACTTTCTGTATTCAAAGTCCGCCAGCTTCCTAAAGCTGCATGCAAATGTTTCTAAAATATTCATACTCCTCCATTACCATTGTCACTGTCCTAGTGAAGGAACTCATCACGTACACAGTTGACCTAGGCTCCTATTCAGTCTCTCATTTGGGCTTCAGTCTCTCTCCCTTCTGACCTTCCAATGAGTCACATAATCAGTGATTAATAAATACTCTTCCTGTATATTTGCCTCTTGGTTAGTTTTAATAATTCAGGTCGGCCCTTCTGTAGCCCTGGGCCATAGACTGATATTAATCCTTAAGATGCTATAGCTCTACAGGTAACCTCTGAGCCTGAAGAAATGCCACTGCTAAAGCTTCACCCCAATTGAGGCAGCCACATCCTTACTCTATTTTCAAAAGTGGTATGGGTTATCTGCAACCTACCTTCCACATCACCGTCAGTTACCTTTCTGAAGACACCAGACCCTGTAGCATAGCTCATGAACAATACTCTCCCACTGTATACATGTATTACATAGCATGTGACCACTTGATAGCAGATACATGTTTTTATCTCCTATCACATGTGTCACCATGTAGCTCTGCACATGCTGTCCCTTCTCTGTCCAGTGATCTTTACCCAACCCCTGTCCCAAAAATGCTGGATAATCCTTCAAAGCCCACTTGAAAGGACACCTCCTACCTGAATCCTTCATGGATGCAATTCATCAGCTTCCGAACATGAGGCATTGACAGTTTTTATATAAGAATTTGATTTTAAGAATATCTCTCTCCAAAAATGTCTCATGCTGTAGTTGAGTTGGGTATGTATATCCCTGTTTCCTTGACAAGGCTGCAAACTTCCTGAGGGAAGGCATCACCCTGCATTTCTAATGCATGCCTTAGTGTTTGCTACATAAGTAGGACACAATAAAAACTTTATCTGAGTTTTTGAATACCAATCTAAAAGATATCTTTTAGCCAAAATGAGACAAATGGAAGAGATATTGGAATTAGGAGTGAAAGAATACAGAGAGGATAGGACTTGTCCTGTCCTAAATTAATAATGTCAAAGTCAAAGATGTGAAGCAAGAAATTAGTCATGAACAAGTAATTCAAACAGTCTCTGGACACATTAAGAAGCAAGGGAAGAAAATTATCATTTATTAAGCACTTATTGTATGCCAGTGTAGTAGGCACTTTAATAGTTATAACTCACTTAATGGATACAACCTTCTGAGTTATATATAATCCTTATAGTATTGGAGAGGAAACTGATGGTCAGTGAGATGAAACGGTTTGCCTACAACATCATACCTGTTAATATTAGAGCTAGGATTTCAAGCTAAATGTGTGAAAATTCATTTTTTCCTTTAAGTGCTCATTTCAGAGACTCATACATAATAGGAACTAGAGACAGGTGTTAATAATAATAGTATTAATAATAAAAATTCCTAACACTTAGTAAACATTTATTATGTGTCAGATGCGGGACTGAGCACTGGGGACAGAGAGGTGAATTAGACATGCCTTCTTCTCAAAGGTTTTAAAATGTACTTGAATCGAACTGAATTGAACCTAAAGCTTAGTGTATCCAACCCTAAAGTAATTCTGGGGTTTATCAAACAAACAGAAACTGCTTAGTTTTGTTTGGCTTCTGTGACCATATAAGGAGGAAAAAGAGTCTCTTTATCAAATACTGTGGAGGCAAGAGGCTCTCTTCCATGCCAGGAGAATGACTTCAATAATTACCAAAGGAACTGGAGACATCCAGCTCTTTCCAATTAACTTCTGTTACAGAGTGCTGTTGACTGCTCGCCTGACAGCCACACTCAGATGGGGCAGAGGAGTGTGTACAAGATTTCTTTGCATTTCATAGTTCACAGATTAAAGGCAGTGTCAAGTGTAAGTCAAAGTTGAAAAATTGATTTATTTGGCACTGAGTATGTGAGGAAGGACTACTTCTGAGTCATTAAAAACAAGCTAAGGTGCTTTCATATCATGTTCTGCCTCTTGGTACACAAATCAAACCATTTATTTTTTCCTTTCAGATGCATTTACTCTGAGTTTCACAGCCAAAAACACGTGGCGAGATCCAGCTTTCTTAAATCCCGGCACTGACAACCTTAGAAGGTAGCTGTTGTAATTACTGTAGCCCTAGCTCAAATGCTTGCTTATGGCTGCTGATGGAGAATGGGAACAAGTGGCCCCTAGACTGATTAGAGAAGATTCAGGATTTTGATCTCAGCCAAAAAGAAAGCAGCCCAGATTGTCAGACCAAGGAGACATCATAATAACACATTAAGCACAATAACAGTTACTTAATAACTGTTAATGCTTGTGGAAGGTTTTTTTGGGGGGGTGGGTCCATATGCATACATGTACATACTCACATGTATATACACATAGGATATGTGTGTGTATGTGTCTGTATAACTGTGATAAACAGACTATTCAATGCCTATACCTCATCAAAATTTCTTTCTGGATTAGCATTTACTGATGTCTCTTTTCTGATTCAGTCTTTACTATGCCAATGCAAAACATTAATTTTCCAAATTGTACACTTCTTTTGCATCAAACAATTGGCCCTTAGAATTTTACTGTACTCAAGGGCCCTCCCTTCTCCAATAATTGGTTAATTGATCTGACGTGTTTATTATTGGATATGGCCAAATTAATTTGTTTTTTAATGGCTTAGAATTTTTTATTGTACTTAATCTTTTTTTGTGTTCAAATTGTTCCATATTTGTCCAGTGGAAGCCCTGTTACACTACTTCCCATGTTCTTGGGACATGCTACCGTTATTTTTTGGAGCACTCCATGACTTTTTAGCTAATACAATGTATCAGGCTCATCTTGTATCACCTAATTGGCCACTTCTCTGAGGATCTCTGCATTATGACAGTGAGGAATGGTGTTAGGTATCAAGAAAGTAGGTGTACTTATTGCTGTTGGAGTATCTTTGATTCCTGGCCCTTTTAGCAGACAGAACTAAGAAACATGCATCCATATATACAGAAAAATACACATGAATGCATCTACCAAAACATATGGACATATGCAAATTCATATATAAATGTACAGTGCACAGAGGTACACACACACGTATATATTAGAAATCATGAATTCACAAATTCCTTAAAATTTTTTAATTTTTGTTAGGTATCATTTCATATTTGTATTATACTTCAGTCACATTGAATATCCAGTCTTCCTTTAATATCAACATATTTATTCACTGACTTAACTCTGTAATACTTCTAAAATACTTTCAAAATTACTTTGTCCATACTACCACCAAAAAGAAAATGATTAAAACAAGTTTAATTTGTTGGCATTTATTCCTCCTCATACCTCTTGCTCCTGTGATAGAGAGTACAAAGTCAATACTATGAGAACATACCTTCAATTAATCCTTCCTTCTTTCCCCTTCTGTTTAGTTTTAGTTCCCCTTCCCCACAATCTAATTAATTTTACTTTTGGAGTACAGAGAACATTAATACACTTTGAAAGATCAAAACTAAACAAAAGAGCATACTCAATTGTCATTTCCTCCTGCATTCTTACAACTCCATTTTCTGCTCACTATATCCTTTATGTTTAACCAGTTCCTATTTTTTTCTGGCTTATATATCTTGGGTTTTTTTTTTTTTTTTGCAATTATAAAAAAGATATTCAGGTTTTCTTATTTTCACTTCTTTCCTATGCAAAATTTAGGATGTCATATATGCTTTTATGTATTACTAAAACTTACACTGTCTCCTGAAAATCGCTCCATATCAGTTCAGAGGTCTTCCTCATTCTTTTGTATAGCTGCATAGTACTCGTGTGTGTGTGTGCATGCGTGTACGCACACACACGTGTGTGGTTTACACACATGGTTTAATGGTGTGGTTAGGGGTTTGAGTAATTTTCATTATTTTGGAGATATAAATAATGATGTAATACATACATTCATGTGTAGGCAATTTTATATTCTTGGTGGTATATTATTAGGGTAAATCTCTAGAAGTGAATATTATGGGTCAAAAGATAAGTACAACTTTACAACCTCCATAAAAGTTATACTAGTTAGCATTCTCACCAGTAATACATGCAAGTGTTTCCCCATAGCCTCACCAATGGACTGTATGGGCAAATTCTTCAATTTTTGACAATCTACTACATGATAAATAGTTCCTTGGTCTAGTATTAATTTTGATTTCTCTTATCATGAGTGAAGTTAAACACCTTTTCATCTGTTGAAGGCCCACTTTTACCTTTGTGAATTGTATGTCAATGGTTTTTGCCCAGTTTTCTATATTTTTAATTTCCCTTTCATTTTTTTCTTTTTTTTTTTTAAGATTTTATTTTATTTATTCATGAAGGGCACAGAGAGAGAGAGAGAGAGAGAGGGAGAGAGGCAGAGACACAGGCAGAGGGAGAAGCAGGCTCCATGCAGGGAACCCGATGTGGGACTTGATCCCGGGTCTCCAGGATCACACCCTGGGCTGAAGGCAGCACTAAACCACTGGGCCATCAGGGCTGCCCCCATTTTTTCCGCTAAATATTAGGAATGTTAGTGTTTTCTTTCTGATATGCATTGCAAATTTTACTTCCAATTGGTCATTTTTTGTTTGAATTATTGCTATTCAAAATTTGTTCTCTTACTTTTATGTAGTCAAATCTATCAACTTTTAAAATTGCATACGGGTTTTTACATAATTTAAAAGATGTTTCCTATAATTATGTTTACAGAAGATTTCACCTGTTTTCTGTTTTCTTATAGCACTTACAGTTAGAGCTTCCTAGTTCTTCTGGATTATCTACAGCTTTGGTTTCCAAACAATTCTATAGCACCTTATGGCTTCACAGAAGTGATTCAGGAGGACTGAAAATGACTTATTTAACATATATTTTGTCAGTTAAAATCTTTAATTAAAAACAACATATCTACTTAAATATATCAAATAAAATTTTAACACATTGAAGATAATTAATATACTAAAATTTGCTGCCAGGCAAAATAATTTCAGTAAAGGTAACAGTATAGTTTCTCCTTCCATATCTGGATATATATATTGAAACTTTGGGAATGTATAATTGATTAACAAGACTAGTCCTTTCCTGATTTATTTTTTAAATTCAAGCCATGTCTTCTGGAAACAAAACAAAACAAAACCCCTATAAGCTAGTACATCAGATGTGCCATGCTTAATTAAGATGATGCAAAGCTCAGATATATCTGCTTTACTCATGCCCTTCATACCCTGCAACAGTGAGCTGTGTGAAGGAGCAAGTAAATACTTAAAACACAGTATGAGATGTCAGAGTGTTAGCATCTGTGGAACTCAATGTGAGTTTTGAGTCTTGTCTTACTCATATTAATTCATTCTCAAGATCATCTGTTAAAAAACTAACAGATGTCAGGCACACTATTTGGTCTCAGATATTAAAGCAATGAATAGTCTTCACGTTGCTTGCCATTTCAGAAACTTAATTCATAAAAGCACTTTAATTTATAACAGCTCATTTAAATGTCCAAGCAAGACATATTAAATAATTAATTATAATCAAAAGTGATGAGAGTTATAATAGAAGAAGTACTAGATGTCATAACTTTCTGTAAGAGAATATATGGCCCATGAGGTTGTTATATGGAAGTTGTTCCTCATAAAATAGTGCTTAAACTAAGATCTGAAAAATGAGTATTACTAAGCAAAATGCCTTCTAAATTGTTTCTTTATTGGGGTTTCTCGGGAAACCCCAATGTTGTGTTCAAAACACAAAAGTAGAATTCATTATACTGTTAGCAAATCACATGTTTAAAGGATAGAAATCCAGCCTCCTTAAGATGATACACATTTGTGTTTTGTTTTGTTTTGTTTTATTTTGTTTTGTTTTGTTTTGTTTTGGAAAAGAATTATTAAGTTCTTCTAACCACTTATAATTTTTATTTTTTAAAAGATTTATTTATTTATTTGAGAGAGAGAGCAAGTAAGCAGGGGGAGGAGAAAAGGGAGAGGGAGGGAGAGAATCTCAAGCAGACTCCACATGACCCCAGAGCCTGATTCAGGGATCGAATCCAGGACCCTGGGATCATGACCTGAGCTGAAATTCTGAGTCAACACTTAACCCGATGAGCCACCCAGGCACCCCCTTCTGCCCATATTTTAATAAGACCATCTATCCTTTTGCTATTGAGTATGTGTTCCTTATATATTTTGGATATTAACCCCTTAACTGATAAATGGTTTGCAAATATTTTCTCCCACACCACATTTCCAATCCATTTTGAGTTAAGCTTTGTTATGCAAGACAAGGGTCCAATTTCATTATTTTGCATGTAAACACACAATTTTACCAAATTTTACCATTTATTGAAAAGATCATCTTTTCTCTATTGAATATTCGTGGCTCCCTTGTCAAATATTAGTTGACTGTGTATATAGGGGTTTATTTCTGGGCTTTCTGGGCTGTCTAGTCTATTGGTCTATGTGTTGGTTCTTACGTCAGTATCCTACCATTTTGATTACCATAGTTTTGTAGAATAGTTGAAATCAGGAAGTGCCATGCTTTCAGCTTTGCTCTTCCTCAAGACTGCTTTGGCTATTTGGGTCTTTCATGATTACATTTGAATTTTAGGATCTTTTTTCTTTAAAAATTGCCATTGTAATTTTGCTAGGTATTGTATTGAATCTACAGGTGGCTTTGGGTAGTATGGACATTTTAACAATATCATTTTTTTTCTGATCCACAAATATGATCTATCTTTCCATCAATGTGTGTCTTCTTCAATTTCTCTCATTAATATCTTATAGTGTACAGATCTTTCATCTTCTTGGTTAAATTTATTTCTAAGTATTTTATTGGGTTTTTTTTTAAGATTTTATTCATCTATTCATGAGAGACACCGAGACATAGTCAGAGGGAGAAGCAGGCTCCCTTTAGGGAGCCCATTGTGGGACTTGATCCCAGAACTCTGGGATCACAGCCTAAGCCAAAGGTAGACACTCAACCACTGAGCCACCCGGGCATCCCATATTTTATTGTTCTCAATGCTATTGTAAAATATCTCTAGATATTTCATCATTAATGTACAAAAATGCACATCAAATCACCACATTGTACAACTTAAATTTATACAATGCTATATGTCAATCATATTTCAATAAAATTGGGGAGGAATCTAAAAAAACAAAAAGGAAAACCCATTAACTTTGAAAACTTCCCTATCAACCTCCACCATTCATCACTATTATATACTCCTAGTAACTTATTGCTTACGACTTGTATTGTTTAAGACTTGATTCAGGCTATGCCTTTAAAAAGATATATTCTCTGTTTCCCAATCCTTTCTATGTCTATCCTTTCAGTTCTTACAGTATCCTGTGTATTTTTCTCTCTACTGTGGCTACTTCACTCTGTTTCTCTGCCCCCACTGCTAGATGCTCAGGTCCTCCAGCTCAAGATAAAATCTTACTCATTCAGCACAGTTACTAAAAACAGGTAGGGAAACAAGTGTTTGGGGAAATTTTTTTTAGGGATACAAAAAGCCATCATGGAAGATCTGGAGAGAAAAGAAAATAAAGCTCAGACTCACAGAAGTCTGTAGTTTCTGATAATAGATGTGGACTTTATTTTATAGGCAATGGCAAACTTGCACATTCCATGGCAGACTGATAATGGTCACCCTCATATCAGATCTCTAGAATCTGTAAATGTTACCATAGGAGAAAAAGAGGTTTTAAAGATCTTATTAAGTTGAGGACTTTGAGATAGAGACTTTATCTTGGATTATCCAGGTGGGCCCTACATGCAACTGTATCTACCCTTATACGAAAGAAGCAGAAGGAAATCTGATACACACAGGTAGACAGTGATGTTAAGACAGAACTGAGAAAGATTTGAGGATGCTGGGGCTTTACTTATTTATTTTATTTTTTTAAAAAGATTTTATTTATTCATGAGAGACAGAGAGAGAGAGACAGAGACAGAGACACAGGCAGAGGGAAAAGCAGGCTCCATACAGGGAGCCCAATGTAGGACTCGATCCTGGAACCCCAGGATCACGTCCTGAGCCAAAGGCAGGAGCTAAACCACTGAGTCACCCAGGGATCCCAGATAATGGGGCTTTAAAAACTGGAATGAAGATAAACACACACACACACACACACACACACACACAAACACACAGTGGAACATTACTCAGTCATCAAAAAGAATATAATCTTGCCATTTGCAACCACATAGATGAAACCTGAGGCTATTATGCTAAGTGAGATAATTCAGTCAGAGAAGGACAAATAACATTTGATTCCACTCATGTGGAATTCAAGAAACAAAACAGATGAACATAGGGGAATGGAAGGAAAAATAAAATAAGATAAAAACAGAGAGGGAGGCAAACCATGAAAGACCCTTAACTCTATGGAACAGACTGAGGGCTGCTGGAGCAGAGGTAGGTAGGAGATGGAGTAAATGGGTGATAGGAATTAAGAAGGGCACTTGTTGTCATGAGCACTGGGTGTTATATGCAACTTATGAATCACTAAATTCTACCCCTGAAACTAATAATATACTATATGTTAACTAAATTAAAAATAATTTTAAACTAAAAAAGATACAGAGTAAAAACTGGAGTGATATGACTATCAGCCAAGCCATCAGAAGTTGGAAGAGGCTAAGCACAGATTCTGTTCTCTAAGCCCCAGAAGGGAGTTTGGCCCTACCAGTAACTTCAATTTGGCCAGCAGTACTAACTTAGGGCTTCTGGTCTTCAGAACTGTAAGAAAATGAATTTCTATTGTTTTAAGCCACCAATATTGTGTAATTTTTTACAGAAGACACAGGAAACTAATACCACTTCAATACAGGAGAGGTAGAAAATTACTTATTTGTAACAGGAGAAATCTGGCTTTAGTGAGGAAGGAAGCCAGGAGAGGGAGCTGCAGGGGCAGGGCAGGAAGCCAGTTGGGAGATAATGACACTAATGCAGGTGAGTCATCAACAGAGCCCAAATTAATGTGGCACCATCACTAAATAATGGTGAATAGGCAATAAAAGTTCACTCGTAAAATATCCTTAGCTACAATTATTGATTTATGTGGTAAAAGAAATTTTACTGAATGTAAATGAAAATAAGTGTTTTATTGTCTTATGGTGGTTTAAAATAAGAACATCTAAAATACATATCTTTTCATCCTTGTTCAAAGGGCATTTCTTGGATACAGAAAAACAATCCCAAGCTTCTTTTTTTAAATTTTTTTATTGGAGTTCAATTTGCCAACATTTAGCATAACACCCAGTGCTCATCCCACCAAGTGCCCCCTTCAGTGCCCATCACCCAGTCACCCCAACCCCCTGCCCACCTCCCTTTCCACTCACTACCTCTTGTTCGTTTCCCAGAGTTAGGTGTCTCTCATGTTCTGTCTCCCTCACTGATATTTTCACTCATTTTCTCTATTTCCCCTTTATTCCTTTTCACTATTTTTTATATTCCCCAAATGAATGATGCCATATAATGTTTGTCCTTTTCTGATTGACTTATTTCACTCAGCATAATACCCTCCAGTTCCATCCACGTTGAAGCAATGGTGGGTATTTGTCGTTTCTAATGGCTGAGTAACATTCTATTGTATACATAGATCAGATCTTCTTTATCCATTCATCTTTTGATGGACACCGAGGCTCCTTCCACAGTTTGGCTATTGTGGACATTGCTGCTAGAAACATCGGGGTGCAGGTGTCCCGGCGTTTCACTGCATCTGTATCTTTGGGGTAAATCCCCAGCAGTGTAACTGCTGGGTCTTAGGGCAGTTCTATTTGTAACTCTTTGAGGAACCTTCACATAGCTTCTCAAATCACAAAAAAACAGGGTTAGAAGGGAACTCAGAGCATCTGACTTGGTTTCTTTAGTCCTTTCTCTAGCATTCTATAGGGGTGGTCATTTGATTCTGTTGGTCACACAAGCAACTCACTGCCACCATGGACAGCCCACACATGGAGCTTTGCCTGCTAAGCACTCATACAACAAATATTTATGAAATGTCTTCCATATAAATATATATATATTGGGTATTTTTCTAGTCCTAGAGATTCAGCGATCCATAATAAAGATTCATGGAACTTCTATTCTAGCAGGAGATAGATAATAACTAAGGAACCAAATACATTAACAAAATAATAATCAGATACTGATGATATGTGCTAGGAGGAAGATAAAACACAGTAATTGGATACTGGATATTAAAATTCTGTGTGCAGGGAAGGCGTCTCTGAGGAGTCAACATATGAGCTGAGGCAAGAATGGTTGGAAGGAACTGGATATGCAAAGGCCAGGGCCAGAGTATTCCAGGCAGACATAGCGGAAATGCAAATTCTGCTATGGGAATGAGTTTGGTTTGTTTAGAGGACAGACAGAGGTCAGTATGGCTGCCACATAATGAAGGGTAAAATACCTAAAAGTTATAGTTAAAATTCCCAGTACATATAATTCAGAGCATCAGTAGGGTACCTATGTGTTAGAAGGAGAAAAGCACTGGTTAGGAATTCAGTGACCTGAGTTTTATTTCTTGCCCTTTACTTGACCAGGTGTGTGCTCTAAGATTTTTCTTTGCCTCTTTAGATTTCCATCTTCTGATATTTCTGATAAGTGATGCAGTCAGCCTAGATCACTGATTTTCAAACTGTACTCCGTGGCGACAGGTAGGAGCATAGCTGATGGGGCTCACATTTCACCACCAGCTTAATCAGAGGAGGCCTATTATTTACATTTTCAAAACAATTTCATTAAAAAAAAGGACACTTGGGGTCAAGAAAGTTTATAAATCAGCTGAAATTATCTTTTTAATTATTTCGAACATCATAATCCAGTAATTCTAACTATAGAAAAGACAATTTTGACTCAATGAAACAGAAAAAAATCTACATAGGAAATGCATAGCCATTCTAGCCATTCTCCTGCTAGAATAGAAGTTCCATGAATCTTTATTATGGCTCAGCCAAAACTCCTCAGCCCAGGAGTTTTGCTAAAACAAAAGCAAAAACAAGCAAAAAACCAAAAACCTTCATTTAGGGAAAGCTGGGCTATACACATTTAAATCATTTCAGTGTTGCAAATATTTTCAGAGCCCTTAATGAGGTAATGTTATTTATGAATTTCCATGAGAAAAAATGTAGTGTGTGGTATATTCCAGTCTTTCTTAGGACCCTTGTTTTATGTAGTCTAAGATTAGTGTTTCATAGAACCTTTTATTAAAACTGTTTCCTTATCACTCTGAGATACTAGGATTCTATATGTTTATCACAAACTCTTGTGTTTTTTTTTTTCAAGAGAGAGATAGAGAGAGTGAGTTGGGGATGGGGAGAGGGAGAGAGAGAATCTTAAGCAGGCTCAATGCCCAGTGTGGAGCCCAATGCAGGGCTCAATCTCACAACCCTGAGATCATGACCTGAGGTGAAATCCAGAGTCGGATGCTTAACCGACTAAGTCACCCTGGTGCCCCAGGAAAATACAGCAATAGTGTGTATGTGTGGGAGATTTCACACACACACACACACACACACACACACACACACACATACAATAGGAGCACATGGTAAGTAGCACAGAAGGATCTAAAGTGACCATGGCTTCAGTAAGTGATTTGTAAACACTCAGTGCTTCCTTTAAGAAAATGAAGCTGTTTATATGAATACAAGTCCTCAGATGACTTTAGGAATCTTGAAAGTAAGAGGTCTCACCCTTTCCTTGCCTTAACCACCAAAAGAGATCATTGCATTCACAGTGAAAGGAAATGAACCACTAGCCACTGAATCATTCCGAGGAGGTATATAAAACAAATGTCTGGTAGTTTGGATACCCTCCATCAAATGAATGTAAGTGTTATCTGAGAGAAGAGAGGTATCATTTAATCCAGGATGAATCCTAGCCTTTAATTTATATTTAAGATACTGACTACTTCTCCTTAGAGATTTTTATTCATTTTCAAAAAATGTCTTAGTCCAAAGTTAACTAACATTTTATAATTCAAGCTAAAAGACTTTTGGCTTCTGTGTGCAATTCTAAGCTCTTAGCCTAACCATGGGGCTTTCATTTTTTTGCCAGACCAGAGTGACCACAGAGCTGCTGGGTAAGCCTTCTGAAATCCCTTTCTGGATTACTATCACTTTTACCAGACAGCAGGAATCTGGCTGTATGACCAAGTCTTCTCAGCTTTCACAGGGCTCTAAGATGCCTTTGTTTAGAAAAGAAGAAGGAAACCTGGGTAGAAATTTACTTTTCTGTTGGCCTCCATTGAACAGGAAACCATTTTTAGATTATTAGACACCTACAGTGGTTCCCTTAGCCAGCTTTGTCATCTATAAGAATAAAGTGCATCACTGTATTCTTATATTCATTTATCTGTTTTTAAAAATATATTTAGTGTACCAAGTGATTTGCTAGACAACAGGTATATGAGAAAGGTTCCCATAATGAAACAAATGGCAGGATCCTAGATTAAATCAGATTTTCATGATTCAAGGAGGGTTTAAAAAGAAACTATTTACAAAGGTGTAGGCAAGGGGTAGTAAATTCCTTCCCACCTTGCCTTGAGTCTAGTTAAAATTTTGTGTTAGGATTAAAGGAATAAGAAAAAAAATGGGAGAGAAGCCTACATTTTTTCACTCTCCCTCTACTCAGCCTGCATCTCTTGCCAGGGCTTCCCATGGTTAAATCCAACCAGAAGTCAGAAGGCAAAGTCTATATTCAAGAGAATATAGACTTGCAAGTCAAACTACCCCTGGTAGAAATCAGAACAGCACAGGATACAGAATGGATCCAGAGGGACAAAAGGTAATTAGCACACTGGGAGTACAAACATAGTTTGAAGGTTGTTTCTACTCTGATTTCTTTCTAAAACATAACCGTAAGGAAACCCACTGATGAAATAAAAATCTGATCCTATATCTGATGTTTTATCAGATTATACATCCAAAAAAAAAATTCAAGTGAATTAGGTTCAATCCACATGAAATGGTGTTTTTCTTAAACTATTCAGCTCTGTTCTTTCTCTGAAGAAATGAACTCTGACAAAAAAGAACAACTACCTGGTTTTTTAATTAACTTCATTCAAATGCTGACTTTGTCACTTGCCATCTACATGACCTTGTGTAAATTATTTAACCTTTCCAAACCTCAGTTTCCTTGCCTGTAAAAATGGGATTAGTTATACCTGCCTAGTACTCTGCATGACACACAGTAATAGCTCAGAAAATACCTTTCACAATATTTAATAATATTATAACTACATAAATATCAATCCTAAATTATTAGTGATTTCATCCAATATGTAAATAGAAAAGTATATATTTAAGAAACAGCATCCTTTGTCCTACTACATATTGACTCTTAAATTATTTGTTTCCTATTATCAGTTAACCTTGACCCTCCACTGTAAACATAGTTATAACAGCCTTGTGAGTAGTTAATTTTCTTATATTGTATCATTTGTAAGTCAGATAATTATGTGTAGTCCAAAGTTCATATTCTATTACAAAATATTATGTGACCTATCATGGCCTGGCAACCCCATCATACAAAAGCCATGCTTGCATGTAAAGGGAAGAGGTGACTATAGTAAAAACAAAACGAAACAAAACCATGAGGTATGAAAGAATATGTATTTGAAAGAGAATAATGCATTATTGTGGGTGACTATGCAAGATAATGGAGAGTCAGGAAAAAAATGAAAATCATATCAGAAATTACTGACTAATTAGCCAATGTTATCCTAGAAAAGGAAAAGCTTAAGAGGAATGCTGTGAATATATCCATTTATTGAAGGACAGATATAGAAAACAAAGAGAAAACTAAAATTTAAAGAGCCATTATAAGAAAAAAATCCTGTTTGCTGGAGGTAAGCAAAAAAAGGATGAAGGAAAATTAGTAATATTGTCGTGCTAAGTATTTTATGAAGAAGAAGTTGGTCTAGAAGCCTAGAAAATAGTCTCTGAACTCTCAAGGTCAATCTTTCTCTGTAATTCTGAAGCCGAATTTAAGTCACATATAAATCAAGCATAGATCATTTAGTGATTATTAGATACTGTCTTAGACTGGGATTTTTAAATTTTACTTAAAGTGGAAGTCATTCAAAGTAGTTTAATCCAAAAGGGGAATTGATTGGAAGGGTACAGATGTTTCATG
Organism: Vulpes vulpes; assembly: GCF_048418805.1. Taxonomy (NCBI): domain Eukaryota; kingdom Metazoa; phylum Chordata; class Mammalia; order Carnivora; family Canidae; genus Vulpes; species Vulpes vulpes. Next base: position 31,932,246 of record NC_132790.1, read on the forward strand.
GGGCATGAATCATAAAGCCTGGAGTCAGGACCTGGGAAACAGGGGCTCAGGTTACTTCCTCTGTTTACCATCTCTGTTTCTCTCTAAGCATTTCATCCATTCTCTCTATAGACCTTCCCTCTACCTTGGCACGTGCATATCCACCATAGCTCTGGCTTCACATTGCTTCTCTGTTCAATCCATCATACACAGATTGGAGTCTTAATTAGCAGAAAAGATAATCTGGCAGACACAACTCATTTCAGGTGCTTTCTTTAGCCCACTTGTCTATTGGGAGGTGGTGTCATTGAATTGCAGTCCAGAGGATTATGGAAACATACTAAAATGGGGCCATGAACAGATCCAATTAGAAAGGTAAAACAAAAAGAAAAAGATTATGCAGAAAATAAATAGTGTCGCATGTGTATGCACAGTTATATGCAGACAATAAGACGTTCTGAAAGGCATTATAGTGCTCTCAATTTACTACAGAATATCAATATTCCTACTCAAATTTCTTTAAAACACTTTTTAGACTATATATCATATAATTCCTTTATCATTTGTCATCTCTTCCTTCTGTAATAAGCATGGTTTCTAAGAACTATTTTAGTTTTCCTTTTGGTTTTCCCTTGTGATTCATTTATTTATTTAGCTAACACTACCTTGTACAAGGGCACAGAGTGGTCAGGAATACAAAAACATTGATATTGGGATGAACAGATGGAAAAAGACAAGTGTTGCAAGCTCTTATACCAAAGGCCCAGACAAGTGACAAAATGATGAGATAAGCCAGGGGAGGCTTGGAAAGGCCACTTCTTCTCTAAGGTACAGCTGTTCCTGCTTCTAGACCACTGCTTTGAGGAAATTCAACATCCAGCATTGCCAGATCTGATTTCTCACAGGATGGCAAAAATGCAGATTTCCTGATTTACAAATAATAGAAACTCAACTTTTAAAAAAAATTTTGTTTCTAATCTCTGTGGTTAGAAGTCATGTGCTGATTTTTCTTGGAGGGGTGGGGATGAACAGGAGGAGAGTTAGGGGGATTGCTGGTAAAAATAACATAAGTGAATTGTAAAAAATTGTTGAGAGGGGTTGGATAACAGTAATCTAAAGAAGCAAGCCCAAAGCAATCATCCTACCCAGCAATAACCAATGTTAACATTTTGCTATATGGTCTTCAAATTTAACTACACATAAACCCATGCATGCACTTGACTTTATTCTCTACATACTATTTTAAAGTGCTTTTAATAAATTAATAATTCAAAAAAAATTATCTTCTGTTTATATTGGAGATTCTTTCATGGTACTGTTTATAATAGTTATAATAGTTGTATGGGATCTCATAAGTTTCTGAGCAAAAAAAATTTTGATTATTCCAACTTGTCACTGTAATGTTAGAAAAGATATACACCTATATAGATATTTAGACATAAGCAATCTGTATTTGTCTAATTAAATTTCTGAAAAAAAAGATCAGTGAAAAAGTTAGATAAGCTGTATGACTCTATGTTCTCCCTGCTTGTGCACTTGTGTGCTCTCTCTCAAATAAATAAATAAGATCATAAAAACCCTTTCTTTAATTCCACTCATGTTACTATAAATGTACCTGGCTAAATGCTTCAAAATTTAATTTTTAGTAATCTGATACCTTTCATTTTAATGTCTGTGTTTCTTTATAAGCTGGTAAATTCTTTGAAGATATGGCCCATTTCTACCTCTTGTATTCTCAGTGTTTGGAGCAGCACTTAATAACCAATAAATATTTGTGTAAATAGACAAGTAAATGAACCACTTTCTTCTTCCGAATCTTATTTCATCTTCATTTAATTATCGTCATGCTTTATCATTCATTGAAAATAGTGTCCTGTTTAGTTTGAGGTACCTAGAATAAAAGGCTATTCCTATTTGGTAGACTATTCCTTGTTCTGCTAAGAATAATGGAACCCCTGCCAGCCTGGGTCTTTAAGTGACCTTGTGGAGCTGAACTACCCTACCCCTCTGCTCCATGGTCCCCATGAGATATCTCAAATGAGCAAGATATAAAATTGTACTGTAGGAACTGTTTATTGCAGCATAACCAAGCTTATTCTGACTATATCAGTGATAATAAGGTTTCCTTTTAAAACAATTCATTTAATTTAAAATGAGGTAGCTTGTAGAAATACATTAAGTAAAAATATAATAGTTCAATTTGTCATATGAATCAGCAACTCCACTTCTGGGTATATACCCAAAGTACTAAAATTAGGGAGTTGAACTGATATTTGTACAACCATGTTCACAGCAACCTTATTTATAATGGCCAAAGGATGGTAACAACTTCAAATGTTCATCAACTGATGAACAGATAAAATGGGGTTTACATCATATAATGGAATGTTCTTAAGCCTTGTTGATTGGCTTGACTGTGGTGAATATATCACACATATACACCCGTATCAGGTCATCAGGTTGTACACTTTAAGTGTATACAATTTCTTATTTGTAAACTATATCTTAATAAAACTGAGGGGGAATATTGAAATTCTGATATATGCAATAACATGTATGAACCTTGAAAACATTATGCTAAGTGAAATAAGCCTAACTCAAAAGGAAAAATTATACTGGATGATTCCACTTATATGAGGTACCTAGATGAGTCATATTCATAAAGACAGCAAGTAGAATAGTGGTTAACAGGAGCTAGAGGGAAGGATTAATGGCAAGTTAGTGTTTAATTGATGCCAAATTTCAGTTTGGAATGATGAAAAAGTTCTGAGATGGATGATGTGAAAGCAACGTGAATATACTTAATGCCACTTATAATACTTTGAAGAAAGTTTAAAATGGTAAATTCTATGTTATGCATATTTTACCACAATAAAAATAATTATGTGATATTCAGATATCATAAATATCCAGATAATAAACAAATATTTAAAGCTTTTCAAATACAGACAAAGGGGATGAGCACAAGTTTTCAGAGAACCTGGGATTTGAAGTAGGTCTTCTGAATACTCAGAGAACTTTTGACACACATTGATCTTTCTCAGCCTTATTTTCATTATATATAAAATAGGGTCATTGTAAACATAACAAGGTGACAAGCAAAGCACTTAGAAGGAAGTAGGTTCATTGTAGAAACCCAATTAATGTTTCCAATTGTTATATTGAATTTGTTTTTGTTATGTTTTAAAAGATAACAGGAGACTGAAGTGTTTTCTATGCAGTGGGTTTTCTGTTGTTTTGTTTTCATATAACATAAATTTGGTTAGAAATCAAGTTATGAAAAACAAGATTTTGTTCCAGTAGAGTTATTGAATATTTTATCATTTTAGAAGTCCAATTTTCTTTACTCATTCTCAGTGTCTTCTGTCTTTATAAGATAAGGGACAGATTCAATTTATACTGTCAAACACTAGCTACCTAGCTATCGAAAAGACTACTCCTTTTAACCTTCTTTTATGTTTACCTTGCGAAATACAGTTAAATGCTTTCAATAAAACATAAAACATCCAACAGTCAAAGCCTACCAAAGATTTCTATCCCTTCAGATATAAGAAGATCTTTTAAGACAAATGACCTACTTAGCCTAATGAAATTTTGCTTCTTCACTTTGTAGACAACTTGTAAGCAAGCATAGTCATTTCTATTTTGTTGAATTAATTTTTGTTGAATTCCCATTATGTTACCATAATATGTTTGGGGTTATGGGAGACCAGAAAAAAGATATCTCCATAGACCCTAATCTGAAGGAGCTATAAAATTATAACCTCATGGATGATATGAATGACCTCCTCTGGACAAACCCTCTACTAGGGTAGTTTAGAGTAGCAGTAATGAATTAAGCCTTATTCAACACTTCCTATAACAAAATCTATGGTATATAATGAAGCCCCCCTATAGTATTGGTATCTACTCTGTTATTTTTAATCTTTGCTTCTATTCATGCTGCACTGTCTGGAGGACCCTTTGCTCCTGTACATACCTATCTACATCCTATACCATCTCTAAAGTCCTTTCTGAAGACCGAACTGCCTATTTTGCCATACAGTAGTGTTTCACAAATCAGTATCACTTTTAACTTAAAATTCTGATACCAAATATCTTACTGTTCTCTGTTTACTACCAATGCCTAGAGAGAAGATTTTCATTTCTATTTAAATTTAAAACATCTTGAAGAAGAAAAATGCATTCCCTCATGCATTTATATTCATAGTTTGCAGAAAATTGATTATTATAATTTAGGCATTCAATAAATACTTGCTAATATGACAGCTAAGATAATTGGATACAGGCAGCTTCACTTGGTCTTTCTAGTCACAAAGTGCAGTGATAATGCACTCTTTTTATGATAGACATTGCAGAAATTCCACAAGTGTTTAAGTTGTATTGGTAGACCTTACAGGAAATTAGTTCCCAATATTTCTCCTGTTATCTAGGGCATTTCTGCCTTATTATTCCAATTTTTTCATGGGAAGAGTTTACCATGAAACTTAAATGCAATCTACTATGCAAAGACAAACAAATCAACCAAATCAGTCAAACTAATAATATATTTATAGAGTGGAATAGCTATATTACAGGGTTAAATTAGCATTATAATTTAGGGAAATGTCCTTATGCAACGAGAAATAAACCATACATTTTTAATGTAGCAGCCCTGCCATTAAAAGTTTTCAGTTCCCTAAGTATTTAATTTGATCACTTTATAGACTACTATTGTTAAATGTCTTTTGTACACATTATCATACTCTTTTTAATAAAACCTTTAGTAATGACCACATGTGGTTTATGTAATGAATAAAGTAAATTAATAAGGTAAATTTAGACCTAGTGATGGCAAATGAGGAAAATAAATCATCAGTCTTCCCAAATTCATTCTTTCAAACATTTAAATAAGGATTTTAAAAAAAATATCCAGGAAAAATTTTTCTTTGTTTTTAGACCATTAGGGAAATACCTTATTTAAATTAATAACTATACAACTTTTTACGTTTGGTTGTGTTTAAAGTCACACCAGAAAAAAAAGAGTTATTATTTTAAAACTATATCTAACATGATTATAAGGCCACTGATACACACCTTAGGTGCAAATGCCATCACTTCAGGTTGGGTCTCCTTTTAATCTCTCAGTAGGTTAAGTGAGATTAACTTAATTACTCCATTATCCAGGATACCCTTAGTGTCATTCACATACCGACATTTCATCAAACTGTAATTTATTTATTCACCTTACTTGGTCCTTACATCCTTGATTATATATATATATATATATATATTTCCTACCAATAAACTAGGACTGTTTACATTAGGGTTTGTTTTAAACATTTAGATCATTTTAAGGCAAATGCATTGAACTAAGTAAATTCAACTATCAGCCATGCAAGGAGGACATGTCAAGAGATGGTGACAGTGATGATGTTCTGCTATGACTAATATAATTATTAAAAATAACATAGCAACAAAAAAAATCATAATTATAGTTACCAAGATCTAGTAGCATACTATGTATTTTACAGGTTATCTTACTGAATCCTCCAACAAATTGGAAATTAGATACCATTCTCCCCATTTCAAAGGTGAGACCACCACAGCTTAGAACTGTTAAGTAACCAGCTTGCACAAAGCTATACAACCAGTAAGTGGCAAAGCTGAAGGTCAACATCAGGTCTGACTGGCTACACTCAAGCACAGCCCTGTTGGAATGAGTCCTGGCCTGGGCTTTTATTCTGGTTGGGAGCCATTTCTTTCACTCTGCTGAGGAGCCCCAGTATGAACTGCCTTTGCTTCTCTTTCTGTCTGGCACCTTTTTTCACTGTTGTACAATGCTTCCATGGAACAGCTGCCACTCCCACTGTAACCTATGGTCAGATCTTAGCTAATTGCAAACATATGTTTAGAAACGGTTCGACATATAGGCAAATGACTGGCTTTTAAAGCTCTCATTTGATGTTTAGTATTATATGGCATAAGTCTTACCTTTATACAGTCCCTTCATTGGAACAGATGTGGATCAGGGACCATGGAACATCGGGAATCAATTAATACAAACAACTGACTGGTATATTTTAAAAATGGACAGTGATGGCCAGATACACTAACTAATCACGCAGATAGCAATTGGAACCACACCGATGTCCCCATGTCTATGTACTTTTGGTGAGTCAGTAATTCTTCCTGTCTGTGGGGATTATCCAGCTGTCCTCTTTAGAGTGGATCAAGTATTTAAAGAAAAGCAGAGAAAACCTTTTCAACTCTTTGGCCTGGAAAAAGTGAAATAAACCCTATCAATAAACATCTTTGGACTTCACAAATTTCCATCTTCCTCGATTATTCATGTCTTTTCAAACCTCAAACATACACCATGGGGATTTGATAGTATACAATTTTCAGTTAAATTGCCACAAATACCCACAGAGAATTCAGTTTGACTTGGGGATTATCCTTAATTTTTCTTTGATCAAAGTTGCAGCCTGTAGAGTTTTTTTTTTTTTTTTTTTTTTGGACCACTTCAAACAACTGCTTTGGAAGGAGTTCATGTGTGTGTTTCTGTATGCTCCAATCTCTGATCATGTAGGCTTTATTTGGGTCAGCTAAACAGGATCTTGGACTCTTTTCACAGACTCCCTTAATTAACAAGGAAATGAAATTGACACCCCTGTGAGAAAACTAGAACTCTTTAGAGAACCCATTTAATTCTTTGGAAGTAAACACTAATCTCATATTATAATTCTAACTTCAGACATCTTGTGATCTTTATGCCACTAGAAGAATTTCATATGTGATACTACCTTTCAGGGAGTACCCAGAAATGTTTCTATATGACACACACTCTTCCTTTCAAAGAATATCTTGGTAAAAAGGTAGTGACTACCTCAAAACAAAACAAACAAACAACAACAACAAAAAAAAACCAGCATAATAAAAATATCTCTTTCTTCAACAATCGCCCAGTATCTGCTTTGTATCAGGGTTTAGCTACAGTCCGGTAATACAAATCCCTTAATACTGATTTCCAGGCCCTTCTCACCTCATGAACTTTGTTTCTCCCACTGCTTTACCACCTCCAATCCCTCCCATAGTATACTTCCAGTTTCCTGAACATATCATGCTTGTTCTTGCCTACAGGGCTTTGCAGATGCTGATTCTTCTGCTGAGAATTCTCTTCTGTTCTTACTTTCCCTGTTTGGCTGACTGAATTCTACTATGCTCAGGGCTCTCCTTGAACATGTGTCTTTTCCTCAGTGAGAATTTCCTGATTGCCCAATTCTGCATTCAATGACCCTTCTATATATTCCCATAGCACCTTGTTTTTACCCTGTCAAGGTCTTTTTCACACTGCAGAATCGCTTCTTTATTTGTCTGTACTCCCCAGGAGATTGTAATGGAAGGCAAGGGTTGTCGCTCATTCTATTTAGTATTGTATGGCTCAGCATCTAGCATAGTGACTAATACATAATAGATGCTTAACAGACACTTCTTGATTGAAAAATGATGACCAGCATTTATTGTATCTATTATTTCCCAGGAACTGAGTTGGGCACCTTAAACATGTTATATCTACTGCTTACATCAATCACAGAGTGTACATATTATTATTTTCATTTTAGATATGAGGAAAGGGAAGTGTAAATAGATTAAATAAGCTATCTAGGATCTGCACTTTCTCAGCAACAAAGCCTGTACTTTCTCTCATTTTACATAGCACCTCCAAGAAGACAGTATCCCAGCACATATTTTAACCTCTGTTAGAACGAACAAATAAAACTATTTATATGCAAAGCACGTAAAGATTCTTAACTAGTTTGGCTTGAAATGTTTTAAATTTGATAAGACAGTTATGAGACTTCATAGCATTTATTGGCAAGCCCCTCCAAGCATAATTAAAATTACCCTTCCATGCTTGCTCTATCAAGGAGTGTTTTCTTCACCAATGCTTATATTCTAAAGCAAATCACCTTGAAAGAAATAGGAAAAAAGGAGTCAGAGATAAGTTCAGTACAAAGTCTTTCCATTAACCTTATGTGCAAATAAATGACTAAATATAGACACTACCCAGGGGAGATTTCATTGTTCCCAGTTCCTTACATAGAGTAAGTGTTTGTGACACTTCTAATAATAGTAATAGTAATAAAAATCCTGTTAGATTGGAATAGAGTTTTACAAAGTGCTTTCATCTACATCATTTTATTTCTCAAATTTATCTATAAGGAAGAAAGGGCATTGTAGTTAGGCTTGATAGCAGGAACATGAAGTTCAGAAAAGTTAAGAGCTACTCAGACAGTAGTGAAATGTGCCCTCAAGGCTTCCTACTACAGGGAACCTGGATTATGACTTCCACAGCCTATGTATTGTATGCAGGTAATGACTAAGTATAGCTGGGCTACCAAGGCAGACCCTATTTCTGGAAGGCATGAGTCCCATCAGATGGCCTCCTTTGGCTCATGCTTCCTCAATGCATCTGCTAAAACCACTTGAGCCTGTACTACAATCCAGACATTTCTCACCCAGCCCCACTCTTACTCTCTCCTTGACTGCAGTTCACGCTTGCAGCTCAGTTGGTGTACTTCCAGCTTTCTCCAGCTTTCTCCCCTATTTTCAATCACATCCATTTCCCTTAACACAATGTTTGCATGTTTATTACCATTGTGGTATCTGTTTCTAGGAGAACCAGACAAATGCAGCTGGCCCTGTTTTATGTGTAGCACAACTAGACCTCATGGCTCATGGCTCATGGCTAGGAAAATTACTTCTTTATAGCAATCATAGTAACATTAAACAATGTTAAATGTAGAGAGAAATTTGGATCAGGGAGTAGGCTATTCACACCATTTCTTAAAGTATACTCCTGAAAGTTACTCGGAATAAAGGAAAAGTAGTGACTACACCAGGGTGAAATAAAACAGTGTCTCGATAGATTGATCAATGTGGCAGATGTATATACATCTATATGTGATACTCCTGAGAGGTTTACAGTACCACCCACCTAGTATTCAAGGTGGAAATGTGTAACCTGAATCTAATCATGAGGAATCATCAGAAGAGGAGGAGGAGGAGGAGAAGGGACAGGAATGTCCTATTTTTAAAAGAAGGAAATGCTATTTAAAAAAATAAATGATGGGATCCCTGGGTGGCCAGCGGTTTGGTGCCTGCCTTTGGCCCAGGGCGTGATCCTGAGGACCCGGGATCAAGTCCCACATCGGGCTCCCAGTGCTTGGAGCCTGCTTCTCCCTCTGCCTGTGTCTCTGCCTCTGTCTCTCTCTCTGTGTGTGCGACTATCATAAATAAATAAAAAAATTTAAAAAATAATAAAAAATAAAAAAAATAAATGACATAAAAGACACACACATGCAAAAGCCATGGAAATTTCCCAAATTAAAGAAGACTAAAGAGGCATAATAATTAAGTACAATATTTATCCTCAACTTGAAACTATACCATAAGAAAAAGAATGTCATAAAGGACATTATTTGGCTGATGACAGTGAAATATGGATAATATATAAGAAAAGTGTTATATTATCATATTTAATGTAATTGGTAACACTCTTGGATTACATAAGAAAATATCCCAATTTTCAGAATATACACTGAACTATTTTGAATCAAAGTGCTATGATATATGCAATTTACTCTCATATGATTCAGAAACCAAAATCAAACCAAAAACATATGTACATAAATAGATGACTAGGTACATAGAGAATATGTGAATGTAAAAGAAAGGGAGAGAGAGTACACAAATTGTATAGCAAATGGAATAAAATGCTAACAATAGGTTGCTCTAGGTAAAAGGTACCGGGTGTTCTTTGTACTATTTTTTCTTACTTTTTTTTTCTTTGTACTATTCTTATTCTTGCAGCTTTTCCATGAATTTGAAGTTACTTTCAAATACAATGTAAAATATTTTATTTAACCAAAAGCTTTGGAATAACCAACCAAACACAAAAATAAAATAAATAAAATAAAAGCAGAGAGGAGTATGACATGTATGTTTTCTAACTGAAAAGTTGCAATTTGCCTCCCAGGACTCACCATGCCATATCGGTATGCATAACACCCCAAGAAGGACTTACCTGGACCCCTTCCTTTCTGGACTCCTATCATGCTCCATCTTATACAGATCATCTTTACTACCATTCAGAAAGTTCATAGGCTGATCAATAAGGTCAAACATAGATCTGGCTTTGTGATATATTTGTTGGGAACAATGTGACATAAGTTTTCATTCAGAGACACAGAGCAACCTTTAGCAAGCTTTCTTTCTTCTTTCTTTGTCTTTCTTTCTTTTCTTTCTTTCTAATTGAATTTCAGTTTCTTTATTTAAAAGCAAGTTATTACTGACTTTCTGCTATGTGATAAATAAAACAGTCATACTCCTCAGTTCTTTTCAGTCTAGCATGGTGATTAGTAACACAGGCTCTAGAACAAGATTACCTATATTCAAATTCTAGCTTCTTCACAAATACAACGTTGAGCTAGTTGTTTAATCTCTTTGGCTACAATGTTCTTATTTGTAGATGAGGGTAAAAAGAATAGTGCTTACAGCAAAAGGTTGCTTTGAGGGTAAAAAAATAGTCACTAGTTAATAAGTTCTCAAAGGTAAGTAGTTTCATAATCAATTACTCACAAGACTCAGCTTCCTCATCTCATCTTCTAAGACTATTGCTAAGATTTGATATAATGCATGCAAAGCATCTAGCACTTCCTAAAACATAATAATCTTTCAACAAAGGTAATTACCATTTTTTAAATAAAGATCTGGTTGATTTGGGTGGTCTAATACAACTCTCATATTTCCATCCCGAGACCCAAACTCTCAGTACCCTATGAAAGCCATCCTTTTTTCTTCTGTGCTCTAAATTTCACTGTAAAGACAATTTTAAAAACAGTTAATCAGATCAGGCTTATGTATATAGTTTGGGATTCACATGTGGCCAATGGTTCCCCTAATTTAGGTCCGACTCTCTAACATTTCCATCTGGTCTGGAAGCATTTATTTTCTTTAATGATCTTGCTGGAGACAATGATTCCCCATATATGACTTTGCTTTTTGGCCATATGAGTCAGGCAATGCTCTGTATGTGGAAAGTAACACCCATTTCCCACTACTTTGCCTTTTTCTTTTTCTTTTTTAATGACTTTTAAGCTGCAAGCAAAATAGTTGCCATAACTGTCCCCAGACACTATCACGTTTCTTCCTGCTTCTTTGATTATTGTCTAAAAGTGAACTGGGGAAAATATAACTAAGTTCTCTTCAATAATTAGTTCATTGGCCAAGGAAAAATTGGCTGAGGAAAAAGAATTAGCGATTCCATTCTGTCATTAAAGCCTCATTATTTGGGGGTCCAGTTAACACCATTTTATAAATTAGAACTAAGAACAGCTGGTGGATAAGATGAAAGATGCCAAGTGCATTTGATTTTCTCTATATTCCACTCCTCCTATTGTTGAAAAAAAGATGAAATTTTATCCCTGTAAATGACAATACAAAAGTATTGGCCAACTTAGAGTTTGAATGCATGTTGATATCATACAATAAAATAAATGCTAAATTAGGGGATTGTATATTTGAGCTGTTATTATTACTGTTACTGATTAACTCTGACCTTGAACAAAATCACTTAACCTTTTATGTTTTCAATTTCTCCATCACTTACATTGAAATAGCATGTATCTTAACTATATTATGGAGCAATAATAACAAATATATACATTTATATGAAAATAGTTTGAAAAGTAAATATATAAATATAATTTTATTTTTTTGTTGATCATACAATTAGTAAAATCTTCTGAATGTAGCATTTGTATTAAAGCCATGTAGAGTTTTTGTGAAGACAGAAGCCCATTATTTTATCCAGTAAGTTTATATTTTCTTCAGAAATCCTGATGAGCATTTTCTGCACAAGTGATTAAAAGTGTGCTCACTTCGGCAGCACATATACTAAAATAAGTGATTAAAAGTGAAAAAATAAAAACAGCTGCATCAATCAGGTAAACTTGGAAATTATTATCAAATTGGTAGATCTAAACAGATAGAAATGGATAGTTGCTTGATTTAAAATGATAAAAGTGACAATGATGATAATGATTGAATTATGCTGATATTATGATAAAAATATATTATTATGATAATAATAATAGTTAGGTATAGATAGTACAGATTTTTATAATGCACCGGTATTTCTTACAGTATTTAAGTTTTATGACACCTCTGAAAAAATAAAAATGGATATATATAGTATCCTCATATTCTGATGAACAAACCGATAAACAGGTGGAATTCCCTGACCAAGTGGGAAACTTAAGAATCTTCATTCATTCCTTAGCTAATTCAGACATGCAGTCAACAAACACTGAGTATTTGCCACCTGCCCTGAAGTGTGATAAACTCTAGTGACTAGAGAATGAATACAATGTAGTGGGATCAAGATACTGATAGTTTAGGAAAAGGGGATATAAAATAATTAAACCAATAATTATAAATTCAAAGTGTGAAGGAAATAAACAGCATTACTTTAAGATATTATGGATGCAAAACAGAGCCACTCTATTATCCCAACTTGTTCCATTGTGATTTTTTTCCATAATGAGACTGTTAACTCCACTTGCTTCCCTGCACCAGTGTAGATGCACATGGTTAATAAAATTAGTAATGCCATATTGTTTTTCATCAATATTTTCCTTTTTTTAAGGTTTTATTTATTTATTTGAGAGAGCATGCATGTGAGCAACTGCGGGGGGTTGGGGGGAGAAGGGAAGGGAAGGAGAATCCCAAGCTGACTCTGCACTGAGCACAAAGCCCAAGGCAGCAGAGATCCATCTGATTGATGGATCAGTTGAAAACAGAAATATTTACCCTGGAAAAAAGAGAGATGATTCAAGAACATAAAATAACTTAAGAGCCCTCTAATTAATATATCCAGAGGGATATGAGGAGATATTTTATCCATAACGTGAGGACTGATGTGATGGAGAAAAAAAAGCAAAGTACAGGAAATTATTCTTAGAGTTTAAAGATATGATAAAAACATTTTAAAATATCGGTAGGAGGTCTAAAATACAAACACGATAGAATCTCTCAGAATATATAATAATAGCAATAAAAATAGATAGACACAAAATAAAAGGGAAGGGAAGAGACAATGAAGCTCAAACCAAGAGATCCAACATGCTACCAATAGAATTCCTTGAAAGAATATTAAACATAGAAGGAAAATCATTAAACAAAAAGAATGTCTTTGTAGTTGAAGAAAGATATGTTATCAGGCTAATAAGACCACTGAATATCCTACAGATGGATAAGAAAAATAATGGGGAAAAAAGCTAATTGCATCCTTGAGAATTTCAAAACCCAGACACTATTGTTTCCAGAGAGAAGGAAGAAAGTGGCATATAAAGTAATGAAAATGACACTGGTATCAGCCTAAATAGTAGTACTAGATGTTAGAAAACAACAGAGGCAATGCCTTTAATATTTTTAGAGTAAACAATTTTTACCTAGTGTATGAAACGTGGCTAAAATATCAACAAAGCACAATGAGAAAAGATATTGTAAACACAAAAGTATCCAGAAAAATTATGTTCCACACTCTACTTTTTGTTTTGGGGTGTTTGTTTTAAAGATTTTATTTATTTATTCTTGAGAGACACAGAGAGTAGGGCAGAGACATAGGCAGAGGGAGAAGCAGGCTCCATGCAGGGAACCTGACGCAGGCCCCGATCCCAGGACCCCGGGAGCCAAAGGCGGATGCTCAACCATTGAACCACCCAGGTGCTCCCCACATTCTACTTTATGAAAGATCACTTTAGGATATACTTTATTAACTATATCAAAACAAGAAGAATAAATAAAATATGGAATCTGGGAAAGGGTGAATCTAATCCATTGGAGTAGTAGTACAGGAAGTCTTGGGCCAGGTAGCAATTGTGAGAAAAAAGACTAGTCCAGATGGATACAGGGGTATAAAAGATTCCATTCCATTAAGTCCAGGGAAAAGCAAGGTAGGCACGAAGATAGCAGGAATTCACTTGACAGAGTAGAAAATATGACTCAGGTCTTGAGAGAAAGAGGAATTTTAAAAAATATATGATGTAAGAAAAAAAGAAAAGTGATTAGAAGCTTAAAAAAGAAACCCACAATCACTGTGTAAGAATATAATGGACCAAATATGAGGCAACTCAAAATATTGATATATTTTAGGCAAATGACAGTGCAAGAAAAAGAATTAATTTAGTATATATCTAGGAGCATTCTCCTTTAAGTGGCACAAAGTTTTGACACTGGATGCACAGAAAAGGAAATTCATTTTTGGTCCATCACTGGAAAATATTTACTTAGTCATTATAATATAAATGCTGTTGATTGTGATCTTCAGCTTTTAGATTTAAACTATGCACAAAGCCACAAAGACTTGAGTGTGCCTGCAGGAGACAAATACTAAGAATTTTGATTATACAAACATAAAAACAGAGCTGTCAGATGATGAGCCTCAGAAAGCAGAAGGAAAATAATATTAAGAGATAGTATCAAAAGCTGATAGAATAAAATAAGGATATAAAATTATTAGATTGTAATGGCAATCAATAGACAAGGTAAAACAGTAATATAAATATACATTGTTATTAGTCAAGGGAGAGAGAAGCAACCAAACATGTGAACTGAAAACTTATTTTCATATTGGAGAGTCGATAGATACTATTTAAATTGATAAATTAAGCGAATAAGATATATTATCTACAGTTACAGACAAAGCCGCCATAATAATTAAAAACTGAAACAATGAAGAGTCAGCCTCTGAGTCCAGAGCTGGGAATAAGATGCTTTTTATCATAACCTTTTTCTACCTTTTTAATCATCATATACATAATTGAAGAAACAGGGGCACCTGGGTAGCTCAGTTGGTTAAGGGTCTGCCTTCAGCTTGGGTCATGATCCTAGAGTCCTGAGATTAAGCCCAGTGTTCAGCTCCCTGCTCAAAGGAGAGCCTCCTCTCCTTCTCCTCCCCCTAGTCCTTCTCTCTCTTGCTTGCTCTCTCAAATAAATAAAGTCTTAAAAAAAAAAGACAACATCTCAGCAATACAGCATTTCCTAAAGTCTATAGCTTAAATATAAGACCTACAATGCTGGGAGTAGGTGAGAAGAGGGTAGATTCTATTGTTAAAACACACTTGCAAAATACTGCCAGTTTGGTGATTCAAAATGCAGAATATTATACACAGCTCACAGAGGACTGTATAAAAGTGGTCTAATGATCCCCAAACATTTTTGTTTATTCTGTTAAAAATACCTATTTTCCATCCAAGGAACCACTGTTCCTCAAAACTCACTTTCAAAAAAACCTACAAGGAGAGTATATATGAATGTCTGTCTTTTCTAGCATTTTGAAGATCATCTGAGAACAAGATATAAAACATACATACACATATACATCTCCTAGGAATTCTTTCAACTAATTCCCTTGCTTTATGACAACCCTTAGTTCAATGTCTTACACATAGTAGGCACTTCCTTATTTGTTAGAAGAATGTACAAATGACAGCATAGCTCTGCCAGCTGCTGCATATTGTAAAAATAAGAAATGAGCTTTCTTCTAAGTGAACAGTAACTGCCAAATTCTCCTTGCTGTATGTTTGTTAAGCTGCAATAATAACGAGGAACTCCTGCCAGCACCAGAATATCATATAAATCAATGCTCAAAAGCAATATTATTGTATACCATCTTGCTTCTTGGCTTTTATTTCAGGGCTCCTGAAGTCTGGTTACAAATAGATCATTTATATTCACACATTTATTTTTTTATAGTTTTCATAATGAAAACTAGATTCCTACCATTGCTATATATGTACTCAGTTTTTATAAGCAAGACCATGTAGAAGATGAGTTGCTCCAAGTTGTAATGCAAATTGCTTGGTGCACTAAAAAGGCATTGCTTTCTCCCCATGTACATGTTTTATTTGCATTTTAAGACTCTAGTAAAACTCTATTAACCATCGTTCTCTTATCTGAGTAATTTTCTCATCTTGAAGTTTTGGGAGGACAAAGTAGAAACACTTATTTCTTTAGTATTATTAACATTTATAATAACTTTTATGGAAAACTATCTAATAAATAATATTGTTGCAAGAATGACAAAAAGCAAAAATAAATAAATAAAATAAAAATAAAAGGAAGGAAGGATGGAAGGAAGCAGGGAACATCCAGAATCCCACTCCTCTAATAAACCAACTGTTTTCACTTACAATGGTTAATTGTTTACTTCAAATGCATTCATTGGTAAAGAACAACTGTGGAATTAATTTTATGTGAGCATAACAGCCAATTTTATTTTTTTCTATAATAAAACTGTATTCTTGGGAATTAGAGAGTTGAGCTCAGATGGTTCTTAAGGTTCATCTACTGTGAACTTCCTCCCTTCCAACTCTCAGGCTGCTCTCAGAGGCCTGGTCCCTAGGACAATATTGTGAAGACTGCATTAGCCAACAACCTTGGATACCTCGGCAGCATCTTACCTTTGGAGGGCAGCCAAGTAGAAAAAAGGTTTATTGAAATGAAGAGAAAGGTGACTATTTCAAGAGAGGACATTTCTGTACTCCCAGAACTCAACAAAATGCCAGGCTCATGGAGGATGCTCAATAATATTGAGGTGTACATGGTAATTTTGTTTAAAGTAAGAACCAGTATAATGAAAGTATTGGGAGGGAAATGAATTCTAAAGAAGTTGAAATGGGGAAAGGTTTTGGGCTTTTCCCCAATAGCGATTACAGTAGGACACAGAAATCACTCTCCAAGTAGAAAGTACTACATAAGCTGCTACTGGTGAAAGATGACCATGGTATGCTCCTGATAAACATTTACTGAGAGGACAAAAATGTGATGGGAAGGGACTGCTTTACCTACTTGCATATTCTCTTTCTGCTCTTTCAAGAACTGAATGATTATGACTCACTAAGGTTTCAATCTTTCAACTCACCCTTCAACCTTCTTTTTATGAGTATTCACTACTCCTTCTCATACCACTGGGTCTTTTCAGGAATCTCTAGTTAGTTTTCCTGCCTTTGCTTTCTCTCTTTTTGGTCCTACCTAGAAAGTCTAATTTCTTCCTTGATATCCATCCCCACCTACATTAATAACCCACAGGTGGAACTCTCCACTCGCATCCATCCCTCTCTTCTGTACTTGCTTTATCTCCAGCTGTCTCCATTAGCGGTTCCTCTCTGTGTCACTGCCAGCTTTGACTGAAGATATGAAAAATGGTCACTTCTTATTTGTTTTTTGTTCTTACTTTTTATACCTCTTTCTCTTCTCTATCACTGTCACTGACTATATTTCCTCTGTTATAAACACATGATGTGCATCACATTTGATCCTTAGCTCTCATTTATATTATCATATTATAATTTTTAATTCCATCATGAATATAAATTGAATTTAGTTAGCATTACACAAAATCTCTCCATGATCCTAGGTGGGCATATATTAAGCATCCTTCGTTTCATGGATATCATAGTAGACTGCGGATTCTGTAATAACTAATATTCTGAGTTTACATTTTTTTCTAGGCCTTCCAGAAGTTATGCAAAGTACATATAATTACACACACACACACACACACACACACACACACACACACACAACCTTGATTATAAGGTCATTATTTTGGTAACAGAAAAGCCAAACTTAGAAGCAGCAAATAACTGTCTCAAAACCCATGCATGGTCTCACACAGTAGGGAGTGGTCCTCTTTTAAAGAAGTGAATAAGAGATACACTATAAAACTATAGACCTGTGACTTTTATTTTTTTTGTTTAATAGTCTGGTTTTGTTTGTTATTTTCTACAGCAAAATCTCAGAAGTGTTTTACCATGTTACTACAAAATAGCATAAGTTATATTCAGAGTATTAGAATGTACTTATTTATTGTAAGAGGCTATTTCCTAGACAGGAATAGTGATTTCCAAACCTTTATAATACATAAAGATAGAACCACAGACATGTGCGATTGCCTCTCATTGTTTATTTGAGGAAGATAAGGTAGTCTGCAGATAATTATAGGTTTGTTAGGATCAATTAGGGTGAGGTAATGATTGATAATCACCGTAATTTTTAGTCAGTTATGTACTTGAAGACTTACAGAATTAAAAAACAAAACAAAACATAAAATTTGACACTTTACCCTGCTTTCACAGAACTATTTCACATAAGGCAGTCAGAGGCTTAAAAAAAAACAGCAACAATAAACAGACAAAATAACACTGTACCCTGAGATAAACCACAAATAACAGCATCACCTGATTAATTCTGGTCCCCAAGACAATAAAACCTTGTAGATTTCTCATAAACCTGGACTACCTATAAAACAATTTTATCTCTGATTTTTGCTGTGCCTGTGTCTGAATATACGGCATGACCTTTATGAATATGATAATTCTGTGGGAAAGTTTCTGAATATCTACTATGAGCAGACTAATAGACAATTGGTAAGCTTCGTTATTTTGCAGTGTTGTTACCTTTAAATACTTCTGTATTTTGTTTGGCCAGTGGGCCATTCAAACTCCCCTGCACTCTTTGCAGGTCACCTACTTCATTCCTTTTCTAAATTTGCTTAGTCTTTCGGACTTTTCTGACGGATTCTAGGATCTGCAGCCCCACCCCTTCCCACCCCCAGAAGTCAGAGGTCGGTGTGGACTTTCGCGGGGACAACCCTGGGAGAACCTGCAGGTGAAGCTCCCCAGAGTGTGGGTCCCCCCGTGACTCGGTCCCTTTTTAAGTCTCCAACGCATCCTTGCTGAGCCTCCAGCAATCCCCCGTGACCACTCAGGTTCCCGTGGAGGTTTCTGGTCTGCTTCTCGGCAGGGGTTGGTCTCCTTTCTGGGGTTCCACAGTTGGCCCTGTGATTTCTCTGACAGACCTAGGAAGAGTTGCTGAGCTTCAGGCCTTTTGTTTTGTTTTTGTTATTTTGGGCTTTTGTTTTTCCCCTGTATGTGGGCAACAGGGAAGGCCCCACTTGCAAGCTCCTAGCTCTCCTCCCGCCGCCCAACAGGAAGGGGACCCTGGACGTGTGCTGTCCAGCCTCCAGTAGGTCTTATCTTTGTTTTCTGTGTGTCTTCTCTTAAGACTTAGCGCAGCGCTGGTTCAGGCATTGGCCAGCATGATTAAACCCCAATTCCGAATCTGTTCACCTGTTTGGCTTCTCTTCCTCTCTCTGTACTAATGAGGATGGGGGGTGGGGGGGACTGTAAGTCCTTCAAGACTTGACTTGGTGCACCTGTTCCTCCCTCAATATTTCCTTCCAGTTACCTGAAGCCTTGAGGTAGAGTTACTCCCCAGCGCCTCCCACCAAGGGAACTGTTCTTCCTTGTCCCCTTAGGTTCACTATTAATGATGCTCTATTAGGCACATTATCTGCTGCTTTCCTTCTGGCCTCTTATTTGCTCTGCTTGGCTTTAGCCTTAATCTGTCCAATCCATTTCTCTATATTGTGATGAAACAGATGATTCTAAAATATAATTAAATTGTGTTGCCCTCAAAAAATCTTGTTCCTGTGCAGCCCGGGTGGCTCAGCGGTTTAGCACCTGCCTTCAGCCTAGGGTGTGACCCTGGAGACTGGGGATCGAGTCCCACATCAGGCTCTCTGCATGGAGCCTGCTTCTACCTCTGCCTGTGCCTCTGCTCTTCTCTCTGTGTGTCTTTCATGAATAAATAAACAAAATTAAAAAAAAAATCTTGTTCCTCACTGTCTTCAGGATAGAGTCCCATACTCAGTATGGACTCAATATAGTTTTCAGACCCCTCAGGACTTGGTGTCTTTCCTAGCTCTCCTGCCATGGCTTTTTTCATTCAATCTTTTATTGTATTGAACCGAATTGTTCATAACCTCCAGATTCTAAAAGGTACAACCGTTTCATGTTTTGGCAAGTCTGTGTGAGCTGAATTCCCCTATATCTCAAGCTATACACCAATAATCCCAGTAACAATGGCTGTTCAAGACCTGACTACTCTTCTGTCCTCCCTCAGAACCTTGCCCTTGCTTTATTATACAATCCGTACTATGCTAAACTTATTTGCCCCTTATTTTATCTTTTTCTCATGAGGAAAGAGATCTTATCTCTTATTTATAATTGTATCCTCAGTTTCTAGCATAGCACCAGTCACATGAAATGCAAACAATGAATATTTATAATGAACTACAAGAGAATGCCATATGGGATTGCATAAAACATGAAACTAGTCTCTGTCTCTGTATTCTTAACCTGCTTGCTGAACTTATATGTTTACGTTCTTACTGTAAACTGTAAGTTATTACACTCAGCAGAAGTTGCAATAGCCAGCTTATAGGATGAATGCTGCCCACAATAATGTTTGTTTTGGTACATTCAGTGCTTGGAAGAAAATGGAGCCAATATTTAAAGATCCAAAGATTAAATATTTTAATTTCCAATTGATCTTAAAAGTCGGAAATATAGACTATCAAACAGCCTTTGTGGTCAGTGAAATGTGAGTATGCATGGATACACAAGTTTTCATTTGTAAACTCAGTATTCTTGGTCAAATTTCTCAATATCTCTAGTCTTTCATGTACTTCTCTATAAAATAAACATAATGCCTAGAATTACTGTGACTCTCAGACCCTTAACTAATTAAGTAATGTATGCAAAGGGTATCCCCCATTGTCTGCCATAGGGTAAGCATTCAGTCAATAGATTATTAATTTATTATTATTTGATATCATTTAAATCAGCTATGGGCTTCTTTAGTCAAGTTTGGATACACGTTTTACTCCCACTAACTCATGAGTTGGCTCAAATAGCTACTAATTTTAATGAGTTTGATACTGTAATGGAAGGCCCTTAGCCACTGGGTGGTTCCTCCTTTCCATTGTTAGGGGTTTTTGCCTCTCCCTTTATGTATTAGTCACCATGTCCCAAATGATACAGCTCAGTACAGTTCTCACATCCTTTCTCTCCCAGTACCTTACAGGTTGAGACAGAAAAAAGCTTCAGTTCTTCTGCCTACCTCTGCACCCACACTCGTATCCTACTCAAAGGAAAAATAAATTATAAACTGGATTTTCAGAGCTCAAAGCTTTAACTGGGTGACCTTCACTACTGGTTGTGATTAGGCACCCATTCAAAGTCCCTCCTCTTCTTATTCCTTTCTTGTTAAGGTCAATAAATCTCAGCAAGCCAAACCATAGTGCACATCATCCTGTCTTTTTTCTGGTCCTCTCTTCCTTCCTAAGGAGACCGATGATGTATAAATTGAGTAAGAAGCACCGAGTCATGTTTCCAGAACTGCTTTCCTCTTTCTTTCACTACAAAGTAAATTTGCCTTAAAGTTATTAGCCTGATATGTAATCATATGCTCAAGCCAGTCTGGCCTTAAGTTTAAAGGGCAAACATACCTTTCCTTCCTGTCCATGTCTTTCATAGTTTGGAGCAATGATAGGGATACTTTGAATAAGTATCTCCTCACAATATGGCGGCCCTGATATATAAAAAGATGGAGAAGACAGAAACCTGCAAATACATACCTAAAATATAAGTACAGTTTCTAGAGGTATTCAGGACAAACTATGACACTGAGAAACTAGATTGCTATATTTAGCAAACCTGGACAGAATTAGTAGTCAGAAGAACAGAAGGAAAAGAGGAAGTTCCCTTACAGACTTTGGACTTGTCCTTGTGGAGGCAAGTTACTCGTCCAGAGAGAGAATGCACAGCTTACACAGAAGCATTAGTTACAGACTTTTCAAACACTGGTTCTGGGAGAGCTTTATTATCCTAACTGGTCATTCCACTCTCTATCATGTTTCTATTCCATGGATAC
Organism: Vulpes vulpes; assembly: GCF_048418805.1. Lineage (NCBI taxonomy): Eukaryota > Metazoa > Chordata > Mammalia > Carnivora > Canidae > Vulpes > Vulpes vulpes. The sequence continues at coordinate 31,954,050 of NC_132790.1, forward strand.
AGGCAAGGCTTTCAGGCTATCTAAAGCAGCAAGTCACTGCTGTGTGAGACTTATGGCCCGTGGGTTGTTTGTGCTAGGACAAGGGGAGGTCCCACAGATTGATTGTTCATCGTGAAAATTTTGTTTGTTTGCTTTGCTTTCTTGACTTCTCTCACCTCATCACTCTTCCATCTTGTTTCTCAACTAGATCTAAAGGAACTTGTTTAGAGAAAGTACAGGCTCAACAGAAATAATGGACTTTTTCTGCTACCATTGAAGTACGAACGTAGAAAAATGTCTGGGGGGATTAAACAAGAACAATAAATTAGTAGGCAGCAAAGTTTTGGGGGAAATGTATAGCAAATAACATTTCTATTATTAGACCTTTGAAGGCAGACTTAGAAATACTTACAGAAATACTTCAGGGCTTACAAGGGTTTCTGAATAGTCCTATAGAAGCCCATTGTTATTGCAATGACTGTTCTGAAGATCATACACCACTGTGGCTTTAGAAAACTCACATGTATTCATGACATCTTGGCAAAGTGAAACTAAAAATAACTATTTCTCCCCTTCTGTAATTTCTATTTTGATTTTGCCAGATAACAGCAGATTTAGATAAACATACGAGAAATATCGCCCTTGCTTGGGAATATCTATTGCTGCAATAGCTACATATTATACTAAATTTTTTGGGTAAAGGACTAGTGTAGCTCTACACTTATATGATTGTAGAATCACTGAACTTTGGGAAAATGAACACATGAGAAACTAGGGGCTTTAGTTTTCAACATTAGAGTGTGCTAAGTGAAATAACTAGATATACTTTTCCAGGAGGAACTTAACCCATGATGTAGCTGATGAACACATGCCTAGGCTGGCCAGAAATGAGAGCACTTTTAGAGGAAATAAGGGAAGTAATCAAGAAGAGAGTTTGAGGCTCAAACTACTTCAGAGGTGGGGAGTAAGTGAATTTTATATTTATATTCTTATTTTTTTTTCCTTTAACAATTTATTAAAGGGGGCTAGGGGTAGTTCATAATAAAGTATTGTAACATTTGAGCTGTTGAGGTGAAATAGCCTGGAGAATATGGGACAGTATAATATAACAAGTAGATTTAAAATAAGGAGATGTGAATTTTGGCTTAATTTACAACGTGGCTTTGAAGTTAATTATTGTCGTGACTCATTTATGGGACTCCTGAGATCTTCAGTTAAACCTTCTATTTCACTAGTCAAAGAAAGATACAGAACAATGACTAGACCTTATAGGCAGCCATGTAGAGACAGAGGGTTTTCCTGAAACTCCAGTGATTCATCTCTGAGTGTTCCATCATAAGAGTGACTACTGAGCACAAACCAAGCCACGTGGGGGAAACTGAGGCGGTAGGGATTGCTTCAGTCTGTATGCTGCCTCTCATTCGTTCACTCCCTACTCTTCCCAAGGGAAGAAAGGAGAAATTTCTAACCTGCCACATGAAAGTTCAGCATGTTGACTAGAAGTCATAGGGCCAATGTGGCTTAAAAGGTCATGTATTGCCTTTAACTGCCTTTGACTCTCTTCCATATCCTGTACTCATTATGTATAGGACTTGATAAAGCAATGCAAGTCCTCTTTTCTCAGCATACATGTCTAAGGGTGCTGATTATTGTATTGGGTTCCTAAACCATCTAGGTCAAAGATGATAAGTCTGGTCATCTTTTCCTGGAGAGGAGAGAGAAATCTAAATCTTTAGATCTTAGATTCTAATTCACAGGTTCCTACCCAGTCCCTTTACCAGAGCTTTACATGGAATAATTGGAAACTGGCCTAATAAATTTTCATTTGGAACTTTGTGTTCCATTCAGTTGCTCTTCCATGTATGCCTAGCTTCTTTTAGAAACTTTTTTCATAGGGGTTAACTGGCAGGGCAATATTATTCTACCCTAGTCAAATGCTATCAATACCAGCAATATACAACAGACTGCTGACATTCTTCATACATGTATTTTCTACAGCCTAAATTCTGCTTTGCTTATTCGTCAACATAATATTTTACAAAATTCCTTCAGAAATGTCTCTGCTGGGCAGCCCGAGTGGCTCAGAGGTTTAGCGCCTGCCTTCAGCCCCAGGTGTGATCCTGGAGTCCAGGGATTGAGTCCCGCGTCAGGCTCCCTGCATGAAGCCTGCTTCTCACTCTGCCTGCCTCTCTCTCTGTGTGTCTCTCTTGAATAGATAAATAAAATCTTAAAAAAAAAAAAGAAATGTCTCTGCTAATAGGGATGATTAAGACATAACCCTGGGTCAGACAGTACAAGCCAAAGCAACCCATAATAAAACCAAAGTTTTTTCTAAAGTTCTGCAAAACAGCAGCAGCAGCAGCAGCAGCAAAACAACAAAAGTAATAATTGCCACCATAAGTGGCAATAAGATATAATAAATGCCACCATAAGATATGGCCAACTTATTTTTTTAGTTATGTTTTAACTTAGTTATTAATTCAGCAGGGGAGGTAAGAATTTAGGCTTCGTAATCATGCAGTGTGTATTCAAATCCCAGTTTTACATTTACTAGCTGTGCATCCTTGAGGAAGTTATTTATAACACTTTGAGCTTCACTTTCCTCATTAGTAGAAAAGCATGAAGGAAAAAAATAACTACTTCATTGGTTTAATATGAGGATTAAATTATTGTGTAATATTACAATGTATGCACAATAAATGTTATCACATTTAATATATCCCCCTCTTTGGCACATTATATACCTTTTGCCCTCTTCCTACAGTTCCCAAGAGTAAGCCTGCTCTAGTTTGAGAAGCATGAATCTAGGTGATGAGAGTCATTTCTGGAAGATGCATTCTCTCCTCCAGGCTCTTTGCTCTACATGGGCAGACACAGTGATTTATTCTACATTTGCTTCAAAGAATGAAGCAGAAAGGCACTGTCCCAAGTTGCCTTACCCTAGGGAAATGGATTCACAGTTTGCTTTTGGTTTAACTAATCCCTTCTTCCTCTGAGCTGTTCATTTGTTTCTCTTTTTAAAAGTCTTCCAGATTTGTCCATGCCTTGTAGCTGTTCCTGCTGTCCAGAATGCAATGATGGATTCTAATATAGCAGCGACAGCTGGAGAGTTTCACATTTTCCTTTGGGAGATCCCATTGGTTGGTGAAACTGAAAATGAAGACATTTTTAGCCATTTCCCTAAAGTGCTTCTCTACCATCCTTATGGCTAGTTTGTTTGCTCACACTGCTGTAGCAGAGGTCTGTTAACACAATGATTGCAAAACATCTGGGAGAAATATTTAGATATAAGGGGTTGCAGGAGTAGCTTTTATTGTTATTAATGAAAACAGCTCACCATTTGGCACAATGTCCTATGCCTTCTGAGCGCTGTATAAAGTAATGCCTGATTGCCTGAGATATGCTTTGTCTCTAAGATTCACTGTCAATTAAAATAATAAATAAGCAACTCAAGCTATAGAGATTAGAGGGAAGGATAATTTTCCTTCCTTGTTAAATAAATGAGGGGCTGGCTAGGACAAAAAAGAGGAGAACTAGAGAGGTATATATTTTCTTCTCCTGTAGTGTCATGTTTATTGTTATTTTATCTACATGACAATGGGTAAAAAGGAAGATTAAGTTACATCTCAGTAATAACAACCAACTGAAGTGTCCCCATCTTCATAAGCCGGAGACAGACAGTTTCCTTTCAGTAGTTCTGACTAAATTCTTATCTCAAGTTCCCTCACAGCTCCTGTAGGAAGCTTGGATGCAGTTACTTCATCCAAGTAACATGAGTAAGGGCAAAAAGTACATTAGCTTTGTCCTAATGGAAGACACCAAGCAAGGCTGAATGAATTCAGCAAATAAACAAACAAACAAGGATATTCTATCTCAGATTGAGAATAACAAAAATAAATTTGTCAATCTAATTATAACGTCAAAATAATAATGACTGTACTCTGTAAAGTGCTTACTATGTGCCATTCACTGTGCTAAAAAATAAAGTCTAGTATATTATATAATCTCTTAAAATAGTTCTGGTGCTGTTATTTCCATGAGGATGAGAGGATTTGCTTATGATCACAAAAGATACAGTGACCAGTTCCATAAGTCAGTTCAAAGCAATATCTGATGTCAGTTATTCACTTAATTACCTTTGATGTGATAGATTTTGGTAAGTGGATGTGTAATAGGTGATAAAGAAAATAATCAGGATCATTATCTGACAGTGTTAACACTTACTGAATATCTGCTTTTTACTATACTGACTTAATTTTTTAAAAAAAGATAACACCAATAATAATGTTTATTTAATGCTCTACAGAGGTACCACCACTGAACTGTGAAACCAGATAAACCACCCAGGCCAGTGAGACCCAGAGGCAACTTATGGGTCACATGAACTCCCATCACCATCTGGTGTGTCTCCACCTCTTGGATTTTATGGAAAGTGCAGGCCTTCAGGAATTTCGAGGTGGAGCATTGTCTCAGGTTAGCAACAGCTAACTTTGCTCCTAAGTAAGATTTATATGTTGTCCTCTGGAAGTTTGGCCAAACATTGTGTGTTGTCCCTGAACAGAAGGTCCTTGGTTTCTGAGTGGAATAAACAAAACTTGCCTGAGCAGTCATTTCCATTTCTTCCAAACAAAAGCTGCTGGTCAAGTAACAAGATGCCTTGTCTTTTTGTGAGACCACAGCATGATTTGGGGCTTTGGCTAGGAAGCAGTCAGGAGCCTTGCTCACAGGCTTCCTTTGGCCATCAGGGCACAGCAGCTGAAAGTCATCTTCTCTCCCCCGCCTTTTTTTTTTATAATTCTGATTCTTTATTTTTGTTTTTTGCAGATCCCACCAACTGTACATTTTGGGAAATAAAACTTTATTAAATGAAATAAGCAAGTATGTCTCTTTCCTAAGAAAACTAGTTACAGAGAGTATAAGCAGGTATGGGTTTGTTGACTTGGCTTTTGCCTTAATGGTGATTGGAAAAGTATCAGGAAATGATTGGCTTTTTTTCTTTACATGACTGTTTGTTTCTTGCTGCAGCTTCCGTTTAGAATTGATGTCTGGATTGCCAGCGATGTCCATTATTCCAGACCCGGCCAAAAGAGGGCAACCAGCCTACCCGAATGAAACCTTTAATGAATGAATGAATGAATGGATGAATAGGAGTTGGAATTTGAACTAACACATGTAGTGAGCATTTGAAATCTGCACAATTGGCAAATGGGCAAATCAAAAAACAAAAATATTCATTCCCTTCCTTTTCTCTCCTTAAAATGTTATGTCTATGAAGGTTATTTCACTGGCTCCTTCAGGGCCCCTTCTGATCAGTCTGGTTTGGAGTATCTGCAGTAAGAAGCCAACAGAATAATATGGATTCACCCACATAAGATGCCCTTTGTCCTTGGAAGTTGTGAGACTTAGACTGCAGAGCTGTACAAGTTTCTACGAGGAGTAGAAACTGAGGAAAATCACAAGCCCTCAACTTTCAAGTCATCTCACTCCTTTAAAGTCAGTACATCACTATTAACATTATTTATATTGTGGCAAAAAAAAGCAGCAGATAATAAACAAAGACATTTGGATTGATAAAGATACTTGAAATAATTTTCTAAGGCTCTGGCCTTCACCTTTCTAATCATTCCAGAAAAGCCCTTCATTTTTCATGGCTTTCTCTATAGTCTAGAGTAACATTCAATGCAGCTGTCAAAGACCATTCGGCCTCTTCATTTTTTTTTTTTTTTGTATTTTTTGTTATTTTCTTTTCCTTATGGTTGTTGGATATCCAATGAGGAAGGTCTATTATTTTTTTAAAGCCACTTAGCTTTTAAAAAGTACTAGTACTGAAAGCTATTATAAGCTTTTCTTTTTAAATGCACACATTCAACCAAGGGACACATTTTCAATTTTATTTTGAAAAGGGACTTGAACATTAAAATTGGAGCCTTTGGAATTGACAGTTGCTAAGCAGGAGAAAGGAAAAAAGACAGATACTTCCATTTTCAAAAAGATTTTATCAGGTAAAAAAATACAACAGAGAGACTATAAGAACAGAAAAAGTTAGAAAAATAATGCTATGGAAAACACAAGTGTTAAACTCTTTATCTTTTGGGCCCCAAACACTCCTATATTGTCTGATACAACTCCAAATCACATCATAGGGGTATCTGGGTAGCTCAGACAGTTAAGCGTCTGCCTTCATCTCAGGTCATGATCCAAGGGTCCTGGGATTGAAGCCCCACATAGGGCTTCCTATTTAACGGGGGGTCTGCTTCTCCCTCTCCCTCTGTCTCCCCCCCCCCCCCCCACGCTGCTTCTGTTCATGTTCTCTTGTTCTCTCTCTGTCAAATGAATAGGTAAAATCTTTTTTTTTAAATCACATCATAAATAACACAAGTCTTATCTTCCCTAAATATCAAGATCTTTAATTATTCATTAAGCAAATATATAGTGAGCTTTTGCATTTTGTGACACAATATGCAAAGTAATACAGCTACCACAGAGAATGAAATCCCAGCACTGACCTGAGACTCACTGTCAATCAGGGAACATGGACTCAAAAATATGTTACATACAAGTTACTAACTCTGTGAAAAGGGAACACTAGCTCTTCTTGCAAAGAAAGAAGGCTGATTATAAACAACATATGTAAAAACATAAGGTGATAAACATCATTCATTCATTTGGTTGACAAAAAATTTTTTACCATGTGTTAAACAATGCACATGGGGCCAGGAAGATAATAATACTACCTCAAACAAAGCCTACCATAATAAATATTTCCTAGGAATATGTATGAGCTAGGAATATTTTTCACATTTGACTTTTGTCCAGTTAATAATAAATAATTTTCAATAAAATTTAAATGAGGTGATAAAGAATGGCTTGCAACACATTTGAAATATGATATATTTTATCTGCTTGTATTTTACCTAAAGTTTTAAATCTTAAATTTCTGAAATTTAGGATTTTAGAAAAGTAATTGTGATCATTCTCCTATTTTGTTTCTAACTGGTGAAATAAGAATTGTTTCAAGGTATTGTTTGCACTTTTTTCCAAATAAAAGATTTAGGGTATTGGTAGTCTTACTTGATAGTAAATGAAGAACAGATTTTATATATAATCACTATTTTTTTCTCTCTTTAACAGTGGCCTTGAAAAATTAGCGACATCTTGATGTGTTACATAGTTCTGATGAAATGACCACAATTTAACAAACTTAAGTAAGTATTGGCTTATTGTGAATTTGCAGATTTTTTTTTTTACTTTTGTGATCATCATTACCTGATTTTTACCTTGTTTATATAAAGTACAGATGTTACTAAACAGTTTCTTCAGTCAGAATACCTGAGTTCAAATCCTGCTTCTACCTTACTTTTGGAAAGAATCTGACATCTTTGAGCTGCAATTTTTTTTACCTGTACAATGAATATAAGAGTTCCAAGTACTTCCTAGAGTAGTTGTGAAAATTATATGAATTAGTTCAGGTAAAGTAGATTGGTATTTTAATACTTACATACTATCACTTCAAGGTATGGCAGAAAAATCACTATATATTACATAGAGACAACATGATAATACTTCCAACTTTTCAGATTCTCCACATGGTCCTGTGTAAATCACTAAGCACATCAAAATCTCAGGGGTTTTTACTGTTTCATTCTTAATATTGAAAATACTACTAAATAGGTTATTCATGAGGATTGAACTGAATAATAAACATATATTAGCATAGTCATTGGCTCATTGAATTCATATTTTTAAAAGAATTAGTCAAATTCATGGGAAAATATAACATAAACACACTTAAAAAGCAAGAGATAAAGGGCATAAAAATCTTGTTATAAATATAGTAGCAAGGTTTATATTTTTCATATATAAAGTGTTCTAAGAAATAATTAAAAACCCACTAAGATTTCAATAGCTAAATGGACAAAGAACCAGAGAAGGTAAATTGCCAAAAGAGAAAAACTTAATGGCAAATAAATAAATAAATGAATACATAAATATATTTATTTCTATATATATAAATATATATCAAATATAATATATATAAAAATATATATCAAATATTATATATATAAATATATATATATTAAATCAACGCCATTATATAGTGGGAAAAAATCAGGTTTTTTTTTTCCACTTATGACAGAGTGCTTCCCATGATATGGTGGCTTAATCATATATGGTGCTGCTAGAACCTTGGATTAGCATAACCTCATGAGAACTCTAATTATTGTAATCTTTTTGGAGAGCAGATTGACAATACACATCCAGGTCTTAAAAAGTGGTCGTAGTGTTGGGCCTAGTAATTCATGCAAAGAAAATAACCAGAAATGCTGAATAATTATTATGCTTAAAGTTGTTCATGCATACTTTTTTTTAAAAGATTTTATTTATTTATTTGAGAGAGTGAGTACAAGTGGGAGGAGGGGTTGGGGGGGAGAGAGAGAGAGAGAGAGAGAAGTGGTCTCCTCACTGAGCATGAGACTCTATCCCATGACCCTGGACCATGACATAAGCTGAAGTCAGATGCTGAACCAACTGAGCCACCCAGGAGCCCCATACCTTAAGTTTTAATAGCAAAAAAAAAATTGTAATAATTTCACTGTGTGACAAGAGGGGAATTGACTTAAAAATAATATTAATTGAGAGAAACTATTTATAATGTCAAATGAAAACAGCAATTTGAGTTCTGTTTCTCTGTGTGTGTTATTGATTATACAACCAGGTTATTAATGAGCAAGACTCCTTAAGGCTCAATATAAAAGAGCTTTACTTTTCCCCAATATTATATTCAATCTGCTTTATTAGCTCTTTCTTTTGTACCAGTGGGACAGTATCTTTAGCATGTCACATAGCTGTCCAGTCATTAGAATGCTCTTATTTTCAGGAACTGAGAAGTCTAGTTCACAATGGCTGAGGTGGAGGAAACAGTAGAGTGCTTTCCACTCCTATGAAATCCATTCAAGAAATCCTCTTATCTTTGTCATTACAGTAAAACTCCAGCCATTTGTAAGTAGCTTGGCAATATGTGATGGATGGGCTAGCTAGAGTTTCTGGAATGATTTTGGCCACCTCTCAGCAAGTTCAGAGGTGATATATCAAGCACTTCTCAGAACAGGTGGGTGTTTATCACCTGTCATCCTGAGCTGTGTTGTAAATCCAGCTCCTCTGTTTAGAAAATGTGGGCAATTATCACTTACAGTACTCAGCTTTGGGACCTTTGTTAAAAAATACTTTCCAACAGTCTTTTAATTTGGGATCGCAGATCATTTCTGTTCTCTTCTTGATATTGTATCTATAATTTTTTAAGTATTTAGTCTTATATTTATAAGAACAAAACAGTAACTACTAAGTATTTCCATTTTGTTGGTCCCAGTGCGTATTAGTCACATCACCTTAAAAACATTATAATCTTCTTGAAGACAACAATCATTTTTTATACAAATTATGGATACGGAATAAAATTACTATTTAGAAAAAATGTTGACAGAGGTAAACCACAGATCAATCAATATAGATCTTTGAGAGGGAAGAAGGAATCAGACTGGGAATAGATTTTACTCACCCAAATAATAATGTAGTATAACTATATCTTTATTACTACTTCTGGTTCTGCTTAATAGCACTACAATACTGCTATTCACTGTGGGCTAAACTCTATGAAACTTTCTAGTTTTGTCATATGATATCTCTAAAAATAAGAACTGGTTACTTCAGACGGAGGACTTAAGAAGTGATATACATTTTTACCAAGTTTACTCAACTACAAAGTTGGCACAGCTGATGTTCAAACTGGCTTGATATGACTTTGTCTCAGACTAAAGGAAAATTTTATTAGGAAAACTGTGGAGCATGGTGTTATCCCTACATTCAAAATTCCCTCTCTTGCCAAGGTGAAAAATCACCATGGGTATTTGGTTCTGGATAATCAAGGTATATAAGATTATTGGTACCTGGCATTTATGGATAAAAAGATGGTAATGTAAATAGGATATGTATTATATGGAAAGTCTGATACAATGTAGCATAACATGTTCCCATGCAGAGCTTATTTCCTTTTGCAAAGGGAGATTTAATTATTACAGCTTGCGAAGTCCTCCTTTTATTGAGATTAACAAGGTAGAATGTTGTAGCCACATGCTGAATCCCATGGCTGGCTTGAATCTAACAAGGACCAGTTGCTTCATTCAACTTCTTTATTCCTCCAAAATGCAATTAACAGACTGTGATTAGTTGAACAAATTCCAAATCGTATTCAAATGAAAGCAATTTACCCTGAGTCTGGGTCCAACAGGTGATCATTTTCAAAGCTCCTGGAAGAATTTAGATGGTTTCATCTAATTGTTCTCAGAAAGAAATGGACTTAAATGCATGATTCCAACAGGCTCCTCCAAGCACAGCCCATATGGTGGTTCAGTGTTGGCCTTTCAGCTTCACTAGCCCAAAGGGCAGCCTGCTGATTACATCTTGCTTCCAAAATATTTTTATGGTGAACTAAAATGTTTCAATCCAGCACAAAATAACAGCTGAAATTTCCTAACTACTAAGCAAAGAAAGTTGCAGGGATATGCTCCAGGGAGCAGGGTGTTTGTGTGGGGGAGGGTTGCAATTCGGAGGAGGGAAATAGGAGAGTAACAGAAGAGTAAAAATTAACATTGTATGCTGGATAGGAAGCATTAAAAGATACTTCTTTTATTGTGAGGGTTAAACAGGCCATTAAAACTGTAAGGTGTGTATTATTTTCTTCATTATTCCAAGGAAGAAAGAAGGCTTAGGAAATATTCATAACATTTGCATAAAGCATACGTGGCTTGAACATGGAAAAGTAGGATATTCAAAACCACATAGCATAGCTCCCCGCATATCAGAGGATATGTTCCAAAACCCCCAATGGGTGCCTAAACCCTCATGTACTATGTTTAGTTTATAGTACTGGACCCATCTTAATATGTTTTTTCCTATACATACATACCTATGACAAAGCTTACTTTATAAATGAGGCACATTAATAAATTAACAAAATAATAAAATAGAACAATTATAACAATATACTGTAATAAAAGTTATATGGGACGCCTGGTGGCTCAGCAGTTGAGCCCCTACCTTCAGTTCAGGGCGTGATCCTGGTCCAGGGAACGAGTCCCGATTGAGCTCCCTGAGAGGAGCCTGTTTCTCCCTCTGACTCTGCCTCTCTCTGTGTCTCTCATGAATAAATGAATACAATCTTAAAAATATGTATATATGAATATGGTCTCTGTTCTCAAAATATCTTCTTGTGATGATGTGAAATGATAAAACATCTCTGTTATGGGATAGAGAGGTGAATGACGTAAGCATTGTGACACAGAATTAGGTTACTGCTGACCTTCTGATAATAGGTCATAAGGAGGATCATCTGCTTCCAGAAAGTGGTTGATCATGGGTAACTGAAACCACGGAAAGATAAACTACAGGAAGGGGGTATTACTATAAAAATATATAATGTTAAAGGCCTTTTTCTTTCTTCCCCATCACATTGCCTTTGTTTATATTTTAAGCATCATAGAAATGTGGCTGAAACCTTTTGTCTTCAGTTCATCTAAGAAAGAAAGTCTAATTTAAAAAGAATTACAGGGATGCCTGGGGGGCTCAGCAGTTGAGCGTCTGCCTTTCACTAAGGGCATGATCCAGAAGTCGTAGGATTGAGTCCCGCATCGGGCTCCTTGCGTGGGGCCTGCTTCTCTCTCTGCCTGTGTCTCTGCCTCTCTCTTTATCTGTCTCTCATGAATAAATAAATACAATCTTTAAAAATGAATAAATAAAAATTTAAAAATAAAAAATAAAAAGAATTACACACAACACCCACCCACCCCCACAAACGTTATTTTTGACTTCCCATTCTGCATATAAAGGAAGAATGAGCTTCAAAGTCACCACTCTATTATAACAACAAGTAAAAAAGTTAAAAAGGCTGAAAATCACATCTCTTCTTGGATCCGTAAGAGAGGTGAGGGCATAGGGCAAACTGTTGCCCTCATAAGAGTCAGATGGGTGAATTCAGAGAGTCATGGCTTATAGGAGCAGTGACTTATGAGCAGAAACCACCTTGTGAGCCAATGCCCAGGTAGAAAAATCTGAACCCTAATTGATTAATTGCTGAAGGCTCAGTATAGATAAGACTGGGAATTAAAAATGTCAGGGGGGCCCAGAGCTATATACTTTTGTGAGTTTTACTTCAATAACTTGATAAGGATCTCACTATAAATGGCAAAGAAAATTCCTTTCAAGCTTTTAGTAGGAGAGGGAAAAAGGAACCATTTGGAAATATACCAGGCACTTTGTTCTTTCTTTCTAATAAGGCCTGTCGTCATCAGAAACTAGTTGACTAATCCCTTATCTGCCAGGGAGTCATCATAGCCTAAATAACCTGGTAAAGGGATATATCTAATTCTAGCCCACTCTAGCAACCCTTTCCTAGCCAAGGAGGGAGAAAACAAACAAATCCAAGAAACACATGTGAAATTCATAGAGCAGAGGCATGGGCCTACTAAAAGAATGACACCTAATCATAGGACAATAGAATATACCCCCATCACACCTTGCCACTACATTACCAAAGCATTTCTTTTCACCTGGTACATCATACAACATTGTCGAGAAAAATTTACAAGGCATACTAAAAGAAAAACACACACACCCACAATTTGAAGAACTAGAGTAAGTATCAGAACCAGACGTGACGTGGGTGTTGGAATTATCGGACTAGTGACTTCAAACTATGAGTAATATGCTAAGGGCTCTGACAGATAAAGTAGACAGCATACAAGAACAGATGGGCAATGTAAGCAGAGAGATAGAAATCCTAGAATAGGACCAAAAATAAATGTTAGACATCAAAGCACTATAACAGAAAGGAAGAATACCTTTGATGGGATAACAACAAAAGGTGTAAAATATGCATAGAATCCCAGAAAGAGAGAAAGGAGAAGAAATATTTGAAACAACAATGACTGAGAATTTCTCCTAAATTAATGTCAAATACAAAGCTACAGATCCAACAAGCTCAGAAAACACTAAGCAGGGTAAATGCAAGCAAAACACAACAACAAACCACCCCCTAAAACTATACCTAGGCATATCATTTCAAATGACAGAAAATGAAAGATAAAGAAAAAACTCCTGAAAGAATCCAGAGATGTGGGAGGAAGTGGGCAACACTTTACTGATAAAGGGACAGAAATAAGAATTACATCCACCTTTGCCTCAGAAACTGCATAAGCAGGAAGAGAGTGGAATAAAATACTTGGTGTTCAAAGAAAAAAACCTAAAATACACCAACGTAGACTTTTGTACCAGCCAAATTATTTTTCAAAAGTGAAGGTAAATAGACTTTACCGAAAAGAAAAAATTGAGAGATTTTGTTGCCAGTAGACTTGCCTTGTAAGAAATGTTAAAAGAAATTCTTTAGAGAGAAGAAAAGCAACACAGGTTAGAAACTTGTATCTACGAGAGAGAGAGAGAGAGAGAGAGAGAGAAGGAAAAGAAGTGAAATTAAAATAAATTATTTTTTAAATTTTCTTATTATTGATTAAATCTAACATAATAGTTTGTTCAAAATATTAATGCAAGAATGTATTTAATACTGTGTGTGCATATGTTTATAGATATCCTTATGGCTTATGTGAAATTAATGATAGCAATGATACACAGAACAGACGGGAGGAATTATGAATTTTGTTACTGTAAAGTACTCACACTACCTGTGAGGCTGTGTGGTATTATATCTGTGGGAAATGCAAACACTGCACATGGTTTCTTTTTTCACTTTACCTTTTAGGTAACTGTGCTGTGGAAGTTACAGAAGTCTCTCCCCTATGATAACAATATGGTCATATAAACTTAGGTGTTTAAAACATGTATTTTGCTTTCCTTAAATAAAATAATCACTATTTATCCATATTCACTCCAAGAGAAAATCCTCTTGACTCTGACTTTAACATATACTCATAATTAAACTAATTTTTACAACCTGTAATGTTATCAGTCAGCCCAAACCATCATCATGTTGGGCCTGCATTATCTCTGCTTTTAATCCCAACTTCCTTCAGGAGGACAATTCTTTTAAAACATTAGACATATCATGCCATTTCTCTGCTCAAAATTCTCCATTGATTCTCCACCTCACTCAGAAATCCTCCAGTGGCCCCCAGGACCCTAAATGACCAATCTGCTTTAGCTCTTTAATTTCAAATTTTGTTTCTCTCTTCTCCCTTCACACATTTGCTCCAATCCAGCTATGCTGCCCTCTTTGCTATTCTTTGCTCATTGCACACTTAGGCACTTTGCTGCCTATTCCCTTTGTCTGAAATGTTCCTCTCTCAGATCTGTTTTATAGCTAACTTCTTCATTTTCTTTCAATATTTGTTAAAATAACACTTTGTAAATGAGGCTTCTTCTGATCATCTGATTCAAAGTAGCAACTTACTCCTATTTGGCCATTCCCAATCCCACTTTTTATTTTCAACTTCTTAAGGGTATAATAGAGAAATGAAATTGTATATATATACATATATATAAAGTATAAAAGTATAAAAATTTCACATATACTTTGTGAAATGATTACCATATTCAGGTTAATTAACACAACCATCATCTTACAAACAAAGTTACTTGTTTGTTTTGTGGTGACAATGCTCAAAGTCTACTCTCATAGCAAATTTGTAGTACACAACATGGTATTATTAACTACAGTCACCTCAGAGCTTATTCATCTTATAACTGAAGGATTATACCCTTTAAATAGTATCTCCCCATCTCCAGCAACCTCCAGCCCCTGGTAACCACTGTATAATTGTTTCTATGAGTTTGACTTTTATTTTTTTAGATTCTACTTGTAAGTGGGAAGTGAGATCATACAGTATTTTTCATCTGACCAATTTTACATAGAATTAATGTCCTCTAGTCCATCCATGCTGTTGCAAATGCCTTTTTTTTTCTTTCTCATGGCTGAATACTATGCTAATATATACATATATTAGCATATATATACATATATATTATATAATGTGTATGTATATTATAAACATACATGCACATGTATATTTTATATATTACACACACATATCTTCTTTATTAATCTGTCGACAGACACTAATGCTTTTTCCTTATTTTAGCTATTCTGAATAATACTGCAGAGAGAATGGGAACACAGATATCTCTTCAAGATCCAGATTTCATTTCCTGGATACATGTTCAAAGATTGGATTCCTGGATCATGTTGCAGTAATATTTTTAATTTTTTAAGGATCCTCCTTACTGTTTTCCATACTGATTGTACCAATTTACCTTTCCATCGACAGTGTATAACAAGTCTCTTTTTTCTACATCTTTGCCAACACGTGTTATCTGTTACCTTTTTAATAAAAGCCATCTTAACATGTGTGAGGTAGTATCTCATTGTGGTTTTGATTGTATTTTTCTGATGATTTGTGATGTAGAGCACCTTTTCATTTACCTGTTGTACATTTGCATTTCTTCTTTGGAAAAATATTTATTTAGGATCTTTGACCATTTTTAATTGGATTATTTGCTTGTTTGCTAGAGTTGCATAAATCTCATATATTTTAGATAGTAAGTCTTTTTTAAAGATTTTATTTATTTATTTGAGAGACAGAAAGGGCACACATGAGTTGGGGGAGCAATAGAAGAAGAGGGAGAAGCAGGATTTCCATCGAGCAGGGAGCCTGATGCAGGACTTGATCCCAAAACCCTGAAATCATGACCTGAGCCAAAGGCAGACCTTTAACCAACTGAGCCATCTAGGAACCCCTGGATAACAAGTTTTTATCAGATATATGGTTTACAAATTTTTTCTCCCATCCCACAAATTGTTATTTTATTTTCTGAAATGAAACTCACAATTTCCTTTACTATGCTGAAGATTTTTAGCTCTATGTAGTCTATTTGTTTATTTTTGCTTTTTATTCATATCAAAAAGATAATTGCCAAAACCAAAGTTAAGTTTTTTTCTGTATTCTTGTCTATAAATTGCAGATCTTATATTTAAGTATTTAATCTACTTTACGTTAATTTTTGTGAGTGGTGGAAGACAGAGGTCCAATTTCATTCTTTATCATGTGGATATCCACTTTGGCCAATACCTTTAATTGAAGCAACTATGCTTTTCCCATTGTGTGTTCTTAATGCCTTTGTCAAGATTAGTTGAACACGTATGCATGGAATTATATCTGAGCTCTCAATTCTGTTCCATTGGTTTTTGTGTCTATTACTATACTGATATCATACTGTTTTGATTTCTATAGCTTTGTAATATATTTTGAAATCTTTCTCAAGATTGCTTTGGCTATTCAGGGTTTTTTGTGATTACACTGAATTTTAGGATTTAAAAAGAAAAACATAAGAGACATTTTCACTACTTCCTTTCTTATTCAAATACATTTTTTTTCTTTGTGCTTAATTGCATTGGCTAGGACTCCTTTTGTGATGTTAAATAGAAGTGGCAAAAGTGAGCATCCTTGTCCCTAATTTTAGAAGAAATGTTTTCAGCTATTCACCATTGAGTTTGATGTTAGCTGTGTGATTACAATATATAGCCTTATCGTTTTGGAGTACATTCCTTTGATGTCCAATTTGTGAGAGTTTTTATCATAAAAAAATGGTGAATTTTGCCAAATGCTATTTTTATATCTATTAAGATGATCATATAATTTCTATCCTTCATTATGTTAATGTTAGTGTATCACATTTATTGATTTTGTATATAGTGAGCCATTCTTGCATCCTAGCAATAAATCCAAATTGGTCATGATGTGTAATCCTCCTCCTAATATGCTGTTTAATTTGGTTTGCTAATAATTTGTTGAGAATTTTTTTAATCTATGTTCTTCAGGGATATCAGCCTATAGTCTCCTTTTCCTATTGTGTTCTTCTCTGGTTTTGGTTCAGGGTAATGCTGACCTCATAAAATGACTTTGGAAGCGTTCTTTCTTCTTCAATTTTTTTTGCAAGAGGTTGATAAGGATTCATATTAATTCTTCAAACATTAGGTAGAATTCCCCAGTAAAGCCATTATGATCTGAGCTTTTCTTTGTTGAGAGGTTTTTTATTATTGATATTTTTATTCCCTTTTGATTTCTTCTTTGATAAACTGTTTTGTGAACTAATACATGATCTGTCCTGGAGAATGTTTTGTGTGAAGTCTGAGAAGAATGTGTACTCTGCTTCTGTTGTATAAATATTCTATATATGTCTATTTGACTATTGAGTCTATAGTATGCTTTATGTCCAGTATATCTTTATTGTTTTTTTTTTTCTAAATAATCTGTTCATTGTTGAAAGTGAGGTACTAATGTTCGCTATTACTATTGATTGTTGTCTATTCCTCCATTCATAACAGTATTTACTTAACATTTTTACATGTTAACTGTTGGACACATAAATTTTTAGAACTGTTATATCTGCTTGATGAATGAGTTACCCCCTTTATCATTGTTAACAAGCTTTTTTGTCTCTGGTTAAAGTTTTTGACTTAAATTTCATTTAAGTTAGCTTAAATGCAATATAGCTAGCTATCTTTGCTATCCTTTGGTTTCCACTTACAAGGAAAATCTCCTTCTATCCCTTCACTTTGAATCTATGTGTGTCCTTGAAGCTGTATATGTCTTCTAGGTATATGTAGTTCTAATGTCTTTATGCATTCAGCCACTGCATGCCTTATGATGGAAAATTTAATCCATTTACATTTAAAATAATTACTAATAGGTAAGGACTCTCTAATGTTATCTTATTCCATGTTTTCTGGCCCTTTAGTTGCTTATTTGTTCCTTTATTCCTTTCTCACTTTTGTTCTTTTTGAATTGATGATTTTCCATAGTGGTTTGCTTTGATTTCCTTCTCTTTATATTTTGTAAATGTACTGTAGATTTTCATTATGTGACTATCCTGAAGCTTATATAAAATATATTATTATGATAATAGTCTATTTTAAACTGATAATAAACTTAACTTTGATCACATACAAAGACTATCCTTTACTCTCGGCATTTTAGTTTTATGTTATAATTTGTATTTTTTACATTATGTACCCATTAAAATTTATTGTAGCTATATTTATTTTTAATGCTTTTGTTTTTTAACCTTTCTACTAAAGCAATTAACATACCACCATATTAAAGTCTAGATTTTTTTAAAAGATTTTATTTATTTATTCATGAGAGACACAGAAAGAGAGGCAGAAACATAGGCAGAGGGAGAAGCAGGCTTCCTGCAAGAAGCCTGATGCAGAACTTGATCCCAGTACCTAGGATCACAACCTGTGCCAAAGGCAGATGCTCAACCACTGAGCTACTCAGGTGCCCCAGGTTTGTTTGTTTGTTTGGTTGGTTTTTATTACATATTTGCCAATATGGTTTATATTCTAATGTTAGTAATTAGCATATTTTAATTTCAGCTTTTGTTGTAAGGCAGGTCTAATAATGATAACCTCACTAAGCTTTTGTATGTCTGGGAAAGGCAGTATCTCTCCTTCATTACTGAAAGACAGTTTTACCAGACAAAGTATTTTTAGTTGGTATTTTTTTTCTTTCAGCACTCTGAATATATCATCCTACTCTCTACTGTTCTGCCAGGTATCCACTGATAGACTTAAGAGGGTTCCCTTGTATGTGAAGAAGTGAATTTAAAAAAAAATATATATATATATATATGGCTGCTTTTAATGTTCTCTCTTTATCTTTGATTTTAGATAGTTCTATTATAATATATTTTGGATAAGATCTCTTTGGGTTGAATCTTTTAAGGGATCTATTAACTTTATGAACTTGGATACCTATATCTTTCCCCAAATTTGTGGTATTCTCAGCCATTATTTCTTTAAATAAGCTTTATACCACTTTCTCCCTCTCTTCTCTTTATAAGACTCCACTAATATGTAAATTTTTTCATTCTATGGTATCCTATAATTCCTATCGGTTTTCTTCACTTTTTTTCCTGTTCTCTGACTGAATTATTTCAAAGAATCTATCTTTGACTACACAGATTGTTTTTTTCTGCAGAATTGTTTTCTTATGCTATTAATGTTATCTAGTCCATTTTTATTTCATTTGTGGTATTCTTTTGTTCTAGAATTTTCTTTGGTTCCCAATTATGATGTCTATCTCTCTGTTAAACTTCTTGTTTTGTTCATGTATTAGTTTCTTGATTTCATTAATCTCTTTGTTTGCTTCTGTATAGCTAACTAAGCTTCTTTAAAACAACTACTTAGAATTCCTCATCAGACAAATCAAAGATTTTCATTCCTTTGGGGTTATTACTGGGAAATTATTTCATTGCTTTGGTGGCGACATGTTTCCTTGATTTTTATGTTCCTTGAAGTCTTCTGTTGATGTCTTTGCAATTGAAGAAGCAACCACCTCCTCTAGTCTTTACTGATTGGTTTCAGGATAAAGTGCATTCTGTTAGCCCTGCCAGGGATTCTGAGGTGTTCTCAGGTCTTTTCTATGGACAGGCCTGCTCCATATTTCTTATACCCAGTTTGGGGGAAATTCTAAAGATTGTATGTCTTCTCTGGACCCTGCAAAGTCTGGCTAGGTGCTGATAGCCTCCTGTTTGCTTTCTCTAGGGTGGTTCTAAATCTTCAAGTTTCTGTGCTCTCTCCCAACCCTGCAAACTTAGGCCAGCTTTCTGAATGTGCTAATTAGTTATCTGCAAAATCTTATACTTACTATCATCAAGTGTGTGCAGTGAGCTGGCCATGGGGTTGCTGTGTGAGTGTGAGGGTAAGGCAGTCAGAGTATTGGTGTCTGTGGGGTTGTTGGGAGGATTTGCCAGTGAGATGACCCTAGAGGCTTATGGGTATGCTTCCTGATAAGTTCCAAAAAGCAATTAGTAAGATCCACATCCCTTTGATATCCTTGGAATACTGGCTGCTGTTTTCCCAGCCCTTTACTACATTCCAGGTGTGCAGCGCACCTCAGTATTCTAGATGGCGTAAGAATGAAGTAGGATCTTTGGCAGGGACCCATACAACTGGGAATGGCAGGCACTCACTCATAACTCTCACTTTTCCTTATGGGAGAAATTACAGGCTTAGAAGTTCTCTTTGGACACTAAGATGTGCTATCCTGGGAGTAGGGCAATATAAGTAAAGTGAAACTGTCCCTCCTACCCTCTTTGACACGTCAAAACTCAGAATTTTTAAAAAAGATTATTTTCTTTTAATTTGAGAGAGAGAAAGAGCATCAGGAGAGGGGCAGAGAGAGAGGATATTCAAGCAGACTCCTGCTGGGTACAGAACCCATGCAGCGCTGGATCCCACAAGCCATCAGATCAGAACCTGAGATGAAACCAAGAGTTGGATGCTTAACTGACTGAGACACCCAGGTACCACCCCCCACAAACTCAGGTATTTTTTTTCTTGGATTGTCTTGAAACTTCTTTCATAGACTCCCAGAATTCTACAAAGGCATGTCTTTTCCATGGCTGATTGTCAAAATCAGTGTTCTTTGAGGGAAAAGTATTAAATTTCTACTCCACTATCTTGCTAATGTCCACCAGTTATAGTGTTATTTGAAAGTGAACTTGAATAGGTTATAAGTATATATTACAAACTTTATGACACCCAATAACAAAAGTTTTTTTAAAAAAGTACCTGATATGCTAAGAAAGGAGAGAACATGAAATCATATAAAATGCTCAATTAATACTCAAAAAACAGAAAAAGAGTAAAGACAAAAATAAGAACAAAGAGAACACAGTAACAAATATAGTAGCTATTAATCCAACTATATAAATAACCACTTTGAATGTTGGTAGTCTAAATATACTAATTAAAGGACAGAAATTATCAAAGTAGATAAAAAAAGACCCAATTATATGTTGTCTACAAAAACCAAAACCACTTTAAATATAAAGACAGCTATAGATTAAAAACAAATATATGGAAGAAATATACAATGCTCACATTAGTAAAAAGAATGCAGGAGCAGCTATGTAAACTTCAGCCAAGGCCAACATCAAAGGAAGGAAAGTAATTTATGATAAAGGAGTAAATCCTTCAATAATAAACAATAATTTAATGTGTATGCACCTAAAACAGAGCATAAAACTACATGAGGCAAGAGATGGTAGATTCTCAAGAAGAAATAAATGAATCTACTATTGTAGTTGGAGACGTCTACATGCCTGTATCAGAAATGGACAGATCCAGCAGGCTAAAAATCGGTAAGGACATAGTTGGATTCAACATCACTGTCAGTCACCTGGATATAATTGATATCTATGGATGACATTATCCAACAGAAGAATACACATTCTTCTCAAGCTCACATGGAACATTCAACTGCATACATCTTATTAAACACACCTTGACAAATTTAAAAGAATAGAAATCATAATTTCTGATCCCAGAGCACATGGAATTAAACAAAAAAATCAATAAGAAAAAATAACTGAAAAATTCCAAAATGCATGAAGATTAAGCAACACATGAGTCAAAGGAGAAATCTCAAGAGAAATTTTAAAATATTTTGAACTTAACAATAAAAGACTCCCAGGCAATTTGCCAAAACAGGTTGGATGCAGTAAAAGCAGTGCTTAGAAGGAAATTTATAGTATTGAAAGCATTTGTTAGAAAAGAAAAAAAGATCTAAAATCAATCATCTAAGTTTGTAACTTAAGTAACTAGAAAAAGAAGAGCAAATTAAATCCAAAGTAAGCAGAAGAATAGAAATATAAGAATTAGAACAAAAAACAATGAAATTGAAAACAAGAAATTTTTTTAAAAGCTGGTTCTTTGAAAAGATAATATCAGAAATGAAAGAGGAGACATCACTAGAAATACTATGAACAACTCTATTCCCACAAACTTGATAATCTAGATGATATAGAACAATTCTTTGAAAGACACAATTTGCTAGATCTTACACATGAAGAAATAATCAACTTGAATAGGCCTGTATCTATATAAAAATGGAATCAATAATGAATAACTTTCTAAAACAGCACCAAGCCTAGATGAGTTCACCGGTGAATTCCACCAAATATTAAGGAAGAAATTCTAATTCTCTAGAATTATAGCATGGAAGCAGAGGTAATACTTCCTCATTCATTCTGTGAAGCAATAATTACTAGTGCCAAAGCCAGACAAAGATGTCATCAGAAACAATATGTGCAGACCAATATCTCTCATGAACATACATGCAAAAATCGTCAACAAAATAACAGCAAATTGAATCTAATGATGAATAGAAATAATTAAATAATATAACCCTGCCAGATTTATTCCGGATATGCAAGGCAGTTTCAATACTTGAAAATCAGTTAAAGTAATCCATCACATCTATAATCTAAGAAAGTAAAACACACAATCATATCAATAGATGCAGAAAATCATTTTACAAAATCCAACACCTATTTGTGGGGAAAAAAAAGAAACCTCTCAGAAAACGAGGATTAGAGGAGAATTTCCTCAATTTCATAAAAAGTATCTACAAACATATATAGCTAATGTCAGATTTAATGGTAAGAAATTAGAATATTTCCCACTAGGATCAGGAACAAGATAAGATGTTTCCGCCTGTCACTCATTTTCAACACTGTACTGGAAGTATTAGTTAATTCAATAAAAGAAATAAAATGTATACATTTTGAGAAGGAAAAAATAAAACTATCTTGTTCATAGATGACATAATGGCCTATGTAGAAACCATGAAAAAAAATTGACAAAAAAAACTCCTGGAACTAACAAGTCATTACAGAAAGATTGAAATATACAATGTCAATATACAATAGTCAATAGTTTCTTATACCAGAAATAAGTAGAATTTGAAAATAAAAGTACAATACCATATACATTAGCACCCCCAAAATGAAATATATAGGCATAATTCTAACAAAATATGTATGAGATCTATATGAGAAAAAAAACATGTATCTAGATATAGACATAGATATAGATACAGATATAGATACAGATATAGATACAGATATAGATATAGATATAGATATATAATTTTCATGGATAGGAATACTGAATTTGTCAGTTGTTGGTTGTTCCTAACTTGATATATAGATTCAGTGTAATTCCAGTCAAAATCTCAGTGATTTATTTTATTGCTACCAACAGCTTCTAAACGTTTATATGGAGAGGCAATAGACCCAGAATATCCAATACAATATTGAAGGAAAAAAATACAGTCGTGGGACTAAGACTACATGACATAAAGACTTATTATAAATTCATAATAATTAAGACTCTATGTTATTGGCAAATGGGTAGACAAATAGATTGACAGAACAGAATGGAGAACCCTGAAGTAGACCCACATAAACACAGTCGACTGATTATTGACAAAGGAACAAAGGCAATACAATGGAGCAAAGATAATTTTTCAACAAATGGTGTTGGAACAAATGGACAGCAAAATAATAAATATGCAAAAATAAATAAATAAATAATAAAATAACAATATAGACACAGACTTTACACCCTTCACAGATATCACTTCAGAATGGATCACAGACTTAAATGTAAAATGCAGAACTATAAAATTCTTAAAGGATAATATAGGAGAAAACCTATATGATCTTGGGTATAGTAATGATTTTCAGATACAATCTATGAAAGAAATCATTGGTAAGCTGGACTTCATTAAAATTAAAAACTGTTCTGTGAAAGAGAAAGTCAAGAGAATGAGAAGCCAACCCATAGACTGGAAGAAAATATTTGCTAAAGATCCATCTGATAAAGTACTGTTATAAACTCGTTTTTAAAACTGAACCATAAGAAATAAACTGGTTTCAAAATGGGCCAAAGATATTAACCAGCATCGCACCAAAGAAAACACACAGGTGGCAAATAATCAAAAGATGTTCTACCCCACAGCTATGAGATACCACTACATTTAAATTGCCAAACTGAGGGACACCTGGGTGGCTCAGCAGTTGGGCGCCTGCCTTAAGCTCAGGTCGTGATCCTGGGATCCGGGATCCAGTCCTACATTGGGCTCTCTGTGGGAGCCTGCTTCTCCCTCTGCCTATGTCTCTGCCTCTCTCTCTCAGTCTGTGTCTCTCATGAATAAATAGATAAATCTTTAAAAAAAAAAGATAAATAAATAAATTGCCAAACTGTAACACTCACAAATGCCAAATGCCCCTGAGGATGTGGAGCAATAGGAACTCTCATCCATTGCAACAAAATGGCACATGCATTGCTGCAAGTACAAAATGGCACAACCACTTTGGAAAACAGTTTCACAGTTTCATATAAAATAAAACATACTCTTTAAAAGATTTTATCTATTTATTCATGAGTGACACACAGGGAGAGGCAGAGAGAGAAACAGGCTCCATGCAGGGAGCCCGATCCTGGGACTCCAGGATCATACCTTGAGCCAAAGGCAGATGCTCAACCACTGAGCCACCCAGGTGTCCCAAATAAAACATACTCTTTCTAAACAAACCAGGTATCACATTCCCTAGTATTTACCCCCAAAAGTTTAAACTTCTTTCTACATAAAAACCTGCATAGGAATGTTTATACCCACTTTATTCATAATTGCCAAAACAAATAATCAACCAAGATGTCCTTTGGTAGATGAACTGATTAAAAACCTGTAGTAATCCATACAATGGAATATTATTTGGTGCTAAAAAAGTAAAAGTTATCAAGCCACAAAAAGACACAAAAGAAACTTAAATGAATATTAGTAAGTGAAAGGAGCCAATGTGAAAAGGCTATATACTGTTTAATTCCTGTCATATGATATTCTGGTAAAGGTGAAAGATACTATAGAAATAATACATGGATGCCTGGGTGGCTCAGCAGTTGGGCACCTGCATTCGGCTCAGGGATCCTGGGATTTGGGATCAAGTCCCTCATTGGGCTCCTTGCAGGAAGCCTGTTTCTCCCTCTGCCTGTTGTCTCTACCTCTCTCTCTGTGTCTCTCATGAATAAATAAATAGAATCTTTTATTTAAAAAAAAAAAGAACTAGTACAAAGATTAGTGGTTGTCAGGGGTTCATGGAAATGAGGGGGAGAAATGAGTAGGAAGAGCACAGAGGATTTTTAGGCCAATAAAATCACTCTGTATAATACTGTAATGATGGCTATAAACCATTATACATTTTTACAAACTCATAGAATATACAACATCAAAAGTGAACTGTAATGTAAAGTATGGACTTTGGGTTTTAATGATGCTTCAGAGTAAGTTCATCACTTGTAACAAAGGTAATATGGTTGGGAATGTTGATAATGGTGTATGTTATGATTGCGTAGGGGGAGGGGTTATATGGGAAATCTCTATACTTTCATCTCAATTTTTCTGTGAATCTAATCTAAAACTACTCTAAAATATCAAGTTATGTAAAATACATAATATAAAACATATTTCCACAAAATTATACATAGTAAATTATACATATTCTTAAAATATATTCTTTCTATAAATATATCAAAATATTTAGAGAGGATACCTACCATGAGGCATCATATTCAAATAGTATTCTAACACTAAAATTAAAGGTTATTTTGAGGAACTTATGTGAATTTTACTCACATTTAACAAAAACTTCAGTGTTCATATTATTTGAGGGTGGAAGGCTTGACAATGGAGTAGAATAGAAAATGACAGACACTTAAAAACACACCCAGTTATATCATTTAGTGACCATGCAGGAATAGGCATTTATGCCAATTTTCTAGATTTTTAGTAGAAAGATCATTTTAGGAAGCTATTCTCAACATGAAATGCCTATGGTGATAAACCATTCTTTCCTAAATTCTAAGGAATAAAATGACATGTTAGGACATCATTAGGGATCAAAGAAAGCAAATATGTGAATGGCTCTGCTGGGATCCCACTGTATTTTGGCCTGTAGCTTACAATGTGTTATCATTATCTCTTGGTGTATCTCCATCACTACACCCTCAGATCTCAAAGGGTCGGGTCCTTCTTTACTGCAGTTGTTTCATTGCCTACACACAGTAGCACATGACTGTTTACTGCTATTATGAACACATTGAAGCCACTTCATACTTATCATCTACATTTCAACTCTGCCTCCAGCCATTGTCTTCCTCATCAATTGGGTCTCTATTCCTCTCCATCAGCATGGATGGCAGTATACCTTGTTATTTCTTCTAGAAAAAAAATCCACTACTAATAAAGCATTATTGGAATATTATATGGATTGATTGGTGTCTGTCCAGATTCAGATGTTAACCTCAGAAAGTGACCTTATTTGAAATTCGTGACTGTAGAAATAATTAGTTAAGGTAAGGTCATACTGGAGTAGGGTGGAACCTAACTACACAAAATGACTAATGTCCTTAGAAAAAGAGTAAATTTAGACATATACATGCACACTTGGGGAACACATGTCAAGATTGGATTATGCTGCCATGAACCAAAGAACTACCAGGAACTAGGAGGGAGTCCTAGAACAGATCTTTCCCTGGCACCTTGAGAGAAAGCCTGGCCCTGCTGACACCTTGATCTAAGGCTGCTAGTCTTAAGAACAGTAAGGCAATAAATTGGTGTTACTCACCCAGTTTGTGGCATTTTTCATAGTGGCCTTAGCAAACTAATACAGAGAATCATGAACACTGCATCACTTCACTTTCCTTGCTCTTGCAAACACCTTAAATTTCCCTAATAGATTCATTTTTCTCTAGTCTTTTCTTGGCATTAGTATGTATTTTATTTTATTTGTCCTTTCTCCAAACCAAGATTCTCTTCTTCTACTCCACAACTTCATTATTTTTATTTCATTATTATGCAGAGCAATTCAAAACTACCTCAAAACTCTATCCAGGTAAGAGCATGGTAATCTGAATTACACACATTTCATTTCTTTCATTTTTCTCATCATTCTTATAAACTCTTACATTCTAGGTGGTTACCATATTCAGTTGACAGTTAAAGAAAATGGAACTCCAAATGTTAAGTGGCCTAAGAACACACAGCAAGGAGCAGGGCAACCAGTGTTCCAACCCAGGTTAGTATTTTCATAGTTAAAAGCACATAACTTCTATTTTGTGATGCCTACACATATGGGTAGTTTGACTGAACTGAACTTTTGGTTTAGTTTAAAAATTGGTCAGATTGAACTGAAAAATTAACTAAATTGAAGATCAACTCGGCTGATGGCTCCATTCAATCTAATCAAACTTGGGGGATGGTTCTGCATTTCACAGTCTGTGATTCCCTTTACCCTTGTTGAGTAAATCACTTGAGTAAATGTGCAGATCTTTCTGAGACATTCATGCTAGATAATCAATTGGCTGATTATTATTGTGAAAACCATAGGAGAGACATCCCCTCCCAACCCACATTCCTTTCACAAAAAGTTTAATGTATTACTCTTCACATATCAAACTTATCTCTTCCCTTTTTCCCCACTCCTACTCTCTGTCAGGTCTCATATTTTGTAATTCACACAGACATATCTGATAAAGGCCCATCAAAACCACTGAAATTCATCCTTTGTCTTTCCAGTTCTCATCACTCATTAGTGACACATACAGATAAGTCTTTGACTATTTTGCTCTCTCTCTCTTTTTTTAAATTCCTCATATTTTAGTGTGCACAAAGAGCCAGAGACAAAGGCTCATCAAAGCCATCATTAGGCTACATTTATCTGCTGTGAAATGCCTTTGTCTTCTATTAGTTTTTAAAATGGTCCCAGTCCTTGTGTTGGTAGCTGGATTTTTTCATTACATTTGTTCTTTTTTCATCTGTTACTGAAATAGCAGTGCTACTTGGTGACTTTTTTGTCTTGTATTTCCAGGGATGAGAGTATCTCTGAGCAATCTTCTAGAGGTTTGAATTCAAAAGAGAAGTTTTTTAAAATTAAAATATTAAGTGCTGCCTGCATTTATGTTTATCATCTGTGAAGTGTTCATTTTTCATAATCATTCCCTTGCAGTTCGAGAGCATTGTTATGCAATGATTATTCCCAATGCCAAGCTATCAACAGGAGTATTTTGAGATAAACAGTGTGTTTACAATAGAAACTGTAGTGGTGTCTTTTGTTTTGGAAGATGTTGGCATTTGTATTATTATTCTGCTCAGGAATGAGGCTGTCTTTCTCAGCCCATTGGAGAATTGCTGTAATTTTTTCAGTGATTGTACACAGAATTGGACCGCTCCTCCATGTCACCACCAGCTAAGGTAAGGTTCTCTAGTTTTTTGGTGACCCTAGTTAGTTCATTTGTGCATTCATTTATCCACACATTCATTTATCAACCACTAACAATGCAGTTTGAAATAATGTCTAAGAAATAGTCTTGCAACACCCTGTCTCATCAGACTATTGAACTATGGATTTGCAGAAAAAAATAAAATTTACAGTAACCTGGAAAACTCAAACCATCTGACAAATCTAGGAGAGATTTTCACTAATTTCCAGGCTGAGTGATTTAGATTATGAAATATAAGTGATAACCTATTAAGACTTGCCACCACATAACAGAAAATAGAGATAAAGTTCACTGTCTCTCCCATTCTATTTGATACCTGGAGTATGGTAACCCCAGCTTTAAAACAAGCAAACAAATAGATTAATGCTATATACCTTTACAAAGATCATCTCAGAAATAATGGATAAAAGGTAAGAAGAATTTTGTGAGGAGTTAGGGAAATAATTTGGAGGAAAATGATGGCACTCCATTGGAGCATAGGGACATATTTCTGATATGTATTTCTTCAAACAAGATCTATGTAGTGTTGGAAATAAGATTGGTGATCATAGAAATACATTATGGCCCTAGAGTTATTTATTTGTGTCTTCTCCTCCCCACCAAATCTCATGAAACTCATCAATAAGAGTGGAAGAAAACAACCCTGTCTCAGAATTGCCACTGCACTAAAGAGGACCTATTCAACCCAGGAAACTAGGCTACTTGTGGTTATCAACTTGCCTCTCAGATCAGAGAAGTGCTCACTCAGTTTACAGATGCAAAGGAGCAGAGCCAAATAGACTACTATAGTATATTCTGTTTTATAGTGGTAAATCAAAACAAAAAATTGAATAGCTTATAATTATCTATTTATGAATTTTGTGACTGCATCACAGATTTCTGGTAGATGATATTTTCTAGATAAACTTTTCTGAATGCTTTATTTTGAGAGACACTATTTGAAATTAGTAATGATTATCAACTCTAATTGCATTCTGTGGTCTATGGCTTTTAATACCTAAAGAAATAGTCTATGGAAGTTTAAGATACTTCCAAATATTCAAGTTGATATTCTCTTTACCTTAATATGTACTGTTAGGTTTTCTGTAATTTTTCCATTTTTCAAATGATTAAACTTAACAAATATAGCTAGGGAGGTACAGGGCAAAAGGGAGGAAGTATCCTTACTGAAGTATTGCCTGAAGTTTCCTTGGACTCAGTTTTAGAAAATGTAAGTAACTTATTCTAAGCTGAGTCTGTAAGGACAGTTATACCATGGGTCCTTGTGCTATCATACTTTTAATAAGTGGGGATTTTTCTTTACATACTGTTGAAATTCTAATATTGAATATTAGAGTTTGTTCAAGACTTTAAGGTCAGGATGCCTGGGTGGCTCAGTGGTTGAGCATCTGCCTTTGGGTCCCAGTCCCTGGACCCAGTTCCACATTAGGCTCCCCTTGAGGAGTCTGTTTCTCCCTCTGCCTATGTCTCTGCCTCTATGTGTCTCTCATGAATAGATAAATAATTTAAAAAAAATAAGGTCAAACAATGGCTAAATATCCATGTAGTAAAGCATCCTGATATTGTATCTGCTACAATTCATTTTTTTAAAGGCTTCTCATAGAATCTGCTTGGTGTAATAGAAAGGATATCAACTTTGCACAGAATAATCTGGATTTGAATCCAGTGTATTAATTATTATTTTTGTGATCTTGAGCAACTTGCTTACATGTCTGAGCCTCATCAGCAAAATGATAATAATGATTGTATTTGATTATCAAATGAAATTACCCGTATAAAACACCTATAGAAATAAACACCTATTTTGTTGTTTTCTGGTGTATGTTGCTAGCATTTACACACATATACACACACATCCACAAGCCCTAGTATTTTAGCTCGCAGTTTACAGAAGCAAGTTGATTACTATCTTAAAAATATTTTGCAAGGGCCCTCCTTTCTGTGTTTATTCTTTCTCTCTCTCTCTCTCTCTGTCTCTCTTTTTATAGGCTCTCTGAAGATAGCTTAAAAGAAGATTAGTCATCACAAAAGTATCAAGTTTTACTTTTTTTAGAACCTTCTTCTGGAGAGTGATTTTGTTGACATTTGCTGACATCCATACTTTCAATGTATGAGCAGTATGTAAATTTACCTGGGACCAATGTCAGACCTCATTTCCCAGCTTCCCTTGCAATTCCCATGAGAATTTTCCATATGATGGAGTTCTAGGCAGTGAAACAGAAGGTCCCTCGCAAGGCTGGTGCATAAAAGTGTCACATACACATTCTTCCCTTTCCTCCTTTCCCATTTCTGCTTTCTGAAAATAGAGGAGACCTATGGGAAACCTTAGGAATCCCAAATTAAAGATTGGAGAGGCCCAAGGTACTAGGAGTTTGAGCACTGCCTGGAGGACAGCTGCCCAACTAAGATAGCAAATTATCTGAGCAAGAAACAAACATCCTTTGTATTAAGCCTATATTGCCTTAATTAATGTAAGTACTTAGCACAACACTTAGCACACAGTAAGCATCCAACAATTGTTCTCCTTTCCCGTTGTCAGCACATACTAATTCATTACATAGTCTAAAATCTGGACAGACTCTGGAAATAATCTCTGATACTGCCCAACTGTAATTATAGCTTTCTAACCTAACTACTTGTTTATTCATGTGCTTCCCACTACCACCCTGGTTACCTTTGAGCACTTAAAGATTAATAGCATTATTCACTGTTCTATCTCTGTTGCATTGTTTCAAATACTTAATACATATTTCTTGAATGAAAGAAAGAAAAATATTAGACAGGCAGACCAGGGTTGGAAAAGAAAGTACAATGAAAACCAGGACATGTAAAGTATAGTGGTTAAAATCTCAGGTTCTTTTAGGAGGAAAGCCCGAATTTTGTTGCCAGAACCCTGAGTAAACCCCTTATTAGCTGAGGTTACTCATCAGATTTCATTTCCTTATCTATGAACTGAAAAAATTAATAGTACTCATAGGATTACCCATGTTACTGTGTTATAATTGTTATTATCATTAGGAAGGGAATTTGTGGTTATGTGAAGGCAGCAGAGAAAATACATATATTCTTCAAGAACTCCTAGAGTGATAGGATATGTCTCAGATTCTTGCAGTGAATATTAGTTGCTTTAGGAGAACAAGATTCGGGATACCTGGGTGGCTCAGTGGTTGAGCATCTGCCTTTGGCTCTGGATGTGGTCGGGATCAAGTCCTGTGTCAGGCTCTCTGCATGGAGCCTTCTTCTCCTCCCTCTTCCTGTGTCTTTGCCTCTCTCTGTGTGTCTCTCATGAATAAATAAATAAAATCTAAAAAAAAAACAAAAAAAGAACAACAAGACTCTAGGGGCACCTGGGTGGCTCAGTAAGTTAAGTGCCCAACTCCTGATTTTGGCTCAGGTCTTGATCTCAGGGTTGTGAGACTGAGCCCCGTGTTGGGCTCTGCACTAGGTGTGGAGCCTGCTTGGGATTCTCTCTCGCCCTCTCCCTTTTTCCCCCCCTTCTCTCTCTCTCTCTCTCTCTCTCTCTCAAAAATAAATAAATAAATCTTTAAGAAAAAAGAAAGAAAAAGAAGAAAAAGACTCTCATAGACAAGCCATGCATTACTAAGCAATTATTCACCCATAGCTCCACACACTATTGTTAATGTCACATGACTCTTACATATCTAGGAAACATCTTAACTCTTTGAAATTTTGAGCAAATTGAACTCATGCCTGGAACTCAAAAGAACAATCACTGAAAAAAGAAAGAAGAAAGAACGAAAGAAAGAAAGAAAGAAAGAAAGAAAGAAAGAAAGAAAAAGAGAAAAGAGAAATAAAGAAGAGAAACCCAAGTAAATGAAATGAGAAGCAGTTTTTCACTGAATCAGAATAGGAGAAGAATAAAATAGGTGTATGTGACATAATCATTGCTTACAGCTGAATTAGCATTGCAATGTGAGCATAATTTGACATCTAAATAAAGACACTGAAAGTGGGGAAAAAAGTGATGTTTCTAAAGAGTGAACTGTGTGATTATGCAGTATAAGAGTTGTTTAAATATCAACCTTACAAATCATTTAGAAAGCATTTAACACACAAAACAGTTGGAAATTAGAAAAATAAAATGCTTAGATGAAGACAAACTAGGTGGTTTTTAAAAAGTATAAATTAGCACAGATAATAGAAAAGATAATTCTGTAGATATTACCTTAGCTTATTACTCTTTCATTTCTTTTTCTTAAAAAGAAAAGAAACAAAAACATGACTTAATGCAGTCCCCAAACCTTTGTATTTAGACTCTCCACTCAGTGTGCGTTCTTCTTTCCTTATTCCTACAAATTAGAAAAGCTGTTCAGGATAAAAAATGATAGATGCTTGATTAGAGGAAAGTCTATCCTATAGAAGGAAGTAGAAGATCATGGTGTTTCAAGATTTCTGAATGGCAGTGCCAAAGGGACTTTAAGGCAAACATAGGTAGATTTGTATTCTAGCTCCACCACATGTCAATCATTGATTATTTTATCTCAGAGAGCCTTAGTTTCTTCTTCCATCAAAATGGATAATAATATATAACAGATCTGGGATATTGAAATATTCATAAATGTTCTTGCTTTTGTACTCCAAGCTCTGAAAGAACTCCCTGTTCTTGCCCAAGATCAAACAGCAAATTAGTGGCAAAAACAAGATTAAAACATATACAGTCTAATTTCTTGTAAATCTATTTATTAAGTAATTGTAAAGCACCTGCTATGTGTTACACAGTATTCTCGTTACTGGCCATAGACTGATAATTGGTGGTTACATTGTCTGACCTTGAGGAGCACATGGCCTGTCCAGGGATAGAAGTTGGAGGGCAGAAGACAGAAAATAAACACATGGGACGTCTGGATGGCTCAGCAGTTTAGAGCCTGCCTTCAGCCCAGGGCGTGATCCTGGAGTCCTGGGATCGAGTCCCACATCGGGCTCCCTGCACGGGGCCTGCTTCTCCCTTTGCCTGTGTCTCTGCCTCTCTCTCTCTCTCCCCCACCCCCTCTCTCTCTTTGTCTTTCATGAATAAATAAATAAATAATATTTTAAAAAAAGAAAATAAACACATAACAATACATATATCAGATGGTGATAAGTGTTGCTAGAGAATTAGAATAGGATGCTTTGCTAGAAAGGTGGCTTTGTTATGA
Source organism: Vulpes vulpes (assembly GCF_048418805.1). Classification (NCBI taxonomy): domain Eukaryota; kingdom Metazoa; phylum Chordata; class Mammalia; order Carnivora; family Canidae; genus Vulpes; species Vulpes vulpes. The sequence continues at coordinate 31,987,377 of NC_132790.1, forward strand.
TTTTTAAGGAAGGCCTCCCTGGGAAGATGATATTTAATCTGTGATCCGAACTACATGATGAAGTTAGCCATGCAGAGGAAAATAGTATGGAATTGGTAGAGCAGGAATAAGCTAAGCATATTCAAGAAACAGAGAGGTCAGAGTAGACAGAAAAATGGTGGTATCAGATAAAATCAGAGAGGTGGACAGATACCATTCAGCCTAATATAGGTGTTTCTAGGCCAAAGTAAGAGTTTGGATTTCATTCTATGTGTTATCAGTAAAACAAAACCAAGCAAAACCCAAAACAAAAAAACAAACAAAACAAAAAGATGGGAAGATCTTCACTGGGATGACATAAACAGATTGAGATCTACATAAGAAAGTGAGGGAAAGATCCTAGGAGAGATTCCAGAGCAAAGAGAGGAAGGGAGAGAGATGAATGAAGTGGGGAAGGAGGGAGAGAGTTAAGAGAAGGAGAGAAGGAAGGAGAGACAAGAGAGAAAGAGGGAAGAGAAGAACAAGGTATGCAATAATGTCCTAGCTAGCCATCATCTCCTTCCTAGTGCCAAACTTAAAGCCACTCTTACATATTGTCTCAAAAAAAGAAAGCAAAATAGCAATAAATAAAAGCCTGTGCTTTTATTATTATTATTCTATTATTTTTATAAGTATAATTCTAAAACAAGGATAGAGAATGCTTTGCTGAAGACACTGGGAGGTAGAAAAGCAGGAGGAGGTGATTTTTTAAATACAAAGCAAAGCAGCCCCCAAAATGTCCTTTCTACATGTCAAATCTCTCACAGGTCCTCATCCTACAAAGCTGCCTCATGTCTTCCCTTGCTCTCTGCTTCTTAGCACATCTCTCTGCCTTGCCCCTACTCACAGCACTGCATGAACCCCTTCTTCCTGTCCTGGCCCTTGAATCTTTCCTTAGGCTCTTCTCTCTCTTTCTTATGCTGATCAGTTTAGTCCTGATTTAGATCCAAACATAGTTCCTGCCACTTCCAACTCAGGGATACAAAGGTTCTTCCTTGGGATTCCTCTGATTAGTAAGTGCAAAAATCTAACTGGTAGGAGTGGGAAAGGTCTGACTGACCAGTAATAGCAGTATTTAAAAATTAAATAAATAAATGAATCATATATATATATATATATATCAATTCAATGGATCCTTACTATGGGTGGCACTGTAAGATTGTCTCCAAGATTCATGTCTCCTATATAAATCCCCTTTCCCTGGAGTGTGCTTGGGACTTGTGATTGTGATGGACATCACTCTTGTGATTAAATTACATTATATGACAGAGGTAAAGTGATTTGCAGATGTAATTAAGATTCCTAATCAGGTGGCATTGAGTTAATCAAACGATTATCTTGGGTAGACCTGACCTAATGGGGTGAACCTCAGAGAATTTAGGCCATGCATGACAAGAGAAATTTGAAGCAAGAGAGTTTTCCTATTTGCCTTGTGGAAGTGAGATGATGTGTTATAGGAGAGCCCATGAGAACATGTGACCAGGATCTAAGGGCTGAGGGTGGCAATCAAGAACATGGCATCTCCAGTCCTACAAACTCAAGCAATTAAAGTCTTCCAACAACCACACGATCTGGGAAAAGAACTCCAAGCTCCAGAGAGGAATGCAGCCCTGTCAACACCTTGTTTGCAGCACAGTGAGACCCTACGCAGAGGACTCAGCCTCAGTCTCCAGAATCTAGACTCTTGACCCATGGATCCTATGAAATAGAAAGTGCATGTGGTTTTAAGCTGCTTAATTCATGGTAGTTTGTTATGCAGCAAAAGAAAACTAATACAGTCTGTGGATAACGTTTATAGATCTATTTCTTTAGTCTTATTCTGTGGTTATTTTTATTTTCCATAACTCCCTGTCTTTGCCTCCAGCACAATGTTTTTATCTCTATCTTAGCTTTTTAAATACTTACTGGTTTAGTGTGTCCACTTGGTGGCCTATTGCAATCATTTTCTAACTGGCTTCTCTGATCATTATCAAACATTCACTCATTTCACAAGATCATATCTCTTCATCCAGATTTTTCTTCACTTTTATATTCTTCCTTTAAAATCCTACCTACCCTTCTAAATATAGTTTAAAGCCACTTCCACGATTAAGCCTCATCTGATTACATTTGTGCCCACTGATTCCAAAATCTTCAAAACTTTCTTTATGCATCCTTATGTTGCTTTTTGCCCTGTTTTATAGTTGTTTCCTAACTTCAATTAGATTGCAAGCTTCTTGATAACAGAAGCCATATTTTTTTCACCAGCACCAAATACAATATTCATTATTTGCAGTTTCTATGTAAAGTTATCTGTAACTCTAAAGTCAATACTCATAGCACTTTCACAGGCTTTTCAGACTTCTTCAGGGACCTGCACATGTGCAGGGTAACAAAAATTGAGTTGCCTAATGCATATAATCCCAGATGTGATGGACCAAGGCAATCCTGATTTCATGTTTCCCCTGCTATATTGGAAATAAGTGTTCTTTTTGTAGTCTACTTAGCGCCACATTTTTTACATTGTTGTGCTTTTTGTTGGTGATTTTGCTTTTTAAAATGGATCCCAAGTTGCCTGGGTGGCTCAGTGGTTGAGCATCTGCGTTTGGCTCGGTGCATGATCCCGGGATCTGGGATTGAGTCCCCATACCAGGCTCCATGTGGGGAGCGTACTTCTCCCTCTGCTATGTCTCTGCCTCTCTCTCTGTGATTCTCATGAATAAATTAATAAAATCTTAATAAAATAAAATAATAAAATAAAAATAAAATAAAATAAAAAAATAAAATAAAATAAAATAAAATAAATAAAATAAAATAAAATAAAATAAAATAAAATAATAAAATAAAATAGATCCCAAGCATGGTGCTAAAGTACTGCCCAGGATTCCTAAGTGCAAGAAGGCTGTGATGTACCTTATGGAGAAAATACATTTGTTAGATAAGCTTTATTCAGGCATTGGTTATAGTGTTACTGACTGTGGGTTCAATGTTAATAAATCAATGATATACACAGGATAAGTTATTTTTAAACAGAGACACACATAAAATAAGATTATGCATTGATCGAATGACAAGAATGTTGTGAACAGATGCTCACAGGAACCTAACCTTATATTTCCCCTAAGAACAATGACTCAATATTTACCAATTCAGTGTTCATGGCAATTTTATAGGGCACAACTATTACAAATAATGAGAATCAGCTGTACTTGGTACATATTTTTCACTGGCACCTAAGAACTCCCAAATGTGCCCTATTTTCTCATATCACTGCTTCTTCTGTCCATTCATTCATCCACCTGAGTGTTTATTAAATATTTATTTATCCTTTTTGCCAGACACTACTTGGGACTGAAGGTGCATGGACAAATAAGAAAAATGTTATCCTTGTTTTCAGGAACCTCCCAATCTAGTAGTGAATAATATAAAATGGTAAATGCTACAGTGCAATAGATACAGCATTTATGGAAGTTCACAGGAGGAAAACCAAACTTAGACTAAGATGTCAGTTGATTTTGGATAAATAATAAATAAAAAGTAGCTGGGTGAAGGATGACCAGGATAGAAGGAAAGATGGTTCCTGAAGTGTGACAGAATAAAGAATTGAATGAATTCTAGTACAGGCTGAGGGTGGCCATTCAGAAAGAGAGAGGTATGGGATAAAGCTAGATATATGGAATGGACTTAGTATACTTTTTAACAAGTTGTTCCTCTGCATAGAAAATGCTTATTAAAAACAATTGTCAGGGCACCTGGGTGGCTCAGTTGATTAAGTGTCTGCCTTCAGCTCAGGTCATGATCCTGAGGTCCTGGGGTTGAGCCCTACATCAGTCCCTGCTTGGCAGGAGCCTCCTTTCTCTCTCCCCTGCTTGTACTCTCTCTTTTACTCTTGCTCTCTCTCTCTCTCTCTCTCTCTCAAATAAATAAATAAATAAAATCTCTAAAAAAATAAAAGTGATTGTCAAAAAGAATAATAAACATAAGCAATATATGATGGCTGAATGAATAAGCTGAATTTTATGTAAACAATACAAAAGGTACATTTTTCAAATGGATTTATTTAAAATCAGTAGCAGTTACATTTTAAGATAAATATTTATATGCCATTAGTTAAACTAGATGTTCAAATACTAAACTTAAAACTCTTGAAAGGTTAAAAATCAAAACAAAACAAATAAGCAACCCAACACCCTGGCAAAACATTTATAAAGCATTTTGTGTAATAGAATAACTCAATTCAACTTAAAGAGTATCTTGCCAATACTTACTAATTATCCATCAATCAGGTAAATTAATTCACTATCGATATAGCTTTTGAAAGCACATAATCCACTCGTGGTTTATAAAACATTAATAGGTTTATCATATCATGAAACAATCATTCTCATTTAAAATTTCAGACCTGGTGAATTTTGATTCCTGCTGCTTCTACCAAAACAATAACAATAGGCTAATTATTTTCCTTGACATTCTCATAAAATAGAGGTTTTTATCCTGTAAATTTTAATGTTAATAGTGCAGTCATAAGTTTTTAAATTTCTTTTAATTTTTAAGTTTTTCATGTACTAATGACTTTTAGTTAAACTATCTCTCAAAGTAGAGGTAGTCTTGTTTCTAAACATGTGGGATATTAATTATTTGTATTTGTACTTTGTCAAGTCCTTGTAGATCAAGAGACTTTTTTGTTGACCCTCATATCACCTAGCCTCTGACCAGTTTTTAGTGAAATTAAATTACTATTAAAAATGTCATCACTGATGTTAATCCTGCTATAAATAAATAGTTTTGTTTATTCCACCGGGAATATTGAAGAATGTATCCCACTTAAAGGGCATATTGTTGTCTATTTGAAATAATGTATATATCCATCTATCTATCTATATATATATATACATCTCTCTATATATACATATATATATGTATGCATCTTTATTTCTATCTCTATAGAGAGAAAGAAGAAAGGAGGGAAAGAAGGAAGAAAGGAAAGAAGGAAGGATGGAAGGCAGGCAGACTTATTCAAGGACTACTAGTCCTTGATTTTTCCTGAGTCTCCAAAGAAATTCATGTTTTGTGATTTAAGTAACTGAGAATACATGAAAGAAGGCACACATGATTAAATGAATTTTTGAATGTATATCATACTGCTTTATTTGGCAGAGTATGAAGGAAAATTAGTGTTTTTTATTGTGTGCCATGGCACAGTAATTTTATGAGAAGTTAATGGATCTTGCTTTAAAAAAGAAAGAAAGGGCTCTTTATAGGATCAGAAGATCATTCAGAGAAATGCTGAGCTGGAGAGGAAAGATTGACCTTTACAAGATGCTGATCACACCTGAAATATGAATAAAAATAATCAGGAAAAAAGAGATGGTTTTCACATATATGACAAAAATAAAAAAGACTAATACTATTCAGAATTGCATATAGGAGAAGTGATTTCAAGAAATAATTAGGCAGTCAAGCAAAAATAATAAGGCCTTTATGTTTACCACTCCATTTTAAAAATAATGTATTTTATAATACTGCAAGTTAAAACATAACCTAAGCATTAAGCATGTGGATGTCAATTTTACACATTATGATATATTAAAATGAAAAATGTGGGGGTCATAAAATGATTATAGAACAATTATTATAAAATACATTGTTAAATATGGAAAAGTATATATATATTCATGAATATAGTAAATTTAGAAACATAAGGACAAATTAGTAACATTATTATTGCTGTATGGATAAATGACTTACTAATGATTCTATTTTATATTTATATTCTTTTTTATATACTTACATTATTTTTTAATTTTTCTACAATGATTAAATATTATTGTATCACATATGTAAAACAAATTCTAGATACTATCTAGCACTATATTTTCTCATATGTTCCTTTCTCACCTCCTCAAGTGATTTTAATTTTGCTGGGAAGTACCTGGAATAGAGAGGTATTGTCTTATTGAAGTTAAGGATGCACTTCCATAGGCTGTTTCAGCAAGAAGAGGAAATTTATAAGGACTTCGACAAATTCAACCTTCAAAAATGGCTTCTAAACTACTTATGGAAGGGTTCACTTAGGCATGCAATTACCCATCGCAGGTCTAATTGCCCATTTGCATGCACAATTTAGAAAGGCACAGTTGAAATTTAGTCCCAGGCTCTCCAACGCTAATTTTCTCCCTTGAAATTGACATTTCCAAGAACATCAGGTGGCTAAAACCCCAGATTTGTTATTTATTTCAACAGGAAGAAAACTTCTTTCCTTTCCAACTTGAAGGTTTGGTTTAAAAAAAATAAATTAAAAGATGAAAGGGATAAAACAAACATACAAAAGAATATACACTCCCTCTACGCTATCAAGAAGAGACTCCTGTTTGCCTTCAAAAGAGTTAAAATGTGACTGGTGACTGGTTATCCAATTAACGAGGCTTGTCCCTACTTCTGTATAGGAAGGAAAAGATATTTAGCCATCTTATAGTTTTATGCCTCCATTTAAAAATATCTCTATCCTCCTCTGTAAAAAAAATAGGGATAATAGTGCATATTTCTTTGGGTAGTTTTGAAAATTAGAGCTGATAATGCATATAAAAAATTTATACAGTAGGCCCTCAGTATTAGTCCTTTTTTTTTGTTTCTGTCTTATTTTTTGTACTGTAAAGCCTTCACCTTTATAGGTAATAATATATAGACTTGATTTGTACCAGATTATGACTGAAAGAATTAATAAATGGTTAAAGAGAGACCTCTCTTACTTGCCAAGTCCGTTTTGGGGGGTCTTAATTATAGAGATTTGAAACAGATGTATTCGTTAATTTGCTAGTTAGGCTCACTCATTATGCTGTTTAAAACGGTGGTTATCAGCAGCTGTTATCAATGGGAAGGATAAGGTGAAGTTTCTACTAACTGGCAGGTATTGTGAAAAGCTAGCAATCAATCTTGCCTGTACCGTAACACATTAAAACCACCCAAACAAACAAACAAAAAACAATAACAAGTGCGGAGGCCCTTGGGAGTGTATAATACGCACAAAAGGTGTCTGACTTCTGTGTGAATCAGAGGGAGGAGGAGGAGCAAGGGTGGTCTGGCTAGCTGCTTTGGCAATAAAGCAGAGGACAGTTGTGCTGCATTGTGGCTGGCCTGGACTCTCAGAGAAAAGGACATGGATTCCTATGGAGCAGCTTTAGACACACAAGAGAGAACTAGAGTATCACTTATTATTTTTTTAAGTATATAAAGTCTAAAGTAAACCACCCTTCCCCTATCCTTCCTTCTCATTACAACTTTCAGAAATACTTAGTGTTAACAGTTTGATACATAAACTTGTAATTTTGATTATTCAAGCATATATTAGCCTATGAGTTATATAGAGATAGTTTCATATATAGAGATATTTTTTTTAATTTTTATTTATTTATGATAGTCACAGAGAGAGAGAGAGAGGCAGAGACACAGGCAGAGGGAGAAGCAGGCTCCATGCACCGGGAGCCCGACGTGGGATTCGATCCCGGGTCTCCAGGATCGCGCCCTGGGCCAAAGGCAGGCGCCAAACCGCTGCGCCACCCAGGGATCCCTCCTGTAAACTTCTAAATGGAATTTTGTCTTATATAGTTCCCAATTGAGTTTTTCAAAACAAAATATAACATATATATTTTGAGTGCAGAACATATATGTGTACCCCACTGACACTTACCTATAGAATGACATTTCATTTCCGCATTGTTCTTAATATTACTACATGCTACAGTGATTCTCTTACCCATTCATATTTATAAGCCCAAGATATTTTTGCGGTAAATTTCTAAAAATTAAGACTGGTATGTCAATTATTAATTGAGACCTCAAATTACCCTCCAAAATATTTTTACCAATATATCTTTTCACTAATATCTGAGAGTACTCATTTCCCAGATCTTTGTCAGCAATGATATTATGAATATTTAAAAATTTTGATAAGTTTTATGAACAAAATATGCATGTCTCATTATTATTTAATTTTGTATTTCCCTGAGTTTTGCAGTGAGTTTAAGCATCTTTTCATGCCATGTGTATTTCATTTTTTTTCTTCTCTGAATTATTGGTTCCCATATGTTGCCCACTTTTCTATTTGGCTCTTTACCTTTAAAAAAAAATCATTTATAGAAAGAATATGTGACAAGGCCTGTGTCTATTCTGAGTCTATTCCTTCCTTAGCAAGTCATTATTTTTTAACATGTTTCATGTTTAGCCACAGAAATATCTTCTATTTAAGTTTGCTTATTATTAAACATGCACTTAAATTTGTTGCTATTTATCACTGTATTTGGCCACACTAAAACAAGCTTTTCCATTTTAAAGTTTAAAAATATCCTTGTGGGGGATGTGGGATGCGTGGGTGGCTCAGTAAGTTAAGCATCTGCATTCAGCTCAAGTCATGATCCCATGGGTCCTGGAATTGAGCCCCATATCATTGAGCCGCCTGCTCTGGGGAGTCTGCTTATGCTCTCTCTCGCTATCTTTCTCTCTCTCAAATCAATCAATCAATCAATCTTTGAAAACATAAACCTTGTGGATTTTTAAAATATATACTTTTAAAGCAGTATATTTTAAATGCAATATTCTTGACATTTATTTTTATGTAATTAGGCCAATTTCAATAATTTATGTCTTTGCTAGAAAATCACCCATTTTATGTACTTCAAATTTATTTGCATATGTACAGAAATTAAATCTTCTTATAGTTTTGTTTAATCTCACTTGTATCTATAGTTATAACTCATGTTTTCCCCCAATACTGTAAATTTTTGCTTTTTAAAATTTTCTGAGTCAGGCATACTAGGTGCTTACTGATTTTTCTGTTGGATTTTTTACCAATATATTTTACTTTTATCATTCTTACTTTTAGTTTTATAATATACTAATTTTTTTTCTTTATTAACACTTTTACTTCTCTGTCTTGGTTCATTTTGTTTCATTTCCTTGTTACTGAAGTTGAATTTTAGTTTACTTATTTATAATAACTTCATTAAGGCACATCAAATTATAAATTTTGTTCTGAAGTTGAGTTACACTTGCATTCCATAACTTCAAAAACCAAATTGTCATTTTTGTTAATTTGCCAAATAGCTTGTATTTAACAAGCTATTTGTTTGATTTCCGTTTTGAAATACCTATTTGAAGTAACAGCGAACATTTGAATTCAGTTAGGAAATTAGACACATCTGGGCATATCTACCAAAGTAGAAAGAGCTATTGGCAAATTTTCTTTTTCCTATACATGTGGAGAACTTCAGTAGGGTTGCTAGGGGGATGTAGCACTTCCAGAATGGAAGGGAGGAGGAAAGAATAACAGTGTTTTCCTGAGACCTAGGCCTAAAGCCTAGTGAAAGGAATAGGATATTTGCCCTCAGTCTTCTTGAGGAAAGATCTGCCTGCAGAAGCTTCAGGCCCTGTTTTCACAGGGGCTCTCTCTCCCTGACATAGTAGCAAAAGCAAGCCAGGTTTTGAAACTCAGTTGGATAGTAAGACAATGAAGGGAGAACAAAGCATCTCTATACTTCTGCATTGACTATAGTGTGAATCCAATATATTCAGAATTCCAGGAAAGGTTTTGGTACCTCTCATTTATTCTTTATGTAAATATTTTTAAGCACCTGTTTCAAGCCAGGTGCTGTGCACAATCTTGTAAAAGCAGTGAGGGACAGTGTTGACTACATTGTAGACTCAATCCTCAGCATGAACAACTGCTCTGCCATACTGGATATTGGTAGCTGAGGGCAGTGGAAGGCTAGCATGGAGATCTGAGACCACTTTCACCCCAAGGGATCTCAGAAATGGAAGGCCACAGAAAAGAGGAACAAAGAAAGACATGAGAACACATTAAACTTCTTCCCAGAACCACCACAAATATTTGGGTGAAATTCAGTGGGATTTTTTAAAAAGATTTTATTTATTTATTCATGAGAGACACAGAGAGAGAGGCAGAGACAGAAGCAGAGGGAGAAGCAAGCTCTCCATGGGAAACCTGATGAAAGCTTAGTGGGATTTGTGAGGGTTCTACATTCATAGGTTGAAGCAAGATCTAGAATCATTTAGGCTCTAACAATTTGTGTCCCTGTATTGTTTCCAAAGACTGGCAAAGGGATTACATATGCATTTGTTTATTACTGATACTAGACCAAGAAGAAAAGGAGGGGATTTCACCTTTTTTTTTCTATTGTACACTGACTTATCTGGTGTCTTCTCCAATATAACAAGAGGATTTCAAAATTATCCAAATAATACATGTGTCAGATCTCCACATCCCTGGGACTTGCATATATCACATTATATTTTTTTAGTAAAACAGTTGTATGTAGTAATTATCATCACCTCTGCTACAGGGTAAGAAATAGGCTGAAAAAGATTGAATCACTAAGTCATATCACATTCGTAAGAATTGCTCAGTCAGCGTATTTAAGCCAAGGATGGTGTGAGCCATAGCTTTATTACTTGTTCAGTTGCAACAATTTAAACAGATTGATTGAGTGATATCCACCAAATGATAGAAAAGAACTTGTAATTACTCCCTGTTTCAGAGTAGCTTATAATAAAATATATATTTTTTAAAATTTCATTTCTCACCACAGATAGTTTTGTATAGGTATGAAAAGACATTATGTAATTATCTGTAGTGAAGCATTGCAGTGGGCACATAAAAATATAAAAGTTTTGTTACAATTGTTTTATTACAATTGCTCATTAAACATTTATTTATTTAGATGTATGCCTTGAGCATCTCCAGATTACCAGCTACTGTGCTAGACAGTGGAGAGAAAAAATACTTCTTTTCTAAAAGAAATTTATAGTTTAGGAAGGTAGATGAGATTTGTATTCCAGATAGAAAGGACTGTCATCTGAAACATAATAAGTGCATAATAGAAAGAACACTAGAACTAAGTTTGTGCCCCTAACACAGATCAGAGGTGGATCTTCATGCTGTTGATGGGGTTCAGGGTAGGCCACCCCAAAATATGTCATTCCGGCATATTGATTATTTTTTTGGATTTACTTATTTAGAGAGAGAGTGAACTTGAGGCAGGGGGAGGGAGAGAGAAGCAGACTCCGCCCGTAACAGGAAACCCAGAATCCTGAGATCATAACCTGAGCTGAAATCAAGAGTAGGATGCTTAGCTGATTGAGCCACCCAGTTTTTTATTATTTTGGATTAAAGTTACTTAGGAAATAGCCAGTGCAAGAATGCTCTGACCCTTTTCTGTCCCCCTGAAAGCAAGAGATAAATTCCTCTGGTGAAAACTACTCTACCTGCACCTGCAGGGTGGAGACATTGTTATCACCAGAGGTAGATAATTAAGGGCTGAGGAGGCTGTTAAACTCTGTGTCTGATATCTAAAATCAGAGTGTATGTTTATACATTATAGATTTTTCCATTCATTTGCTGCCTTAAGCCCAAACCCCTTCATCAATTCCTCACAAATACTGTTTCTTTGTTTCAAAGGCATAAAAAGCTGCCTTCTTTGGTCACTTTGGGGAGTCTCATATTTCTGTGAGCTCCCATATATATGAAATTATTTTTTTCTTCTGTTAATCTATCTTATGTCAGTTTACTAATTAGGACAACAAAAAAAACTAGAAGGGAAGAAACGAGAAATTTTCCACTCCATCTTTATATTTTCTCTCTGGAGCTTGGTTTTCTCTTCAGTAAAATGAAAGTAGTAGTCTAGTAGATTGCTAAAATCTTCAGTATTTTTTGAGTATAAGAATTTTATAAATTATTTAGGAGAGACTGATTCTACCTGAATTTGGAAAAAACATCGTAAAGAAGGAATTCCATATTATGAACGATTTAATTTGAAAATCATGATAACAATTAAAGGGGGAACAAGTCAGCTTTTAGGGAAAACATGTTTACTACTAGAATATTCTACTAAATCATGACATTGGTATAACCATAAAACATCTTTTAGTCTTCAACATCTATCGAGAGAGTTTGGGTAAGTAGCAAGAAGAGGTTGGAAGATTTTAACAAAAACGTTCTTCAGATTAGATTACCCCTTTTCAGCTTACTAAAATTTGTGCCTTTACTATTATTTGGAAATTGTCTGAGCACCAAACATACATTCTTTTTAACTTAGTAGCAAACTCTTAGTTATACAATTTGCCCATGTTTTAACGCCTCTCCTCTTACCCTATAAAATTGATATATCTTGTTCAAGAGTTTCTATTTATATTGAAATCATACCATTATCAATCTTTATCTTGCACACATTTTTGCAAATATGTCTTGATTGCCTATCCAACACTGAAATATACTCATGAAAATGAAAAAAAAATCAATCAATCATCTTGGTGTCAAGCAGTTGGCTGACTGAACTATTCAGCATCCATCCAGATGTTAAGTTATAGTAATCAAATAAAGACAGCATATGTGCATGTGTGGGTGCACATGCATGTGCGTGCATGTGTGTGTTTGCAGTATCTTATGTATTTAAGTATTTTCTTTGGATATACAGATCTTGCAATTCTCCTGGTTTTATCCGTGAATTAAATTAAAATCACTACTAATAGTGCCATCTTGTGTCTGAAATTTAAAATCAAGAGTGTATGTTTATACATTACAGATTTTTCAAGCTAAAAATAAGTATATATATAAATATATATAGATATAGTAGATTGATATATATATATATATATATTTATCTACTCCAAACTTCTGTTTTCAGAGGTAAGCAGTTGGAGTCTTAGGAAGTGAATTGACTTGTTTAAGGCCAGTGAGTGGTGCACCTAGGACCAAAACCCAAGATTCCTGGTTTTAGGTTTGTTTTTGTTTTTGTTTTTGTTTTAATATATCATGTGTTTTAGAGAAACTGACTTTTGATGACAGAAGAAAAGTAATCAATTTTAGTTTTATTAAAGCAAGGTATAGATACTATATTAAGTTAGCTTTAATTTATAGTCACAGTAGGGCTCAGTTTTGGTACTTAAGTGCTTTAAAATCCTCACAGTTAATGAATGTGTATAGCAATAATGTAGGCTTCTATTATTAATGGGTGTCAGGGACAATTAACTTGAAGAATATTATCATTTTAATTGTTTTTTTAAACATATTAATTTAAGAGAAGTCACCCAAGACTTCTTCTCCCATAGTATCTAATTTTACATTGAATTTAAAGTATGAAACCACATTCCTTTTCAGTAATTTTTTTAAATTTAAATTTAATTAGCCAACATATAGTACATACTTAGTTTGAGATGTAGTGTTCAATAATTTATCAGTTGCATATAACACCCAGTGCTCATCACATCACATGCCCTCCTTAATGCAAATTACCCAATTACCCCATCCCCCCACCCAACTCCCCTCCAGCAACCTTCAGCTTGTCTCCTAGAGTTAAGAATCTCTCATGGTTTTTTTCCCTCTGACAACTTTCCATTCAGTTTTCCCTCTCTTTCCCTATGATCCTCTGCACTATTTCTTACATTCCACAGAAGTAATTTTTAAAAGAAGGTTGAGAGTAAAAAGCACAATAGTAGTACAGCAACAAATGATGCAAGATAAGGGGCTTGACAGATCTTTCATCCATGTCTTAGAAAGATGGTCATCATGTATTTTCATAGAATATAAGAATATAAATTAAGGCCTCCTTTTGTTTGACTTTAAATCAGACTTTTCTATCTACAAGGAAGTGCTATGCATAGCACTCAGTTGGCCAGAATAAAAAGCAAAAAGAGGTAGAGTAAATAAATTGTCTATATCCTGAGAGTACACAAGCATTCTTTAGTTATTTTTCAAAATTAAATTTTATTTACTAACACTGAATCAAAAATTCATGCAACTCTTATTTTTTTCTGGTAGTGGTGAAATGGAAAGCATTTGATGGAAAACGAAAAGTAGACAAAGAAAATATTTTAGTCACTTTGGATATTCGAGGAACACCACAAACACTCTGATCCAATAAATTTGAAAGGGTTTTAGAGGTTATCTACCGTAGCTCTCACTGATCTCCCATGTTACTTCCAGCTTCCAAGTTGCTGTTCTGCTTCGGCAGCCCTTCCAGCCTTCCAGTGGTAAAAAGAACAATCTCTAAGAAGTTTAGATAACTCGGAACACACACACTCTCTCTCTAGAGAAAGCAAGATAGAGTGGGGGTAAAAATTGACTTCCCTATAATGTGGTTCAGGATCTGTCACCTAGGTAAAAATTGAGAGCAAAAGCTCCATTCATTCTGTCTCTTTCTAGATTTTAGAATTAAGGAATTAATAGATTCACCTCATTTGAAGATTACTGATTTACTAAAGTCTAGAATGATCCTAAAAGATGAAATATATTTTCTGGTCATTATTTCTAAACAGGAGCAAGTTAAGCTACTGTACTATTTTACAAAACCGAGGTATAAAGATTTCCAAATGCATCCAGTTGTCTAAGAAAAAATTGTCCTTCCAGAAGAGAATGCTACTGCAAAGAAGAAACTAAGAATCATTTTCCTTAAATGCCTCCATGATAATATGTAGTCATATCCTCTGAATCAAAAGGGTGTCCATAAGAAGCGTGTGAAAACCAAACTCTTGGCTAGCCCCATTCACTGTTAATGAATTTATGTAAATTTAGTTTTGTCATCCTGGTTGCCCTGATGGAAGTGATACAACCAAGATGAGAGTGCCTGACACAATGCTTGAAAAGGGAGTAAGGGACAAAAAACAAAGCATGACAAATGTGGGAAAAAAGAAGAGAATAAGGAAAGGGGATCCCTAAAGCCATAGCTGGGTTTAAAGGATACACCATAAAGCAAGCTAAGCTAAAAAGGGAAACGAGCAAATAATAAATATCTGCTATGTCAAAAATCATATCACTTGGTGCATCATCTAAAATTGGCATATTTAGCTAAGAACAAAATTCCAAAAGTTACTTTGTTCTGTCAGCTGCCTAATTAGGAAGGAGATCAGAATGCTAACCTTCAATAAAAAAAAAAATGTAGACCTAAATGTCAAAAAAATACATAGCTTAGCTCATTGGCTTCTTTCCTACTACTGTTCTCTATTTATCAGGTAAGAATTTTATGAGTTAGAAAGATGTGGCTTTCTGAAGATTGCCCCATAGTGACTGTTAAGACTTCTTTGCAGAACACTGTATTTTTAAAGAAATCACAATTTGCAGTGCTCCTGGTGAAATATAAATATGATCCGCAAATGTGACATCTTCTAGGGTAAAGGATAAAATAAAGGCTGTGTCAAGAACCAAAGAGATTAGTTTAATGCTATCTCAGCACTGTTAACTAACTCCTGGCATTTATGAAATATTAAGAGAAGGATTTATCTACTGACCTGAAACTAAAATGAGAAAGCTATGTACTGAGTAGAACTAAAATATTTGTCCCAGCTTAGGGACTTGATAAATTAACATGCTAAAGAATCAGTCCTCAAATCATTTTTTTTTTAATTGGAAAGACCAGTGTCCAGAAATATAAAGTGAGTAAAGAGAACGGAAGAGTCTGAATTTCCTAGTATAATGTCCGTAAGGTGGTTATAGTAGGGAATACTGCACAGGCATTTCTCCCAATCCAGCTTAGTGTGTGTAGGTCAAAGGAAACCACACACACACACGCACATACACATATACACACACAGCTATTATTGGTTTTACAAATTCCAATGTACATAGGTAATTATTATTATTGTTATTATTATTATTTAAAGATTTTATTTATTTATTCATGACAGACAGAGAGAGAGAAGCAGAGACACAGGCAGAGGGAGAAGCAGGCTCCATGCAGGGAGCCTGACGTGGGACTAGATCCTGGGTCTCCAAGAAAACACCCCTGGCCGAAGGTGGCACTAAACTGCTGGGCCACTGGCGTTACCCTGTAGGTAGGTAATTAAAGCCTATTCAGGTACTATTTTTTTTTAACAAACTAGAGTATTTTAGCATCATGAATGGATATTAGTGTCAAAGAAAAATGATCAAAAATCATTTGTTAAGTGTGAGGACACAAATTAGAAAGCTAACTGGATCATCATTCCATAAAAAGAAAGCATAAGAGCAACCAAGAAAGAAGAAAAATAATGTGTGGAAAAAATGTATTTTTAAGGTAGTAATGTGAATGAAGTTACAGAACATTGGTCTTTCCCTTTTTTAGCTTATCTCTAATTTCATTCTTTTCCTATAATAAGTATATATAGCTTTGGCAAAAAAAAAATAAGGTCATTATAACAGATCAAAAAAGCAAAGAAGAAGAAACAACAAATATAAAGTTTTAAGATAGAACTTCTCTTTTTTAAGATTTTATTTATTTATTTGATAGAACACAAGCCGGGGGAGCAGCAGAGGGAGAGGGAGAAGCAGGCTCCCCGCTGAGAAGGAGGCTTGATGCCACTGGATCCCAGGACCCCTGGAATCATGATCTGAACCGAAGACAGATATTTAACTAAAGCCACTCAGGTGCCCCAAGATATAATTTTTCAAAGAATGATGGGACATTCCCTGGGAGTCAGAGGTCAGAGTTGTGGGACCTGGATCACTCATAGTGTCATTCATAACAAGCAGATATGATATTGCTTTATATCCATATAGTGAACCTCCAGAAAGCACAGCAATTTGTGGTAGTCTAAGAATGAGGCAATAGCCAAAATCAAGGTAAAGAGTAGGAAATGGATGAAGAAAGAGAAAGAAAGAAAAGATGGAAGGGTGATGGAGATAAAAATAAAAAAGTAAGGGTGAAAAAATGAAATATGTAGGGATATAAAATAAATCACACAATTCATTTATTTTCACATGCTATACTTCACCCTTCCCACTAATGATACTATATGGTCTCACTGAAACCTTTCTTTAAACAGATTTATTTATTTATTTGAGAGAAAGAGAGAGACAAACAGCATGAGCAAGAGGAAAGGCAGAGGGAGAGAATCTTCAAGCAGATTCCCTTCTGAGCCCAGTGCCCATGCGGAGCTTGATCTCATGACTATGAGATCATGACCTGAGCCAAAGTGTCACATACTCAACCAAGTAAGCCATTCAGGCGCCACTCATTGAAACCAATTTTAAAAATAGGTATCACAATACTTTCCTCATATAATGATTAAATTGAGAAAAATAGAGAAAAAACTACCAGTGCCTAGCATACATTGCACATGTTGGGTATTTTAAGGAATTTAGTGATCTGGTTTCACTCTGTGGTACGTTGGAAGATAGAAGGTGAAAACAAAGCTGACAGCAGCATAAAAGTGAGAGCACATAGTTGGAAGAAAACAGAATAACTATGCAAAACTGACAAAATATGAAATGTGCAATATTGGTGATCCCATCCATATATACTTTGGAAAGCATTGCTATTTTATAGCTTGCTATAATATTGGAATTCCAAATAATGACTTAGGTAATAATGAAAATGTTATATTATACACAGCATCCATTGCTTAAGAAATCAGATGTTTAATCTATTCAATTAAGGTATTTAAATAAACAAATATAATTTTTGATTAAAATGTCAGCCAGGAGAGGAAAACACTAAAACTTCCACATAATATTGGTGGTTAAGTACACTGAACATTATTTGGGAGAAATAATGTATCATTATTCATTATAAGCCACAGAATTCTTAAACCACCTAATGCAATAAGCCCATGAAATTAAAATATGAAGAAATATTTCTGAATATACATATATGCTTATCACAGACTTACTTATCATGGTGTTTGACATGGTCATGTTACCTAAATGCTCAACAATAAGGCAAGAGTTAAATAAATTATAGTAGGACTTCTTTGTGGAATATAATGAGTGCATTAAAAGTATTGCTTTGTGTCACTTCATAAAAATATGTATGATACAAAGTAAAGGAAGTCAGAATCCAGAATGATCATGAACTCTGCAACTATATTAAATATGCACTAAGTACCTATTGGAAAGTAATAATCTAAAAGACAATATTGGTTGAAGTAGGATGGTGATATCAGCATATTTTATTTTCTGGCATTTTTTTCTTATTTAAATTATTCTGTATTATTATCTTTATTTTTAAAAGATATGTGCAAGGATGACTGGGTGGCTCAGGGCACGATCCTGGGGCCCTCAGATTGAGTCCCACATCGGGCTCCCTGCACGGAGCCTGCTTCTCCCTCTGCCTATGTCTCTGCCTCTCTCTCGGTATCTCTCATGAATAAATAAATAAAACTGTTTAAAGATAATAAAATAATAAAAGGTATGTGCAGTAGAGTATTTTGCTATGAAACCTGACAATAAATGTCCAATGTGTGTATGTATGCAAATGTACATGTATATAAATACATTCACTTGGAGTTTATTGGAGTTCATGTAAATAAAATAATATGGAGAATTTCAATTAGAAAATGTTTAAAACGCTTAAAACAGTAGTAGCCTCTAAATAAATACTTGTGGGCAGTAGGATTTGCTGTGCATAAACCCATGGGGTTTTGTTTTGTTTTCTGTTATTTATTTACTTTTAATTTGAGTGAGTGATCTGTTGTTTGCTGACATGTGGAATATGTGTCCAGAGGAAGGCAAGTATGTGAGTATGGCACAGGATGAGAGAAAGTATCGGGGAAGCAGGAAATGAAGCCTGTGGTCTAAGGAGTTTGGTCTTTGGGTTGTGTGTAATGTGGAAACATTGATGTATTTTACTCAGAGGCATAAAGTGACTATATGTGCATTTTTAAAAGTTCCGTCTCACCTAAAGCTCTGATTTTGTCCCAATTTAGCCTACAGGGAGTGTTTGCATGACTATCTCATCCCCATTTCTTGGGAGGTTGGCTCCAGGAGAGGCAGAGCTGGTACCTCACACTTCAGGCTGCAACTTATTTTTCTCTGCTGGTGTCCACCTCTCTGGTGAGATGGTGGGTACTTAATGGTTTGGTGTTGTTTGTATTGATATGTAGATTATGTTGCTAAGTAACTGAAATTGTAAGAATTAACAATCTCAGTCCCTTGGTTTCTTGTTCAGTGTTTGTCTTAAAAAATATTAAATTAAGAAAATGCATTTGTAAAAATAACCTGGAATGATTGAGTCAATTATGGCACAGTAACAGCATTATGGACATTTACATTAGGTAATTCAGACAAGCAACCAACTTTGGATTTTGATCTGTATGCGAAATTACAACAAACAATAGAAAATGACCTAACAACTTGCTAAAATACCACTTGAGTTTTGATACTATGTGTCAAGTTAATTTTTGACATCTTTCAGTTTTAGATCTAAGAGGGACGCCTGGGTGGCTCAGCAGTTGAGTGTCTACCTTCGGCTCAGGGCGTGATCCTGGAGTCCCATGATCGAGTCCCACATCGGGCTCCCTACATGGAGCCTGCTTCCCCTCTGCCTGTGTCTCTGGCTTTTTTCTCTGTGTGTGTGTGTGTCTCATGAATAAATAAATAAAATCTTTAAAAAAATAAATGTTAGATATAAGGAAGAAATGTCCATGTGCCAGGCTCTATGAATTCCTTTCTTTATGAATCATTTTACATTTTTAAATAAAAATTATTTGTCTTTCATAAGCATCTATCATGTCATTACACTCTTAAATTCTACCACCGAGCGAATTTGGTGACATTACCCCTCCACCCTCACCCATGTTCCTCATCCTAAACTGAGAATTAGGTAATGGGAATGTTTTGTTAAAGTCACATAGTAACACTGTAGCCTGGTTCAAAATAAGCATGCATTTTCAACATTAAGTGTCTTTCTGAGAATTTGATAAAATGTCATCATATCTTTTTCTTCAGTCTGCTATATTTCCAAGATCCTTTACACACTTTTATTGAAAGAATTATCTCATATTAAGAGAATGTTTTATCTTTTATTATATGTAAAAATCTCAAAGAAAATGAGAATATGGAACTTTGTCCAAAATTTATTTCCATTTTATTCTTATCCTACATCTAAGCAGATGTAGAACAATTCTTATCCTGTAATCAAAACAGAAACCTCTCTTTACTATATATTAGGAATCATTTCAAGATTAGTCATATGAAAATGAATCCTAATGGTTAAGATACGACATAAGGGGCAACTGGCTGGCTCAGTCTATTAGTACACTTTTGTAACAAGCTGTTCCTCTGCATAGGAAATGCTCATTAAAAGCAATTGTCAGGCACTGTCAGGGTGCCTGGGTGATTCAGGTTAAGCATCTGCCTTTGGCTCAGGTCATGATCACAGGGTCTTGGGATTGAGCCCCACCTTGGGCTCCCTACTCAGCAGGGAGTCGGCTTCTCCCTCTGTCCATCTGCCTTGCTCAGGTTCTCTCTCACTCTCTTTCTCTAATAAATAAATAAATAAATAAATAAATAAATAAATAAAATCCTTTTCTAAAAAAGATAAGAGATAAGTATTACTTAATATGTTAAGAAGTTTTATAATTACATTGAGGACCTGTGATACTAAGATTTAAAAAATAAAGATGTATAGCCAACAATACAGTTAGGCATTGGCTGCTCCAGGACATCAAATAGTCCTAACCACATCTTGTTAGATTAATCTAAACATGGTCAGGCCTTTGTTCCTATGTCACTGCCCAGTCACGTTTTCCCTCCAGATATTCCTTTGGCTCCCATCCTTATCTCCTTAGTGGTATCAACTACTCAAATGTCCTCTTATGAAAGATAATGTCCTTGATTACTTTCACTCTCATACACTATATCCCTCTTTTCTGATTTATTTTAATCAAAGCCTTATTACCACCAATATGTCACATATTTTACTCATCTAGTATTTCTTACCTATTTATCTTATCTATCATTTCTTATCTATAATTATCTATCTTCTAATAGCTCCCTTCCTTCATGAGAATACATGTTCCATAAGAGAAGGTTTCTGACATTTTTTTAATATATATTTTTGTTTATTTGAAGTGATGGGCACTGAGGAGAACATTGTTTTGCTCATGAGAATCAGTGTCTGGTACATACTAGATAGTCTATAAATAATTGTTGACTGAATTGAACCCATTTGTAGAATGATGTAGATTCTACAAAACTTAGGTTATATAGCATTAGGCCTGCCTCCAATCCATGGGTAATTCCTGGCAAAAATTGCTTTCCAAGGTGGGGAAATCTGTAAGAAGAGGGTTTTTGAAACCCAGTGCTTGGAAGAAACTTGAAAGAGGAAGGATGGAGGGGAGAGCATGGCATCTGGATGCCCTTTCCAGCAGATGGATGAAATCTGAACCTCAGAGAGGTGGAAGGACACTATAAACTTAGAGCATGGAGAACTTAAAGTGTTAGCTCAGAAGTACTGAGGGTCAATCTCTGTCTATCTATCTATCATCTATCTATCATCTATCTATCTATCTATCTATTATTTATTTATCTATCTAAAATAAAGATGAAGGGAACTGAGTGTGTTCCCTGAGAAACCCTCTAGCATAAGAGAAAGAGTGAAAATGGCAAATGCCTAGCAGATATACAGCACAAAAGACTACAATATATAGTGGTATCTGATGACAAAACTACTAGAGTCTTCCATAAATAAAAGGCAATAGGGAACTTTGTACAAGTTAAATAGCCTATGAGACATGAGTATGGCATCATATTGCAAATTAGGGTAAACAATTTAAGTATGACTGCATTCAAACTCACAGGGTAATATGGATACATAGTCAACCATAGAGAAACAACTGAAACATGAGTGAAAATCAATTTATAGTCATTTATTAACCACTTAATAAGTGGTTAATAAATCTCAGATATATTAAGATGAAATCAAATTATTCATTTCACCAAATATTTACTGAACCTGCTATATAAGTCAGGTAGTGTACTAGGCACCAAGCATATGGAAATGAATAAAATAAATCTCTGCCCTTAACAAATCATCTCATCTCATCTCATCTCATCTCATCTCATCTCATCTCATCATCTCATCTCATCTCATCTCATCTCATCTCATCTCATCTCATCTCTACTCCATTTTGGTAAGTTCTGTGGTACAGATAAATGGGAATCTCTTCATCTTCATAGATCATGATGAATATATTGTAAGTGTACAAATACTGGTTAATGGTTTTAGTTTACACACCAATGAGGAGAAGAAAAGCAACTTTTACACTTAAATAAAGAACTGACTTGGAAGTGAATGATTAAAAATAATTCATGAAATGCATTCATTCCTTAGTAGTTTGGTCACAATCCCCAGGCTAATGGCACTCACTAATTCATTCACCAACCTACTCAGTTCCCACACAACACTAGTAGAATATGTACAGAAAACTTCTAACTGCATGCCATGATTGAATTAAGGGGAATTTCACTCAATATTTACAAGGTCAAACAAACAGTAATGTTAGGTGGATGCACTTTTTATAATTCAATCAAAATATTTAATTGGAAAAATCAATTTGAAGATGCTTGGTGTAGCTACCTCTAACAGTAGACAAGAAAGATGTCCAGCTACAAGCAGAAGCCAGTATTATTATTACTAGAATTTCAAAAGAATAGGGAACTCTGCTCTACTCTAGCAACTGTGATGTCTGCAAGAGCTTTCTTTCTAATCCAGGGGAATACAGAGCATCATGTCACAGAATCTAGACTTTGCCTCTCCACACCTATAGTGATACAAGATATTGTTATAAAGAAGTCCTGAATGCCCACTGTTTCCTGCTGATAATTGTAAAGGCCTCTTTTTATGATAATTGGAAACTTGTGATCGAATAGTACAGGTAAAAATGATATCCACATTTCTGTGATAGTACCAGAGGAAAGGAAAGCAAAATTAAGTTATGGAAAAAGGAACAGAGGGAGAAATGGAGGAAGACACATACTGGAAAATAAAGCATAAAGCATAAATAATCCAGAGAGTAGACAGTGGTCAAGGCCATGTCAAACAATCCTGAGACACCTGGAAGGAAGTAGAATAAAATAAGGGTTATCATGTCCTCAGAATTTTATTAAGTTTTGTGCTTTCTTCCTCATATCTGACCACTAAACTTTTTCAAGTCTCTATCTTCCTATATCCCATATATATCTTTCTGTATCCTAATGATGATACATTCTCTTACTGTCGACTCCTCCCTTTCCAGTGACTCTGCAAGCCCCATCCCATTGCTTCTCTACTGCCAGACCAACTGAACCAGAATTTCTGAAAAGAAGCCTAAGAATTAGTATATTGCCAACTCCCAGGGAGTACACCAAAAGGTCACAGGAGCACTTAGTGAGATGGCAACTATCTTCAGGCCAAGAGAAGAAGACTCACAATGAAACCTACATTGCTTCCACCTTGATCTTGGACTCCCTAGCTTCTAGAACTGCAAGAAATGAATTCTTGTTGTTTAAGCCACTCAGCCTATTATATTTTTTTTATGGCAGCCTGAGCTGACTAAAACAGGCTGCTGCAATATACCTTTACTCCCTGGGCTAGCAGGTCTCCTTGCAAGTTATTTGGAAATTCCTATTAAGAATTACCACTTGAGTCTCACCTGAGTGATGCCTTCCATAAAGCCTCCTATTAGAATATTCCTCATTTGCATACATCTAAGTGATCCAATGACCTATGGCGGTTTGAAGGGCAAGAAACAACAATTGAATTTATCCACATGGCAATTTTCTACAAAGGAATCTTCTATTTCTTCCTTAAAGAAAATGTCTCTGTTTACATAGTGGTTTTCAGGAGGCTATTGAATTTTTGCTGGAGAATTTATTTGTAGCATTTAAAGGATCTTTTGGAAATAGTTATAAGTAAGAAAATGGAAAGTAGGCAAGTTTCCCTTTCACATTTTTTTTTTCTTTTGAGATGTATGGCTCAGGGGAGGAATTCAGGTATCAAAATGTATGGGGGAAAGTGGACTCTCCTGTGATTCTAGGTCTAGTTATCCTAAAATATGTATAAAGGGAAAGTATGTCAAGTGCAGAGGTTTTTATTGGTTTTGTTCATTAATGTGTCCCAATGCTTAGGACAGTTTTGCACTCTTTCTAGGTGTTCCAGAAATATTTGCTGTAAGAATGAAGTAAGGAACAAATGGGTGAATGAGGAAGACCCCTCAAGAACGATTTCTCCCACTACATGGGATGGTCATAGTTGCAAGCTCTTCCATGAATGAGAGTAAAGCAAATGTGTCACAAAGCAACTGGTGAATTTAAATGATGGGTATGCTGATGTTCACTTTACTTTTATTCCAACTATTCTGAAAATTTCAAATGTTACAAAAATAAAGAGGGAAAAACATGAGAGAATAATTGATATATGCTCCCATCCCTCTCTCTGTTGACCTAATTCCATTTGCTTTCACAGTTAACTATTTTTATTATTTTCTTCTGTATCACTAGAAAAAAAACTTTAATATACATACAAGCACAAATGTATATATATTATTTTTCCCATTTCTTATATAAAGAAACAACATACCAAGTAGTTTTTTTGTGTGCTTTCCTCATTCCTTCTCTTTCTTCTTCAATCCCCCCTCATTCTCACTCTTTTTTTCTCCTTCATTCTTGGTTTAATAATAAATCCTGATACATTTTTCATATAAGTTCAAAGAGAGGTTTCTTATTCTGTAGTTAGCAAAAAATTTCATAGAGTGATTATGTCACCATTCATAGGTTAGAAAAATCCTATAATTAGTAACTTCATTATGTATTAAATTCTTATACATATGTACAATATGATATTATTTAATAATTGAGATTTTATATGATATATTTTAATATCTCATAGGATTAATTCTCTTTTATAGTTTTTTTCTTTTCTTTTCCTCAATATTCTTGATTGTTTTTTTTCTTTTCTTTTTTTTATAAATTTATTTTTTATTGGTGTTCAATTTGCCAACTTACAGAATAACACCCAGTGCTCATCCTGTCAAGTGCCCCCCTCAGTGCCCATCACCCAGTCACCCCCACCCCCCCCCCCCCGCCCTCCTCCCCTTCCACCACCCCTAGTTCGTTTCCCAGAGTTAGGAGTCTTCATGTTCTGTCTCCCTTTCTGATGTTTCCCACACATTTCTTCTCCCTTCCCTTATATTCCCTTTCACTATTATTTATATTCCCCAAATGATTGAGACCATATAATGTTTGTCCTTCTCCAATTGACTTACTTCACTCAGCATAATACCCTCCAGTTCCATCCACGTTGAAGCAAATGGTGGGTATTTGTCATTTCTAATGGTTGAGGAATATTCCATTGTATACATAGACCACATCTTCTTTATCCATTCATCTTTCGATGGACACCGAGGCTCCTTCCACAGTTTGGCTATTGTGGACATTGCTGCTAGAAACATTGGGGTGCAGGTATCCCGGCGTTTCATTGCATCTGTATCTTTGGTTATTTTTTTCATACCAACTTTAGAATTAGAGCAGCTCGGGTGGCTCAGTGGGTTTAGCGCCACCTTCAGCCCAGGATGTGATCCTGGAGACCGGGGATGGAGTCCCATGTCAGGCTCCCTGCATGGAGCCTGCTTCTCCCTCTGCCTGTGTCTGTGACGCTCTCTCTCTCTCTCTCTCTCTCTCTCTCTCTCATGAATAAATAAATAAAATCTTAAAAAACAACGTTTAGAATCAGTCTAGTCATGGGAAAGCAAACAATATGTAGATAGATAGTTGATAGATTAAGTTATTCAGGAAGCATTTTATATTAAATTTATAAATAAGCATTGGGAGAATTGTTCTATTCCTGCTATTATATTTAAAAACATGGTATATATCTCCATTTATTTTATGTATTTTTCAAATTCTTGATCAAGCATCAGTTACTCCTCTGAGAATATACAACTGAATCTCAACATAGTTACTTCTCCATTTCCTCATTTCATCTATATGTTACCATTTGTTCTATCAATGTATCATGTCATGATCAAATTATTCCTTTTTATGACTATCTCCCTTTCTGACCATAATTTCCATCAGAGAAGGAGTCATGGATTTCATATAAGGAACTCAATATATATTTGTTGAAAACTATGTAGTACACTTTCTCATTATTCCCATGTAATAGTTTTTTAAGTAAGATTTAAAGACTTGAAACTTGGATAATCTTAAAATTACCAAGCTATTAAGTGAAGTCTATCTCTCTAGATGAAGACCCTCTGCTTTAAAATCCTATATTTTTCCATATCCTATGCTATTTAACAGGAAACTTATGTGCCAAAGTATTATGGTTTTTAATTTTATGTCTTTCCACCTCCAGAGAAATTAGCATTGTCACACGTAATTTTCATGATAATGTGAAATCTAAAGACACCTCTAAGTGATGAAATTTCATGCTATGGAGCGAGGAAAAGAGATATGCATGTCCATTTGATCTTCTTACTGAGGTTAAGTTACATCATCATCAGCATCATTATCATCATAGAAACAAAGCATATGCATCAGACTTTGAATCAATATTTTAACTTGATTTCATTAAAATTTGTCAACACTGGTATTCTTATATTGCTTTTACAGATGAGGAATCTGAGGCTAAGAGAATTTAAGCAACTATGCCAAGGCCCTAGGATTGGTTAGGGGAAGAAGCAGAGCAAATCCAGATCTCCTTAATTCCAAACTCAAGTTCTTCCTGCTGAGATGCTTACCATAAAGGCAACATATACTCCACCCATGTCTAAATTTTGCATTCAAGAATATTTCCTTGGAATTTCCAGTTTTCCTCAAACTAAGATTGATTTGTAATAAAGTAGAAGGTAAAAAAAAAAAGTGTCGGGGATCCCTGGGTGGCTCAGCGGTTTGGCGCCTGCCTTTGGCCCAGGGCGCAATCCTGGAGTCCTGGGATTGAGTCTCATGTCAGGCTCCGGCATGGAGCCTGCTTCTCCCTCCTCCTGTGTCTCTGCCTCTCTCTCTCTCTCTCTCTCTCTCTCTGTCCATCATAAATAAATAAATAAATCTTTAAAAAAAAAAGTGTCCTCTTCTGTTGGTAAAGTATGCAGTGTCACTATTTATTTATTTTTAACCAAATGGCCTTTGGAGGTTTTAGTATTACTTCTCTGTAAAAATATATTTGCATATCCTGTAGCTGAAAAAGTCAATTAGTAATTCATGAGTAATTTAGGAAATGCTGGCTATAAACTTGTAGATATTTACATAGTTTCCATAAATTATAGTCAAAAACTATAATTTGTTCAATTGGAATTCTGCTAAAAGCTTGCATTTACATAGAATATCCAAATGCCAAATGCTGACACGCATTTTTAAAACCAACATATTGGGACTATTACCTCATATAATTTAAATTAAATTCATACTCCATACCAGAAGCAATAAGGTTTGTTTTCTTCTATCCAGGGGACAAAAAAGACAAAAGTATTTATGCACAGTTAGAGGCAAGCACATGGTGGAAATAAGTGCAAACCTAAAAACACGACAGGAGCGAGAAATGTTTAGCAAACATAAATAAACTGTCTGAGTAACATATACAGTACAAATATCTATTGCAGAAATGGAATGTATAGTGTCCTTTACAGAATTAGCTATAAGAATAAAATTATAAACAAATTGTAAAAACTATAATGAAGATGTGGTCAGGAAAGATGACATTTTCTGAGTGAAGAATACTGTGGGAAGAGGAGGTTGATGTTGGGAATGAAGGGATGAGCTTTGGAAAATTTCAGTTGGAGATCCATAGCAAATGTTCACATAGAGATATTTGAGTAACCATTAGACACAGGATTCTGAAATACAGGGAGAAGTTGGGCTAGACAGACAAATGGGAAATCATTACCATATAATAATACTAAACCCATTACAAAAACGAACATGATACTAATGAGACTTCTTGTGGGTCATTCCTGGAGGCTTTCCAGGAATGGAGAAGATGGCATGTCCAGGATGCATCCTATGGTTTTTCTAACATTCAGGTATGGAATCAATGAAGAGGAACCCACAAAATATTCTGTAAGGAGTTGCAAGTTAGGCAGGATATGGGGCAATAGAAAATGGTAACTTAGAGCCAAGTGAAGAAGGAATATAATGAAGAAGAGTTGGTTATTTATATGAAACCCTTCTAAAAGCAAAGTAAGACAAGGACCAAAAACTGTCCATCGTATTTAGCATCAAAGAGGTCATTGATAATGTTCATCAAAGATACGTCTGTAGAGTCATGAGTATGAAAGCCTCACTGGAATGGGTTCAAGAGGAACCCAGGGAAGACAATAGGGAAAAAGAGGAGTCAGCTCTTTTGAGGAATTTATCTGTAAAGTGGAGCAGAGAATTGAGATCATAGGAGAGCAAATTTGAATCTGAGGAGAATTTTTTTAAGATGGGAAACAGGATAACACATGTTTATGTGATATAAATAATCAAATAAAGACAGAGATACTAACGATACAGAAGAGAGAGGAAACTGAAGTATGAGAAGAGGTGAGAGGAGGTAAGATTCAGTGCATAGGTCAAGGAGTTGGCCTGAGGGAGAAAGATTTGATAGTAATGGTTTCTTTCTTAATTTAATCAACAAACTTCTATTGAAAGGATAGAAAGAGGGATAAAATATTGTCCTTGCTTTTACAGGGACAGTAAGGAGAGTGTAGAAGAGAATTAGCAATTATAGTACAGTGTAATTAGTGCAATGATAAAAGTTAATGCACATGGAAATATGGGAATAAAGAGAAGTAAATCATTAGTAGATAGAGCAGATGAATACAGACCTCCCCTATATAGATGTGTAACCAAAGTTTTGAAGGATGATTTGATAACAAGGTGAAGAGTAGTGGAAGGAAGACAGTCCAGGAAGAGGAAGCAGAACAAAGGTGAGAAACAGCCTGAGGACATTAGGCCAAAGGATCTGAATGCTGCTGCGTGCCACCTCTCCTGGCATGTGAGTTAGTACAATTATAATTGCTGTTGCTCAGTGCTACCAAGTCTCCCATACTTAATACCAACTGTGACTTCATTGTAAATATATGTGTGAACTGTGAATTAATATTCACATTCCATTAATTTATCATTATATTATAATCTAGAACATAGTATGAAGTATGAAACCTTTGTGAAAAAAATCTCTTTCAGTTTTGAAGTAATTCTTATGTACTTATTATTAGAAATACTTTAATGTCTATCATTGGTTCTCTTTCATAAAATAATTTCTTATTTTAGTGGTTCCAGATAGGATCTATTCAGTTTGACACACATTTTAACTGTTAAATGTTATTTTTCTATTAAAATTCATAAAGTCAAGGAAAACTTCAATTCAATACAAGTTAAATGCCTTACCTCCCACCTGCCATCTGCACAAAGCATATAATTTCCCTAAAATTATGCAAAAATTAGCTAATTAAGATTTAATTTGCTAATCCTTGCTCAGTTAAACTAGTGACATATGCAAATTGCCTGCTGAGCCCTTTAAAATTTTTGAAGCAAATGATAAACAAGATTTCTTTTGAGTTTAAAAAAATGTAAAGAATCCGGTGATTGACACAACATAGCAGTAGATAGTTGCATAAATACTTACTATAGTTTTATTAGAAGCACAAATTGGCATATTCATAAAAAGCTAATGAATTGCTTGTATATGCATTGTTAATTACAAGGTCTCAAGGACCATAAAAGCATTAGAACAAGAGGAAATTAACAGTGTGGACCTCCAAAAAAGAATATATTCCCTTCCTTTTTATACAATTATGGAAATTTTCATAGTTTTTCTAAAACATTGGTTCACTGCTTTTCACCTTTGAAAAAAATCCTGTTCAGTGAGAAACAGAGTATCTCCTATATTTTGGGGGGAGTTACTTGGAATGACTTACCACTGAGTTTCCTTAAGAAAGGGTCAGTGAATATCAAAACAATTCCTTAAGTCAATATGGTGTGTGAATGTTTTCTAGACCCCAAAACTCTGTCTTACTGAATTATTCAATGTTAAGGAACCTGTGTTGATGTTGCGTAGAAATGGATCAACAAAGAGGAAAGATACATCGTGTGTATTTCTTTTGTGTTTGTGTGTGTGTTGTGCGATACAAGTGTGCCATATGTGAGTTTATATGAATGGTTGACTTTTCAAATAATTAAAACAGAGAAGAGGACTAAACAGATCCACATTAAGTACATCCTGAAAAAGTCTTTAAAAAAGAACTTATCTATTGGTAAATACTATTTCCACTTTTATTATAACATGATACAATATTGTTTTAAATAGTTGAGTATTATATATTTGATGATCCTTAGATGATATGAAAAGTTCTCACTTGTTTATTTTATAATATAGAACAAATACTCCGCTGGGTCTTTTACATATACTGTTTAGGAACAGCTTTGGACATCTGATCTTTGGAGTTATAAGATAACACGTGTATTGTTTTAAGAAACTATATTATTATTGCAATTTGTTACAGCAGCAATAGGAAATTAATATAGCTACTTATTATTATCATTACTGATACTATCTACAGAGAACACTTATCTTAAAGCTGGGGTGGGAAAAACCAAATGATTATCTTTGGAGATGTCTGGATGTCTGGTTTTGACTATTGGCTAAATGAAGGTCAGTGAGATTGATCATGTGCATGTTAAAGTCTGAAACTCCCCTGGGGACCAGCAGGGTCAATTTGGTTACTGATGGCTTCACTTTGCAGAACAGATTAGACAGTCTGGCTTGGCTATGTGACCAGAGGGGGAAAAAAGACCCCATTGGAAATTCTTCCTTGAATTTTCCTGAAGTCAATATTCATAGCACAGTTCTTGTGGTTCAGTCTGGAGACAAAGGGTTTCCATGTGAGAATCAGGATCCTGGGAAGCTGAAACTTGGACGTGTCTCTAACAATATTGCTCACCTGCACTGTCCTCTCTTACTATGCATACCCTTTGCCTTTAAAGGGAAGCTTTGTGTGCATATACTTGGTAGAGTCTTGTAAGTTCTTTGAACTATCCAAACTTGGTAAGTTTTTACACTATTATTTTAACATGTTTTTAACAATTCTGCTTTCTAAATTAGGTTCTAGAAGTGGCACCCACTCCCTCAGATATTCAGGAATCCCTGTAAACTCTTGTTACAGGGATTCTTGGATAGTTTCAGGAAATTTGTTATATGATGTCTTATTAATTACACTAGGATATCACTCTACAATTTTCTTACATGTTTATATCTCCCCCCACACAAATTCATTGCGAATGTACTGATCACTGAACATTGTGTTAAGCAATCTGCAAGGGAAATGACTGAGTTATACACACAGACACACATAGACACACACGCTATACATAATCTCAAAAGATATGGCTTTTAGCATCATTTGCATCATTAGCTAATATTTCATAAACAGATATTCCTTTAGAATGCTCATTAGAATGCTTCAGATGACCCTCAAAACAATTGCCAATGTGGCAGATTAGCAAACATGCAAAGAGCCTACTTGCTATGAAGTGCATTTCATGTTACAGCAGCAGAGGGTAATCAACCAGAAACTAATCCTTTTTGTGTTGTGACCCATATAACTGTGAAGCAAAATGTGATCTTGACATTGGGAATTAGAGTTGCTTGAACTCAGGCAGGAGTAATGCTATTCAAGTGACACCATTTTGTGAGGTTTCAATTAATTCACACAATAGGGGGCTTTATGGTGACAGGAGCATGAGTCAAACCAATATCAAAGGGTTATCAAAACAGTGTTGTTTCAATGAATCAGTCAACTATTCCCCTTTGCTCATCATTGAGTTTAGATGTAGCTCTCAAGAGTTGGTTAATATGGAGTCTTGTGGAGCTTTGGATCCCAGATATTGAAATCAGGTGATCTTTCATTTTTTATGCTTCCTACTGTAACACCTGCTTCTTTTATCAGGCGATAATGATGAAGGCGTAAAGAATCTCTGCAGGATTAATGATCTGAGGAAGGGAATTGCATGCACAAGAGGAAGTTGCTAGCTATTAGCCTTCAATGACCATTCATTCTTGAAAAATATACCTGAAGTCTTATTGCCTTTTTGAATTAAACTGGTGTTAAAATAAAACAGAACACCCCATCTTACATTCATTAAAAAAAGTCTCATACATTAAATGATAAACCAGTTTAATTATACTGTTAAATATGCTATGCCAATTATAGCAAATAATTCATTTATTCACCTACATAACAAAAAAAGTGAACTCTTCACTATATGTCAGGCATTGCATTAGGTTATACCAACACAGACTGAATAATAATTCTAGTATTCATATATAGTCTCAAGACTATTATGTAGGGTAGGTTCTAGAATACTATCCAGAAGTAGAATTTGCCTTGTCACTGGGTTCATATCTTTTAATAAAATAGATTTTAAAAAATAAATGTTAGAAATCACACCTTTATAGTAGTGCATATGAAGGCATCACTTCTTATAGAAATAAATGCAATTTTTTAAAAAAGATTTTATTTATCTGACAAAGTGAGAGAAAGAGAGAGCACACAGGGGGAGCTGCAGAGGGAGAGGGAGAAACAGGACCCCAGGCTCATGACCTGAGCCAAAGACAGACACTTAACCACCTGAGCCATGTAGGGGTCCCCAAATGCAATTATAATAAAAGAAAAGTTAATTAATTGATGATGTAACCTATAATAGAACATTACACAGCCATTACAAATCATGTTGTTCAAGAGAATTAGTAACATTAAAAATTTCTCAAGATTAAATGTTTAATGTAGAATCAACATATCAAACAAGATAAGCATTATGAATTCAATTGTGATGGAAAATATGTGACTACTAAAAAAGACCTGAAAAAAAAAAAAAGAGCAATAGTTCCAGGGGCCAAGGATTTTGTGAAGTAATTTGTCAAGAGGTATAAAAATCTTTAAAGATGGTCCATATCATTGGACTCAGCAATTTTATTTCATCAAGAATTATATATAATTTTTTAAATCAAGAAAATCTGAATGTAATTGAGTAATAGGTACAATTTAATGTAGATATTCAAAACAACTAATGAATAATTTTAATTATATGAGAAATACTTAGCACAACGGTAAGTGAAACCAACAGGATGTTTTCGACCATGTAAATATAAACAAGCATTTTAGTAGTATAACCTTGAAGCTGTGACCAAAGATTCAGATATAGCCCAGATACCTGCAAAATCAAAATGGGTATCATTTTAGCATCTAGGAAGACAATGAGATCTTTTAGTAAGCAAGAAGACTCAAGACAATTCTGTCCATTTTTAATTCTTTAGAGATGGGAGGAAGATAGTTTAATATCTTAGCCAAAGAAATACAAAAACAAAACAAGATATTTGGCAGTCTGAAGTTTCTAGACTAGGCTATAAACTTTCTGTGTAGATTAGGGTCTTGAACTATGTACATTTTGAGGACTATAAGACAAACCCTTCTTTATCATAAAGCCCTGACACAAACTACATATAGGAGTCAATGTATCTCAGCAAAGGCTCCAGCATGAATTCAGTCAGAGCTCCAGCCAAACTCTTTGCCCATCATGCAAACTCTATCTACTGAGAAGAATGCCCCTCAATGAGGATAATACAATTACTTTATTAGTGAATGTTAATATCCAAAAAATAAAAAAGATTAAATATTAAAGAATTAATTAAATATTTGGATCTTAAAAAAGAAAGGTTGAATATTTTGCATTTTGAAGATTTGTTATTTTTAAGATAATCTGACCTACTGGAAAAATATTAAGCTTTCTGAAACCAAATCACCATATATTATTGAGTAACTTAGCTATGATTTTTGGTGGAAATCTTTCTAAATTTGTACACAAACTTGGAACATGTAATTCCTCCTATTTGTGAATTTAACTTACTCGATTTAAGTATTTTGAGTTTTTAAAGTTTTTAAAGTGAGTTTTTAAAAATCATTATCATTAAAGTAGACAAGTACTTAAAAATGGAAATCAAGCACATAAATTTACAGTATACAGTATATTTACAGTATACAGTAAATTTACAGTATACAGTAGTATAAAATAATTGAAGGAGCTTGAGAAACTTTGTAATTGGGACCAAATATTATCAGAGATACCCTACAATTGAATTTTTAAAATATTTCAGATTGTACATATGTCACATACTGGCAAAATGAATTTAATACTTAATGAAGAGCTATGTTTGTAGTTATAATTTTAGTAGTAATTAATAACTTCAAAAATGTACCTCTGAATGATCATCTTTTCTAGGCCCTAGGCTACTGAAAACATTACACAGCCTACATTAACAATATGATATGCATACAAATAAGAAATCTGAAAGAAAATATACCGAAGTATTTATAGGATTAATTTCCATTTCATGTAATTACATATTTTTATATTTTCTCAGTTCTCTTTTTTTAAGGATTTTTTTACAATTTATTTGAGGAGAAAGAGAGCATGAGCAGGGCAGGGGAGAGAGAGTAGGAGGGACAGAGAGAGAAGCCGACTCTCTGCTGAGCAGGAAGCCCAATTTTGGGCTTGATCATAGGGCACTGGGATCACAACCTGAACAGAAGGTAGATGTTAAAGCATCTGAGCCACCCAGGCATCCTTATTTTCCCGATTTTCTACAGTCACCATATATCATGTTATAACTAAAAGATATTAAAGATTAATCGTTTTGTGAGGTTGCCCTGAGATTTGCCTCTTTCTCTCTAAAAATAAGCACAGCATCTAACCTCTAGAATAAAAAAAAAGTTTAAAAATTAGATTGTAAACTTTTGGAATTTTGAAATTAACTTGTATCAGTGATTTGCTGGTTCAAATAATATGTTACAATTTCATTAAAAAATAACAATAAAATATGCTGTGATTTAAATAAATTTATATAAAGATGTGAAGGAATTTAGTCATAGATGACTGGTCTTTCAATAAGTATCTTACTGGATAAAAAATTATTTGTTCACAAAAGTAGGTCCTTGTCTAAATTCAGAAATCTAATTGAAAGTTACCAATACTGCAACCACTTAACCACTTGACTACAATGTGACTCTGGACAAATGACTAAGTTCTTCCTGCTTCTTCCTAAGCAAAATGGAAATAACACCACTACTTCACAGGATTATTATAAACATTTAAAAACAAGTAAACATAACTACACTATTTAAACTATAAAATCCTACACCAATGGAAAGCTTTTTTGCTTCTTATGATCTTTATAGAAATATCATAATGATAGAAAACACATTCCTTGTCTTCATGAAACTTAAAATTTAGCCAGAGATTACAGATTAAAACAGCGCCTATAGTGAGCAAATGCTTCAACAGAAATAAAGTATTCTGAGGAAGAAAATAACAAGAGTGTGAATGAATGGGTCATAAGAATAGAAAGAATATGAGAAAAGATTAAACTGATGTTATGAAAAATATAGATTCCTTTGTTTAAAGTGCCATAGGCTAAGCACTGTGACAAACAGGTGAAACGTAATATTAACAGCTGCATATAACCTAGTGTGAGAAATGCCAGCATAGAGATGACTATATTGTGATTGCCAGTGGGGTTTGTAAGTGTTTCAGAGGGATTATGGAGAACTTCAAGTGATGTTTGCTCAGGGTTTTGAAGAATGAGCAGAAGTTTCATCAGGCAGAAAAGAGGAGAAGGGTTATTTTAGGTAAAGGGAACAGCATTTTTAAAGGCAGAGCAGTAGGACATTTCTTAGAGTAGCTGAGAATGTTTTCAACATTTCTCCACTACTGGATGCTGGGCAAAGTTCAATCATGTATTCTACAACACTGGAGGGCAGATAAATTTCAGGGAACAGAGGGAAGCATTGGATTGGTATTGTACACAGCAATCTCTCCATTTTATGGTTATACTTTTTTCCACTGTTGTTTATAAAGGTGTTTCTCTATACATTAAAGTGTCAATTTCAGGAATGCCTGGGTGGCTCAGTGGTTGAGCGGCTGCCTTCGGCTCAGGGTGTGATCCTGGGGTCCTGGGATCAAGTCCCACATCAGGTTCCCAGCAGGGAGCCTGCTTCTCCCTCTACCTGTGTCTTTGCCTTTCTCTCTGTGTCTCTCATGAACAAATAAATAAAATCTTTAAAAATATATTAATTTCAATCAGTATACATAAGGACGGATGCTATAAAGGTTATGTTGGTTTTCAGGCAAATATTTGTTTTTCACTTCAACTATATGCCACTTGAAGGAAAATAATGCTTTTAATTTAAAAAAATTATGACAAGTTAAAGACTGAAAACTCAGGGTGATAGCTAACTTTTCCATAACAAAACCTGATAGCTGCATGGTCCCAGATAGCAAATTCTGAGATTACACTGCTTCATTTGCCTTTTGGAGTTGTTTGCTTGTTTGGTGTTTTCTTTAACAGTTTATGGTACAGACAGAACTGTCTAATAGTGCTTAGGATTCCCTAGAGATCAATTAGAAGAAAGAGAATCATTGTTCCTGGCAGGTGTACAATTGCACTGACACTTAAAATCACTTACTAACTCATCTGAAAAAAATAACTCCCCCAAACTCACCTTTGGGAAAAAGTCAACCAAGATTGGCTGTTTTTAATTCTATTGCCAATAGCAGCAATTTCATTTTCTTCTGCATAATGAAATGATTATTTGTTCACCTACAGAGTCTTACATTTCCCTTGGGAACATCAACAGAAGAAAAAGGAGTGCAAATTATCTGACTAAGATTTTAAAATATTAATGTTTCAGGAGGATTACATAATGTCAAATAGTAATTTCACCTCAAAGAACAAGATAGCTTTGGGAAGGAGTAGGGAGAGAGACTACCAAGGTAATTAGCAACAATGTTCACTTTCCACAGGGTGAAGGTCTCTAGTGATATTTTGTGTATGTGTGTTTTATTTTTGCTCCCAAGTTTATTGAGATATAATCCACATACAAGTCACCTATTTAACAAGCACAATTCAGTGCTTCTAAAGTATATTCACTGTGTTGTATAATCACCACCAAAATCTCATGTTAGAATACTTTTGTTCCCCCTTAAATAAACCCATGCTCATCTATAGTCACTCCCCTTTCCCACCATTCCTCCACAACCTTAAGCAACAACTAATCTACTTTATGTAGATTATTGTGTGAAAAAAAATGTTACTTTTGTAAAGACTGTGAGGTATAGGTCCAATTTCATTCTTTTGCATATGACAATCTGGGTGTCTCTGTACCATTTGCAGAAGAGACAATTCTTTCCCTACTAAATGATCTGGGTACTCTTATTGAAAAACAACTGGTCATAGATATATGGGTTTACTTTTGTACTAAATTATATCTGTCTGTGTATATATTTTTATACCAGTATCGTACCATCATTATTACCTTAACTCTTTAATAAGTTGAAATCAGAAATGGGAACACTCTGGGGAACCTGGATGGCTAATGGTGAAGCGTCCAACTCTTGATTTCAGCTCAGGTCATGATCTCAGGGTTGTGTGTGGGATCAAGCCCAATGTTGGGCTCTGCACTCAGCAGGAGAGTCTGCTTGTCCCTCTCCCTCTGTTCCTTTCCTGCTCTCCCTCTTCTTCTATCTCTAAAATAAATAAATAAAAACTTAAAAAAATAAGAAAGAAATGTGAGCCCTCTAACTTCATTCCCCTTTGTCAAGACGGTTTTGGCCATTATGAATAACTTGCACTTCCACATGAATTTTAGGATTATCTTGTCAGTTTCTGAAAAAAAAGTCAAGTGGGGTTCAAATAGGGATTGTGTTCATTTATAATTCAATCTGAGAAATATTGCTTTTTCAACAATAATAAATCCCCTGATCCATGAACGTGGAATATTTTTCCATTTATGTCAGCCTTCTTTAGTCTCTTTTAAAGACATTTTACACTTTTTAGTATATAAGTCTTGGACTTATTTTGTTAAACTTTTTTGTAACTTTTGTATATTATTATAAATGGAGTCATTTTCTTAGTTTTGCTTTCAGAATATCCATTGCCAATGTATAGAAATACAATTGATTTGTGTATGCTAGATCATATATCCTGTAACTTTGTTAAAATTTTTAATAGCTTTAATCATTTTGTACTTGATTACTTAGGATTATTTTTTCTGTTCAAAATCACATCACCTTTAAACAGAGATAGCTTTGGAGCACCTGGGTGGGTGGCTCAGTTTGTTAAGCGTATAACTCTGGAATTTGGCTCAGGTCATGATCTCAGTGTTGTGATATCAAGCCCCATGTGGGGCTCTGAGCTGGGCTTGAAGCCTACTTAAGATTCTCTCTCTCCCTCTTCCTCTCCCTGTCTAAAAATACAAATACAAGTAAATACAAACCTGTCTAAAAATACAAATACAAGTAACAGAGATAGCTTTAATCCTTCCTTTGAAATTTGGATTCATTTTGTTTACTTTTCTTAATTGTCCTGGCTAAAGCTTTAATTAAAATGGCCAACACAAATAAGGAGAGTTGATTTTTTTTCCTTCTTTTAAAAAATTTCATATATTTATTAATCAGTGTAAAACCCAACACAATGCACCAACATGATTTCTTGCATTTAGAGGGGAACTATTTCCTGGATAAGTGGAAAATTGTGTGGATGACTTCTGGAAGACCTTCATTCATTCTAAGCAGCTTATAGTGAAACATTTCATTTAGAGGTATGAAGGTCCAGACTTTCTTTCTTCAGTCTACTTTAATCTAGATTCACTGAGTAGAACTTGTATTGATCATCAGGAGCTAGTTTATTCCAGGGTTCTGGGTTATTCTTCCTATTCCAATTGACATCTGGATTGAACCCAGTCAGGCACAAGACAAGCACTCCTCCAGACCTCCTGCCCTAATAAATATGAAGACAGAGATCAAGCTTGGATGCTTCTTGGCCTGACCAATGATTTGGCATTACATGGCTGCTACAAAGGCCTCACGTCAAGAAAAAGAAAAAAAAATTCAAATCTCTTTTTTCCCCCCTTTTTTACGTCCTCATGTCAGCAGGAGCAGTTAGCCCTTTAACATTACATAAAATGTTAATCGTGGGTTTTTTGTAGATTATTTGTTATCAAATTGGTAAACTTCCCTTCTACTCCTAGTTTATCAAGTGTTTTTATTATAAAACAATATTGAGTTCTGTTAAATGTTTTTACTGTTTATTTTTATAGTCATATGCTTTTTATTCTTTATTCTATTGATATGTATGATTCTATTGATATGGTGAACTAATTTCAGATGTTAAGCCAACCTTGCATCCTGGAATAGATCTTACTTGGTTATGGTATATAATTCTTCTTATACATTGCTGGATTCACTTTGCTAATATTCTATTGATTTTTTGCATCTATATTCATAAGGGGTATTAGTTTGTACTTCTCTATTCCTGTGATGCCTTTGGTGTCAGGGTAACTTTGGATTCATAGCCACTGGCATGAGAGACATTTCTTCTGCTTCTATTTTTTAGAAGAGATGAAAAATTTTATAGTTAAGAATGAATATTGTTATCAGTATACAATATGCTTTTTAAAAAGGTGATATTAATTCTTCTTTAAATGTTTTGTAAATTTTACCAGTGAAGCTATCTGAGCCTGAGTTTTTTTTCGGGAAGTTTTTGCTTAAGAATTCAGTGTCTTGGGATCCCTGGGTGGCTCAGCGGTTTGGCGCCTGCCTTAGGGTCAGGGCATGATCCTGGGATCAAGTCCCACAACGGGGTCCCTGCATGGAGCCTGCTTCTCCCCTGCCTGTGTCTCTGCCTCTCTCTCTCTCTCTCTCTCTCTCTCTCTCTGACTCTCATGAATAAATAAATAAAATCTTAAAAAAAAAGAATTTAGTATCTTTATATGTATAAATCTATTTGGATTTATATTTTCTCCTAATACAAATTTAACAGCTTGTGTCTTTCTAGAAATTTCCCATTTTATCCAAGCTATCTAATTTGTTGCCACACAGTTGCTAATAGTGTCCCCTTGTAAAGAGAGAAATATTTATTTCTCTGTGGTATGACAAGATGTAGCCTGTTTTATTCCTGATTTTAGGAATTGGGGGGTTTTCTCTTTTATTCTGGGGCAGTCTGACTAAATGTCAGTTTTGTTGATCCTTTTAAAGAATCAAATTTCTATTTAATTTTTAAATTCTATTTATTTATCTATTTAGTTAGTTAGTTATTTTAATAGGCTCCATGCCCAGCATGGAACTCAACATGGGCTTGAACTCATGATCCTGAGATCAAGACCTGAGCTGAGATCAAGAGTTGGATAGGGCTTTTTTGGGTTTTTTTTTTTTTAAGATTTTATTTATTTATCTGAGAGAGAGAGAGCAGGAACAGGGAGAGTGGCGAGGGAAAGGAAGAAGCAGGCTCCCTATCCAGCCAGGAACTGGATGTGGGTCTCTAGCCCAGGACCCCGGGATCATGCCATGAGCTGAAGGCAGAAGTTTAACTAACTGAGTTACCCAGGT
The DNA here is from genome assembly GCF_048418805.1 of Vulpes vulpes. Taxonomy (NCBI): domain Eukaryota; kingdom Metazoa; phylum Chordata; class Mammalia; order Carnivora; family Canidae; genus Vulpes; species Vulpes vulpes. The sequence continues at coordinate 32,027,533 of NC_132790.1, forward strand.
GCCCCAAGAGATGGATGTTTAGCTAACTTAGCCACCCAGGTATCCCTATTTTTGTTTTTTGTTTTATTTTTGCTGCTATTTTCTTGCCTCATTTACTTCCATTCTAATCTTTATTATTTTTCATTCTGCTTGTTTTCAGTTTTGTTTGTCCTTGTTTCTCCAGTGTCTTAAGAGAAAAATTAGATTTTGATTTGAGATCTTCCTTTTCAGACATTTGCAGCTGTAAATTTTCCTCTATGCCCTGTTTTAGCTACATATCATACGCTTTGTTATTTTGTGTCTTCATTTTTATTCACCATAAAATAGTTTCTAATTTCCCTTGTAATTTCTTTTTGACCCACTGGTTATTTAGACATATGCTGTTTAATTTTCATATTATTATTTGTAGATTTAACAAACTTCTATTATCAATTTCTAATTTTTATCTGATTGTAGCTGCAGAACATAGTTTGAATGGTTTAAACCTTTCAAATTTATAGAGGCTTGTTTTAAGTCCTAACAGGTAGTCTATCTGGAAAATGTTTCATGTGCAGTAGAAAAGAATGTACATCCCACTGTTCTTGGGTCAGAGGTTCTATAGATGTCTATTAGGTCTAGTTGTTTTATGGGGTTTTTCAAGTTTCTATTTCCTTGTGTATCCTTTGTGCTGAGCTTTTCTATCAATTATTAAAGTGAGGTATTAAAGTCTCCAACTATTATTGCTAGATTGCTTATTCCTCCCTTTAATTCCATTAGTTTTGTTCCTTTTAGTTTCAGAAAAAAAATGCACTTAGTTTTGTGGGTTTGAGTAAATATCCAGGGAGAATAGTACTTAGGCATGACTGACACTTGGATTTCAAAATTGTATCTATATTTTGGAGCTTATATTATTAGGACATTGTACAATTTAAAAAGATTATATCATATGAGAAATTCACATGGTTCAAATACCAGCCTTAAAGTCAAATTAATCTGTATTTAAATCTTGCTTTCATTCCTTTCTAGTCATGGAACCTGGGTGAAATTACCTGGTTTTCTGAATTTCCTTCTTTATAGACTTCCATTATCTGCCATCAGATACCTTTTTATTCTCAAGTACCACCACTTGCTCCCTGGCACGCAAGTTCCTATTATATTCCTTTTAATAAATGTATTGTTCCATATATTTATTTATGTACTTCCTTATTCTTACTTCATAGGTTGTTTCTCCTCTTTGCTAGAACTTAGATAATATTCTTCTATATCCAACTCATCAACTTCTCCTCTGCAGAAAAGATAACTGCTTTCATTATCTTCATTCATACCACACACTTTACATAGGCTTCTTGTTTAAAATATTCATTTAAGACTCCATTTCCTTACAATAGAAAGATTTCATTGAAAAAAGGAACTTTTCTCTTTGCTTAACTTTATATCTACTGCATGCAGCATATTAAACAAAGATTTGCAGCATTGGACAGAACTAAATCAAGAGTTATAAAAACACATTCTGAAGCAAAGGTCAAACAAAGTTTTTCCCCTTTGTAATCAGTTCATAATAATATTCAGCTAGGAAACACAGATCTAGGTTGGCAAGCCAGAATGATTGTGTTTTTTACAGGTCATTGAATCAGAATGGAAGAGAACGTGGATTTTGTACTTGGAGTGCCTCTGCAATCTTTATAAATGTTCTAATTGTTCCTAAATCAGATTCTTTGCCTCTGAGGCTCAATTTATGCTGTTCCCCAATCTTAAAACGTTACAATGATCTGTCCTACCAGCCCAGACTCATCTTTTACTCCTATCTCTTTCATTTCCTGTTGTAGTACCAGCAGGTTCTCTCTCATAAACTCTCTCACACTTCCTCAAATCACTGTTCATGCTTTTACCTCACTGTAGCCATCCTCTGCCCTCAATTCTAAACTTATTCATCTGGCAAACTTGCAATTTATTCTTGAAGCTTAGTTTAAGCTACATCATCTGTGAAATAGTACTTGACTTCCACAGCACTTTTAGGGATTTCTTTCCCTGTGTTTCCACTAGAATGTATAGAAATTAGGTGACGATATTGTAATTAACTTCATTTATGTAAGTTAGTTGAGGCCATAAAATGGTTATTTCACTTTTGAGTTCTTATAACATAACATGGTTCCCAGCATACACTGGGGGCTTAACCAATATTAGTTAAATTAATGAGCTGTAAATTCATTAACAGTAAAGGTTTTCTTATCCTTGTTTTCCCTGCAAAATAAATATTAACCTAATCATTAAAAATTACCTTTTCTTTTCAGGTGGAAATTAAGTATTGGTAATATATAAAATGAAAAACATATCTGAATACATTTATTTTAAAGTTAAGTCATAGCATTAGGAAAGCTACTTCTTTTTCTTTAAGATATATATATATATATATATATATATTATATATATATTTAAGATTTTATTTATTTATTCATGGAGACACAGAGAGAGGAGACATAGATGAAGGGAGAAAGAAGCAGGCTCCTTGCAGGGAGCCCAACGTGGGACTCAATCCCTGGACCAAGAGTCACACCCTGAGCCAAAGGCAGACGCTCAACTGCTGAGCTATCCAGGCTCCCCAAGATTTATTTATTAATTTGAGAGACAAAGCATGCAATCAGGAGGAGGAGCAGAGGGGCGGGGGGGAGAGAGAGAAGCAGACTCCTCACTAATCATGAAGCCCAACACAGGGCTTAATCTCATGACCTGGAGATCACGACCTAAGCCAAAATTAAGAATTGGACGTTTAACCAACTGAACCAAACAGATGCCCCTGTGAAAGTGATTTCTAATTTAAGGAAGACTGAGACCTGTCATTATAAAGCTCCAATTGTGGAATATATATAAAGAAGTGATTGGGCATGTTTGTAATTTCTTACAGTTCTTACCTTGGTATAAAAAAGACAAATGCTGCAGTATTAAAAAAGTTTATCTGAGCACATGTTAATAACTATTCCACAAATATACATTGAATACAAAGTGGCAGTTTTATTACCAGGAAACCAACTGGGACACTACACTGAGGTAAGGCAGGAAAAGGATGAGAGTGTGTTATTAATTAGAAATAAATGAAAAGTGAATTTTCCATATTTTTCATAAAATAAAAAATAAAACTTTATTTTAAAAATCCAGAGCTGATATTATTTAATATAGTAAATAACATTGGCAGTCTAATAGGGAACAAGACCACTATATCCCATTAAAGAGAGATTCAATATATTTAACTATCCTTCTACTGTTGGATATTCAGGTATTTCATTTTTGTCTTAAAGCTTTTTCATACTTATTTTTTGATGTTCTGGATGCATTAAAATTCAGAAATCTGATTTAAAGATAATATGAACAAGCGTTTAAAAATAATATTATCGAGCAAGTAAAAAGTCAACTTGTAGAATAGAAGAAAATATTTGATAATTATGTCTCTGTTATGGATCTAGTATCCAGAATATATAAACACCTCTTATAATTCAACAATAATAAGAGAAATGCCCAAAATGGGTAAAGAACCCGAATAGACATATCTCTAAGTAAGATATACAAATGGTCAATTAGTGCATAAAATAATTTCAACATCATCAGTCATTAGGAAAATGCAAATCAAAACCGCAAGATAAACATCACACTCACTAGGATGTATATATTTTTAAAATTCAGAAAATAACAAGTATTGGTGAGGATTGGAGAAACTGGAACCCTCCTACATTGCTGGTGGGAATGCAAAATGGCTCAGTTATTATGGAAGACAATATGTTCCTCAAAAAGCTAAATGTAAAAGTATGATATGACCCGGACAGTCCACTCTTAATTCTATATCCAGAGGAACTGAAGACAAGTACTCAAACAAATATATGTATATGCATGTTTATATCAACACTATGAGCCATAGATATAAGATGAAAAATATCCAAATGTCTATAAACAAATTAATGGATAAACAAATTCTAGTATATACATACCATATACTATTCAGCCACATATATAAAAAAAGAAGTACTTACACATGCTACAATCTGCATGTACCTTAAAAACATTATGTCAAGTAAAAGAAGCCAGAACCAAAGGGTTGCAAATTGTGATTCTATTCATAAACAAAAATCTAGGAGAGTAAATTCAGAGAGACAGAAATCAGGTTGGTGGTTGATACCCAGAGGCTAGGGGAAAGGAAGGGAAGAGGAATAACTACTTGATGGGTAGAGGGTTTCCTTTAGGGATGAGGAAAATGTTTTGGAGCTAGACAGAGATGGTAGTTGTGTTGTGAATGTATTTAATGCTACTGAATTGTTCACTTTAAAATGCTTAATTTTATGTTATGTGAAATTCACCTCAATAGCAAAAAATCAAATTTTTATCACATCATTATATTGAAAAAGCAAAACACAAATAGAATTTCTAGAATTATTTTGGCAATGTAAAATATAAACCAGACTGAAAAGAATAAATCAATGTGCTAAGAATGGTAAAATATGGATAAGATGTAGATATATTTTTTATTTATATTTCTTTAGAATAGAAACTGCTATTATTAATGACCTATTTCCTAGGTTTCATGCTGGATTCCTTATATTATCTAATTTCATACTTCCTTATATTATCTAACTTATTTTTATTTTTTAAAGATTTTATTTATTTATTCATGAGAAAGAGAGAGAGAGAGTGAGAGAGAGAGAGAGAGAGAAAGGGTCACAGGCAGAGGGGGAAGCAGACTCCATGCGCCGGGAGCCCGATGTGGGACTCGACCCCAGGACTTCAGGACCACGCCCTGAGGCGAAGGCAGATGCTCAACCACTGAGCCACCCAGGTGTCCCAATACTATCTAATTTAATACTTATAATACCTAAGTATTATTATATTTACTTTATAGAGAGAAAACTGAAGCTCAGAGAGATTTGTAAGTGAACCGAGACAACAAAGTTAAAAATGACAATGCCAAGATTTTAACACAGGTTGATCAGAACCAAAGGTTTGTTATTTAATTACAGTATTCCCTTTTCATGATTTTTTCTCTAAAATATTTCCCTAACAGCACTGCTTTGTCATTAGATGTTTAAAAATAGAAGTCTTATTCACGGGATCCCTGGGTGGCGCAGCGGTTTAGCGCCTGCTTTTGGCCCAGGGCGCGATCCTGGAGACCTGGGATCGAGTCCCACGTCGGGCTCCCGGTGCATAGAGTCTGCTTCTCTCTCTGCCTCTCTCTCTCTCTCTCTGTGTGTGTGACTATCATAAATAAATAAAAAAAATTCATAAAAAAATAAAAAAAAACTATCATAAAAAAATATAAACATTTAAAAAAAAGTCTTATTCACATCTCCCTAAGCCTACTTAATATTAAAATTTGAGTTTTGCCGTTAATGGTCATGTTTACTTTTAAGGATGCTTTGTCTCTGAATATGTGTATGATTCATAAGACCTCTTTATTTCCTGAGTAAAGAAAGGGTAGTTTTCAACATCAAGGTCTTTTTGTCTGTCTCATTAGTTGAGACTATTAGCAGTTGATCTCACAGATTGCCCTTTTTCAGGAGGTCTGTGCACTCATGTCTTGGTATGACAGACAACCAATGGAAAAAAAAAAAAAAAGATGTTTCCATTAATACACTGATAGTCGTTCCTCACCTTCTTTGTTCAATTCACATCATCCTTCCAATCTTTAGTTTCATTAGCACTGTCATAAAAAAAAAAAAAAAAAGTTTCTCTAAATTTCTAATAGGAAGCATGGTACCTTACAGCCATATGATTTGCAGAGGTTAGATGTTAAGTTTAAGGCTTATGGTGATTAATGTGGGCATGAAATAAATTCACAGATAATAAGTACCCAGGTACTTTTGATTCAAAAAACCATGCATTATTGGGGCACCTGGGTGGCACAGTCAATTGAAAATCAAATCTTGGTTTGGGCTCAGGTCATGACCTTGGGGTCAGGGATCGAGCCCTATGTTGGGCTCTGTGCTCTGCCTGGAATCTGCTTGAGATTCACTCTCCCTCTCCCTCTGCCCTTCCTACACCATTCACTCTCTCTCTCTCTCTCTCTCTCAATCAAATAAATAAATAAACCTTAAAAAAAAAAAGAAAACAATGCACTATCACCTAGACTTAGGGATCACCAGGCATAATAAAATAAAATATGCACACAGTTTTAATTTTTATTCTTGTCTTGGAAGTAGAGGCATGGGCTTCAGAGTTATAGAGGCTTGACAACAATTTCTGGGTCCACCATTTATAAACTGTAGGATTTGGGAGAAATTGGTTAACCTTACTAACCTCGGCTTCCTCCATTAGGAAATGAAAATAACAATGTCATGGTGGAACTGCCACCAGGGTTGTATCCAATATTCTATGTGAAGCACTTAGCAAAGTGGCAGGCATCATCATTGCTAAACAAATATTACTTTTTATTATATTTTCATTTAATTATTCTGGCTTATTCATGGGGCCTTTCAGGACTGAGGTCTATCATCCAAGTATGGGATCTGAGTCTCAGCTAAGATGGAATAAGGTCTAAAGAATAAAACAGTAAGACTCAAGTACTGAACCTGCCATTAACCCTATTCACATCTCAACTTAAAGAGACCTGGCAACCATAGTTCAATCATCCCAGGAAGGAGTCTGCAGGATTTCCTTTTGGGTAAACTGACCATAGTAAGGCACGCACACACACACACACACACATGCTGACATTTGGAGGTGCCCAAAACAAATTGCTGGGACCAATAACAGATAAGCACCACCCAGGGCATACATAGTTTTAATACATTTTAGAACTGTGAACATATATTAAATTCATTATAAAAATTTAAAAACAGCTTGTCAAGAAAATTAAATTATTTGTAGTTAATATTAATAGGTGTTTCTCTAACTTGTCTACAATGGAGTCCCTATTGAGGTTTTTTGCATGAAAGCAAAAATCTCTTTTTTTTTCTACATGAAATGTGACTATGTTTGCCATACTAAGGTCATTCTTGTGTTGGTATGAGATTTCCTGATGCAATTAAAAAATTTGTATTAGGGATCCCTGGGTGGCTCAGAGGTTTAGCGCTGCCTGCAGCCCAGGGGGTGATCCTGGAGACCCAGGATCGATTCCCACATCGGGCTCCCTGCATGCAGCCTGCTTCTCCCTCTGCCTGTGTCTCTGTCAATCTCACTCTCTCTGTGTGTCTCTCATGAATAAATAAATAAAATCTTAAAAAAATAAAAATTAAAAAAATATTATTTTTCTAGGAGGCTGGGAAGATGGCAAAGTAAGCAGACTCTAAGCCCACCTCATCTGACAAATAAACTAGGTAACACATTAGTATAAACAACCCCCAAAATGACTTAACTGGCAGAACAAACTGCACAACCTAGGGTAGAAAAGAGAACACATCTCAGAGAGTAGGAAGGGCAAAGATACAGTGGGCACCTAAATGGATCAAAGCTACCCATGGTGGAGAGAGAACCAGGGGTACAGAGAAGGGCAAGAAATAGATAGTCATACTGAGGAGCTGGAACAGGGAAGATGAATCCCCATAACATCTGGCTTTGAAAACTGGATGGGCTGACTTTCCTGAGTTCTTATAACCAGCAGGACTTACAGCCTAAAATTTTAAAAATCAGCAGGCTTGGCTCTCTCTATAATAAAAAAGCCACTATAGAATAAAAAAGGGGACAATCTCACAGGAAGATATAACAATTATAAATATGTACCCAATGTGGAAATCCAAAATACATGAAACCGTTAAAAGAGATAAAGGAACTTAATAAAAGAATAATAGTGAGGAACTTTAACACCCTACTTACATCAATGGACAGACTATGGAAACAGAAAGTCAACAAGGAAACAATGGCTTTGAGTGACACACTGGACTAGATGGATTTAACAGATAAATTCAAAACATTCCATCTTAAGACAGAAAAACCCACATTTTTTCAAGTGCACATGGATCATTCTCCAGAATACATACAGAAACAAGCCACGAAACAAACCTCCACAAATTCAAGAAATTCAGCGTCATACCATGCATCTTTTCTAGCCACAATGCTATGAAACTAGAAGTCAGCCACAAGAAGAAATCTGGAAAGACCACAAATACATGGAGATTAAATAACATGAATGGATTGACCAGGAAATAAAATAAGAAATTAAATAGTACATGGAAACAAATGAAAATGAACACAGCAGTGCATAACCTGTGGGATGCAGCAAAAGCGTTTCTAAGACAGAGGATTATATCAATACAGGCCTATGTCAAGTAGCAAGAAAAATCTCAAATAAACAAACTAACCATATACCTAAAAGAGCTAGAAAAAGAATAACAAACAAAACCTAAAACTGGAAGGGAATAATAAAGATTAAAGCAGAAGTAAATGATGTAAAAACTAAAACGAAACAAAACAACAACAAAAAAACAATAGAAAGGGTCAATAAAACCAGCAGCTTGTTTCTTTGAAAAATATCAATAAACCTAACAAACCTTTAACTAGACTTATCAATAAAAAATAGAAGGGATTCAATTAAATAAAATCACAAATGAGAAAAGAGAAATAACAACCAACACCACAGAAATACAAACAATTATAAGAGATTATTATGGAAAACTATATGCCAACAAGTTGGACAACCTAAAAGAAATGGAAAAATTCTTAGAAACATAAAATACCAAAACTGAAACAAGAAGAAACAGAAAATTTGAACAGACTATTAATCAACAAAGAAAACTGAACAACTCCCAAAAAACAAAAGTCCAGGACCAGGTGACACAGAAAAATTATTTGACATAGTATAGCATTCATTCATGACAAAAACCCTCAACAAAGTAGGTTTAGAGGGAACATACTGGAACTTAATAAAGTCTTTATATTAAAAACCCATATCTAACATACTCAACGGAGACAAAGAGAACTTTTCCATTAAGGACAGGACAAAGGTGTCCATTCTCACCACAGAAATTAGACAACAAACGGAAATAAAAGCATCCAAATCAGTAAGGAAGAAGTAAAACTTTCATATTTACAGATGACATGATACTATATATAGAAAATCCTAAAGACTCCACCAAAAATTACTAGAACTACTAAATGAATTCAGTAAGCTATTAGGATGCAAAATCAATGCACAGGCACCTAGGTGGCTCAGTGGTTGAGCATCTGCCTTTGGCTCAGGTCGTGATCCCAGAGTGTTGGGATTGAGTCCTGCATCAGGCTTCCTGCCGGGAGCCTGCTTCTCCCTCTGCCTATCTTTCTGCCTCTCTTTTTGTGTCTCTCATGAATAAATCTTTTTAAAAAATCAATATACATAAATCCGTTGCATTCCTATACACCAATAACAATGTAGCAGAGAGAAATTAAGAAAATAATCCTATTTACAAATCAACCAAAGATAATAAAATACTTACGAATGAACCTACCCAAAGAGGTAAAAGACCTGTACTCTGAAAAGTATAAAACACTGATGAAAGAAATGGAAGATAATGCAAAGAAATGGAAAGGCTTTCCATGCTCATGAATTGGAAGAACAAATATTATTAAAATGTCTATATTACTGAAAGCAATCTATACATTTAATGCAATTCCTATCAAAATACCAATATGATTTTTCTTAGACCTAGAACAAACAATCCTAAAATTTATATGGCACCACAAAAACCCCAAATAGCCAAAGAAATCTTGAAAAAGAAAAACAAAACTGGAAGGCATCACGATTCCAGACCTCAAGTTATATTACAAAGCTGTATAATTAAAATAGTATGGTACTGGCACCAAAAAAAAAAAGATACATAAATCACAGAACAGAATGAAGAGCCCAGAAATAAACCCAGGATAATACGGTCAATTAATCTTTGACAAAGAAGGCAAGAATATGCAATGGGAAAAAAATAGTCTCTTCAACAAATGGCAATGGGAAAACTGGTCAGCTATATGCCGAAGGATGAAACTGTATACCATTTTCTTAGGCAATATATGAAAATAAACTCACAATGTTAGATTAAGGACCTAAATCTGAGACCAGAAAACAAAAAATCCTAAAAGAAAAGAGGCAGTAATTTCTCTGACATCGATCTCACTAGACATGTCTCCTGAGGCAAGGGAAATAAAAGCAAAAATAAAATACTGGGATTACATCAAAATGAAAAGCTTATGCACAGCAAAGGAAACAACAAAACTAAGAGACAACCTACTGAATGGGAGAAAGTATTTGCAAATGAAGCATGTGATAAAGGGTTACTATCCAATATATGTAACAAACTTACACAATTCAACATCAAAAAAACCCAAATAATCCAATTAAAACTGAACAGAAGATATGAATAAATATTTCTTTAAGGAGACATAGAGATGACCAAGAGTCACATAAAAATATGCTCAACATTACTCATCATCAGAGAAATTAAAATCCAAACCAATGGGGTATCACTTCACACCTGTCAGAATGACTAAAATCAGTAACTCAGGGTGCCTTGATGGCTCAAGTAAGTGTTCAACTCTAGATTTTGGCTCAGGTCATGATCTCAGGGTCACGAGTTCAAACCCTGCATCAGGCTCTGTGCTAGGCATAGAGCCTACTTAGCATTCCCTCTCCCTCTGTCCTTACTGCATCCTTGGCTCTCTCTCTCTCTCTCTCTCAATACATACATACATAAAATCAATAACTCAAGAAACAACAAGTGTTGGCAAGGATGTGTCGTTCACTCTTGGTAGGAATGCAAACTGCATCAACTGTGGAATACAGAATGGAGATTCCTTAGAAAATTAAAAATAGAACTACTATATCCTCCAGGAATTGCACTAATATACGTACTCCTATGTTTATAGCAGATTTACTTACAATAGCCAAAATATGAAAGTAGCCCAAATGTTCATTGCTAGATGAATGGATAAAGAAGATAATATTATATTCTAATAATAGTTTGTTAATAATTATTTTATGGCTGAATATTATTAAGGTATAAAAGAATGAAATATTGGCATTTGCAACAACATGAATGGATCCACAGAGTAAAATGCTCACCAAATAAGCCAGTCGGAGGAAGACAAATATCCTATTATATCATACATATGTGGAACTTAAGAAACAGAATAAATGAAAGAAGAGAGAGAGGGAAAAAATGAGAGAGAAATAAATTAAAAAAAAAAAAAAAAGAACAAAAACAGGCTTAACCATAGAGAACAAACTGATGGTTACCAGAAGGGAGATAAGTGGGAGATGGGTGATCTTATCATGATGAACACTGAGTAACACTGGAATTGCTGAATCACTATTTTGTATGCCTGAAATTAATATAACACTGTATGTTGATTACACTGGAATCAAAATTTAAAATATAAATAAATATTATAAACTTGAACATTTTTAAAATTAAAAAATTCTTATTTGAACATTTTGGTGAATATGTGATATAAGACCTTTTGAGAATTTACTTACTACATTCCATAGTTCACACCCATACAATTTAAACAATCATTTATGTTCTCTACCAATCATTTGTGTTTTTTTCAGATGTTTTTAGGTATTAACTTCTAAATTACTTTCACTAATGTCTATTGTTTTTAATGAAAATATCAAGATAACAGTGATCGTGTATGCTTGAGTTTGTAGTAAAACATGACTGTGCTCTACCATAAAATATATGGTTATCCAGATTCAAGTTGGCAACATATATCACTATGAACTTTAGTAATGTGATTCCACAATCAGAATGTGACAGTCCTGGACAACAGATATGCTGCATGATAAACAAAATGCTCTTATTGAAGGATGGATGGATGATTTATTACATGGTGAGTTGTATATTAGCATTATACCCATTTTATAGTGATAAAAAGAGATGAGTAATTTATGGGTATGCAAATTTACATGTTTAAATTAAGATCGTTTCATTAAAAGAGAACTTTTTTGTATGTGTGAATCACACGCAGTATTTAAAATAAGTTATATTTTCCTATCCATAAAAGGATCATAGTGCAGTGGAATGTTGATCTCTTTTGCCAAGAATACAGAATTAATCTTATCTCAGGCATTGAGTTACTACATTGTCTTCCTAAGCCCTATGGGAATGGAAGGAAGAAAGCAAAATGGGAACATTATTGAAGCACTTTAACTCTGGGAAGTTATGCAAAGATACTTCTGATGGTATGGTTATCAAATAGAGACCAGTTATGGTCCACTAGGGACAATCTGTGGTCACTCTTAGCTTCCCATTTTCCTCCCAACTGCACTATTGTAAGCATTTAGGCCTAAAACCATGGGAGCACTGGGAAGAACATAGATTGAAAATCACAAACACTTGAGTCTGAATTCCATTTTTGTCGCTTTAGAAATTGTACAAATTTAATACCATTTTAACACCTTAAACGTTAACTTCCTTATCTTTCTGTTTGGGATAATTTTACACCATTTCATACCAACTATGAAGGCTGAATGAGATTAGATTGTGTGTTTAACCAATCTAATGCAGTGTCCATAGCACATGTTTTATAATATATTAAATATTAATTCTCCTTCTACTGAGGGAAAAACATAAATAAGGGTTTGACCTTGGGGAAACTGAAAGCACAGCCCCCATGTGAGGTGACATCTTACTGTATTTTCTCATTTTTGTTTTTGTTTTGTTTTTGTTTTGTTTTCAGAGAGAGAGAGGAGGGGCAGGTAGGGGTAGAGGGAGATTCTTAAGCAGGCTCCAAGCCCAGTGTAGAGCCCAATGTGGTGCTTGATTTCATGACCCTGAGGTCATGACTTGAGCCAAAATCAAGAGCTGGGCACTTAACAACTAAATTACCCAAGCACCCCCTCTCATTGTTGTTTTGGTTTGCACTGAATGCATTGGTCTTTAAAGAGATATCACCCTAGGTGGCTCAGTCTGGTCAAGTGTCTGACTCTTGATTTTGGGTCAGGTCACGAACTCAGGGTTGTGAGATTGAGCCCTGTGTTGGGCTCTGTGATGAATGTAGAGCCTGCCTACCTCTGCCCCTCCCTGATCACACACCCCCAACTCTTTTTCTCTAGAAGAAGAAGAAGAAGAAGAAGAAGAAGAAGAAGAAGAAGAAGAAGAAGAAGAAAGAAGAAGAAGAAGAAGAAGAAGAAGAAGAAGAAGAAGAAGAAGAAGAAGAAGAAGAAGAAGAAAGAAGAAGAAGAAGAAGAAGAAGAAGAAGAAGAAGAAGAAAGAAGAAGAAGAAGAAGAAGAAGAAGAAGAAGAAGAAGAAGAAGAAGAAGAAGAAGAAGGAGGAGGAGGAGGAAGAGCAGGAGTGGGAGGATCGGGGGGAGAGACATCACTCTTTGAATGGGCCTCAAGTCATGTAATAGTCACTATCTGGACTAAAGCAGACATATGGGATAACAGAATAGCTTTTAGGTGGAAAACCAAAATCCTGGTAGTTTCTGTCTCTTTGACCCTGGGAAAGTTAGTTAACCATTTTTTTAAGTTCAGTTTTCTCATATGAAAAATAAAACCAAAAAAAGTAAAAATGGGAAATACAGTAGCTAACACTCAAGGGTTTATGGTAACCATAATTTGTAAAGTCTGTAATACTGTGTCAGGCATACAGTAAGCACTAGAAAGCAGTAGATGTGAATTTTTTCATATACATGTTGCAATATTCTTACTGATTTTTTATATATTTTAATTTAGTAGAAAAAGATATGGACTTAGTTGCCTACAAGAATGCTCCGTGAAACGTCCACTTCAGGTCATAAAACCAAGTGACCCATCTTGTAGGCCCAAGATGGGCTTTGGCCCATCTTGTAGGCACTTCATATTTTAATTTTGAATTTCCTGTGATTCAGAAAGCCTTTAAGTGTGGTCCTGGGGACTGACAGAGCAAAGATTGAACAAGACAGGAGAGAAGCCCTTTATATGCTACTCTCCCTATGTATATACATCAGTGAAGCAAGGATCTTATGGCTGAGAAGCTTGCAATGAAACCTCCTTGCCTCATCATCATCCGAAGTCCTTGACACAGAAACCCAGAAGCATTAAAAAGAAATGAAAAAGGTTGCCCATGCCTGTCTGAAGTAACTAAGTTACAAGGACCTTTGAGGATTTTTGGGAGCCACTGAAATAGGTTTTAGAGGGCTGAATTTGTATTTGTCTTTACATTTTATTACATTTTCATCTGACCACAGCCCCTACAGATGCAGCTTCATGCTCCAAGTAGTTCAGCTAGTGAATTTGAAGAAGGCTCCTGGGATAGGCATCTTTTAACACTCAACCGCTTTTTTTTTCACACTCTTTTCCTCTGGCCTCTCAAGGAATCATTTTCTTGTGCACTTGAAGGGGCTTTTGTTAAGTGGCCTGGAAGTGAGATTGCTGAGCATCATCTTGGCAAAATTAATCCAGGAGTGAAAATGCCAAAAGGGAACCAGTTGTTTCTATTCCAAACACTTTTTTTCGGTGTCTGAATGAGAAAGCAAAATGCTTCCTGCAAACCTCTCTTGTAACTCTGCTGAGGGTTATCAATGCCTCTTTCTTCCAATCAAGCTTTTCATCACAACTGAAGGGAGGCAAGTCCTTAGCAAGCGGGAGACTTAATCTTACAATGAAAAAACCAGTTGCCGATCTCATCAGTCACTAGTGAAACTTCAATTGAATTCTTTAGAAATTATACAAGGGAATCGATGATGCAGAGAAAAAATAATTCACGAAGTGTTCAAAATGCACACACTCACTAGCTTGCCTGGGAGATCAAGGCATTGTCTCTGGGGTCAGATGATGGGGCCTCAGAGGCTACTTTCCTACTTTCCATTCATGAGGATTTGGACAACACCGTCTCTATGCTTCAGGTTCCTTGTATCTAAATGGGATTACTTGAACTTCCATTTTCAGAGTACTCCATGTAAATCATTAACTCAAATCTCACGACTCAGGATTTGTGATAAGTATAACTGAGAAAAAGCTGATATTTACCTTTAAATTATCCTAGAAAAAAAGCTGTTAGCAAGTTTCCATATGGATAAGATTGTCAGTGTGGTGATTAACTTCCTTAGGTGAAAGTTTATTTTGTCCATTTAGCTATCAATATTAGTTTTGAGGGCAGAGCTCCTCATGTTTGAGCTAAATTGAGTCTATGACTTAGTAACTATAACTTGGGACAACTTAGTGGGCTTCACTGTCAACTTACTACTCTGTAAAATGAGGATAACGCTGGTGACTTTGCAAGCCTAATGGGATGGCTGTGAAAAACAAATGGGAGAATGTACTTGCACTGCAAATGAAGAGATGCTCACACTCAACAAAGACTAAGTTATGATTATCAGCAGTAATAATACTATAATGATGATGAATTAATCTCTCTCATCAAGCAAATCTAGCCATGTCCTATGTTTTTGCTTGCATTATGCTTCTGGATATACTCAAAAATATTAAAACTACAATTTACAATATAGTCTTAATTCAGAGCTATCTCTAATTTATTCTAGTTTATCTCCTAATTAATTATTAATGAGGTTTCTTCATATCTAAAATATGCCCAAATATGGTCCTCTGTAGTTGACTGAATTACTGCTCAAAATATTTGCTGCCTTCCTGCTCTGAGGGTTGTTTTCCCTGAGGAAGGATTATGTACATGCTGTCATGTACCTGAGTGGCCATGTGATTTACTGTGCCAATAAAATGTGAGTAAATGCAACAAATGTCATTTCCAAGACAAATTTTGTGTACAAGCCCATGGTTTTCAATGCCCCTTTTTTCCTCTCTGTCACCAAACTGCCAAGGCCCCAGACAGAGGCTGCTTTGTCAGCTTGGGTCCCAGAGAAGGGATGGCGTAGCATGGGGCTACACATAACCCATAATGAACATATGATATAAGCTAGAGATAAATTCTGAGAATGAAGTCATTCAGACTTTGAGATGGAATACAGAGCTGATCAAGCCACTCCCGTCTAAAACACTTCACCCTCACCCATGGTATATTGTCCAAATTCCATAGCATGATGTTTTCCAATTCTTGTGCCTGTATTCCAGACAACCTGTCCGCAGCCTCATTGCCTTTACTCCCACATACTCACACTACCACATCCAGTAATTTCAGACTGCTTCTAGTTTTCGGAAAGTTTCATGTTGCAAATGGGTCTGTCTACTCCTCACCTTCTATAATCCCAGACTCACATTTTTCTTGCAAAATCTAGCTGAAATCGTTCTTTCTTTGGGAAGTTGGACCCTGCACCCCTTGATCCTGGTAGAGATAAATAATCTATCCCCTATATTCTTTCTGTCTCTGTGTTTTCTTCTATAAATACACTTAGCACAAGATACTAAAAGTACAATGTCTTAACTCCATGAGACCAGATCCAGGATCATATTTACTTTTCATTTCCTGATGATCCCCGGAACAATGCAGACATTCA
This sequence comes from Vulpes vulpes, assembly GCF_048418805.1. Lineage (NCBI taxonomy): Eukaryota > Metazoa > Chordata > Mammalia > Carnivora > Canidae > Vulpes > Vulpes vulpes. Next base: position 32,043,821 of record NC_132790.1, read on the forward strand.
ATAAATATCAATTTACATTGCCTTCATTTATTTTAAAGTGAGGGAAATTTAAACACAAACCATATGTTTTAAATGGAGGAACCAGATTTTGTGGCCTGAGGAGGTTCATACTTCTTTGTAAGTCTCAGTTTTTCTCTCAGGAATAAATATTTTTAAATATCAGAAAGTGCTCTAAAGTTATCATGAAGCACTAAAAGTAGAAGTTATTAATCATCTTCAAGCTTGTTTACAAACATATTTCATTAGCTCCCCCTAAGTCCCACTGGGCAAGAATTAATAGGATTTTATTGACAGAAATCTTTTAAAAAGAGAGTTGTCTCATTTGAAAATCAAATTAAAGTGTCACAATGTAGATGAAATGTTCTAACCTTTTAAAATTCTATTTCATCTATTTTAGTTCAGTGACATGTACCTACCCTTATAATATCCTTCTGAACCTGGTATTTATACGAGCAACTCTCCAGAGTTAAATTAGTCATATATTTGGGAGAAAAGACGAGAATTTTCCAAGTCACAGCCTTGTAGGAAACTTGTACACAGGGATGACTTTCCAAACTCTACTGAGAATCTCTACTTTAAAATAAAAATGCTACCACTATATACACTTAAAATATTTCTATGAAAGACTAGCATTATAATGCCTACTTTAGAGATGAGGAAACTGAGGCTCAGTTTGCACTAAGAATTCAACACAAGTGAGATGTGCAATGTGACAAGTTTGGGGTCAGACACAAGACATTAAAAGAATGGCACTGGGCTCAGATCTCTATTCTCAGGTTTCTAGTGCAGTGAGGAGAGTACCTCACAAATTAAGAAAACAATTATTTTGGTGAGAGTTATAAAAGGTATGACTCAAGTAGTAGAGGTATAGAGCAGACAGAGCAAGTTATTTTCCTGCGGCTGGCTAGGGGAAGGAAAAGGAATGATTGATGTAAAGCTAAAGGAAGCCAATACTGGATTTGATTTTGAAGTATAAATAGTGCCACATGGACATGCAAAGAATACAGCATGTGCAAGGGTACGGTGGTATAATAACACAATATGCTTTTCAGAATTATGAATGACTTATTTCTAATTCAAACAGCAGGAGGGTAGGTTATATATTGACAAGGGATCAAGAACATGATCGCTGTTCCCATATTGCTTTTCCCTGGTGCAGGGGAAGGGAGTATCTATTATTTGCACCAGTGATAAGGGCATTTAAGATCTATTCTCTTAGTAAATTTCAAGTACACTTCACAGTACTGTTAACTATAGTCACTATGCTGTATATTATATCCCCACAACTTATTCCTCCTATAATTGAACTTCTTTACCCTTTGACCAACACCTCCCCATTTCCCTGCATTCCAGCTCCTGGTCACCACCAGTCTAACCTCTATTTCTATGAGTTTGGCTTTTTTCAATTCCACATATAAGTGAGATCATGCAGTACTTATTTTTCTATGATTTATTTTCCTTAACATAATGCCCTCAAGTTTCATCCAGTTGTTGCAAATGGCTGGATTTCCTTTTTTTTTTTCCTTTTTATTCGCTGAATGATATTCAGTTTTATAAATAATTCACATTTTCTTCATCCATTCATTTGTTGATAGACACTTAGGTTGTTTTCATGTCTTGGGTATTATAAATAATGCTACAATGAGCATGGGGATGAAGATTTTTCCTTGAGGTATTGTTTTCACTTTGCTACTGTTTGAATACTATCTATGCAATCCCTTGAACCAAAAGCTCCAACATAATGGATGGTTTCCAAACTTAGACAGGAGATATGGACTTGAGAAAAAGATATTCTCTACCCTGGGAGGATAAGGACACTAAAGAGCCAAGCATTCTAAAATTCCTTTTTTTTTTTTAAAGATCCTATTTATTTATTCATGAGAGAGAAACAGGGGCGGGGGGGAGGGAGACACACAGGCAGAGGGAGAAGCAGGATCCCCACAAGGAGCCTGACGTGGGACTAGATCCCAGATCCTGGGATCATACCCTGAGCCAAAGGCAGACACACAACCGCTGAGCCACTCCGGCATCCCAAAGCATTCTAAAATTCTGTGGAACCAGGCTCATTTGTTCATCCAAATCAGTTACCACTCTAATCAAAATTGTTTTGCTCTTCATGTATGTATCTTAGTCATCAGTTAATTAAATGACCATAGCCTCACGGGAGGGGGTATCATGTGACCATTGAAATTTTGTTAATAAAAACTTAATAGCCTGAAAAGTATTTACCATATAGTCTTTTAAAAACATGGAAATAAAATTGTAAATAGGGTGATTTCAACCTATGGAAAATAGTGTAAACATCCACTGTTTCAAAATTAGAAGGAAATACTTTGACGTTGCAATGGTAGGTTTCTCTGGGTGGCAGTTGTCTGATTTTTAAAAAAATAATTTCTTCATAGGCTTCTGTGTTCGGCAATTTGTGTAAAATGAGTATATATGTTTATAATTACACACATAGAAAATATAGATTGCTAAGAACCAACCTAAAAATACCAAGGTGAGTATCACAACTTGTCCTTGGTAAAATTAGTTTTGCTTACAGTAGGGAAGGCAGTCCAGTCACAGACTGGGACACTCTCATTGGAAATAATTGAATCTTATTATCAAGAGTGCTTCATGAAACGCTTATGATTTACCTTGATCAACCGTTCAAATAGGTTTCTACTTCAAGAATTACCTTAAAGTCTTACATAATGCAGGACTTGGTTGACCTTTTATATAGGATTAAAGCACCGTATAATTAACTTCTTTATATACAGAGTTACAACTTAATGAAAACATGAGGTGAAAAGCCAAGACTTAATTTGCAGACTGACTCCTTTCCTATTTCACATCATGAACAGCTAAGTCTTAGTTTAGGGCTCTCTTTCTCTCAGGCACTTTGATTCTGACCAGGCCAACACTTGCTAAATGCATCCAGGTAGCTCATTCAGAAAGAGCACAGAAAGAAGTAGGAAAGGTAGAGCCCAAGGAGAAAGGGTAAGTATGAGCTCTGAGGCATAGCAAGCTCCTTACCGCTCTGACTCAAGAATCAGACCAACCTAAACTCACATCTTAGTTCTAAACTTAACCGGAGTTTATTGTAGGAAAAGTACTCAGTCATTAAACCCCAATGACCTTGGGACACCTGGGTGGCTCAGTGGTTGTGAGTCTGCCTTTTGCTCAGGTAAAGATCTCTGGGGTCCTGAGATTGAGTCCTGCATTAGGCTCCCCACAGGGAGCCTGCTTCTCCCTCTGCCTATGTCTTTCTCTCTCTTTATCTCTCTCTCTTGCTCTGTGTCTCTCATAAATAAATCTTAAAAAAAAAAAAAAAACAGTGACCTTAACTTTAAAATGGGAATAAAAATAATTGTATCTCACAGAGTTTTCTGGAAGATTGAATAAAGACAGTATGCATAAATCTTAAATGACATATTTTTAAGAGGACAGTAAATATTTACTGTTAATGCATTGAGGACTCTGTGCATGGTCCCTTTTTATGCTTCCAGCTTTAGATCACACTATTATCCCTCCCATCTCCCTCTCAGTCCAAGTCACATTGAAATAATTGGCATTTCTTGAACATCTTACTATTTTTTTGTTTACAGCCAAAGCTATTGTTTTTCTCCAAAATCCAATCTCTTCTGCTTCCATAGTAATAGAATTTTCACTTGACACAGGGCTTCAAGGAACATACACTACAAATCCCAGCCTCCTTTGCAGCTAAATGCCACCAGGTTTTGGGAAATGAGATGTAAGAGAGTGATAGGGTGATTTCTCAGAATATTCTTTACAAGAGAGTTAGAGTGTGCCCTTTGTACCCTATTTCTTTCTTTTTAAAAAAATCCCGCTGTCTAAATACAGATGCCAATTTGGACCAAGAGAATGAGGGTCATGCCCAGAGATAGTAGAGAAGCGAGTTAGAAAAAAAAGCCTGGATACTTAAGGACTCTGACAATTCTGAAACTATATTTAATATAAACATCTCTCTAGCTTAAACCACTATTATTTGAAGTCTTCCTGCACATATAGACAAATCTAATCCTACAAATAGTACCAAACTCTTTATATATGCTAATGTTATGTATATCCTATTTCCTGGACCCATTTTTTTTTCCATAGATTTCTACTACTTTCCACAAAGATGTAGCCCAGGTAGTTCCTCCTCCAGGATTCCTTCTTAAATCCTATAGGCTAGATATCATCTCTATTATAGCAATTATCACTTTGTGTATTTTGGTGATTACTTTTCTTGTTTACTTCCCTGTTTACACTGTAAGGTCCTTGGGAGCTAGGAGTTTTATTTCTTCCTTAATTACACATGGTCTTTAGAGAGGCCAACCCAGGTAGGCACATGAAAACTGTTGAATGGATGAAAAGTGGATGAGTGAATGATTGGAATAATTGGAAGGAAAGAAAAGGAAAATAAAGGAAAAAGAATCTGTGAGAATTTCTCTGTTACTAGTCAGCCAGCATCCTCATATCACTCGATTTTTTTCCTCATCTGCTCATCCCCTCCCCCAGCAGTAGAAAGGAGCTGCTTCAACACTGAGTAACAATTGCCTTCAGAGTTCCTTAGTCACATCAGAATGCCCTCCTCCAAGGTTCACCGTAAATTCCTATTGATTTTTCTAAACAGAAATCTCATTCACTGATGTGACTGCAAAGGAAAGTAGGAAGAACAGTGTGAAATCCATTCCCTACCTAAATCTTCATTACCTTCTGCTGTTCTTGTTCCAAGATGATTCAATTACATATTATGTTCTCAAGTTCTTTTTTTTAACCTTAGGGCTGCTTATGAAAAATTAAACTAGTTACGTAAAAGAGATTATATTGCTGTTCTTCCACATCTAAGGAAAAAAAATGAATCATCAGAAACTAGAATAGACCAATACAAGTTATTTTGATTTAAATTTCAGATTAGTTCACTGGTGGGGTTTATGTGCTAGTATATTGCTACTACAAATTTTCCTGAAATATCAATACAAAATGTGATTAGATCTTTTTTCAAGGTCTTATTTCCTCCAATCTACAGAATATAAATTGCTTTCTAAAGACTCTCTTTACCTTACCAAATAATCCATATTGCTTAAATTTTTGTATGTGGTAAACATAGCCCTGGCAGTATTATCACAACTCAGACATGTTTAAATTCAGATTCAATTGGCTCCAATTATAGTGACTTCAGCCAATCGAAAAAGGATTTTAATATGAAACATATACTTTCAATGGTTCAGAGGATTTTAGATTTTAAACTCTGCTTTCTCAGTTAGCTTTTTTAAGTGATATGAGAGTAGGTAAGGGGAAGAGAAGCTCACCTTGATTATGACATAATTCAAACTAAACTGTTGGTAACAATGATTTACAAAGCCCCCAAGCAGTTTGAACTATTAGTATTAACTCTTCATAGGTCAGGTCTCAATCTATTTGTACAGTTTTATATTTTGGGGACTTCCAAAGTCATTCAGGTCAACCTACCAATTTTTTTTTTTTGAGTACTTGTCAGGTGCCAGTCACTGGCAGATAGTTGGGGCAGTTGCCTCAGGCAAACACAGTGCAGTTCAGTGGACACTTAGTTTGTCAACTTACTAAGAGAAAAGAAAAAAAAAAAAACAGTTCAATGAGCAATATGGAAACAGCAACTAGCTCAGTCTTGGCTGAACAAAAGCATCCTTTACAGAAGATCTGACGTCTATGTTGAAGTTATAAAGACACAGTGTGATTAGTCAAGGAAAACGGTGAAGGGGAAAAGTGTCACAGACAGGAGAAGAGTTTAGCAGAGGAGAGATGAGGTAAAAGAGGCAAGGGCTGGCTAAGTTACCTACCATATCTTCCATTTCATAAATTTGAATCTGGATCAGTTTAGCACAGGCCTCCTGCTGACTGAGGAGCAAGAATCATTTTTCATCCCATCCTGAGAAAGATGTAGAGTGGGGAGGCACAGAGACTCTCGAGGCAGGCCACCAGGGTTTGAATCACAGCTGTTATACTTCAGCATTAATTCACCTGTTCCTTATCTACTCAGGAATCATCTATTTAGTGTTCACTATGCTTCAAGGATTGTTCAAATACATGGAATACAACAGTGAACACAACCGACAAAACTCCTGCCCTTGTGGAGGGTATTTTCTAGTAGGGGCAGATCAGCAATATTGATGAGCAGAGAAGGTATTTGGTACTTGAGATCAGGATATAACTGAGAGTGCAGTGGAGGAGCTAAGGTTATAATCCTGAGTAGAATGGTTAGGGTGGGCTTCCATGAGGAGGTGACACTGGAGAAAAGACTAGAAGGAGATAACGGGATTAATCACGCAAAGGCTTGAAGCTGAAACTCTGCCTTGCAGTATCATCGTTGGCAAGTTTACATCTCTCTGCTTTGGTGCCCTTACTTGTAAAATGAGAATAATAACAATATTGGACTTATAGAGTTGTAATGATTAAATGAGTTATATATGTAACCATGCTTAGAGCAGTGTCTGACACTCAGTAAGCATTTATCTAAGTACTTGTTACTATTATTATTATTGTTTAAATTGGGTCCCATTCCCCTCTTTCAGAAAATCTGCAAGAGGTTGTCTCTGCTTCCTTCCTCTTCCTCACTCTAGCTAAATCAACAGCAAATCACATTACTCAGTGTCCAAAGTATATACTTAGTTTGTCCTCTCCCACCTTTTCTGTTGCTACTATCCCAATAAGGTGATTGGGATTACTCAAAAGCCTCTCAAATTGTCTCCTTGCTCCTTTCTTGTTCTATTTAGTTCTAGTCCATTTTCCACTTAGTGTTCTTTTTTAAACATAAATCAGATCATGTGACTTTCCTGCTTAAACCTCTAATAGCTTCCCATGGCACTCATAGTGAGACTTAAATTTGTCCTCCAGTCTACAAAGTGATAGACCACCTGGGTGGTTTTGGTCTCTCTCTGATCTTTTGTTCTGGTCAAACTGACCTTCCCATGGTTACTTGAAGAAGCTGAACTCTCCCTCACAAATTTCTTCTTGCTCTTGCCTCAACCTGAAACGATCATCCCACCTGTCTTTGAATAGCTGGCCATTTCTTTTGATTCTTGTGTCAGCTGAAAAGTCATCTCAGAGAGGCTTCCAGTGACTATTCAGTCTACAGTCAACCTCCAGTCACTCTCCAACACATTAGCCTGTATTGTTCTCCTCAAGGGGCTATGTAAACCTGTCCTTGTCTCAGAGATAAGTAAGACACTTAAATCTTCTCTTGATCAAAGTGTAAGTGTAAATTGAGACTGGTGGTTATTACCCAAAGAGGGGATCCTAATAGATCAGGGATTGAAGCTTCACAGTCTTTTCAGAATCCTTTGGGTTCTGCTACTCTACAAACTGCTGAGGACTGTTTTCTATCTTAAATTATTTATAGTTTCCCAACTATGTTCTGTTGATATCACCTCAGCATCCTTGCACTGGTACAGTGTACATTTTCTATCTTATCCAATTGGAAAATTCCAAATATCACTTAAGAACTAATTTGAGGATCGTCTGCTATAAAATCATTTTTCTGAGCCACCCGCTCTATGCCACCATCAAAATCCATTTAAACCTCAATTTTAGTATTTGTCATATTTTTCTGGAACTATTCATTTACATACATCTCCTTCCCTTCCAATCTCAGAATTCTTTGGGAGAAGGGAAAATAAATTAATCTTTGTGCCATGTTGCTCCATGCACAGTAAGTGTTCAGTGCTTGGTAAAATGAGTAATGAAGGGACAGTTTACCTGCTGTTCATCTCATGTATTATGGTGGTATTGTAATAACTGTGCTGTTGTGAATCTAGACCCAGATTCTGAGGTTTCAACAGGTGTGCCTTTTTTTTAAAACAAAAGACTCCATCCATTCATATTTGTGGTAGATTGGCTCTAAATAGAACTTTGACATAAAAATGGGCTTGATAGTATAGACCTTTGAGATCAAATTAATGTTTCATCTCAGAATGGGGTAATGTCCACTCAATTATTTAATCAATAAATGAACTGAATTGCTTCAGGAAAATTATAATTTATTTTAAAGCTAAAATTAAATATTATGAAATAAAATGTAGCCTTGTGTCACAAATGTCTATATCAGATGTGGTTTAAAGACATTTAATTCTCTCTTGCCATCTTTTAAACGGGTCATAAAAATATGATGCAATGGGCCAAAATTTATGATATTATTGGTTTGTAATATAATCTTAAAAATTATTTTTAAAGATAAATTTATGGGCAAGGATGAAGTCAATTTTGCACAAAACAAAGCAATTTTAATCATGCTGCGAACACTTTCATTTAATTAAACCAAATATCTTTCCAAAAAGAATTTAAGGTAGCTTACAAAAAGTCATAACAAAAACTACATAATTAGAAAAATTAGAATTATGGATTTTTTAAAAGAAGCAATTTTAGTCATTTTGGGATTATCACTTAGAGTTATGAGCTAAAATATTATACATATCTCTATCAGCAAAGAAGATCTTTGCTTTAGGAAAAGAAAATATTTTCCTAGCACTCATTCTAAAATAAACCTGTCACCTACAAACTTGGTATAAGGGAGATCACATGACATAGAGAGAAATAGTTTTGGAATCAATGAATAAAAGTCTAAGAATAGTAATAGGGACACCTGGGTGGCTCAGTGGTTGAGTGTCTGCCTTTGGCTCAGGGCGTGATCCTGGTCTGGGGATCGAGCGCCTGCTTCCCCCTCTGTCTATCTCTCTGCCTCTCTCTCTGTGTCTCTCATGAATAATTAAAAAAAAAAGAATAGTAATAATAATAATAACAATGGCAGCATTCCAGGATAATCATGGGAAACTCAGCATGTGCCATTCTGTATATTTCCCTATAATTTCAAGGTCACTATTTTATAAATGAGTAAAGTGTTCAAGATGACATGATTAATAACACTTCCACCATTCTTTTGTCTGACTCAAGATTCATGCTTTTCCCACCATAATTCCTCTAAAATAAATGGAGAAGTGGTTAATAATCCAGGTTATAATATTAAAACAAAAGTTATCAAGTGTGATTTGGTTGGGGATGAAGTTAATCTCTTCAAAAAATATATTGCCTTCTGCAGGTTTAAGTTTATTATATGAATAAAACTTAGACTCCTATAGGAGTAAATGGATAATATGGATAATATTCACCAGACTATATTTCTTCCTCTTTTTTTTTTTTTTTTTTTTTTTTTTTTTTTTGGTGAGTAGCTCGCTGAGCTGACAGTTTGCATTTATATTCCAACAAGGGCATGGAATATCTACAGATTCAAATCCAGTGCTGAACAACACATTATGGTTAAGTGCTTAGATCACATTTGATCTTATGAAGGTCATTATCTATGTTATTACTCATTCAACAAATACTCGATGAATACCTTATATAAGCTGGGCACTATACTAGGCATGTAACGCTATACTTTGATTACAAAAATGCAAATGAAAGAGTCAACATTTTTTATGAGAGTTGAAAATCCCACCCAATAATCTGGCTATACATCTCTATAATGTGTGAGCAGTGATCAGTTTAACCTTTATTGGACACATTCCATAGGGTTTTTGAAATTTATAAACTTTTAAATAAAATGCCTAGAGCAAATACTAATAAATTTATAACATATGAAGCCAAACTTCCATCACCCATGCTCTTCCCAAACCGCTAAGTATTATAATTGCCAATTCAAAGCCATTTGTTTTCATATGCAGATGGACAGGACAAGTAAAACCTATCATTCATGTGAGGAAGATAACTTAGCGATACATTGCACCAATTTAATATGCTCTCTAGAAATAAAAGGGTATATAAAGGCATAAATAAATTTATGATTTTTTTCTTTGAAAAAAAGCAATGCCCATCTACAACATAAGCTCAACAGTTTTCTAGCCAGAAAAGAAATCTTAAATTACATGGAAATTGTACTTCAAACATCATCTACTCTAGAATGTTACAATTTGTGAAAATTGCTTTGGAGTTTTTATTTCTGGGTGTGCAAAGGAAATGTCTTATTATAATCAGTATTAGAAATTTGCTTCTATGAAGCATTATGGAACTTACACTCTCAGGGAGATCTTGGAACAGGTAAGCAAGCACCTCAAATGCAATTAGCTGGCATTAAAGAGCATTATTATCGATGTTTTATACTTCACCTGACTAACCACAAAAGGTAAGAATCATGCTACCTAAATTACCAGTCACCCCTCTTCTGTTCTTCGCTTTCACTTACCTGATGTGTGGCTTTGGAATTTAAGTCTAATTGTCCTCAGTTGGAAGTAAATAACAAATTCTTTCAGGAAGGCAGTAACACTCAGAGTTATAAATGCCTAGAGCTTGCACTCGCCAACACCTGCTGCTACTCACAGAAACTCTGCTCTGTCTGTAATGGGTAGTTTCTTTATAGAACTAGTATGCTTGTTGCATTCTTGAAACAGAGTATTTTTAATTTATTTATCCAAAAAGAACTAGGTGGCACTGAGTTACCATTATAGATAGATCAGCAAAAAGGTTATTCCATAGCAGGGATTTATTTTATGCTGTCAAAAGGAGAGAATACTCTAAATAAATTGAAACCAGACTTTATTGGTTTCTCTGTTCCAAGAAGAGGAAATTATTTTGCTGAGGTGATGTAGGATCATGAAGACAGTGTTATTATTCCTCTGGATGTTTTGTTTAGTAGGCAGGGAAAGGAATGATATTAACATTTATTGAGTTCCTGTGCAGAAGCTGGGTACTGTACTTGGCACCTATGTGGATGATATTTAATTACATTTCTGTAATAACACTGAGAGGTAGGTGTCATAATTCTAATTTCCCAGAGTAAAATAATAGCATGTCATCATTTGCTGAGTGCCTACTATGTGCATGCCAGTTATGGTAGTCAATGTGTTAAATCCTTCCTATACACAATCACATTTAATCCCTATAGCAATCCATTTCGTTGAGACTATGTGGGAATAACAGTGAAATGTCCCTGAAGAATATGTAGGTAAATGAAATAAACTCATTGATTTGAATTAGCTAGTAAAATCTGTACACGTTATATAACTAACTTTCTGGGTCGTGACACTAGAAGATGGAATCACTCTTATTTCTAACTAAAATAATTTAGGAATAATTCCTGAGATCTAGGTAAGTGACAGTTTAAATCAGTAAGCAAAAATGAAATCAACTGCATTATAACTCCTCTAGACAAAACCTGTATGAACAACCATAAATTGGTTAACCTAGAGCAAAGTATATCTAATGCAGAACCGAAATGGAAGGAATAGATATAATTTTGCTATTTGGCAAAATATCCTATGATTTTAAAAACTCTGACATGTCTCCTAAAAGATAGTAAGTTTCCTAGAGCATATGTAAAAATCATTGAATTTGAGATTTAAGAAAAAAGTGCCAAAGGGCTTTCACTCTTCAAGGTTTATGGCTACAGACATCTCTGCTTTCATGGCAAGTCTATTCTTAAAGGCTTAAGTATCCTCAAGGATGCACTCAGGTCACCTTTGGGGGAGAGAATAAGACATTTCCTTGTTTTAAATAATAATTATCGGTCCTCATTTCTGGTTTTCTGAACAACATTCTGATGATTAAAATCTTGGGATCAGAGTCAGAACAATGCCCAAAACAGTAGCATTTCTGGCCATAAGACAGTTTGGAATTGTCATTGTAAATTAATAATTTATTGTTTTTCATCCCCCACCAATACACCCCGCACAGACCTTTATTTCCTAGAGAGATGGAGGCACTATCAACGTGTAGCACTACTTGAACTCGGGGTTTAGTGATCACCTTGTCACCAGACCACAGATGAAGATGAATTCTCTGGAGGTAAATGTCTCCTTGGTCTCCTACCAGATAGTTTGTTTCATCCTTGCCAACAGGATCTCATTCATTCATTCATTCATTCATTCATTCATTCATTCATTCATTTTTTTCTGATAGGATAAGTGTATCTTAAAAGGAAAAGGAAAGGTGTCTCCTCAATTCCTAGGATGAATCTGGATTAGTGGAAATCAATCATAGTAACTCCAGTCCCCTCATCTAGTGATTGCCTCAGGCCTGGCAGGTGAGACAAATCTGGCCAAGGCTTTGTACAGGAAGCCTGGTAGGGGGCTTATAGAAGCTTAGTCTGCCTTCTCAAAAAGATACACCGAATAGACTTCTATTTTCTCCCTCAGGTCAGTGTCTGCTTCTAGTGGGAAGAGCTACTTTAGAACTCTGAGGGGAGCCACAGTGAAATAACAAGAAAATAAGCTGAGAAATGTACAGAACGACAGGGAGAATCCGTTCCATAAACAGTCCCTGTATCAACTCTACCATCAACCACTCCTTAGGTAAGCTCATACATTTCCAATTGTTTATTTTAGTTGCTGATTCTGTTGCTTCAAGCTCCATGAGAACTGATAGAAGGTTCATTCTGCCTTCTTCAGGCAACCTCCTTCTGCAACAGAAATATGAAGTAGTTCACAAATGATAGTGTCATCTTCTCTTTTCCGATGAGTAAACTAAAGAGCCAATGTATAGGAATGTTGTTAATGTTTCCCAAAGGCAGCGGTAGAGCTGATATTCTAACTGACATGCCTCTGACTCCAGAGTAAGATCTTTCTGCTACATCATATTTTGATGGACAGTGGAAGGGCTGTTGACTATTTGAGGAAGCTATGGATATATGTCTTAGAACTCATAAAGATAAATTGGATGTACATGTGTATATCTTTTGGAACTAAATGATGAAATCATCTTTAAAAAAATTCCAGGAGTCTCTACATACTCAGGAGATATAGTGACTATATCAAGCTCTTGAAAATTGTTTTGCGGGGGTGCCTAGGTGGCTCTGTGGTTGAGCATCTGATTTTGGATTTCAGCTCAGGTCACAACCTCATGGTTGTGGGATCAGGCCCCATTTTGGGCTCTGTCCTGGACATGGAGCTTGCTTAGGATTTTCTCCCTTCCTCTCCCTCTGTCTTTACCCAGCTCCATCTCTAAAAAAATAAAAATAAAAAAGAAAATAAAAAACTCATGTTATGCTAGGATAATGTTATATGTATACCTCATCATTTTCTTTTCCAGCACAAGGAGGACTATGTATTTCAGTCTTTCTTTTCTATCTCAGGAACCACAGAAGATGGAAGGAGCCTATAATATAAATATGTGTGAAAGGCCAATTGCTTTAAAATTCTACCTGTGGGTTTGCAAAGATGTCTTAATAAAATCAGTAGAAGAAATATGCTTCTCTGCAAAATTATGGGATTTATACTTAAAGAACAGATAAGGCAAGCTTCCTAAATATAATTACCTAGCATTAAAGAATATTTTTATTGATATATTATTATCCAATCTTCCATACTGAATTAGTTCTCAAGCTTTCTGCTAAATAATAGTAAGCTGATTGCCTCCACAGAATTTCTATTTTAGTAGCACACACATAATATGATAAGGAAGAAATAAGTAAAATGTAGTCCAAATTAGCAACTATTATTAAAGAAAACATGAATGGAAACAAGTAGGATATCATTTGGAGAGGAACAGATAGTGAATACTTTAATAGGGCTTCCTGAGAAATATGTACATTGAAGTTCACTTTTAAGAATTAATTGTATAGGATTATAATTTATATACAATAAAGTGTGCCATTTAGCACATTTTGGCAAATGTGTGTATTCCTACTAGCACTACTATAGTGAAACTATAGCATACCTCTATCATCCAGAATCTTTCTTTGTCTCCTTTTCTTGATGATCCCTGATTTGTAATTCTAGGAAATCACTAATCTACTTTCTGACACTATATATCAGATTTTCCTTCTCTAAAATTGTGTATAAATAGAATCTTACAGCATATACTCTTTTGTATCTGGTTTCTTTAACTCAGTATATTGATTGGGAATTCATCCATATCATAGTGTGTATCAGTTTAAATTTATAAGTGTTTAAAATTTATTTTTATTTATGTCACTTTTAGGGATATACTGCACTCAGTTTATCCATTCATCTTTGATGGACATTTGAGTTGTTTCCACTTTTTACTATTATAAAATGTGTGTACTATTTGTTACTAATATGAAAAATTTGTGTTCACATCAATTATCCGGCATATGTTTTTATTTCTCCTGGGCAAATATCTAGAAGAATTGCTGGGCCATATGGTAGGTGTTTAACTTCACCAAGAAAACAAACTGTTTTGCAAAGTGACTATAGCGATATACTCTCCCATTAACAAATGCATGCCAATGGGTTCATATCCTCAGCAACATGTGGAGTTTTCACTGTTTTGTTGTGGTAGTTTTAATTTGCATTTTTTAAAAGATGAATGATATTCATGAGCAAAATGAGCATATTTTCAGGTGCTTATTGATACACACACACGAATATATATAGACACACACAGTCTGCCCATTTTTAATTGGGTTATTTGGTATCTACTAGTGAGGTCTTTTTTTTTTTTTATGATAGTCACACACACACACAGAGAGAGAGAGAGAGAGAGAGGCAGAGACACAGCCAGAGGGAGAAGCAGGCTCCATGCACCGGGAGCCCGACGTGGGATTCGATCCCGGGTCTCCAGGATCACGCCCTGGGCCAAAGGCAGGCGCCAAACCGCTGCGCCACCCAGGGATCCCCACTAGTGAGGTGTTTAAATATTTTGGACTTAAGACCTTTTCAAAAATATTCATTGCAAACATTTCCTCCTAGTTGGTAGCTTACCTTTTTGTGTTCTTAGTGGTGTCCCCTGAAGAGCACAATTATTTCTTAAATAATCCATGCTTTTTTTGTATCCTATGAAACCTCTACCCATCCGTAGGTCATGAAGATTTTCTCCTGTGTTTAGTTCTGGATATTTTATAATATATTAGCATTTATATTTAGTCCTACAATCCTATTAGAATTTAATTTTTGTGTGAGGTAAGCTAAGGATTAAGATGCATTTTTTTCCTATATGGAAATTTGGTTGTTCTAGTATGATTTGTTGAAAAGACTAACATTTCCTCATTGCATTTCCTTGGCACTGTAAAATCAAAAATTTCCTTGGCACTGTAAAAAATCAGTTACTATTTGTGTTGTCTATTTGTGGACTCTTTATTCTTTTCCATTGGTTAACTTATCTGTCCTGAAATCAATACCACATTGTCTTGATAGAGACTTAGAATATCTTAAACTTACATAGTGTAAGCTCTCTAACTTTGTTTTTCTCTCTTATGTTTTTTGTCTTTCCATATATATTTTAGAATAATATTGTCTTTTTCTACAAAAATTTTCTATTGGGATTTGGATAGGAATTGTATTTTCTAATTATTAACTGACATTGCATGGAAATGAAATTGAATTTTATATATTGTCTATTTACTGAAGTCTTATTTCACTCATCATTTAAAGTAGATTTCTTCCTACATTAACTAGGATTTTGTATATAGATACTCATGTCCTCATATTATCTGCAAATACACACTATTTTATTTCTTATTTGCCAATCTACTAATCTCTATGTTTTTTGTTTTGATTTTATTGCACTGATTAGAACCTCCATTATAAAGTTGAATATAAATGGTCATTCTTCGTTCCTTATTTTAAGGGAAATCATACACCCTTTTATTAGCGATGATGTTAGATGTAGACTTTATCATATTGAGATGGTTTTTATAATAAATAGCAGTTGAATATTATCAAATAATTTTTCTGTATCTATTAAAACAAGCATAATTCTCTTTTTTATCTTATTGTGAATGGCATTGATTGATTTTCAAATGTTAAAACAAAATCACATTCGTGAGATAGACTCCATTTAGTCATGACATATGATTCCATATTTTTAGGTTGCTAAGTTTAATTTGCTAATATTTTGTTAAGAAATTTTATGTCTACCTTAATGAGAGGTTTGATATGTAGTTTTATTTTGTGCACTGTCTTTGCCTAGTTTTGGTATTAAGATAATGCTCATTTCATAAAGTTAAATGACAAGTGTTCCTTCTAGCCTCTGCAAGGTTCTCAGTAATACTGGTATTGCTTCTTTCTCAAATGTATGCTCAAGTACACTGATGAAGCGTTCTGAGTCTATTGTTCTCTTCATGAGAAAGTATTTACTTCTAAATTCAATGTCTTTAATAGGTTATTCAGTTTTTTCTATTTCTCCTTAAGTTAATTTTGATAATTTGTATTTTTAAGGAATTTGTACTTTTCTTCTATGTAGTAAGAAGTACATAGTATTAGAAGCTATTAATAATGCATTTTTAAAATCCTTTCAATGTCTCTATAGTCTATAGAGATGCCCTCTCTTTTGTGATATTGATCGTTGTGTTTTCTTTTTTTGTCATTATTAGTCCAGCCAGAAGATTAGAAATTTTATTTCTCTTTTCAAAAAATCAACTTACCTTTTTGAATTTATATATTGTTATTTTCTGTCATATTTATTTTTATTTTTAATGTCATTGTTTTCTTTCCTCTGTTGAATTTGGGTTTAAGTTGCTTCTTCAATTTTTTTCCCTTTTAAAAAAAATTTTTTTTAGTTTCTTAATGTATATGCTTAGATTTTTAAAAAAAATTAATATAAACAAAGGTATAAATTCCTCTCTCAGCAGTATTTTAACTATTTCTTACCAAACTTGGATATATCGTAGGGTTTTTTTTTTTTTAATTTTCATCTAGTAAGAAAAATTTCCATTTTCCCTTAAGATTTTTTTTTGACCCATGCATTACTTATAACTATTTTGTAGATTTCGAAATAATTGGGATTATACACATATATTTCCTTTTTTTAAAGATTTATTTATTTATTTATTTGAGAGAGAAAGCATGAGCACAAGTGAAGGGCAGAGGGGGAGAGAGAATCTCAAGCAGAGTTCCCACGGAGTGCCGGCCTGATGTGGGACTCAATCTCACAACCCATGAGATTATGACCTGAGCCAAAACCAAGAACAGGACATTTAACCAACTGAGCCACCCTGGTGCCCCTCTGTGTGTACTTTTAAAATGATGTGTGATTCTTTTGTTGTTGAGTAGCATGTTTAATATATTATAATTAGGCCAAATTAGTTGGTAGTAACCATGGAATCTTCTCTGTATTTATTTTCTGTCTATTTGTTTTTCTCAATTACCATGTAAGGAGTGTAGACATTTCCAACTACAACCATGGATTTATCTATGTTAATTTTCAGTTCTGTCAGTTTTTGCTCTGTGTATTTTGAATTTTGGTATGGCCTTTTGATGACTCACCTTCTTTATTTTTATGAAAAATCTCTTTTCCTCCCAGGAAATATTTCTTCTGAGGTCTACTTTGACATGAAACATTCTATCAACTCCAGGTTTCTCATGTTTAGTGTTTGAGTGTTATGCATCTTTCCATTGAGTAACTTAATTTTGATGGGGCTTATTATGTTAATTATATGATGTTTAAAGCCATTATTATTCAATTGCCTTTCACCTATGCTCCATTATGTTTAACCTATTACTCTCTTTTTCTATGGAATTATGACTGAAAAACACAATGTATACAAATAGCAAATCATTACATTATCCTACCAGTAACCTTAACCTGTCTCTTAATAATAAAAGTGAATTTCTTAAACAAATGTTTGATTTGGCCCTATTTATTTATTTACTTATTTATTTAGACTTTATTTATTTAAGAGAGAGTGTGTGTGGACAAGAGCAAAAGTGGAGGGAGAGAGGCAGAGAGAGAAGCAGACTCCCTGCTGAGTAGGGAGCCTGACATGGGGCTAAAAGCAGGACCCTGGGATTATGACCTGAGCCAAAAACAGATGCTTAACCAAGTGCCCCTGACCCTGCTTTATAATTCAGTTAGACAATCCTTGTCTTTTAATTAGAATGTCCATGCCATTTACATGCATAGTAATTATTTATATGGTTGGATTTAAATAAATTATCCTAGTAATTGATTTTTATACATCCCATATGTTCTTTGTTCCTTTTCCTTCCCATTTGCTTGCATTCTTTTGGATGGATACATTTTCCCATATCCAATTTCCATGACTGATTTATTAGATAGGACTCATCATTACTATTTTAAATTGGTTGTTCTAAAGTTTGCAATATAAGAGTGCTTAGGTGGCTCAGTTAGTTAAGTAACCAACTCTTGGTTTCAGCTCAGGGCATGATCTCAGGGTGGTGAGATTGAGCTCTGACTGAGTAGGGCTCTGTGCTCAGTGGGGAGTCTGCTTGAGATTCTCTCTGTCTCTCCATCTCCCTCCCGCTCCTCTCCCCCATGCTCTCCTTTTCTCTCTCTCTTGCAAATAAATAAATCTCAAAAATAAAGTATGCAATATGTATCTTTAAATTATCCATATTCTATATTTAAACATTATACTACTTTGTGTATAATACAAGGTCCTTAAAATATTAGACTTCCAATCTGTATTTCCCAACTTGTGTATGCATTTTCTTTACCAATTTACATACTATCTTTGTCATTTTCCCTTCTTTTTTTTTTAAAGATTTTATTTATTTATTTTCATGAGAGACAGAGAGAGAAAGGCAGAGACACAGGTAGAGGAAGAAGCAGGCTCCGTGCAAGGAGCCTGATTTGGGACTTAAACCCGGGAATCCAGGATCATGCCCAGAGCCAAAGGCAGATGCTCAACTGCTGAGCCACCCAGGCATCCCTATCATTTTCCCTTCCTTTGTGCATTTCCTAGCTTCTACCTGAGATCATTTTCCTCTGGCTGACAATTTTCTTTAACATTGCTTGTAGTGCTGGTGATAAATTCTCCCAACCCTCTTTAAAAAATAAATCTTAATTTTACTTTTATTTTTAGAGGATGTCACTCTGTATATAGAATTCTAAGTTGATTTTATTTTCTTTAACTGTTGTAAAGATGTCCCATTGTATAGTTTCAGTAAATGTCAGCATTAATTATTTTTCTTTCTGTCTTAATAATATGTATTTTTTCTTTGGCTATTTTTACATCTGTGTTTTTCCTTATCATTGACTTTCAGCAATTTGACTATTAAATCTCTTGGTCTAGTTATCTTTATGATTATCCTATTTGTGGTATCTTTAGCTTTTTATACCTATGGGTTTATAATTTTCTTCAAATATGGAAAACATTTCAGCCATAATTTCTAAAGTATTTACTCAGCCCTTAGCTCTCACTTTTCTTCTAGAAGACCAGTGCTAGTTTGTTTGATCTTACAAATTACTGAGGCTGAGTTTTTTTTTCATTGTTTTTTATATATGTGATTAAATTTTAATAGTTTCCGTTGCTATGCCTTCAAGTTTACTAATTTTTCTTCTGTAATATTTAATTTGATATTAATCCCAGGTGTCCTTTTATTTTTCTTTTTTCTTTTTTTCCATTAAATATTCTTCTATAATTAAAAGTTCCATTTTGGGGGGTCTATTTCACATCTTTTATTTTCTTCCTCATTATATACACATTTTTCTTTAAATTCTCATCTGTAATTATAAAGCTATTTTAACATTATTTTGTATTAATCATTATATATGTCCTTTCTGAATCTTTTTTAGAGACTAATATTTCTCCTGATTAGAAATTGAATTTTCCTGTTTCTTTACTTATCTGGTTATTCTTCAATGAAAGTTAGACATATTCACATACTTAATTTTGTTGTCTTTTTAAAAATAATTTTATACTTTGATCCTGGAGGAGCTTACTTGTGAATCGGGTTAATTTTTTCAGACTTGGTATGACAGGTTTAGAATAGCCTTTAATCAACTGCAAGTTAGCACTACTATTTAAGATATGACCCTTTCATGTCTCTACTGAATCTTGCAGGCATTTAACAAAGAATTTCTTCTCTCTTATTAGAACAAGAATGCCTGCCAGCTATGTTCAGTTTACAACTCAATGGTTGTTCTTTGCCATTCTCATGGAATTTTATACTATGTAAGTTCCTAATACATGCATGTACTGTTTGTTCAGTCAGAGTCAAGGAGCTCGTAACTAGAGTTCTGGTGCATCTTTGGACAGTTCCCTTCTTTCTGGCACTCGACCCTCAAATTGCCATTGCCGCAGTTTCTACGACTTCTGACCTCTGTCTCC
Source organism: Vulpes vulpes (assembly GCF_048418805.1). NCBI lineage: Eukaryota > Metazoa > Chordata > Mammalia > Carnivora > Canidae > Vulpes > Vulpes vulpes. Next base: position 32,063,805 of record NC_132790.1, read on the forward strand.
TCAACTTATCTAGACTGCTCTGCTTTACATAGGATTCCAGTCCTTGCACCTTGCATATAGAAAATGCCTCAGGCAGAATGCCAAGGAAATTGTATGGCTCATTTTTCTTTTTTCTGCTTCCTTTCTCTCAGGGATTACAGTCCTTATGTGTTGATTATTTTTGGAAACATTTGTAGGTTTTTTTGTTTGTTTTGTTTTTATGAAAACATATATTTGGTCTATTTTTCTATTTATTAATAGTAGGAGAATAAATCTGGTCCCAGGAACTCCATAATTTCCAAAAGCAGAAGTTAAAATAAATGGACTTCTGAGTAAAAACATGGAGGAATTGAGGGAGCTGATTATGTAAAAAATTGGAGAAAGACTTCTAGGAATAGGAACAGTGACCATTACAATGGATCTAAGGCATCTGTGTGTCTGGTCAGTGTAAGAAACAATGAGAATGTCAATGTGGATAGTGTAGAAAAAATGAGAGAAGAGAATAGGAAGAGTTGAGATTAGATACTGAATTGGGGCCAAATCATGGAGAAATGAACTTTGGAAGCTTGTTTCTTTGCTTGTATTTTGTTTGGTTGGTTTGATAAAGGAATGACATGATCTGACTTTATTGTAACAAAATTATTTTGCTACTGAAGGGGGATAAGGGCTGAAGTAAGGACACAAGTCAGGAGGCTACTGTAATAATCTAGCAAATGCATAATAAATGACCTGACCAGAGTACTTGATTGCCTGTTTATGAGTTGGCATACTTTAACATATTGAGGAGGTTTTTGTAATGTATATGCAATACTATCTCATGTCCTTGTTGTAAACAAAACCAGGAAAAAGCATATTGCTACTGATAGAAGGTATTTATTTCCCTGCTTAATTATGTAGTAAAGTAATACAGAACACTAAGCACATCTAGACAGAGTTCTAGATACATACAGAATTCTCTCTCACTGGCTCATTTTATTCTTCCTTTTCCCACTATCAAACCATATGGCTGCAGGAGAGTCAAGTTCTGTTGTCAAAAGTTTCCCTGCCTAATTTCCATTTGGATTAAATGTACATAATGAGTGCTCGACACAATTTATGTTTCCAATCCACTTACTCCTTTGAACTTTTAGAGTTAAACCATGTCTAAAGGGCCACTACTGAGATCTGGGCTAAAAGAGGGCCAAACTAGAGCAGGCAAGTCTACCACAGGCAGTGAGGACTGCGGTAAAACGGGATTGAGACAAGTGACAATCTGTTAAGAAGTGAGGATCAAATGCCAAGGTGAACAAATATAAAAGCAATGGCCAAACGGCCAATATCAGATGCTTAATTTCAGTCAAAAGCTGTAGCTGAGGGGGAAAATTAATAAGAGATAGAGGAGGTATTAACTTATAAACAAATTTAATCTGAGGTCATAGAAATAGTGAAGAATAACTTTTGGGCACTGTTCCAGTGGACATACGAATACTTGTGGGGAAGGTGTTTATTTCTGTGTGGTACTGTGTGGATATAAACTGCTCTGAATTACAGTGACAGAGGAGAGCTCACATTAGAGATGAAAGAGATACAAGTAGAGCCCTGGCTGTTAGTGCATTAGTGAGCTATTTAAATAGAATGCACCCCAAGGAGCAAAATCACACATCTTCACAATGTATAATGTGGTTAGATGTGTTTCCACGTAAGAGTTATATATATCTAAACAGCACACAGAAAAAATACACTGTAAATGGGTAGTTTACTCATGCAAATATCTAAAACAGAGTTTTTTATGGAACCAGGGTGGGGGTGGGGGTTGGAATCTACCCCCTGCTGTTTTTCTGATTTGTTCCTAAGCTCATTAGATGCTCAGCACCTCCTCCAGGGGATGAATCTCATCTTCAGACAATGTTAAACTCATTCTCCTGAGCAGAGGTGAAAAAGCTATTTCCCCACTGGAGTTTTCAAAGGCAAACATTTCCTGTAGGAAATCAAACAATTCAAGGGCTTGATAAGGTAGCTAAGTATATTCAGTTTAGCAAGTAGTTGCCAATGGAAACCTCTGTATACCTCTATATGTGGCCTCAGGCCCCTTGGGGGATGACAAGGCCATTAGTTTAAGAAAAAAGGAAAGATGTTGACAAATATACCTGCAGCAAACTCTGGCAAGGCCAAAACAGGAATGGATAAACTCAGCAGATGGGGACTGAACCCCAAACTTTCTTAATTTCATGATTAGCAGTAACATAAATATGTATATTTTGCCTTCTGAAACTAACATATGATAATGTAGGCTCTGAATTCTGGATTCCTGATTTCAGCTCTTTGTCATTGTGGTTTTTTTCTTTCCTTTAAATTTTACTTTTCCAACAAATATTATTTGAATACTAATGTCTGTCAGGTACTTTGATGGTGGTTGGCTATACCCAATGGACAAGGAGGCACAGCTCCTGTTGATTTCATAACCTGGTGCAGAGAATTGAAAATAAATCAGTCAACAAACACATCACGAACTCTTCTAAGAACTAAGAAGGAAATGAGCAGAGACACAAAAGAAAAATAGGCAAGATTCCTTGACATAAAAAGGTCAAGAACTGCCTTTCTGAAGGTGTGACACCTAAACTGAGATCTATAGCTAATAAGAAGCCAATTTTGAATAGAGTAGGGAGATTGTCTCATATAGGGGAGTGATGGCAAAGGCTCTCAGGCCAGAAGCTAAAAAAAAGTCTGTGTGGCAGCATCAAGTAAGAAGGCAAAGGCTGACCTAAGAGGAGGTTGGACAAAGTTCAAAGAGATCACACTAGACCTCTTACACAGTCATCAGTTATTAGGATATTATATACACAGGACAAGAACAAATAAATAGGAAGTAGTAGTCAAGTAGGACACTTTGTTCATTCATATGATGCTCTGTTTTGGTAAAGATCCTATCTCTATTATTCCACTTTCTTCCTTAGCCCAACCAGTCTTTCCCTCCTCTCACTGGAATTGTACCTTTTCAATGAATGAGGGAGAGAAAGAGAGAAAACAGAAAGACAGAAAAAAAGCCTGACTTCCTAAATAAATCTTGACTAAGCCAAAAATACCCATTCCAGAAATGATGACTGGCAATGTGTATAGAGAATTAACAAAAGTTGGTAAAGTTATCATATAAATCTGTATGATTTTCTGAAAATTAAAAACTCTCTTTCTAAAAAGAGTCTCCTAATGGAATTTCTCTCCATTCCCAGGTATCATTCTGATGCCCCTTTCTTTCTTTCCTGAGCTCTCCAAAGATTACTTGGATTGCTGTAAATATTCTCCTTGCTCAAGGATCCTTACACCTGACTGATCATCAGTCTCCCGAGTACCTTAAAAATATATATTACATATGCATGTGCCTGTACACACAGAGATTATTGCTGGTCCTACTTAGAAATTCTAATTCCTGGCATGAGTCTCCATAATCAGTACTTTACCTCTGGCCAAGTTTTTCTGAGGCAGACTCAAGAGACATTCAGTGTCCTAACTGGTCCCTCTGCCTCCAATCTGTTCCATTGTAATCTACCCTCCACTCTGACAACAGACTAGCTCATAAAGTCTAAATTTAAACATCATTCTTCATTTCAAAAGTTTTAGTTTATTCCACACAGACTTAAAATCACTGGAGATGAGTATCTGTAAAACTATGGATATGATAATCATCATCATCATCATCATAGTTAATTATTGTAGTAGTAAAGTCTAAAAGGAAGCCTGATAGACAGGTATGTTAAAAAAAAAAGTTGCTTGTTTGTTTAAATAGCAAAATACAGCAGTTAATATAAAGTAGATTGAACAGTGATTAAGTCATCTGAAACTCAAAAAGAGAGAAATTATCTAGGAAGAATATATTGCTCTGAATCTGCATTTGTTTACTTAAAGAATTTGTTTACTTATTGGTCCCAGAATTCAACTTTTGATAATTGCACACCACTTAAATCGGTTAGGGTTTTTAATATATTTTTATTATACAAGTAATATTTGAATATAATTTTGCTATTAAAATGCAAACAATATAGAAGTATACAGAGCCAAGAATAAAAGGGTATCTTACAATCCTTCCAATTATTTTATTCTTCCTAGAAGAAATAAAAATTAGCAGTTTGCTTACATCTTTCCAGATTTTTAAACATTTATGTGAATAAATATATATAATACAAATACATAGCTTTGGTTTACTGGGCATTAATTTTTTCTTTTTAATTTTTTTACATATAGAAAATTATTATTTTGCTTTTCTTGTTTCATTTAATATAATAATGCATGTGTTTATTTCCTCTTTTTAAGTGTTGTGTAATATTCATAATATGATACTAAAAGCTATTCACCTACTCTTTTACTGATTAGATAGCTAAGGTTGTTTCTTATTACACAGTATTACGAATAATAATAGTAAAAATCCTTTCACATCTATTTTTATTTACATTTAAAAATTTTAAATATTTAAATTTCCTCCATAACTAAACTCCTGCCCCCTTTGCTAGTCTTAATCTTATATATCTGAATTCTCTCATACTTTCTCTTGGTCTCTCTCTCTTTCTTTCAATAATTAAACTTATCAAAGATACTCCATATTATCATTTATTTCAAAATACTCATGAAAATTACTTTATTGGTCAAATCTAATTCTATATTTTGAGTAATCTACCTCTAATACTTTGAGGTAGAGCTTAGATATGACTTACTCTTGGAACACCGAGGTGGCTCAGCAGTTAAGTATCTGCCTTCACCTCAGGGTCCCACGTCAGGCTCCCTGCATGGAGCCTGCTTCTCCCTCTGCCGGTATCTCTGCCTCTCTGTGTGTGTGTCTCTCATGAAAAAATAAATAAAATCTTTAAAAAAAATAAAAAAATAAAAAAGATATGATTTACTCTTTGCTTTCTAATAATTTCATTTAAGTCTATATATTTTGTTTGATTATTATCTAAGGCGTATGTAGTAAGCTCATTGCTTTCCATTTCTACAGAGTTGATCATTTCAGTTTTGGCTTCTTTTAAGTGTTTTTACCCAATAATTGTGAAGGACTTGAAAAAGTAAAATTGTTTTTCTGAGCATTTTCTTGTTGATCTCTAATTATATAAGCAAAACATTTCTTACATTAAATAACATGGCCCTGTTGTCGGAGATTCCCAATATGTGACTTCACCTTCAAAAAACAAAGAAGCTATACTGGTGATAAAGAAGGTTTACTTTATAAAGAGCTAACTAACCCTGGAGGACCTAATAAACCAGATCTTCACGTTGAGATCAGTTTTCTATACTAGGTTACAAACAACTTTCTATTTCATTTTGAGCAGAGCAATAGATTAGAATTAACCTAAAATCTGGGCAGGTTGATGTATGCGTAGATGTATATTTGTAGAATATTACATATGAGGAAATTTTGTCATTGTTTTAGCAAACATTTATTGAGAGCCTACAATGTGCAAGGTACTCATTAGTGAAAATAGATAATCCTTGTCCACTTAGAATTTGTGTTTTATTAAGGAAGCCACACAGTAAATAACAAATGGAACACATAAATTATAAGATTTTTTGAAATTGATAAGTACTGTGAATAAAATTAATAAAATAAGAAGCACTGGGATTCTTAACTATAATTTTTAAATAAGGCAGTCAGGGACACTTGGGTGGCTCAGAGGTTGAGCATCTTCTTTAGGCTCAAGGCAAGACCCGGATCCAGAGATAGAGTGTTCCCGCCCCATCCTCCCCCTGCATAGGGCTGCTAGCAGGGAGCCTGCTTCTCTCTCTCCCTCTCCCCCTCCCCTGCTCATGTATACACGTGCGCTTTCTCTCCTCTCTCTCTCAAATAAATAAATAAAATCTTAAAAAAAAAAAAAAAAAAAGGTGAGGAGGTAGATATCTGGAGAAAGAGAATCCAGGGTAGAAAGAAAAGAAAGTGTACAGGCTCTGTGGTAGAGAGCATTTGGGGGACTGGAGAGCAAACCAGAGGGCTTGAAAAAATAAGCAAGTTGGAAAGCCGTGGGAGGTGAGATCAGAATTGAAGAGGAGGCTATAAGGTCATGTAAATCCTTTGTAGTTAATAACAATGTGTGATCCCACAAATATTCTGAGACCTAAAATCTTTTCTGAATATTTTATTTTGACTCAAGCCTTCCTCCTTTGGATTTAAATTATAAAAAATGTTTTCATCTTTAATAATTTAAGAAAGCTCAGGCTCTGTCACAATCTACCCCTGCAGTCTGGGTTTTGTTCTTCCCTTGAGCACCTTGGAAATAGAAAGATATAAAATTCTATAGATTAACAAATGCAAGTCTACAGGTATACCAAAAGTGTCCAGGTATTTAGAGAATGAGTCAGTTTTGACCAAGAATGCTGTCCAGAGTTCTAGGTATCATTTTGTCTTCTACTGTCTTTGTCTCCCCATCTTCTCCTGCCATGTAATTATCTGAAAGTGTCATATTCTGAAATGGTGTCAGACATCAATCTGGCCTTTTAATTAAGCATGGACAATGGCTTGTTTCTAGCAGTCCCACTGCAGACAAATATTGATTTGCTTTTCAGTGTAGCATTTGTACAATATACCACATTCACAGCCACAGAAACTTGAGGGTTTTTTCCCCCCTCTTTACACTTTCTGTTATGAATGCCACCTAGCTGGAGCCACAGCAAATCCTCTACCTTTCTTAATCCAGGACACGTATGATCCACGCTGGATGAAACAAGGTATTCATAAGTATAAAAATAAATAAATAAATAAATAAAAATAAAAAATTAAACAATGATCAGATACCAGGGACAGTGTGGATCAGAGATAGCCCTATAATGTGAAGAACTGTGACTGTTTTGTTCAGCACATACATGTGCTTCCAGAAAAATTAATTAAATATTTGTGAGATAAATGTATAAAAGGAAAGTAGGTATGCTTTGTAGTAAGAGAAGTGGTTAAGTACTGTTTTCTATTAATTCTGTGTCCTTGGCCAATGCAAATAACCTCTCTATGCCTTAGTCTTTCTCTATAAAATGGGCATAATAGTGTCCATTCATTGTTATTGTGGTAACAAAACAAATAATTTAATGCATGTAAAATTTATCTAGTATATCCTCCGTCCTTATATTTTATTTTTATCATTTCTCATGCTCTCCCACAGTTTCCTTGAACACATACTTACATATGATTGCCTTCCCACACAATTCTGTGTTTGAAATATGTCACTAAGTGCCTCAGATGTGCCTGTGACATCTTGTTTTTTGTTCAAGGCCTGACTTCTTTGATTAGCCTCACTAGTCACCCCATCTTCTGAGTATGCTTAGAACTTCATTTGCAGATGCCTTTGCTTCTCCTAGTGCCTTCTGAATGTGAAAATCCTGAGGGCAAGGAATTCCAATAGGACTTCCCTTTGGAACTTCCTCCCTGAGTCAGCACTCAGAAAATAAAGATGTTGTGTGCATTCAGATTGCAGACTCTCAGGATTATTGTACATGCATATTGGTATCCCAGCCTTTCCTATCCATAATCAGGCTTCCTTGAATCAGCTGACAAACTAGAATATTTAGAACATGGAAGAGTATTCCCTAACTTGAACATTTACTTTTGGAATGGTGACTCTTGGACAAATTATTTCAACTCACTATTCCACAACTACTTTTCCTTTATTTATTTATTTTTTTATAAAGACAGGATCATTCTTACTGATTTTCCTTTCACCTCCTACTTTTCCTTTAAAATGAGGCAGAAAATATACCTAATCCATAGACTGTATAAGTTAATTCATGTAAACTACTTTGAACTGTTCCTGATCCTTAGTGATCACTTGTATATTGTCATTATTTTCTTTATTTGCTATTATCTTCACACTGGGGAGGGCCTATTCTTTTTTGCAACTATTTGCACTGTAACTTCATCATTAAAGTCAAGGTGATCTTAACTTGTGGTTCTCTGTAAATAGGAATTGTCAGTTTTCGGTCAAGATAGATAAATCCAGAAATATTGAGTAAATAGGTGAATGCCAAGCCTAACATTGTCTGGCTTCTTATCTACTGTCTGTCCTCAATTCTTGCCTTTCTTCATATGTGCCCTATTCTTCAGACATGACATTTTCTCAAGAAGGCTCTTCTCACTGCTATCATCCATTTTGTTCATCTGCTTTTCCCTAGAGGCTCTACAAAGTGTAATGCAAGGCACTTTCACAAGCAGCTTCTCTTAGCCAACTGTATTTACCCAGTGCCATTTTAGTGGAAGTGTATGAGCTCTGGCTTTATCTGGCACTAAGCCCACTAAGGCCTTGATCCTAGCTTTGCCACCTACTATCCATGTACAATGGTCTAAGTTTCCTAACACCTCCAGATCTTATAGCTCAGTTCCTTCATGTGTGAAATGTACCTACTTCAGAGAGTTGGTATGAAAATCTGGCAAGAGAATGCATCTAAGTGTTCAACACAGTATTTGCATAGAGAAAAGACTTTTATAAATACTGGCCATTTTGTAGTTATTTTTACTCTTTGACTCACTTCTTGACTTTCATAATATTTTCCACCTTGCATTATAATCATCAATATACACATCCATCTCTAATCGTGTCAGATACACAGAAGGCCCTCAGTAAACATTTATTCAATGGAGGAATAATAATTGTGCCCCTAGAGGGCAACGTTTATCCCAGTTCTGCAAAGCAAGGTTGGTGAAGCCAAGCTCAAGGACCCTGAAGCACGACTTCCAGACTTCCATATTTAGCAAATAAAAATACAAGGCATCCAGATAAATTTAAACTTCATCTAAAAAAACTAAACTATTTTTAGTAAAATTATGCAATATTTGAGATATACTAGAAATGTATTTATTATTTACTGAAAACTCAAACATAACTGAATGTCCTAATTTTGTCTGGCAATACTACCCTAAAGCCTCTTTCAAATCTGTAAGTCTTTGTCTTCCCACACCAAGATTGTGAATGGGGACTCAAGACCATCTATGATAAACAAGGTCAAGGTCATGATAAACATAAAGTGAATGGAATCCTGTATGATTCCATTATTGTATGATTCATCTATTCAATCTAGTTGTATGTAAAAGTCATTATTTTAAAGTGGCCACTGCTACTAAATTAGCTTTCATTCCTCAGAAGAATATGAGTTGGATCATGGTGTCCTTTTCATTCCATTGAGGTAGTACTAAAGAACTGTGTGTAAAGCTTTCAAAAACTAGGATGTCTGGGTGGCTCAGTGGTTGAGCATCTGCCTTCCACTCAGGTGGGGATCCCAGGGTCCTGGGATCAAATTCTGCATTGGGTTTCCCTTAGGGAGCCTGCTTCTCTTTCTGCCTATGTCTGTGCCTCTCTCTCTCTCTCTCTGTGTCTCTCATGAATAAATAAATAAATCTTTAAAAAAGAGTTTTCAAAAAATACTGGGGCAACACTATTCTGGCCTTAGGCCATAGTAACTCAGGCCTTCATATACCTCTTTTGTTTGATCAATTTTAGGGAAGAAGTAGAGTCTATGGGCTGCTCCTGCTCATCCCAAGTCATTTTATTTCAGAAGTTAATTAGCTGTTGAGTTTATGGTTTATATTCCTGGCATCAATGACACTTTTTCCAATATAATTTAGTACTTGGACATTTTTTTTTTTAGATTTTATTTATTTTTTCATGAGAGACACACAGAGAGAAAGGCAGAGACACAGACAGAGGGAGAAGCAGGCTCCATGCTGAGAACCTGATGTGGGACTCCACACACCCTGGGCTGAAGGTGGCGCTAAACCACTGAGCCACCTGGGCTGCCCAATACTTGCACATTTTCAATCTGTAAATAGCCAGCACGGGTTATTGTTATATGCATAGGTTCCATATGTGTCTTGTGCAATTATTTTTCCCTACCTCCTAGTAAAATTCTCAGTTCAAAGATGCAGGTCAATATACCATTGGTGAATAAACAAGTAGTTAAGATCTCAGGCTCTGGAGATAGACAAAAAAACAGATTCAAATTCTGACTCTGTCATTTCTTAGATAGCTGTGTGATCTTGCAAAGTTCTTTATAGCCTCAAGGCTTAATACCCTTGTCTATACAATGGGAATAACAACAATTGCTTGGACATGTTATGCTTTGAAAATTAAGTGAAATCTTGCACTTAAGCCATTTAGTAGAGAGCATGACCTAGTAGTAGCAAGTGCTTTAAAACGTTACTTAATATTATGTTACATTTCTTAATGCGGCTGTAGGCAAAGTATATATAAAATAGACAAGATCTATTTTAGGTGCTGCATGAGACCTTGAGTTAATTCTTTACTTCTACTCCCTTGAAAAACCTGATAAGACTAAGAGAATCAACATGATTCTAGGCAACATAGCGAAGGTAGAAACTACCCCTGAGTGGTAAACTCCATTTGAACTGGAAACAAGAATAACTAAACTATATGTGATGAACACATCATGCTTTAGGACTCTCTGAGTGTTGTGTAACATGTATATTGTAATGAGTGTGTCCCGTGTGGTGATTCTGAAAGCTATTTCTATGGAATGTTAAGAAATATATTGTTCCTTCCCAGATATGGAACTTTCTAAGCAAAGCATCCTTTAAACACAGCAGTCTTGTCTCCTTGGACCTAAAGGTGTTATAAGGGAGTAAGACAGCTTCCGTGTGACGGTGTATACTGCTGCCTGGACTGCCCAAAGAGGAAGGCTTGACACTGTTCTGATAGCAAGCTGTAGCCCCTCTCCTACCATCTTCTTAGTAGACTCCAAGTGTGGCCTATTGTAGTCTGAAGGGTCTAAAGCTTATGTAAGCCTGAGGCGATGCCTGGTGGGTGTTCCAGCAATGTCCAGTGGAAGGTATACCTCTCCTTGTATCCTCAATAAATTGCTCAAGGACCTTAGAATCCTAAAACAAGAAGCAGTCTTACATGCCATCACCTTTGACAATTTGTCCAGTGTAGGAAGCTTTCTGCAATAGTTTCAACAACTGGCCAGCTGACCTCCTTTCCAACAGTTTCAGCCACAGGAAACTGATTTTCCCCTTAGAAGTTCATTGCATTGCCAGCCACTCTTCATTATAAAGGGCTTTGTTCTGGACAGAAATCTGCCTATCTAAAATATCTTACCATTAGTTTTATTTTTATTCTCTCTTGAGACCTACACAGAATGTCTAAGTTCTTTCCCATGACTAATCTTCACATATTCTCAGACATCAATTTTATCTTTCACTAATCTCTTATATTTTCAATAAAAAAATGTGCCCAGTTTCCTCAGCTATCTCCTGCTGTCTTAGCCATCTATGTGCCCTTCTTTATTCATTTCTTTTTTAAAAGATTTTATGTATTTAGTCATGAGAGACACACACAGAAAGAGGAAGAGAAGCAGGCTTCCGGAGGGGAGCCTGATGTGGGACTCAATCCTAGGACCCCAGGATCACGATTTGAACCAAAGGCAGAGAGTCGCTCAACCACTGAGCCACCCAGGTGTCCCTATGTGCCCTTCTTTCTATACTAAGCTATCACATTGATGTTTTAGTGTTGTTTCTAGAGCAGGTGGTACTATCTCTAACTCAGAGCAAGGGTGTGCTTCATTAAATATGGTTCATTTCTTTATATTAGAGGAATAATAAAGAATTATTTTATAACTTGGGAAAGGCAAAAATACAAAGAAGAAAGCTAACACACTAAAACATGAGAAAATACATGTGTAGATGATGTGAAAGATCATGAAATATATCAGCAATGTAATGCTATGCTTGAATTCATGCTTCAGAGTAACAGCATTTATATTCACACTCTGGTACTACAAATTATTAGATGTGAAAATTTGGGAAAGTTATCCAATTTCTCTAAGCCTCAGTTGACTCATCTGTAAAACATGGACAATGGTGGCATAGACCCCATTAGTTGTTGAGAATACAAAAAATAATAATCTATGTGAAATATACCACATAAACCTGAGACTAAACAGGATAAAAACCAGTACTGCATGCTGGTGAAGGTTGCACACTTTGAGCTTGAATCTCTTTTCTCTTGTTTACTAAATGTGAAATCTTAGATTATATAACCTCCTTCAACTCTATTTTCTCAGATGAAAAATGGAGATTGTAACAGATTATATTTTATAAAACAGAGCACAAAAATATTTCCAATTTGACATCTCAATACTTGTCAACTCCTTGATCAGGAGATGGTATCTATTCCCTTTCCTAACAACTTGAGTACATCTTTGTGGACTGCATGAATGGTAGGAATAGGCAAAGTAATGCCATGCGACTCTCAAGGCTAGGTCAAATGAGTTAATACAGCTTCTCCTCTCTGTCTCTGTATGTGTATGTGTGTATCTCCCTTGACTCTGGCTTTAGGAATGTCAAAGGAAATCTGGCTACTCTGAAGCTGCCATGATGAAGAGAATACATCAAAAAAGAAAGAGATGTCTCAACAGTTGCGTCTGTTCCAGTTTCCAACTGTTTATGTCTTTCCAACACAGGCCATATGTGTGAGCAAGCCTTCAGGTCATTCCACCCCCACCATCTGACTGCAGTCATATGACAGACCCTGAATGAGAACATACTGAAAGCTACTTAACCTCCAGAATCATAAGAGATAATGACAAAACAATCGTCTTCCTTTAAGTCACTACATTTTGGGCTGATTGGCTAAACAATAATAAATAGGATTCATGCATAGGATGAATACTATTTGTCTTAAAAAGTTTATGAGGATTAAATGAGATGACCCATACAGGCTATTCAACATAAAGGAGTGGTTCTCAAACTTCAGTGTCTGAAATTTTTAGCTGGGGACTTATTACAAAATGGATTCCAGGGCTCCTTTCCCCAAATTTCTGATTTAGTAAGTCTGGAGTGAAGCCCAAGCACTTGCATAACTAACATGTTCTTGTTGATGCTGATGCTACTGGTCTAAGAACTACATTTTGCAAACCATCATAGAACAAACACTCAATTTATGAATTTTATTCTTACTACCGTTTTTAGTACTTACTGTTTATATTTTGTGAAAATTGCACTGCCAGTTCCTTTGGGTACAAAGGAAATTTATACTCAGCTTCTCCATAACTCACAGTCTAATTTATCTTTTTTATCCCTAGTATGGATCACAGTGGCTTTTACATAAGTGCTAACAATTGCTTATTAGAGGAAATATGAACAGATCCTACATTCATTTATGGGTATACAATGTAGTCCCCTGAAGGGAGACAGTATAAGAAAAAAGAGCAAGAGAGAGAAAGATAAAGGGGGATGGGATATGTGTAGGGAGGGGAGTTGAGGGTAGGAGAAGAGGGAAGAGGATAGAAGGGAAGGGAAGACAAGACAGGAAGTGTGGAAGGAAAATATCATGCTTCTTTCTCTAAAACTTTTTTCTTTATACTATGAGAAATTTTTACATTGTCCTTTAATAATTTTAGGACATATACCTCAAGATAGGAGCAGGTTGTCTCCAAATACCACTTTCATTTCTTCTTTTATTTTTATTTTTTTTAAGTTTGTATTTATTTATTCATGAGAGACACATAGAGAGAGGCAGAGACACAGGCAGATGGAGAAGCAGGCTCCCTGCTGGGAGCCTGATGCGGGACTTGATCCCAGGACCCCGGGATTATGACCTGAGCCAAAGGTAGACCTCTACCACTGAGCCACCCAGGTGCTTCTCTTCAGTTCCTTTAAAATGGAATGGTAAAATCATTAGACAACTCTGTAACAGAACTGGTTGAAAGAAAGAAAGAAAGAAAGAAAGAAAGAAAGAAAGAAACCCACAAAAGTCCGTTATCAGACTCTTTCTTTGATTTTATTTTACAGCTATTGTCTAGTCTGATAAAAAAAAACACATCAATTATTTAGATGTTTGAGCACTCTCTTTAGCTCAGAATAGTGGTACATTGGCATTCATCGTATTGACAAGATCTTGTGGATATGAATGTATAAAAATATGACTGGACAGAATAAGACTTGCGTATTCTCCAGAGGCCTCGGGTTTCCATATAGCCCATGTTTTAAAGGTACTTACTAGGTTGATCACGTCTATGAAACCTATCAAGATTTCAAAGTACATATTTATGTTTGGCTCCCTCCTTTCCTATCCCATCTAGAGGAGTGTCATGAGAACAAATAACACGGTCTACAAAGAACTCTCCAAGCTTGTAGAATTCTACTTATAAACACTTAAAGTAATTAATACCTTATTCCCTCATTTCTAACAGCTTGTAAGTCATTGGGAGTTCAAATGCTAGTTTACATGCAATAAAACTTATGTATAATGCATTAAGGACTATTCTATACCTATTAATTCTTACACAAAAGGAGATACACAAAAGGAGAAAGCATGCCCCTTGCCTTAACAGAAGACACAATTTTGAGAGAAAGACAATATCTGTAAAGTGAGATAAGCTTTGCCTTTCTTAAACTGACATGGGATCATGTGATTTTCCTGCTAAAAGTCTTTGCCATTGTCATATTGCTTTTAGATAAAAGCAGAAACTTTCTAGAATGACTGGCAAATACTCTGTGATCTAGTTCATCTTTCCATCTCTAGTCAGTCTCAGTATCCTCATTATCCACAGTACTCCGGTCCCATGGACTGGGCAGCCACTCCAGCACCCACCATTCCCTTTCACATTACCATGCTTTACCATGTGATTTTCTTTTCCTGGAATATATCTACCATTGGTGTTATGATATTGGTATCACACTTAGTAATCATACCATACAAAGAATTTTTAGAATTGCTGTTTAATATTACCTTTACTATCTTATTTTAACTTTTGCCTATGCCAATAAACTGCAAGATGAATGCTGTCGTGCCAACCTCAGCTTTGTAACCCCACAAATCCTATCAAAATTCCTAGTTAATTAAACAAAGTAAGAAAAATTAGGATGAAATGAAAAATAAAACAATAATACTAACCATGTGGTATTAACAAAAGAGACTAAGGACTATGATTGAACTAGCAATCATGTTAGCTAAGGATGACTTCAAGGAAGAGGTAAAATTTTTGGTCTTGCTTAACATGTCAAACTGAAGACTTGGAAGCAGGTTCATGCTCTGGTGGCAATGAGTACACCACCAACTGAGAAACCCTTGCATATCATCAAGCTTATTTGTAAGAAGGAAAGCATAGGCAAAAGAATTAGGGAACTCACACTTGGTAATCTCATAAAATGTATGACGTCTCATTAAGATTTGGAACAATCCTATGAGATATGAATTTACATACATTTTAATAAGGGGTATTGAAAGTTTCCAAGAATCAAATAAATTACACAAAACCATCCACATTAGGTGGCAGAGCTAGGATTCAGACTGAGGAGTATACCAAAGCTCATGATCTTTTCAGTATATCAGGAGGTTACTCAAAGTTCCTAAACAAAAAGAAAGAAAAGGAACATAGCTTTCATAGCATGTTGTCTAGGAAAGGAAGAAAAAAATATTGAAACTACTATTCATTCACTTAAGCTTTTAGTAAGGCTACATCCTGGGGATACAATGGTAAGTACCAAAATAGCAAAAATGCATAGCCCTTGTTCTTGTGAAGTATATGAGAAGCATAAGTAAAACGTAATAAAAAGTACATGAATAAATGCAAAATTACAACAGTATTAAATGTAATTTTTTAAATAGCTATTTGGTACTTTGAATTTACAATAATGTAAAGAACAAATATATTCCACTCTTTCATTCTGATATGACAAAAAAATGGTGATCTATGGGCACCTGGGTGACTTAGTTAAGTGTCTGCTTTACACTCAGGTCAAGATCTCAGGGTCCTGGAATCAAGCCCTGCAATGGGTTCCCTGCTCAGCGGGGAGTCTGCTTCTTCCTCTCCCTCTGCCCCTCCTCTCCTGCTCATGCTCCCTCCCCCTCCGCCAAATAAATAAATAAAATCTTTTAAAAAAGAATGGTGATCTAAAAGAAAAGGTGGAATACAGGAGTCTGTGCATTGGCAGAGAAGAGTAGTCAGAAAGAAGAAACATTTCAGGGTTAGGAAATAGTATAAGCAAAAGCCCCGAGAACAGGAGGGACCATCTTATGTTTGAGGAACTCAGAAAAGAATATTGTATTCTAGAGTTTTTGACCTAAGACAACAGTACATAGTAGTGTTCTTACATTGAAATCTGGGAAAACAGGAAGATTTTGTGTCTTAGAAAGATCAACTTTGATTTTAATCAAAGCAACAAGCTGAGCTGGTCAAATTTCTTGCCTTCTTTAATCATGTTCCTCACTCCATGGGGGAGGTAAGCTCTGAAGCCACAGATACTCTACTCAAGCTGCAGCATATGATGGATTTCCTTCAGAGGAATCACTAGAACAATTGTTATAAATTTCCTTAAGAAAGAAGTAGGGATAGTTCAGAAATCTGGGATTCATAATAGGAATAAGCATGGTCTTTGGATTGTGTCAGGTTTGGCTTCAAACCCAAATCTTCCGTAGCTTGGTCAGCTTGTGCAGGCAACTTAAATTCTGAGTCTCAGATTCTTTATCTATAAGACACTGTAATGAGTAAATAGAAAAGGAATATAAAGGGCTAAGCATATATTCAAAACCTTGTCCTGATTTTCCCCTTTCCTTCCTTCATTCAATTCCATTTCATCTTCTACTATGCGTACTGCTTTTGATCTTCCAACAAAATTCCTTCTATTTATCCCTGCCTTCCCTTTTTTGGTTTTTTTTTTTTTCTCTTTTATTCCTGGTGATAGAGTCTTATTTTTATTACCTGCATGCTATATTGAACCCCCGAGAGTATTATTCTATCTTGAGCCAGGGCTAATCTCTTCTAGGTTACTTTTTCCTTAAAGAAATGATGCTGGATACTATTCTATATAATTACACTCCTTTCTATGGCACACACACAAACAAAAGACAAGGCAGGCAAATTAGATTTTTGTCCATTTCAAAGACAAGAGCTTCCCAGAAAATTATGTCGAATCATTGAGGCTCACTTAAGAAAGCAAAGTCCTTTGTGATGGGGGTGTTTTGAGAAGTCCAAGTGATTTGCTACACAGTAGTGCTTATTTTGGGGTAATGATTCATGGAAATATACTTTTTTAACTCAATTTGCAATAATCCCTATTTCATCAAAACCACCACTTAGGTCCATGTTTCTTTTTATCATTTATCCATTATTAGCAGCATTACAAAAAAAAAAGAACAAGTGTCAGGCTTGGAAATACCAGGTGTCTTGTTTTGCATTTTCCTTAGATGAGCTTTTGTGTTAGCTAGGAATAGCCTGTTCTGGAAGCCAGTTAAATGCCTACAGTCAACATTGTTAATCCAGAGGGTGGCAACCTAGTTCTCCCTCTAAATGTTACTATTTTCAACAAACAAAGCTATGAATAACAGAAAGCACTGTCCCTTCCCATTCTTTCTATATATGTAGTCACTATTCATCTTTCTTTCTCTTAAATTTCTATTTTCTTATCTGTAAGTGCCCCTCTAAATGGTAAGTTCTTGAATCAAGAGACTTTATCTTGTCCACAATTATATACCCAGCACACATTAAGTGTCCCATAATTAGGATATTAATTAAGAAATGGGGAAAGATCCCCCTACCTCAGTGCATCTATCATTTGCTTGCAGTGAATCCTAGGGTCTTTCCTGTCATAGCCTTTTTCAAAGGTTTTCTTACAGGAAGAGACCAAGAAAAAAATAAGTGCCTAGTGTGCCAGGTGTCATGTTCTATACTTTTTCATACATTATCTCATTTAACTTATACTCAGCTATGGCGGTTAAATATTTGCCCCCATGTTTTACAGAAAAGAAAACTAGGGCTCAGGGAAATTAGATGACCATTTCAACGTTATATAGCAAGAAAGCGTCAGAATATGGATTTTAAAACATAGCAAAGTTGGAGAATATCTTTTGGCTGGAGGTCATGCTGGCAGGGGCTGATCTGAGGAGGAGAAAGGAAAAGAGAACAATGAGAAGTGAAGAAAATTGACCACAAGAATTCTAACAGAAACTGTAAGTGAATGGGATTATGTATTTTGTGAATATAACATCTATTTGAAAAAGTCTGAACAGGTATTTGAAATGTAAATGATTAGATCTCCAAGTACACTTTGATTATCTGTATATCCAGTTTTTAGCATAGTCTACATTTTTCAGTAAGAATAATCTATAATAAGGCTAATAATAAAATAGTTGATTTAAGACATAAAATATTAATCATTGAATTCTTTACATAACTAGAATGTGAAAAATTTAGCCTAATACTGTCTTATGCTACAATTGTTCAGTCTGTCTGATTTTGTGAGCCAAATGGCTTGGCATAAAGGGCATGGGTTCTCTCTGGGGGGAGTTTTGAGCAAAAGCAATCTCAGGCAGTGATGCAATTATAGCACCTGCAAATATTATTGTAACCTTTTCTACCCACAATGTACCACAGGTTGGGTTCCCAAGGAAGCAAATTCTAAGATGGAATTTAGCATGCAGTGTGCTTATTTAGGTATGCCTTTGGGAGCAACACCTGTGGAAGGGATTAGTGGGAAGCAGAAGTTGGCACAAGGAGAAATCAAGCTGCAATTTAGCCAACCACAGCCTCTATTAATCACATGGAAAGCTTTGGGGGCTAGAATAGCACCTTGGAATTGTCCCAAAATAGTCAAAGATGACCGGGCCTTTGTACTACTGGATTGATCAATCCTCCAGTGGGAGCCATGCTAGACAAGTGCTTGACCTTGGGTATGGCAAATCTTTGCAGCCAGGACAATCCTTGAAGGAGCAGATGGTAGAAGGCTATTGCCTGACAGCACATGAGCAGATTAGGTCTTTTATGGAAGAGAAATTTGGGTGGTTTTGGCACATACCATGTCGATGACAGAGTCCAGATGACATAACACTCTCCCTGGATGTTCTTCCAAGTGAGGGCTATCCAACCATGAGAAGGTGTTCCTTTCCTCTGTACTAGTACAGCAGCTACATGGTTATTAGAGTCTGCTTGCATTTATTGATAAGCCCGTGTATAGTTGTTTTAATTTAGGTAAGACAAAAGAGGGCCATTTGTCAGATTTTTTTGGTTATATTATAGATGAGCTTATAGACAAACTTTAAAAAGTGTGTCTGTTAACTTGGGCTGCCATAACAACATATCACAGACTGGGTGGCTTAAACAATAGAAATTTATAGCAGCAATGTCCACAATAGCCAAACTGTGGAAGGAGCCTTGGTGTCCATCAACAGATGAATGGATAAAGAAGATGTGGTCTATGTATACAATGGAATATTACTCAGCCATTAGAAACGACAAATACCCACCATTTGCTTCAACGTGGATGGAACTGGAGGGTATTATGCTGAGTGAAGTAAGTCAGTCAGAGAAGGACAAACATTATATGGTCTCATTCATTTGGGGAATATAAAAAATAGTGAAAGGGAATAAAGGGGAAAGGAGAAAAAAATGAGTGGGAAATATCAGAAAGGGAGACAGAACATGAGAGACTCCTAACTCTGGGAAACGAACTGGGGGGGGCGGGGGGTGGAAGGGGAGGTGGGTGGGGAGTGGTGGTGACTGGGTGACGGGCACTGAGGGGGGCACTTGATGGGATGAGCACTGGGTGTTATTCTATATATTGGCAAATTGAGCACCAATAAAAAATAAATTTATATATTAAAAAAAAGGAATTTGTTTTCTCATAGTTCTACAGATTAGAAATCCCAGATCAAGGAGGTGGCAGATTTGATTTCTGATGAAGGCTCTCCTTCTGTCTTTCTGATGGCCGCCTTCACACTGTGTCCTCACATGGCCTCTTGCCCATGCATGTATGGAGAGAAAGATCTCTGGTGTCTCTTCTTTTTTCTGATAAGGGCACCGGCCTTATAAGAATAGGGCTGCATCCTTATAACATTGTTTAACTACCTCCCCAAAGGCCCCATCTCCAAATATTTTGGGGAATAGAGCTTCAACACAGGAATTTGGGGGGATATAGTTTTTTTTTTATTTTTTGGGGGGGCGGATATAGTTTAGTTCATAACACTGAGTAACTAAATGAAGAATTGTATTAAATGTTGTACAAAATGTGAATGTTTCTTTGGTTATTGATCCTTCTCTCTAGAGACCTTGTAAATTTCTATGGCTGACAGTGCCTTGTTTGATTTTAATTAGCTGTCCTTTTAATTTATATTTCGGCTTATTCTGAATTTACTCTATTATTATATACCTGGGCTTAATGCTCCTAATTTCAAAACCTATCTTCTATGCTTGCTCATTTAAGCTTCACATTGTTCTGTGTATTCCACAAAAAATCTGACCTTTCTTTTTTGGTTCTACTTAACTTACATGTATAGCTGAGATGTATACAACTATATTCTCTCATGTTAGTTGGGAAGAACAACTCATGACTTAAGCAGAAATTCTGTCATTTTGATTGTAATTCAAATTGTTTCATTACAAAGAGACTTCCTTCAGTAAGGTGCTTACTCTCTGACCCTGTAATTCTAAGTTTTTACCCTGAGAAAATAACTATATTATAAGCAATATAATAGCCTAATAATAAGCTTATAGTACAATAAGTTATGACACATATGCTCAATAAAATAACATATAGCCAAAAAATTTGCTTAATATTTTAGACAAGGACTACCTCCTATATTTTAAGTAAAAATCTATTTGTATTTCAAAGTAGTTTATAAAAATTTCTGTGTGTGTATGAATATTTATGTACATAGAGAAGCAGAGAATAATATATAGCAAACTATTAATAGATGCTATCCCTGAGGGGTGGGAATATAGATAATGTTTATTTTATTCTTGATGTTTTACCTATTCCTATTTTTTTCAAACTTTCTATAGTTAAAATACCTTAAAAATATGGTGAATGCTTAAATTTTGTGAGAAATAATAAATTAGTACTCAATCTAATATTATTTACAATAATGGTAGTTAATATTAATTGCTTACTATATGCCTATTGCTGCCCTAAGATCTTTATCTAAATTAGTTCATATAACTCCACAAGTCTACAGCAACCATAGGGATTTCTGTATATTTCTTAAATATAGTGATGATAGCAAGCACAAGAACCCTGTTTTTCGACAGCTATTCTTTACTGTCAACTGCACATGAACTATATTACAGTTTAGTGTTCAATGATGGAACAGAAAAAAATATTTTTAAAATAAAGGAAAACATAGTAAAGAGTCAGGAATATATCCATGTATACATGTGATAAAAAAATGCTAAAGGAAATAGAAACCAAAACATGAAAGCACATGACGACTCCTAGGCCTTGAAGAGTTACCCTAATTTTCCTATTTACAGATGAAGAAAATCTGTTTCAGAAGAGAAAAAAAAGAGGATGTGAAGGCCATCCGAATTTAGAACTAGACCTCAAGTCTCTACTCTCAACTCCCTATTTTTTCAATGATTATTTATACTTGGGGTGGAATATAACATCAGCACATCAGTACTGTACATTATCTCCTAGAGCACAATATTCATGAAGTATTTGTCATTCCAAACGTTATTTCACCAACGATTGGACTATGGTCTGGACTTCTTGTCAGAATTGATCCCTGTGAACCATCACATCAAAACCTGAAGTCAGATTTTTATGATATTTAATCCTGTGATTGCTAATTTATAGATATGGAAATGGAGGGTAAAATTTTTGAAATATTGTTTAATGGTATATACATACTGAGAACTTGGCTACGGTAGACAATACTCAAAACCAAGGTCATTTTACTTGAAACTCTTCTTATCTTACAAGGCTCGTCACCCCTCAGTAGAACCCTTTGAATGAGAGAAAAAAACACATCAAGAGATGCAAAATGATAAAGGTAAAAGTTTCTTCATTTTACTATTGTTAGTACAAGGCCAAATCTTATCAAAATTCCTTCCAAAATTTTAGCAAATGGAAAAAAGCAGTATTTTGGTGAGGACACAAAACTGAAATAGAAGTTATGAATGACATGAAATATTAACCTCAGCTTCCAATTTACATTTTTTTTTTTTTTGCAATATAATGTACTTTTGAAACTCTCGCATTGCTGCAAATAGCATCTGCTTTTTAAAGTGATTTCAGGATTTTTTTTTTCAGTTAAATAAAAATGACAGGAAAAAACACTGCATTCCAAGAGCTGTGTAAGTACAGTAAGATGGAGTCCTGTTTTTACTTTGTTAGTGCTCTCCTACATGTTTACTGTTGTATCTCCAGGGTCTACCAGACTGTCTCTGGCACATAGCAAGAGCTAAATAAACATTTTGGTAAATAAAATAATAAAGAACCCACAGAGACTTGATCTTGTTCTTCGATGTTAACACTTCCCTCTAGTGATAGATTAGTTATCAAAAATGGGTTGGAGACAAATTGTTTTGCACCCACTACTTCTGTTACTAGGTATTAAGGAAATGATCTGAAAATTATCTGAGAAGTGAGGTTGGAGGAATAGTAGAGTGCAGTTTGTCCTCCTTCTTTGTCCCTAGTCTCCCCAGGGCCTGGTACCCCACCCTGTGTTAACTCCTTACCTGCAGAGAAAACCTAGGTTTCTAGAGGTAGCTTGCTTTCTTTCTTTCTTTCTTTCTTTCTTTCTTTCTTTCTTCTTTCTTTCAGATTTTATTTATTTATTTATTCATGAGAAACACACAGAGCGAGGCAGAGAACACAGGCAGAGGGAGAAGCAGGCCCCCTACAGGGAGCCTGATGTGGGACTTGATCCCAGGACCCCAGGATCATGCCCTGGGCCAAAGGCAGAAGCTCAACTGCTGAGCCAACCAGGTGTCCCTAGAGGTTTCTATATAGGGGAGTAGAATGCAACCTGCTATACCATTCTTCCTTGTCAAGTCAGGCTCACAAGGAAATGCCCAGCACAGCCTCTGGGGCCACAGTACTTTCATGTTCTACGGCTCCTTCTGTCCTTTCCCTCACTGCTGGCAGCTGTGGCTCTCCAGGCCACAATAAGACCCAGCGTCCCAAGTAAATGGCGGAGCTAGAAGGATACAGAAAACAAGGTAGTTCCTGCACCAGCCAGTGTCCTGGGAAGAAATCGGACAGGGACACAATAACTAATGTTACTCAAGATATCTTTTTCTCGAGCCAGGGATTTATGAATAGAGGGAATTTATATCCTTTTATTAAACAGGCTGGTGTGTTTGTCCACTGAGTAGCCAGTCTCAAGAGAGACCTTAAGGAAGTTCTGTTTAGTCTCTTCAGTTTCTAGTGTCTTCAGTGAAGAGTAAAATCTCCCGCTCCAAGGTTTGCAGGGTGATAAGCTGCAACAGTACTCGCCAAGGCAAGCAGTGTCTCACCCCAAGAACACTGCCCTGCTCTGGGCCTATGGGAAGCCTTCCCGAGTCTTTCCATTTACTATGTTCTTGGAGGACTTTTGGAGTCCGCAGGCCTTGTCTTATTGGATGTTCACAGAGGCATGCATTTTTCACTCTGCTATGAAAAAGGAACATGTACTTTTTACTTTAAAGTCCAAAGGAACTAAATTTATTTGCTCTACTTTTTCACATATACAACGTCCATTGTTGTACTCTAAGGTGACATCTAATAAGCTTGTCTCAAAGC
This sequence comes from Vulpes vulpes, assembly GCF_048418805.1. Classification (NCBI taxonomy): domain Eukaryota; kingdom Metazoa; phylum Chordata; class Mammalia; order Carnivora; family Canidae; genus Vulpes; species Vulpes vulpes. Next base: position 32,087,236 of record NC_132790.1, read on the forward strand.
AACTTTTAAAAAAATGGAAATTTTTTTTCTTTTTCCAAATGAAGTAGACTCGAGTAAGGAAATACCATTCATCCAAACACTTATTTTTTATTTTTTTTAAAGATTTTTTTAATTTACTCATAAGAGACAGAGAGAGAGAGAGGCAGAGACATAGGCAGAGGGAGAAGGAGGCTCCAAGGAGGAGCCCGATGCGGGACTCCATCCAGGAACTCCGGGATCACGCCTCAGGCCAAAGGCAGACACTCAACTACTAAGCCACCCAGGCATCCCTATCCAAACATTTTTTGAGTAGTTGCTATGTGACAAGAATCTTCCAAGATCTCAGAAGAGTGGGATAATTAGATTTTGGATTGATAATAACAAAAACAATTATTGTTGAGCACTTTCTCTATGTAATATAAAGTGCAATAACCAGATATATAAAGATATGTCAAAGAAGCAAAATAAAAAGTAAATAGCTGCTGATTTGCTTGTGACAAATGACAGAAGGTCTTGACAGAGCAAAGCAAATGGAATTGCCCACTGGACCTTGACCCAGTGCATAGCCATGACATATCACAATCTGGGCTGTAATGGATAAGGTCTTCATGAGCAAAGATTGGAGACAAAGGGAGCTCATGGGATGCTGTCTTATCTGTAGAATATGTATACAACTTGGATTGGTTATCGGGTCTAAGCAAGTCTTGAAGCCAAGTAAGTATTTAGGTGTTTCTATCTGTGGAAATTTCTCCATTCTTCCAGTCAACTCCGTGTGTTTCTTAAGACATAAAACAATTGGGGATCCCTGGGTGGCGCAGCGGTTTGGCGCCTGCCTTTGGCCCAGGGCGCGATCCTGGAGACCCGGGATCGAATCCCACGTCAGGCTCCCGGTGCATGGAGCCTGCTTCTCCCTCTGCCTGTGTCTCTGCCTCTCTCTCTCTCTCTGTGACTATCATAAATAAATAAAAAAATAAAATAAAATAAAAAATAAAAAAAAAGAAGACATAAAACAATTTACTACACTCAAAATTTTATAAGAGCCTGTTTTTTTATTTTCTGTGCTAATTCTGTTTCTGAGAGTACCAAAATAACTACACTTACACTCAGATGTTCTCACGATTGTGATAATCAAATGGAATTCATTGATATATATATATATATATATATATATATATATATATATGTATATATATATATATGCAAATATATGTTCTAATAGTACATTTGGGTCTATGAGAAAATAGCCTTAGTAATTAGGTTCACTAATGCAGTTAGCTAGACATTGACACAACTCTGAAACTTGAAACATATCAGTTTTAAACATGTTCTTCCAAACCTGTACAACTTGTGTAATAAGTTTGTATGAATTTTAACTATGGATATCTTTATTTTTATAAAAGGCAAAGAGGAATATTTATTATAATTTATATACATAAATCCTATTCAGTATGTTAAACTTCTATAGGCAGTTTCTCTTTCAAAATAAAATTTTATTTTTAAAAATAAAGAATTTAAGCATATAGGCAGCCAATGATTCAAAATGGGTCACTGTATTTGCACCTAATGACAAACACTTGAAAGTGAGAAGCTTAGAGATATTAAGATTCATTACTCTGACCCACTGAAACTTATTATCACTTCAATTTTACAAGTCAGCATTTTGAAGTCTCCTAGCTATAATAAATCATAAAAATCTTCTAGTTATAGTAAACAGTAAGCTACTCTCTGGTAATAGACAGTGGTACATTTAAATAAAAAATGAATGACATATGCTATAATCAAGAACAATTGGCAGACATAGCAAAGAGCAGCTATTTTAGAGGTCTCTTTCCACATATCTCCTCATGAAATATAGAAAATATTCAAAGAATTCAACAAATTTTACCTCTAAAGATTTTGTTCCAGTATATTATCAAGGTAGTTTTCTTTTTTAACAGCCAATACCTAGTTTTGCCAAAATGATCTTAATAAAATGTTTAATTGCATGTTAACATAGGAAAGTAAAGCAACTCTAACTTTAGGGATAAAGGAAATAAGGAATGAAGAAAAGATCTTCTATTCACTATTTTAAGAAATATTTTTTGAGAGAATGAGAATACTATAAGTCAAACGTTCTAGGCACTCGGGATATACACATAAATAAGACAACTTGCATTCTAATGGAGGATATAAGCAAATAGCATATAAAATACTACAATGTATAATGGTAATAAATTTTGTTCATTTATCTCATATTTATTGAGCACCTACTAAACGCTAGGGACACTAGAGGGTGCTTAAGATTTATCAGTGAATGAAAACAGATATCCCTACTCTTGTCAGGCATGCACATTAATTCTATGAAGTAAATAAAGCTGAATAAAGTGAGACTAACAGACTTGTTTTTAAGATAGAGGAGACAAGGAGAGCCTGAGAAACTGATATTTTAATGTAGACTAGAACGATAAGGAGTGAGACCTGTGAAGATCTGGGGGAGTAGGATTCTAGGCTGAGAAAATATCAATTGTAAAGGCTTTGAAACAGACAAAAGGTTGTGGGTGCTAGGAATGACCAGAGCTCTATTGCTCGAGAACAGTGTCATGGGCGTGAGGGGCATGAGGCCAGACCAGAGGGATAAAGGGATGTCAAAAATACAAATCCAAAACAAAGATCATGGTAACATTTCCAGATTTTGACCCAAGTGTGGCAGGAAGTCATTAGCAGGTTTGAAGCTGGTGAGTGACATGATCATATTTATCTTTTTAGAGGATTCCTCTCAGTAATATATGAGGACTAGATTGTGGAGGGAACAACAGTGGAAGCAGGGGGGCCATCTAGGAGGCCACTGTATTAGAGGAGAAAAGAGATGTTGGCGGCTTAGAAAAGAGTGATCAAAGTGGGTCTGGCAAGAAGTGACCAAATTGGGATATATTTTGAAGTTAGAAGACAAAATGATTTGCTGATGGATTCAAGGTTACTTGTCAGGGAAAGCAAACATTCAAAGTCCACTTAGGTTTTGGCCTGAGTAGTTGGGTAAATTGTGATGCCATCTACAGATATGGAAAATAAGAAAGAGGAGCGGCTTGTTGATGGTGGGAAATCATGAGTTATTTTTGGACATGAAAAATTAAAGATGCTTATTATATGCTAAGATGTCAAGGAAGCAGTGATATGTTCAATTCTATGGCTTATGGGAGAGGTTGGGGCTGGAGATAAATTTGGGAATCTGTGGAATTTAGATGAAAGCCAGAGTATAAACTGGAAAAAACTCAACTAAAGAGAGATGAAAAATGGAAAAGACAAGAGAGGTAAAGATTAAGCCTTTGTCATCACAGAATTTAGAAGTGGGAAGAAGAGGAGTCAGCAAATCCCTGGGAAGAAGCATTAGATGTGAGCTCTGAAGTGTTAGCAGCAAAAGGAAAAAGGAGGGCCAGATGAAAGCTCAGAGGTGAGAAAAGCAGGATCTGGTAGAGAATGGAAAGCAACTTCTTTATGACCTGAGGGCAGAATACAAAAGAGAAAGAGATTAGAATTGACCCTAGAGGGATCCCTGAGTGGCGCAGCGGTTTAGCGCCTGCCTTTGGCCCAGGGCGCGATCCTGGAGATCCGGGATCGAATCCCACGTCGGGCTCCCGGTGCGTGGAGCCTGCTTCTCCCTCTGCCTGTGTCTCTGCCTCTCTCTCTCTCTCACTGTGTGCCTATCATAAATAAATAAAAATTAAAAAAAAAAAAAAAAAAGAATTGACCCTAGAGAGGGAGAGACCCGTAATAGTGATGAAGGTTGTTGTGGTTATCAAAGCAAACAATGATGGTTGCCTGCTCCTGGGGGTGGCAGGAGGCATGGAACACAACAGTTCAGTTGGGGAGATTCCTATGAGGCAGGAGTATCCAAATTTAATGATGTTTTGGTTTTGGAGGTGAAAAGAGGAAGCTCAGGTTTTAGCTTGACTGTAATGCAGATTATTATTCTATCTTCCATATTTCCTTTTAAACATTCCGTAATAATATAGTTGTTGTGAAGACAGGAAGAAAATTATTTATAACCCCAACTAGCTTAACAGAAATATTAATATTCTTTCCACATTTTAACAGTATGCTTGTCTATAATTTTGCAATGTGGCTCTCCTAATAAACATACCCATCTCTGGGTTTTTTTCCCCCATTTATATTATGCCATAAACACTTCTATGTTGCTTCATAATTTCTATAATTATCATTTAAATGAAAGCATATTATTTCATAGAGTACAATTATTTAATTTACTATTTCTCCTTATTTTAACAGTGCTATTATTTCCAATATCTAATCATTGTTACTAGCGGTACATGCTCATGAACATGTATTTTTCTTGTTTTTGAATTATTTATGCAGAATATATTTGAAGATGCTGAAAACACATAAATATCACCAACTGCTTTCTAAACATTTTGCCAATAGACAATTCTCTCCGGGATATACCAGTGTACCAGGTTCACCACAATCTCAATGGAATTAAATATTTTTCTTAAAAACAGCTTCTGACTGAATCTGTGTGAATTTCAATTTCAGTATTATTTTAATGAGTGTGTTTCATATCTAGCAAGATTAATTATTTACCTAACTAAATACTGTCCTTGTTGCTAAGCATTTATATATTAAGATTTAGGTTACTTAATTTTTTTCTTCAGTTATAGGTTTCTCATATAATGTTATTTATTAATAATGAGTTCCCCTGAAAAGCTTTCATAAGATTTGAACTAAAAAAAAAAAAAAAAATACACAGAATCTGGAATCAAAATAGGAAGGTTTGTGTCCTAGTTTTAGTATTTACTAGTTAGGTTAGAATCCTAGCTCTTAATCACAATCCAAGCACAGTGAACTGTGCTTTCCAGCTGACTTGGGTTTAAAGCCCTACTTTCTCAGTATTTCACAGTATTATGGTTTGGGGTTCAAGTAAGTTACCATATGCATAAGTGTTTAAGTAGAAACTATACAAATTTTTGTGATATTATTATTTGAGCATTTTAATTGGGCACTTGGAGGTGGAGGAGACTATGCAATTCATTGAAGCCATAACAGGTAGTGTCTGTCTTCTGCTTATACACCAGGTCAGTCTTGTGTCCAGTGAACAGAACAATCCAGGGATATTGATGCTTTTAAATAAACATATGTAGATATATTTACATTTTAATTGCCAATTTAGTCAACTAAAGAAATATACAAAGAATAAATTCATGAAGCTTAGAAATTATATTGGAATTCCCTGATGGGTACAATGCCCATTTTAGATTTTAATATACTATATAATATAACAGAGATAACAGAACCAATAAAATGTTTCCAGGACTAAAACATCCAGTATGTACATATTATTTTTGATGGCATTTTAAAAATAAAAATTAACCATGCAGTAATTGTTATGCCAGACTAATGACTTAATGATAATCAAATTGGACTTTCCTGTCTTTAATTATGGTTAAAAAAATAAACTAAAGATGATGAAATTGGTAAAGACTCAAGATTCTAGATAATTCAGTAAGACATATTATCAATTATTTAAAAAGATGATAACTACATTTATTATGGAGAGCAGAGTATACTATATGGACTTGTCAAATTACTATGTTGTACACCTTAAACTAATATAACACTGTATATCAACAATATTTTAATAATAATTTTTTTTGTAAAAGAACATGTTGATCTGAGCAACAACAAAAAATAAGACTTCCCAAGTTAGTCAATGATAAGATATGAAGGACAGCATGTTATATTTTTTCGTAGGGCAAAAGAAAAGCTTCTTCATTAACAGATATTTACAATTCATGTTCTTTACTAAATATTTAAGAGATACTACAATTATTGAAGATAAATTAATGTGCCTCAGAGACACAGTTATTATTTTATCTTGTCTTTCTCTTGTCCTAAGTATTTGCCAAACATAAATGCTGAATTCATCCGAAGTATACACACTAAGAAATGGCTTCAGCCAAAGCACAGAAGAACTCTTCTGATGGGTTTATTTCTACCACATCTTCCCTCATCTGAATTCTTTTTTTTTTTTTTTTTTACTCCTTGGCTCCTCCCTTATGCAATAAATCATTCTGACCTCTGGCACAGCCAAGGAAATAGTTACAGTTACTTCTACAATCTTAAATTTTTCCAGTAACTGTTACAATTTTGAAAATTGCAATGCATTTAGGGAAATACAAACTCTTTCTTTTTCCCCTAATTGTTTTCCATTTAAATACAGATATTAGGTACACATATCAGAGCGGGAAACTGTTCCCACTAGTGTGTTCATCTAATTTAGGTGATGGAAGCTATTCAAGAACTGTCTTTTGCTATGATCTTGGAAAACTCACTTGACAAATTTAGACTAAATACCACCTCTGCAGCAGTGACTTTAATGGTTAGCACCTGTGCTGAGAATTTCATAGTCCTTCTGGACTGCCAAAAGCTTCATCTCCTTGTGAACTTTCCCATCTTCTAAAACTTATCATGAACTCTCATCAGTCTTAACCATATGCTTCACATTTGTGAATGTACCACTCGTGTGCTTCTATAATCTGCACTTGTGATGGTTCAGAGTTAAATAGCAACACTGAAATCACAGGGTGTCACAGAGGAATCATTTCTGCTCATTCTTAATAGTGAGTGTGAAATGGAAGTGGTCAAGAGCAGGAGATATCATTTTCCTTGAAGCAACCTGTTGTAAAGAAGACTTGTGTCAGGTAATAACACCATTTTCCATATAGGAATCTGGAATCAAGGTATTGCCCTGTCCTTTCTCTCTCTGCCATTTTTATATCCATAGTATTCCTCGAATCACCTTCTTCTTGTCTTCTGCCACTTTTCTAGTTGAATCAAAATCACAGTTCATCAGTATTAGTGAAATAGACTTCTCACTTGTCATCCCATGTTAATCTTGTCCAACTTAAATCCCTATTACCGCCAAACTGATTTATATTTTTGTTTAAAATGTTAAATATTTCGAGTTACAGAAAACTAGGCATTCCTTCAAACACTCATGCACTCATCACTCACACATTCTTTCTTATGGCTTCAGATCACTTACAGTTGTAGCTATTGTCTTATAAAGCACTTTTATGCTAGTAATAGAAATGCTTTATGTGCTCATGAGGGAGGTACTTTAATTATCCTTGTCAGCCTGGGATGCCATAACAAAATACCACAGATTGGGTAGCTTAAGAAACAGAGATTTATTTTCTCACAGGTCTGGAGGCTGGGAGCCTGAGATCAGGGTGGCAGATTAGTCAGGTCCTGGTGAGAGCCCTATTCTTGGCTTGCAGATAGCTACTTTCTGTGTCCTCACATGGCAGAGAGAGAGCTCCCCGTGTCTTGATACCATTATACTGGGAGTTTTTACATACAAATTTTCAGGGGGCACTATGGAGTCCATAGCAATTCCTGTTTTAGAGAAAAGGAAATTGAGGTACACAGACTTCAGGAAAAAGGAAATAAGCACAGAAAGGTTAAGTAATTTGCCCAAGGTTAATACGAAGCCAGGCAGTGTAGTTTCAAAGCTGATATTTTTAGCCAATATCCTATCACCTTTTAAAGAAAAATAAAGCATTACAAAAATAGTGAAGTTAAAGGCTTTTTCTTACTTCTCCAGAGGTAACCACATTTTGAAATCTGTGTATTTTCCCATCCTCACATATTTATATAGCTGTGTACATATATATGTGTGTTTATAAGATAGATGCATATATACATATCTATATAACATATGCATATACAGATTCACATATACACCTATCTACATCACCTATATTTCTATATGTCTATAACAAATTTAAAATATGTATATATTTAATTCACATAAATGGAATCAAATGGTACCTATGTTTCCAACCCTTTTTCTCACTTGATGATGTTTTATGAGCCCTATGTTTATTGCAAATTATTATTTACCACATGTACTTTATCAGTGTTTCTTATCCTCATTCTGTCGTTTCCTCCTTAGTCATCTTGAATTCCATGACTGAGGATTGTCATCACCCCCTTGAATACATGTTCAACCTCCCTGCCCTCCCTCTATTTCATCAAGCTTGCCTGTCAGTTACCACAGAAATGGTTCCACCCATTCCTCCCCTACACCCATTCTGCACATGAACCTGCTCAGATGAACAGGGCTACAGGAGGTCATGAGTGGTCTCGCTTCATAATTGTTATATTTATTTTACATACAGGTTGAAAACAATTGTAAACTTATGATTGGTAATTGTGCAGCCTGTTACTAATAGCAAACATCATGTTAATTCTTCCTTCAGTCCTCCAGGTTATTCTGTGACTTTTTTCTATCTTTCCCCTTTCTCCTCAAACCTCCACCATTCCAGCCTTCAGCTAGTGATATCACTTTCTATTCACCTAAAAAAAATAAAAGTAATTATTAAGAAGGTTCTACACCCACCTATTAGAACACCTGCCCACATACCTTCACCTGTGTGGTGTGCACTTGTCCACAGCTCTCCTGCTGAATGATCAACTGCCTGTGTTTCTAAGGTTTTGACCTTTTCCCACAAATACCAGGCTTTAATCTGGGGCATTACCCCCAGCAATTCTTCCTTTTCTCCTGCCTTGTACATTTTCTCTCTACTGAATCATTTCTTCCATCAATACAAACATGCTACAATATAAAAAACAAAATTACAGACCTCTCTCAAGCCCACATTTCTTTCCACCCACTCTCGTATTAAATTATTCTGTTTTTTAACAAAACGGTCTCTGATTCCTCTCCTTTCACTTGTTCTTGAACTCATATCGATCGTGTTTTCACCTATAACACTCCTGCCCAATGCTATACCTGTCAAGACCATCATTGACTTCATGTTTACTAATTTGAAGCCCACTCCTCTTCTTATTAACTCATCTACACACATGTTTAGCACAGTTGGTCACTCTTTTTGCATTTCCCTCCTTAGCCAGTGTGATTGATTATTTTTATGGTATTTTAGTGAATAAAATTGCTTCTTCTCTGTATTATGTGTTCACATCCTTGGTCCTTATTATTATTATTATTATTTTAATTAGGAATTTGAGGGCAGCCCCCGTGGCTCAGCGGTTTAGCGCCGCCTTCAGTCCAGGACGTGATCCTGGAGACCCGGGATCGAGTCCCACGTCGGGCTCCCGGTGCATGGAGCCTGCTTCTCCCTTTGCCTGTGTCTCTGCCTCTCTCTCTCTCTGTGTCTCTCATGAATAAATAAAATCTTTAAAAAAAATAGGAATTTGAAAAACACATATTGAGAATATAATTCTCCAGTTGCCATTTCCTTTAACTATTTATTTATTTATTTATTTATTTATTTATTTATTTATTAGAGAGCAAGAGAGCGTACACAAGGGCAGGGGGAGGGGAGGGGAGTGGAGGGGAGAGGGAGAGATAAGGCAGACTCCCCGCTGAGCGGCTAGCCCTTCCTGGGGCTGTATCCCAGGAGTCTGACATCATGACCTGGGAGGAAACCAAGAGTTGGACGCTTAACTGACTGAGCCACCTAGGCATCCCAGTTTTTCCTTTTTTAAAAAAACATTTTTGTTGGTGTCATTTTATTTTGCTTTAAATATTATATGTTGAGGAATTCAAAATTGTCAATCTTATCCTTTGTGATCTATATATTTTTAAGTGCCTTGTTTAAATAATGCTTCACTTTTCAAATATCCTAAATTCATTACCTATATTTTTCTTTAAAAATAATCCTTTTAAGGGGCATCTGGGTGGCTCAGTCATTTGGGCATCTGGCTTCAGCTCGGGTCATGGTCCCCGAGTCCTGAGATGGAGCCCCCACATGGGGCCCCCTGCTTAGCACTGCTTCTCCCTCTCCTGCTGCTCCATCTGCTGCTCCCCCTACTTGTACTCACTCTCATGCTCTCTGTCAAATAAATAAATAGAATCTTTTTAAAAATCCTTTTTTAGGGATCCCTGGGTGGTGCAGCGGTTTGGCGCCTGCCTTTGGCCCAGGGCGCGATCCTGGAGACCCGGGATCGAATCCCACATCGGGCTCCCGGTGCATGGAGCCTGCTTCTCCCTCTGCCTGTGTCTCTGCCTCTCTCTCTCTCTCTCTCTCTGTGACTATCATAAATAAATTTAAAAAAATTTTTTTAAAAAATCCTTTTTTAGGAGAAAGACACATAAAGTATTTATTCAATGAAAAATAAATTTTCCCAACATAATTTATGGAATAATGAATGTTTTGCTGATTTGTTATGCAACTTATAATGGATATCAAGTTCACATATGCAATGAGTTTGTTGCTAAGTTTTTAGTCTAATTTTTTGTTTCTCTTCCTGTACCAATAGCCATTTTGTTTGTATTACCATAGTTTTATAACAAGAACTGGCATCGAGTGAAGCAATGTCAAAAATGTTTTTGCAATTCTAGGACACTTGCTCTTTCATATATATTTTAGGAATATATTATGATTTACATAAACTACTAAGAATTTTTGTTGAAGTTTATTAAATTGAATTAAATTTTGCTTGTTTGGATATCCTTATTACTTTGAGTTCTCTGTTATATGTCAATGTACTTATTTTAGTCTCCTTTTATGACTTTTAATACATTTTAAGAATTGCTCCATATATGTCTTACACATCTTTTATTACATTTATTTCTTTTCACCTTACGGTTTGTGAATTTTGTAAGTGCATCTCTAAGTAACTGTTACTAGTGTATAGGAAGCTTACTGATATTTTTTTGTGGTCTTGTTTTAGCAATCTTGATGAACTCTTATTAGTGTACTTTTTAGATGTTCTTATATTCACTTGCATTCACTTTGTATATAATTATATCATCTGATAATAGCACTTTATTTTTCTTTTTATCCTGTATTTTAATTTCTTTTTTTTTTGTGGACTAATTCTGCTCTTATTTTTACAGACCATTATTTATACAATTCTCATAGTCCTGGAATAAAAACTTCAATATCATGATTTTTAGACACTGTTACTTAGTATTTTTGAAGCTATGTCAATCAATAAAAATAGCCTAGAATTTTTTTTTTTGTTTCAGAAAACTGCAAGTTACCTTTATCAAGAGACCAAACTTACTTTCAATGTATTAATTTAAATTTATTTTCTGTGTTTTTAAGTAAGTACCTATATGTTTTCCCAATAAAAACTACATAATTCTTTGATCACTCTTGTGGCAGATACAATTAATTGGCACCTGATATCCATTCTGCCTTCTTTATGATAATACACATGGATTCTATTTATATATACATATATATAATATGCTATATGATATATATGTACACATCATATATACACACATACATATATGCATACACATACATATCTATCATAAATATATGTTGAGCCATCTGACTAAAGAATCTATTTTTCAGCTGTCTTATAGCCAAGTGTGACCATGTGACTAAATATTGGCCAAATGAATAAAGTGGAAGTAACATCTCAATTTCTAAGAAGTGTAGATATGTGTTTTGCCTCACCATCCTTCTTTCTCCCTGCGCTTTGTACTAAAACTATTTGAGAAGAGGGACGCCTGGGTGGCTTAGTGGTGGAGTATCTTCCTTTGGATCAGGACATGATCCAGGAGTTCCAGAATCGAGTCTCTCATTGGGTTCCTGCTCGGAGCCTGCTTCTCCTCCCTCTGCTTGTCTCTGCCTCTCTTTGTGTCTCTCATGAATAATTAATTACATTTAAAAAATCTTTAAAAAAGAAGTATGAAAGAAGAGTATTAAAATCTCCAACTTGGGGCACCTAGGTGATTCAGTAGTTGAGTGTCTGTCTTTGATTCAGGGTGTGATCCTGAGGTCCTGGGATAGAGTTTTGCATCAGGCTCCCTGCAGGGAGCCTGCTTCTCCCTCTGCCTATGTCTTTGCCTCTCTCTGTGTGTCTCTCATGAACAAATAAATAAAATCTTTAAGATAAAATCCCCAACTTGTTGGGCATCTGTGTGGGTCAGTCAGTTAAGCATCTGACTCTTAGTTTTGGCTCAGGTTGTGATTTCAGGGTCAGGAGATTGAGCCCCAAATTGAGCTCTGCATTCAGCACAGAGTGTGCTTGAGATTCTCTCTGCCCCTCTCTTTCTCTCCTCTCTAAAGTAACTAAACGAATCTTTAAATAATACACCCAACTTATTAGACTTGTTCATTTCTTCTTCTGATTATTCTGTACACTTTTGGATTTTTGTATATAAAGTTTTGCTGTAGATGCACATATATTCAGGATCATTATGATGTGGTGAACTGACATTTAATCTTCTATAAAGTTAAATGAAAATTGCAAGTTTATATAATGACAAAAGTCTACTTCGTCAGATATTAACATGACTTCTTTTGAAAAGATGTTATTTATTTATTTGAGAGAGAGAGAGCATGATGGGGGAGCAAAAAGGGAAGGAGAAGTAGACTCCTCACTGAACAGGCAGCCCAATGCAGGACTCTATCCCAGGACCATGGGATCATGACCAGGGCCACAGGGAGATGCTTAACCAACTGAGCCACCCAGGCATTCCTTAACATAGCTCTAATGGCTTTTATATGCTTACTATTTGCATGGCATATCATGTTCCACCTTTGTACTTTCAACCTTTGTGTATCTTTATATTTAACATACATCCCATGTAACTTGCATGGAATGGAATCCTGATTTTATCTCACATGATCACCTCCGTCATGAAATTCAATCTAATTATTAGTATGTTTGGGTATTAGACTATAGTATTTCTGTTTATCCCACTTTTGTTTGATATTTTCCTTTCTGTGTTCTTCAGGTTTAATAAATTACTTTTTAGGATTTCATTTTTTTTCTGTATTGGTTTTTTAGCTTTGCCTCATTGTGTGTGTGTGTGTGTGTGTGTGTGTGTGTGTGTGTGTGTGTGTCTGCGCGCGCGCGCGGACGCAGTGGTACATTTCTGGTTTGACTGGGTTAGACTACTCACCCTGACAGCATTCATTCAAGCGGTACTCAGAGATTCATATTCTTTCTGTTGCATGACATTGCCATTTTTAACACTGGATCATACAGAGTATTTTATTGCCTGTTTTGGAGGTGGAAAAATCACCCATATTCCAAAGCCCAGTCATATGTCACAATATAAATTAATAGGAAGTTAAGAAGGCCAAGTGAAATGTATTTAATGTAGAGAAAAAAGAAAGAAAATATCCCAGGTGGAGGAAAGAGCATGAACAATGAGCAGGAGATAACATAGTGTAAGTTGAGCAGATGGGTTATTTAAGACAGTGATGATAACTACAGTTGAGTTGATAGAATGTCCAGATTACAAAAGTCTGGAAATTCAGCCAGAAATGCTGAGATTTAGCTGTATCTTTGGAAATATGTATCTTACATAGTGTACAGCTATTCAATATCTCACCTATAACAGGATTATCTACATATTCTGTCAAATGTGAGTTGCCATGTCTTCCAGTAGGTGGAATATATTTCCTTGTCCCATATTTGGCCCTGGCGTGTGACTTTTTTTAGCCAACATAGTCTGAGCAATCATGACATATGCTTCATGCAGAAGTTCAAATTTGATTGGATGGCTAAGTTAGCTCTCTTAAGCTTATAACCTCTCTCATGAGTAAAACATGTCCCCAAAAGGCCCTGCATCTTTATTCTGGGTCCTAGAATGAGAAGTCATTAACAGAGCTGCAGCCAATATTCAGATTACATGCAAAAAAAAAAAAAAAAAAAGAGAGAGAGAGAGAGAAATAAGTACTAATGTTTTAAGTAAAAGTCAACTGATATATTTAGCACCAAAATGTAGCTTTTAATTTTGTTGTTGTTTTTGGGAGGATAGATGGCAGAACAAAAATAGGAATTATGTAGTATTTAGGACCTGCATTTCAGAAATAGATAAATGTGGATATAACCATTCTGTTCTCAACCTACCATCAACCTACCAAGTAAATCACAACCTTAGGCTTTAAATAAAATAGGAAATATAATCCATACTCCATAGCACTTCAGTGAAACATGTAGTAAATACATGCCCAGTGCTAGAATTTAAAATGTGTTTAAATGTCATCACTAATATAGATACATTATTGATGTGTACCAAACCAAATACTTGAATTCTGCTATATACACAGGCTTGAAGAATGCAGTGTGGCCTGATAGAAAGGTTCAGGTGTTGGCATCCCAAAGACCGGTGTTCATAATTCTAGCTTTGCCAACTTATTAACTGTGATGTTCTTTTGTAAATCACATAAACCTTAGTCTCCTTGCCTCCAAATTGGAGGCAAATCATACTGATTTCACATAATGATAAGACATAAATGTGATCTTATGTGCAAGAACCTATTTAATTCTGGACCTGGAATAAAATGGATCCTGCAAAGTACATGTGCCCTTATGAAGAAAGTTGCAGAGGAATGAAATAGAGAAATCGAAACACCTGATGAGAGTCATTTAATCACCTTGGGATGCAGAGATTTCAACTGGAAAATTGGGATGCTACTTCAAAAGCATTTTATGTGTTGACTAATTTACAATCAGAAGGCACTTTAAAACACCAAGCATCCAGCTTCATAATAGCATATTAATAGCGATAAAAACTAGCATGCCATGCAAATTCTAAATCTAAAACACGTTCTATATAAACTCCCTTGGCAGATTCATTTGGCTCTAATAAAACCACTCATTTTCTATCATAAGATGCAGTTTGGTGTTACTCTGGGTTATCACATAGCTATTTTATTCTACTCCAGGGAAGAATACTTGAGTTGGATGAAATGGTCCCTCTGTGAGGTTACTATATATTCTTTAGTTAAACTGGTTGACATGGAGAAGCTTAATTAGCAACTGTAAAGAATTTCCAACATCTTCAGATAGATTTCCAGGAATATTAACTTGCATTATGATTTTTGAACTCCAAATACTTATTTATTAAGAATATATAGACTTCCTTTAAAAAAATCTGTTTTAGTCACCTAAGAATGCGTACTCCTTAAGAAAAAATGTGTTAATAAGATCTTTATGCTTTATTATTTGAATGCATGCATGTTTTCTAACAGAAATGAGATGAACATGTTAAATAAACAGAAGTAGATTATTTGAGAATGAACACGTGTGTGAAATAATGAGCACCCAATTGTAAACAAATCTTCAAAATTTGGGAGTGACATCTTTGTAGACACACAGATCAGGGGTATGGGAAGGAAGAGGCAACAATGACAAAAACAAAAATTGCATATGAAAGAGAAAACTCTCAATGTGGGATATGACTACACACAAAATGAAACATGTGTTTATATGTCAATATAAAAAAATTAGAAAAAAAGGAGTTTTACATTTCTCTGTAGAGACAACATTGTTCAAAGAAAATGGAAACAAAGCTATATAGTATGATTCCATTTCGGTAAAAATAAAACAAATCCTTGAATCTTCTTTATATGAGTATATGTGCTTGCATATGTCTGTATGAGTGAAGGAAAATATGTACACTATCCCGTTAAAATTGGCTTGGAGATCTGTGTGGTTGACTGAGGATTGAGGGCAAATAAGGGGGATTGAGCTTTGTCTTTTTCATCTTTTGTTGTGTTAGCTTTATTTGTTAAGTATATGCATATTAAACTTGTAGTTTGAAAAAAATGTCAACTAATAAAATATTCCAAATATTTCACTATATATCTTCTGAATAAAGCCTCCTCTTCATTTTAAGACCCTCAACAATTACTTTATTCTTTTCTCTTCTCCACAATCAAGATTCTTAAACACTGTTTCTGGCTCTACTGCCTCCACTGCTCTTCTCTTTCACTCTTTTCTCTCTCCAATGTACTTCTACTCTTGTCAGTTTTTAAAAATTCTTCTCACCAATGTCACCAATAATCACCTTGTGCTGAATCCCAGCAGGTTTTTTCCAGAACTCACCTGATATCATTTAGGACAGCAGAACATTCTCATCTCCTTGGAGTTTCTCTTCCCTTAGCTTCACTGCCCTTGTCTTTTCCCACCTATCTCTAAGCTCAATCTTCTTCATAGCTCTTCTACAAGTTGACACGTAATATTGGTGTCACTCTGTGCTTTAATGCTGGCGCTACTTTTTCTTATTGGCATTCCCTCTCCAGAAAATCTCATCTGCATTTTAAATATCATCCATATTTGTGTGATTCTCAAAGTTAGATCTCCTGTTCAGACCTGACTTTCAAGTACATCTCTGCTTGACTCATCTATCTATCCATGTGATTCTCATGCCAGAAAACCAGGATTGTCCTTGCTACTTCTTTTTCACTTATCTTTTTTATCAATTACGTCAAGGTGAAACTCTTCAATAAATATAAAAGAACATGATATTATTTTTTAAAAAGCTAAGATATTTATAATGATAATGTGGTAAGCATAATTCTATATAATTCCATTATTTTATTTTATTTTGCTTTTAATAATGCAATGAAATAAGCACAGGTATCACTTTAATTTTATAAATGAGGAAATGAAACCTTAGAAAGGTTAAGTAAATTGGTAAAATTCAGAAGCCACAATTGTTACTATAATTCCATTGCTCACTTCTCTTCAGTGGCTTTCTGCTATCAGTAGGAAAAATTCATAACTTACTGACTTGAAATGGCCATGCATACCCAAATCCTTTTCTACATATTGTCTCCTCTATAACCACTATATTTAGGCCTGGTCTATGCAATCTGGTTATTTGAAAACTTCAGGCCCTGTACTCTTAGAGTCTTTGTATACATGATTTTCTTTGCCTAAAACACTTTCCCTCTACCTTTCATCTGGCTAACTTAAATAGAGTCTTTATATCTGAACTTTAATGTAGCCCTAAGACAGAGCACCCTTGACCCACTAATGTATATTAGGTGTCTTTTGCTGTTCTTTTACAGAGTATACACATGTACTCTATATCTTTCATAGGGCATAATTTATATATGTTTTGTCTGCTTCATTTTTAGATGTAATTTTAACAAGGATATGAATGTTTTCTCATCTTTATATTCTCAAGATCAAATATAGTCCTCGGTAATTCTTGGAGGATCTCTTTCCTCTGTGGTACTGGCTCATATATCTGAGTGTCTATGAGTTTACTCATGGGAAATACACCATAGACACTCATTGTTTATGGTCAGTTCATAATACTACAGAGTTTGCCAAAGATGCTTTAAGTGAGGACATTTCTGCACAAAAGAAAATAATCAGCAGGTTGAAGAGGTAATCTGTCAAATGGAAGAAAATATGTGAAAACCATATATCTGATAAGGAGTTAATATCCAAAATGTATAAGGAACTCATATACTCAATAGGAAAAAATAAGCTGATTAAAAATGGGCAAAGGACCTGAATGGACATTTCTCAAAAGTTGACATATGAATGGCCAACAAGTATATGCAAAGATGCTCATGATCACTACTAGAGAAATGCAAATAAAAACCAGTGAGCTCATACTTCACACCTGTTAAAATGGCTATTATCAAAAAAGGTGAAATCAAACAAGTGTTGGTGAGGATATGGAAAAAAAGGGAACTCTTGTACACTGTTGGTGGGAATGTAACTTGGTGCAGGCATCATGAAAAACAATATGGAAGTTCCTCAAAAAATTAAAAATAGAACCACAATTGATCCAGCAATCTCATCTCTGGACATATATCCAAAGGAAATAAAATAAGTTTTCTCAAAGAGATATATGCTATCCCATATGTTCATTGCAACATTATTCACAATGGCCAAGATATAGAAACAAATTGTTTCCCATCAACAAATGAATGGATAGAGACACACATGAATATTATTCAGCCATAAAAAGAAGGGAATTCTTTTTTTCTATTTATTTTTTTAAAGATTTGTATTTATTTATTCATAGAGACACACACACACAGAGAGAGGCAGAGACATAGGCAGAGGGAGAAGCAGGCTCCATGCAGGGAGCCCGACATGGGACTCGATCCTGGGCCTCCAAGATCACACCCCAGGCTGCAGGCAGTGCTAAACCGCTGCGCCACAGGGACTGCCCAAAGAAGGAAATTCTGCCATTGTTATCATAGATGAACTTACAGGGCATTATAATGGAAATAAATCAGATACAGAAAGATAAATACTGCATCATTTTACCTGCATGTGAAATCTAAAAAAGGTGAACATATAAATGCAGAGAATAGAATGGGGCCAAAGTGTGGGGAAAATGGGAAGATGTTGGTCAAAGTATACAATATTTCAGTTATTCAGAATGAAGAAATTCTGGAAAACTAATGGAGAGCATGGTGTCTATAGTTAATAATACTCCATTGTATCCTTGAAATTTGTTAAGAGACAAGATTTTAACTCTTCTCACCAATGTCACCACCACCTAATAGAGGTAATTATGTAAGGTGATGGATATGTTAATTAGCTTGATTGTGAGCATTTCACATATGAACATCAAAACATCATATTGTACTCCTTACATTATACAATTTTTATCTGCTAATTGTACCCTGATAAAGTTGGAAAAATAAAATGGAAACAGCAGTGGTTCTCAAACAGGATTATTAAATGAATTAAGTAAACTATAAAGCTAAATATCCCATCTTTGGATTTTTAGCATTTATTCACACTTATCCTGAGCATCCTCATGCCTTTCTGCATTAATTAGTGGAAAAGAACCTAGAATCTGAAATGGGAATCATGGCTATACTTGTTACCAGATGTACAATCTTAGATAAGTTATTCCTTTTTCTGACCTCTGTATGCTCTCTTCTACAAAACACCTCTAATAATAATGTGGTACTACCCAGGCTTCAGAATCAAATGAGACACTGTACTTCAAACTGCTTCAAGAAGACCAACAGGCCATAAGATAATAAATGATATTATTTACCAAAATATATCTTTAGGAATAAAATTATGAGGTCATTCCCACTAAATATAAATGACTGAGAAAGTTTAAGTAATTATTTTTTTATGGGTACTTGCATTTTTAGTAGTAATTAAAACCAAGGTTTGTTCTCTAGAACACTGGGTTCAAGGGGTGTTAATATTGTTGAAGAATATTATTTGGCAACAAAACCCCAAAGTAAAATATATTTGACCATAAATTCTGATAAAATACTTATCATATGCCCTTAATTATGCTTATTCTGAAAATACAAAGATAAACAGAAAAGGCATGAGTGTTGGACTTATAAATCTTATAATTTTATAGAGGGACAAAAGATGAAAAAATGCTAACAAACAAGATAATTTTAGCTTGTGATAAGAATTAATAAATAAAATGCTATGACAGCAAATAATCTGGGACAAAGGGTCTATTTCAGATAAGGTGGTTGGAAAGAGACCTCTGAAATAATACATGAGCTGAGACCTAAAGACTGCAAAGGAAGCTGTCATATTTTAGAACCTTGTTCCGGTGGAGGGAACAGCAAATGAAAGCAAAAGCAATCTGAGAGAAAAGTTTGCATTGCTAGGAAGATTAGAACACAATGTTTGGTGGGGGGTGGGGGGGGGCGGGGGGGGGAGTGGATGAACTAAATACACTGGATTAAGAGTACATTCATCTTGATGAGCACTGAGTAATTTATAGAATTGCTGAATCGTTATATTGTGTACCTGAAACTAATTTAGCAGTGTATATTATACTTCAATAAACAATTATTATTTTTAAAAAAAAAGTCATTGTGGCTGAAGCTTGCATGATGAGTTCAATGGGGGATAGGAAGAGAACTGACACCTCTGGGTTAGGCAGGGCCAGAGTACATTGTAGATTTAGAAAGTAGCAGTAAAACATTTGAATTTTATTAAACAGTACAATGGAAACAACTTTATGAATAAATCTTATGAACAACATGCTGAGGAAAAGAACTATCTTATGTAAAAGAATGCACACTACCATAAAGTGCTAGAAAGGTAAATAAACAAAAACGTGGAAAAAAATTAGATCCATGGTTATATCTGGTTGGGTAGGGATGGGCTTTTAGGAAGGGCCATGAGGGGACTCTTTAGCATGATATTCCATTTCTTAATAGAGGATTGGGTTTTACAGCTGTATGCACGTCTCACTCACTGAATGTGTTCTATAAGATTAATTTCCTTATATGAAAAATTTACTTCAAAAGAGAAAAAATTCATAAACAAATGTTGAACTCCTACCGGTATGCATGCTGAAGTAGCTGAGGCGGCATGTATGGCTGTCTGCAACTTACTCTGAAACATTAAAAAAAAAAAGGCTATGGATGATGCAAGTATAGTAAAATGTTATTTATCGAATCTAGATAATGGGGGTTCTTTGTAAAATTATTTCAACTTTTCTGTAGGTTTAGTTTTTTTTAAAAAAAGATTTTATTTATTTATTTGACAGAGAGAGAGAGGGAGAGTGAGCACAAATAGGAGGAGTGGAAGAGGGGGAAGCAGGTTCCATACTGAGCAGGGAGCCCAATGTGGGGTTCAATCCCAAGACCTCGGAATCATGACCTGTGCTGAAAGCAGAAGCTTAACTGACTGTTTAGCATTTTTCACTAGAAATCCTGAAGAGAAGGAAGCATGAATACAAATCCACTGAAGGTAATGGTTTCTAGACTGAAGGACTCCCAATGCTCTTTATAAATAAATATAAATTTTGAGTTTCCCATGAAGGATGTAGACACAGTCACCCAGTTATTCCATACTTGCTGAGTGTTTGCTATGTATCAGTAATCTGATAGGCAGTAGGAAGGACAGGGGTAAGCAAAGCAGCCATGGCCTCTGGGTATCAAGGGGCTCAACATACACTGAATATGTATTTATGAGAGATAGACATGCTTATGCAGAAGTATAGGGTGCTATTTATTATGGTATATAACACTTTATAAATTTATTGACCATATTACACCATGGGACATAGTAAAGTACAGGAATAGTGTTCCAACTGTGATAATGCAAGTAGCCACCAGCCTTTAAGGGAAAAAAAATGATGTGTTCTGTCCATGCTCATGTGTCAGATATCCCTGTTGAAGATACTTCTTTGTTTCTCCAAAGTTGTAATAAACTAATATCTTCCAAAAAATGAATCCCCAAAGGTTGTAAACTAAGTACCAATAAAGGTTATTCAGATCAAGACAGATGTATGGGGAAATGAAAAGCAATCTGTCTTTGGAAGAGAAACTGATGAAGGTTAATGTAAATGTTAATGACAGAGCTGCTTTTGAAGGTTATCCCACAGTCTTCAGATGAAAAGCCAGAGTGAGAATCTGAGAACTTGAAATTACACCTTGTATTACATGTCAGAGAATTTTAAAGTTATGATTATAGGAATTAGATATAGTTGGGAAGACCTGAATCCTTGAAATTTATATCTAGGATATTCTACTTTATAAATATAACATATGAAACATTTGGCATTTAATATGAGGCAGCCGGTGAAAAGGTAGTTGGTCAACCCTATTTAATCTGAGATGCATATACATTTTTCATAATTTTTTTTCTAATCTGTTTTAAACTATGGGACTTAAAATCCTAAACCTCAGTTACTTTATCAGAAAATTTAAGGCTAATACTATTCCACCTCCCAAGGTTGATGTGAGCATCAAACTGATGAACATGTATGAGTAATTGCTAACTGCATTCAAAATGCAAGCTATTATTTTCCATAAAAGGTATTGCATCTATAGAAGCCCCTCTGATTGTCTAAAACCATTTGAATACCTCTTTGCCACCATTTGTAAAGCATCTACCTGTCATTTTTACATCTTCATAGGGAAGTAAATGGTTACTTCCTTTTCACATTCAAAGAACTATCACTTTGTTCTAGTTCAGTGCCTAGTTGTGTCAGTGAAGGTGAAAGTCACTTTGAACTATGTGGTCCATCCCTTTTCCAGAAGTTACTTGAAATATCTTCCAAGTTATTTGTTGCTTCCCCCAGTTATGTATGAGGGATGAGGGAAGCACTGCCAGTTCACTTGCAGGTCTTAAAACGCAGCAACCTATATGGTTATGGTGAGAAAAGAGGTTTAAGAATTGCTTCAGGGCTCTTTAATAGAGACTTGAATCCCTGTTGTCTTTAACAGGAATCAATCTCTAGCTACGGAATGACATTCATTCACACATTTATTCATTCAGTTACTCATTCCGTAGATAACTTTTAGAAGGTAACTTCGGTTTGCCAGACATTGTGATATAGGCCTTGGATACAAAGACACATTTATAGAATCCATTGAAAACATGTTCAAAGTTTGAAAACACAACTCAGATTTAATTCTTGCCTGAAAAATATATATCATTGAGAGATAAAAATAATAGATGAGCATGAGGATAATAAATGCATTGCTGTTAACACAGCTAATAGTACACAGTGATGAAATTTTGTCTTTTGCCATTTGGTCTCAAGGCATACTCATGCTCTAATGTGTAGTGTTCAACAACAAATGCCGGATAAAAGTAACTGCATAAAAAATCTGTTAAGGATGCATTTTCTACTGTGTAACACTGTGTATTTTGTCAGATTCTGATAGTGCATAAATGAATAAAACATAACCCTTGTCATCAATGAGATTGTGATTTGATAGAGGAGTGAGGCATATGCTAATATCTTTAATACAAGATTTTCAGGACTTGGAAAGATTTGTGCTGCTTAAAATGTTGAGCCACAGAGGATGAACCACTTTGGGTTAGAAATGGTTAATTAGGTCACACTGTAAGTCTTGAAGGATGATAATGATCATGATGATAGTAGCATTGAGACCTTACTATTTGCCAGGAACAGTTCCAAATACTTTGCCAAAAATAATTAATTTAATCTTTATATGACCCTCTCAGGTAGGTACTATTTGTAGTTCTATTTTATAGAAGAGGAGACTGCAGCAAAGGAGGTTAAATAACTTGACCAAAGAGGCACAGGAAGTACTAGGGCAAACAAAACAACACAGGTAGATATCATCCGCATCTAAGCAGAGGAAAAAGCATAATGAAGCCTTCATCCAGGGGTTAGAGGACAAATAAGCATACCCACAGGAATGAAGCTGTAAACCTAAATGAGAGAAGCAGGGGTGACGTGACTATGGCTAACCAGGTAGCCCCTGCCCAGTCTGAAGTTGCTAATGTTCACTGACTATTGCCAGGTGACAATGAAGACCTAGTACTGCCCGAAGTCAAATATGATTTTTATGTGAATTCTCATATTTATTAAAGTTTCCTTCCCTTCCTCCCTCCCTCTCTTCCTCCCTTCCTTCCTTCCTTCCTTCCTTCCTTCCTTCCTTCCTTCCCTCTTTTTTTTTTTTGGGAGAGAGAGAGAGAGTGCATGAAAGCAGGGATAGGGTCAGAGGGAGAAGGAAATAGAATCTCAAGAAGGCTCCCAGCTCAGTGAGGTTCTCTTTGTGGGACTTGAACTCACAACCCGGAGTTCATGACCTAAGCTGGAATAAAAAGTCAGATACTTAAACGGCTGAGCCACCCAGGTGCCCTCTAAGTCTATTATTAAAACATACTGGGTACCAAAAAAAGTACTTCTGTCTGTAGAATCAGGCCCGTTTGTGATCTTTTCATTTAAAGGACGAACTGGGGTGCCTGAGTGGTTCAGTTGGTTAAGTGGGTTAAGCAGGTTGACCATCTGCCTTGGGCTAATGTCATGATCCCTAGGTTCTAGGACCAAGCCCTACATCAGGCTCCCTGTTGAGCTGGGAGTCTGCTTCTCCTTCTCCTTCCTGCTTGTCCTCTCTCTCTCTCTCTTTCTCTCTCTCATAATCAATCAATCAATCAATCAATCAATAAATGACAAACCAAGGAAAAACCAAACTCTTATATCCAAACATGAAGAAATAAGGCCTGAATATTGTGGGGTCTACTTCCCAAGTCAAAGCCACAGATAGATGCATTGTCATAGGGCATATGCCTCTGCTTACACTGATCTCTTCCTTCACCTTAGAACACACAGACTTTCCCCCTAAAACTGCTTCTCATCTCATAAATCATTTATTATCTATTCACTTATATGGTTCTTACCATTCCTTCCCTCATATTTTTAGTTCTTTTATTTTCTTTGTTATAAGACAGTTTGTTAAACTAAAATTCAGGAAAGGATACACATTAGAATTAGTATGCTCAGCTACAATTATTACAGTTGCTATTTTGTCTAAATGCAAGATTGTTATTAAAATGACTGTCCATCTTATATGCAAGAATTCTTAGAATAGAGGAACTACAGTATCTTCTCAGAAAGATAGGTTTTATTCTCAGGAGATTATGCCTTGTATTTGATTATAGCCCCTACAGCATCTGCACCATTCATACTCAGTGAACACATACTGCTTGAATTTTGAGTGTTGAAGTCAAAATTTCTGGTGTAACTGAGATTATTTATTTATTATATTAAATGGGTAAAACATTCCATTTGTAGAAAGTATGAGCTTTCCTGCCCTGATAAGAATAAGAGAGTCACAGGTTTTGAATTTGTCCAAGTCAAATTTAATTATTACTTTATTATTATTATTATTATTATTATTATTATTATTATTTATTATTTTTATCCTGAAACCACTGGCCTGGAAACAAATTCAACCATAGGCTTTTCCCACAGGGATGAATAAAGGTTCTTGACATCCTACATTATTCCAGAAAATTGTCCAGTGCTAACATTTTTGGTGTCCGTGTCCAGAAGAAAGGAGTCAAATCATTTAGAGGTGAGTTTGAAGATGGGGTCTTCGACAAAGCAAGCCTCCAGGACGTAAGTCCCCAGGGGCACCACAGATGTTTCCTTCCGAGATTTCCCCCACTTTCCTAGAGCCCTGTATGGAAACAGCAGGTCTCCTCAGACCAGGCTCCTCCAGACTCCTCTGTCAGGAACATCTGCTGTGGCAACCCCCTCCCACTCTTGGTAGATCTAGATAGAATCTACTGCACTCGCCTCCAGGAGCCGGTTTTAAAAATAAAGAAAACCTCTGTTTTGGTCAACTTAAAAAAATAGAATTTAGGGAAAACAAAGATCTAGCTACATATAAAAACCAGTGGAAAACAGCCACAATTTTATTTTATCCAACAAAAATGTATTACAGGTCTGGTCTTTGCCAAGAGCAGTTCTAGCTATCAGTTGCAGCAATAAACTAAACACTATTTTTTTGTCAGCATGGGGCTTATATTTCATAGCACAGAGAATAAGTCAGAAAACTCATTTGTTTATTCATTTATTCAGTTAATAAGTGCTCTGAAGAAAAGTAATAGAAAAAAAGGAAGAGAGAGTCATGGAAGAAAAATATAGATTGTGATGTCAGTAGAAGTCTGAAGAGATTGCTTTCCACAGAAACTGAAAAAAAATTGTGGAGAAAGAGATATAAATATAGAGAAGAAAAAGTCATTCTGGGTCAATAAAAAAGCCAGTGGCCCGGGTCCTGAGTGTCCTGTCTCCAGGCACCAGCAAGGAAGCCAGTGAGGCTGGAGGGAAAACATGGAAGACAAGGAGATTGGAGAGTTAATTAGGGGCCTGATAATGAGGAGAATAAACCTACTGGACTATTTTAGTCATTATATAAGGTAGCTTGCATCAGGAAGGGTAAACAATGATGTGATGTTCATAGTATTGTGTGGATCCACTTTCATTTCTTTTGAGGGACATTAGTGAACACTTCTAAACTAGAAGAAAATATTTTTACCTGACATAAAAATTTCTTGAAGTATCCTACTGAAAATTTCCTCTCCCTTTAAAAAAAAATCTTTATTTTCTTGGTTGTGATCATTCTGAAACTCTTATTATTTTGATGACAGACCACCTATAATTCTAATTTTCATACATTTTTTCTCTAATTTTCCTTCTCTTTATATTTTTGTTCCCCTTCAGTAATATTTCTTCAACTTAATATTTGAAGTGTTTTGTTGAATTTTGATTTCTGATATTACATCTATATATGTTACTCTATAAAACATAAAATCATCTGTATATTTTGCATTATAATGTATTAATATAAATATATACAAAATATATAAAATAACTACACATAATTACTAAGAGTTCTTTGTATCCTAAATATACCATATTAGAACATCTTATCTTTGTTTAATAGACTATTTTCTCCTATTCCTTTGAGGTTGTCAATGATTTTTGTTTGTTTTCTTTTTTATGGTTTTAGTTTATTCAGAATTGCTTTTTCTTTCTGTTGGTTTGTTACTTATCTTTCATATTAGGGCATTCTTCAGTTTCCTGTGACTTTTAATTATCTTCTTATATTTAAGAGTGGGGAAACTAAAACATCTATTTGGAAGTTTGAACAAATGTGTGAGACTTGTAGACTGTGGGATAATAGCAGGTTATTTGGCTGGTTTGTTTACTTTATGCTTCTCCTCTGGGGTTAATCAGTTTCCTCTGGAAGAGAATTTCCACACTACTGTCTGGAACCTTTCCAAAAGATAGGGAAGAGAACAGTAGGTCTCAATATTCTGTGTGCAAACACACTTAACTCCTCTATTTTCAGTGTAGCACTGCTCTGACAACCATGGCTGATAACTTCTTACCAGGAGACCTTATTTTACCCTATTTAGTCTTCTAATAGTTGGAAGATAAAGTGGAGAGATTATATGAAGATTTAATTGCTTCTTTTACATACTTTCATTCAGTCTTTTAAAATTTTTGCTTTTATCCCCATTCCCAAAAGTACTGATACTCAATCTCCACCTTTTTTTTTTTCCCCTGAGAGGGTTTTCTATGCATTATATAACCAATGGCTTATCATTTTCCTCATTACTGGTGTAGGATTCAGCTTCCTCGGAGATATCTCCTAACAGTTGTCTATCAGCTTCACAGCTCTCAAAATATATTGCTTTTATCTCCTCTTCTCTTCTAATCTCCTCTGTGGGTTTGTAAAATTTAAGACATCTTTAATTTCCATTAAGGGAATAAAGGTAGTGTGTTTTCACTCCACTATCTCTAACCCAGAGTCCATTAGTATGAATTATCATAAAGACCATGTAAAGGTGGAATATTCCCTATTTTACAAAAGTAAGAATTAAACTCAGAGAATTTAAGTAATGATTTTATACTCCCAAGGTTTATGATTGGTAGACTTAGAATTGTTGTCCAGTTCAGAGTGACTCCAAATCTGTGGCTTGTCCTGCTAAATGCTGCTGCTTCACTTAACACCCTTGTTTGCAGTGGACTGAATGCAAACATATTGTCCATCTGCCAGGAATGGTTAGTGGCTTATCACAGCCCTACATGTCCCACACACACATCCTATTGACTTTGTCTTCTCACCCCCAAACCAGACAAGTCTGCAAATCTCTACTTTTCAATTAGTCAAGTTAATGAAGCTTTTTAAAGAAATCCATAAAGACTGCCTCCATGGTCTTGACATTTAGTAACTTCTGGTAATGGTCTCTGGGCTCCTTCTCCATTAAAACATTGTATTGTGATTCCTAAGTGCTGACACTAACTTCTTTAGAATAGAGTGAGGAGGGGTTTCCTCTGAGCCTTCCCCAAACCCAAGATAAATACAGAAATAGCATTTTTAATAGTTAATCCCATTGAGAGGCCACCCTTAAAGTACCTGTCTCCCATCAGAAAATCTATACCTTTCTGAATGAGGCAGAACAGCTGGAGGCAAGAACAAAAGAGAAAGAGAAAGAGCCTGGAGTTGAGTCTTATGATGGCCAACAGAAGGCTGACAAATGAAGAAATGATCCATATAGTACAAAGAACATAGGTCATAAACTGGTCTCCTCAAAAATCCCTCTTCATGCTTCAGTTTTCTTTTCTGTGTAACAGGAATAATATCTCCTTCTTTTTAAAAAAGATTTTATTTATCTATTCATGAGAGACATATATATAGAGAGAGGCAGAGACAGACAGAAGGAGAAGCCGGCTTTCTGTGGGGAGCCCAATGCAGGACTCGGTCCCAGGATCCTGGGATCAAGATCTGAGCCCAAGGCAGATTCTCAAGCACTGAGCCACCCCAGGTGTCCCTAAATGGTGTATTAAACACACGCTCTCCTGAGGTATTTTTTGACTCAGGTATGTTTTACTTACCTGTGCTGTATCAGAAGCTATGGCAAGTCAGTGAATATATTTATTACCTCTTGCCATTTAAAACCTAGGCTGATGCCACATATTTTCATTCACTCCTTCATCTTAATATTTATTGGTACTCTCTAATGTGGCACACAGTGGGTTAGGTGCTGGGGAGCAGAAAGGAAACATGATTCTAGACCGGCATATTATTATATTATATTTTTATTTTTAAAGATTTTATTTATTTATTCATGAGAGATACAGAGATAGAGGCAGAGACATAGGCAGAGGGAGAAGCAGGCTCCCTGCAGAGAGCATGATGCAGGACTTGATCCCAGGACCCCAGGATTACACCCTGAGCCAAAGGCAGATGCTCAACCACTGAGCCACCCAGGCGTCCCTAGACTGGCATGTTACTGAGAGGAAAAGAAACTCTTAAATTCCTTCTGTATTCCACATCCTGTGATCCTATGTGCTGCAGTGGGATTAGAGATAAAGTACTCTGACCCTTAAGGACCACTCTTCCCATAGGCCAGAAGCAGAGAAGTAAATTAACATGGACAACATAATGTGATCTCTTTAAGGTTGGAAGTGATCTTTGAAGACTGATGGGCGTAGAGGAGGAGTTTCTGTAGCATTGGTTTCAAAGAGTAAATCACCATGATGTAAATCATAAACAGCAGTGTTGAGACTCAGTCAACATTCCTATCCCTGTATAACTATGGCTGTTATCAACCCCTTGTACCTTCACTTACTCTGGCATTTAAATTAATCTCTTGGGATGTCTGGGTGGCTCAGCGGTTAAGCATGTCTGCCTTGGGCTCAGGGCATGATCCTGGAATTCTGGGATCGAGTCCTTCATCGGGCTCCCCGCATGGAGCCTGCTTCTCCCTCTGCCTGTGTCTCTGCCTCTCTCTTTCTGTGTCTCTCATGAATAAATAAATAAAAATCTTAAAAAAAAAAACCTAATATCTTCTGCACTTAGCAATTGCTGAATAACATCTATGCCTTTAGAAATCTACACTAAAAAATTAATTCCTTTACCTATCTCTTGCCACTAGTACAATAGAGAGAAGATGTAGTTCAGACTACACATGCTGTACCTAGCACTTTGTATCTTCTCATAGCTTATGTTATTCCAAAACAGGATGCTCTTTCGCTCACTTGATGAGAACTTCATGCCTCACTTTTTCTGCCTGATTAAGTATTACTTCCATATCAAGACTCAGACAGAAGGTAACTAACTACTCCCCATGCCCCAAAGCAGAGGAAAGAGTTGGTATACTGTGGACAGACCCTGAACTTAATTACTTTTATTCCACTAAATGAAGAACTACTCAAGTACATAAATAATGCCTAATTCTTCTCTTCTCTGATTCTTTTCACTATCACCTCGCCCAGTACTTGGCCCATTGCTGCACTTAATAAATATATGTGTCATGAAGACAAGTCTGCCACCAGTCATTCCCATAGAAAAAGGACATTAAAATTCCACCAAAGAGCAGCATTCTCCTGGTGAAATGCAATCCATACTCTCAATATATTATGACCTACATCTACATGACTTGATTCCAAACTACTTTTGTGGGTTTATTTCCTTATCTCTCTTCCTCTCATCCATTGGTCCCAACAACCTGGTGAGGTAGGTACAGATATTTTCCCCATTTTATAAAGAAAGAAACTGAACCTCCAAAAGTCATTTATTTGATTGTGTTTATCCCTGTGGGAAGCAACAGAACAGGGACTGCACTCTAATTTTATGCCTTTCAGCCTAGTGCACTTTCCACTACTCTGTGGCTTCCCTTGACTCTTGCCTTCATCTATTCAAAACCTGTGCAGCATTTTGAGGTTAGTTAAAATCTCTTTTAAATCATAAATTCTTATAAAAGCACTCTATTCCATAGAGACCACTCTATGATCTAAAATAGGCAATGATCATTCAGGTCACTGGAAATCACTTATTATACGTGGTGCCTCTTCTATGTTTGCAGTTATTTTTACACAATATTATTGTTCAGTAATCTTCTATATGCTTCTATTATTTCTCTGCTTATGCTCTCTGAGAACCAAAAGTTGTCTATCCATAGCACTTAGCACATTGCTATGAATTTAGTTGGTGCTAGTCTAAAGATTATTTCCTCAAGTTCCAACCCTCCTTTTACAATTGGCCTATGAGATAGTTTGGAATCTTCAAAGATTTTGATGAAGTTATAACTAAATGATGCATAAAAATGAGATTAGGGAAAGAGAGTGGGGAGAGGTGGAAAAGTCCAAAAGCTACTGATGTCAAAAGTCCACCTTTTTTATCAATAAATCTATTTCAGTAACAATAAACCTGTAGGTTAAGGAGAAAATATTTTTATTTAAGAATTATGGAGTGATAATAATACACTTACACTTAGTCTACACTTAGACTTTGGGAAATTCCTCCCTTTGTTACTATTCTCTTATACTGGGCTACACATATAGGGACAATTAGAAGATAACCACCCCTTTCTTGTATGCAAATTATCAAATATTTCTTAATTAAAAGTGATTTTCATTTTGAAGGACTAATGCTCACAATAGAAAAAAATATTTTTTTTTATTTTTTTATTTTTTTCTCTTTTTTTTATATTTTTATTTTTTAATTTTTTCTCTTTAAAGAGAAGCCATAAGGTTATAAAAGAAGCTGACCTATAGTTACAATACCCAGAAACAATCACTGTTGATATTTGGTAGTACTAAACAAATGTATAAATCTTTTGTTTCTTTTTTATGATAGCATAAAGATTATATTATTGGGAAACTAGCTTGTTTCATTTAACAATGTACCATGAACATTTTTCCATCTCATGAAATATTCTACAATATCACCTTAATGACTACATGAATTCCTTCTTATGTATTGCAGGAATATAATAAACCAATCCACTATTACTAGATAGTTAGGCTTTATCTGATGTTTTACCTTGTTATTATAAACTGTGTAAACTAGCAGGTTTTGTGACTTCTCTGGAACTAAGTTTTCTCATTTAAAAAATGGGAATAGTGACAATACCTATCATGACGGGGAAAAAAGTACACTTATCATGATGAGCACTGAGTAGTATACAGGATTGTTGAATCACTATATTGCATACCTGAAACTAACATTGTATATCAACTATACCAGAATTAAAATGAAAACCTTAACAAAAAAATTATACCCATCAGAGGGTTGTGTGAGATTAAATAAGCTAATTTATGGCAAACCAAAAAAAAAAAAATTCAGTCATTATTAATAACCATTCTTCAGTTATTATACACAATTAATGATAATTTCTTCATACACATTTTTTTGCCCACCCTGATTTCTTTGGAATTTCTAGATTAATAGTGTTTTGTTCTTATGTGTTTTGGTATAATGCAAAGCTTACTTTCCCCAAAATGAACCAATGTATACACCCATCAGCAATGTGTGAAAGCTTCCATTTCTCTACATCTTCACTGACCTAGTTCTTGGAGTTACTTAGTCTTCTCAGGCATGATGAACATAAAATTGTTATTTCTCTGCTATTTTAATTCACATTCCTCTGTGGATGAACATTCTTCTATTAGTTTATTGATCCTTACTAAGTCTTCATTTATGAATTTCTAGTTACTATCCTTTACCTAGTTTTATAAAGAGCTTTTCATCAGTTTTTATTAAGTTGCAAAATAAATTTATATATCCAAGGTAACAACCTGTTTCCTTGTTCTTTTTCACATATATATTCCAGTTTTGTTTTTCAAATTTGATTATGTATATCCTTTCACATCCACACAAGACGTATAAATTTTTGTGTGACATATTCATAAATCTCCTTTCCTTTAGAGTCATGTTTATAAAGTCCTGCTCATTCTAAGACTATGCAAATACTAAACTATTCATCTTTTCCTGGAACTTGCACTGATTTGATTTTCATTTAGCATTTTAATCAAAGTTTATAGAGTATCATAGAGCCATGTCTTTTTTCCCCCCAAATAGTAACTTAATGATTTTAATATTCAGGAATTTTACCCTTATTTGAAATGATGCTATTACTCATATTTTTCTATTTATTAAACTAATAATATGCTCTTTATTGTTTTAGAGCTGGTAATATGTTAGTAAAATGTTTCTTGGCAATTTTTATAGAGGCAGAGATAAACTTTTTTAAACAAGTTCTTCCAGTTGTACTTTAAGAGAGGAAATGAGGGTCTTAGTATTGCTACATTGCATTACATTAATGATATACATGTGAAGTCTTTTCAGTATTGAGTTGCAACTCCCCGTTAAGATATATATGAGGGTGCCTGGGTGGCTTAGTTGATTAAGCATCTACCTTTGGCTCAGGTCATTATCCTGAGGTCCTGGGATGGAGCCCCTGTAGGGCTTTCTGCTCAGTGGGTGACCTGCTTCTCCCTCTCCCTCTCCTTGCCACTCCACTTGCTTGTGCTCTGTCAAATAAATAAATTAAATCTTTTAAAAAGGTATACATGGGATCCCTGGGTGGCACAGCGGTTTAGCGCCTGCCGTTGGCCCAGCACGCGATCCTGGGGATCCGGGATCGAATCCCACATCGGGCTCCAGGTGCATGGAGCCTGCTTCTCCCTCTGCCTATGTCTCTGCCTCTCTCTCTCTGTGATGACTATCATAAATAAATAAAAGTAAAAAAAAAAAATAAAAATAAAAAAACGGTATACATATATATATATAAAACATGCTATTATATAGTATTTATATATATTTATATATCTCCATAATATTTTGTAATGCTCTTAATATTGTTATTACATATTTGTTAAATTTTGTCATACTTTATAAATTTTTATAAGTAGGATTTTCTTCTATTGATGCAATTAGTTATAAAAAAGAACCCTGCTGGGGATCCCAGTGCATGGAGCCTGCTTCTCCCTCTGCCTATGTCTCTGCCTCTCTCTCTCTCTGTGACTATCATAAATTCAAAAAAAAAAAAGAACCGTGCTGCTCACACATAGCTTTTCTTATGCAGTTTTCCAAATTACTGTCTTTTTTTCCAGATATGTTTGAAAGATTTTTTTTCAAGAAGTTTTATTTAGATATTTTGTGTTCACTTTTAACTAACACCAGAAAGAAAATGTTCTCCTGTTACAAATAGGGGAGCCACTTCAGATAGGAGATGGCTTACATATTTGGAACTGAGAAGTGTATGTCCTGTGTGCCTGCAATTTCTTTTTGTTTCTTAAAAGTTGAATCTCTTGGACTTTACAGGAAGAAAATCATGCAACTTAAAAAAATATTTTATTTCACTTTGCTATTTATAAACATATATTTTTCTTAGCTTGTTGCATTGGATAGAAAGCTTAATCTTTTTATTCATTAAAAGTTGAAAAAAATGTTGATATAGTTAGGAAATTCCTAGGACTGTAGTACTACCACTTTAGACTTAAACAACTCCTCTCCGTTTTTGAAAAGCCTTTAATATCTAAGTTTTCCTAACAAGCTTGTGATATAGAGAAGATTTTTGGGTTTTTTTAAACACTTAAGTTTTTATTTTTTTTAAGATTTTATTTATTTTTTCATGGGAGACACACAGAGAGACGCAGAGACATAGGCAGATGGAGAAGCAGGTTCCCTGTAGGGAGCCCAATGTGAGACTCAATCCCAGGACCCTGGGATCATGACCTGAGCCAAAGGCTCAACCATTGAGCCATCCAGGTGTCCCTAGAGAGTTTCTATATTTTTCTCAGTTATAATATGGAAAAAAAACCTGGATTTTCAAATAACTCATCCAATATACTATAGCTAACAATTTTAAAAAACAGGTCTAAATTCAAGTTTTCCAGTTTCTAGGGTAGAGCTCTTTTCAGAAAAGCAACTCAGCTAGTTGCCTCCTCTTGTATAAATTGTTTGGAAAGTCTTCAAGTTTAGTTATAATAACAATATTTTTAGTATATACAGACATTTGCTATGTTAATGAGATATTACTTGGCAACTGTTATTTACTAAATAACATGCACATGTGTCCAATTAAACAACGTGTAAAACAGCTGACTCACCACAATTTAACATCAATTCAGAAAGTACTAATGTAGACCAAACCCTTAGGCACTAGGACATAATAATTTATAAGATACAACAAATATCTTAGTCAGAATAAAACAAGTTTTGCTGTAATTAATAAAATATGATCCCAAATCACTAGAACTTAAAATTTCATTTTTCTCAAACCACATGACCCTTTTTGGGTGACCATGAGTCTGTTGTCCTCATAAAGTAACCTGGCTACCCTTACTGACTTTTTTTTTACACATTTTCCCACAATCCACATGGCAGGGGATGAGAATATGGCCCATCACTCTCTGATTATTAAAGGTTCAGTGCAAAGGTGGCTCAGATCATAAGGCTATGACTTATTTGAAAATGGTTATGGCAGGGCAATCATACCATGTGTTTGGAAGGAGGGGGTCAGAATATCTACAAACAGTCCTAATGATTCTCAAAACTTCTGTCCGGAGCTATTCATAGTATTTTGGAGAAGACAGAAAGTAAACACATAAGTAATTATAATAACATGATAAATCGGGAAAACTATAGTTGGGGACAAAGTAATCTGTGGAGTGGAATACAATAATTAAATTTTCTTGGAGGAAACAGAAAATACTTCTCAGAGAAACTGGCATATGACTTGACCTATGAAGATAAACTTATTAAGTAGATCATGAAAGACATCATTCTATTCATAAACCTCAAATAAATTCCTGTTTATATGCAATTGAGAACCACTTAAACCGGCATAAAGAACTAGTTTTAATGAACTAATCACATTAAGTTATATGGTTTTAGATAAAATACTTTGCCTCTCTAGACCACAAGCTTCATGATGATATAAGAAAGATGAACTAATAAGAATGTTTTCAGCTTTAATGTTATATATTGGAATTTTTTGTGTTGGAAATTTGTAATTTGCAAGCCCTAACATTTTGCTAATCATTACATATTAAAGAAGGGCAAATGGCAGGTATTACAAATGAGTCTGCACTTTGTAGGCCAATTCTAGTCATTTAGAAGGGTCTGAGTAAGAAGTAACCTGAAAATAAAATGGTGTGAATCACTGACAATGTCTCCTATGGACCCAGAAGTAAAGGTGGGATTGAGTAGAGATGTAGGAGTAGTTATTCCCAAGAGTTCTTTCTATAGAAGTGGTGCCATTTAAACGGTTGTTAGGCCTGTGATAAAAATAAATTGGCATGATATTGGTGATATATGGTGATATCACACCAGTATATTTTTATCACAGGCCTAACAATGGATGAAATGGCACCAATTTTATAGTGATATATTTTATGTATCACTTTTTTATAGTGGTATATATCCTAAATACACACACACACACACACACACACACACACCCCTCCTGTGTGATATATAAAATTTTGATAGCGATAGATGAATCATCTAGTAGCCAGAGTGTTCCTTACCTTTCTTTAACACACTTACTCTCTCACTCATGAATGCAGAAGATTAATTCACCCAGGACCTAGCCCCTAGTTTTAACCAGCCACACCAGAACCAGGGATTTCCTTTTTTATACTGAAACCTGTCTTTGAATCTGGGAGCTTGCATATAAAATTGGTGGAGAAAAAGAAAGCAGAGAAAAATTAAACAGGCAATGAGAAGTAGAAAATAGAGGGAAAAGTAGAGAATGCCATTTAAAAAGTGTATATTCTAGTTTCTTCCATTCTTTAAACGAACTATTCTTGGTTTTATGAATTTTTTCCTAAATAAAGTGAAGGCTAAAACCTATTCTCAAAATATCTCCATACTTTATAATACCTCCATATAGATGTAAGTAGTTTTATAGCATTATATAAGTCCTAGAAAATGAGAATTTATCATTCAATTGAAATAATTATTAAATGATAAGCCATTTATTCTGCTTTCAGCAAAGAATAATGATTGAATGAGAATGAGTTGCCAGGCAATGAACTATTTCTTGATTAAACAGAATAGTGTAGGTTTATGTTTTCCTTTTCTGGTAAATAAACTACTTACCTGTGTAACTGTCATAAAATGTGTATTTTAGATTGAAATATATAGATAGAACAAATCCCAGTGTACAGTGTTTCTGCTTTACTTCATTGAAAATTCCTTTCCAGAAGTCAGCAGCTATGTATAATTTTCAAATGTACTTTTTCCAAAACATTTCTTAGTTCAAGATTTATAACTATTTATTTCCTCTTATCAAGTACTTAGAGATTCAAGGCTTGTGCCGTTGATTACAACTAACCCAATTATAAGGGAAATAAGTAGAGGAAACATTGGGAAGAAATACGAAATGTGTGAGTGAAAGTGGTATATAACAACATAAGGTCTAGTTTTAATTGCCCCCAAGTAATACTAATTATTTCAATCTAGTTTATAATAGAAATCCAATAAGGAATACAGAAATATTTTAATTAACCCATCATAGTATAAACTTGCTTAATTTATTATTCAATTATTGGTTGTAAATAGATAACTTTTAGTGAAGCTGCCATGGGTAAAATAGCTGTATCTAGAAAGCACTTAATCCAATTAATAATTATATACCATAATGATACCTAATTTGATTTTCTATTATTTTCTAACACTTTGTGTTCTCTTCTGCTCCGTACGCTTACAAACATATTCACCATACACAAACCGTATACATTTAGAAAAATGTATCAGCAAACCAACACCATAATTTCTTTGTAAGACAACGATATTGCATTTGGACATTAGTTATTGCTGTTGTATTTGTTTATTGTTTGGTTTGTTTGTTTTATTTATTTGTCATTTTATTACTTCTAGCAATACTACCATAGGGATAGACCCTTAAAATATTTGAAGATAGCTCTTTGATATCAATGAATTTAGATCTATATACAAATCACCACAATGTGTCATTTACATGTAATATTTCCCCAGTTCTCCCTACAATTACTGTGCTATTAGTCTTTGAGGGGGCCAAGGAATTATTATTATTTTTAAAAATGAGAAAACTGAAGCTTAGATTAAATGAATTGCCCAGTGATAGTAGTTATGTGAATTTTGGACTCAAAATAAAGTGTACCAAATTGCATAATGTTCTTTATGTAGAAGGAAAATTATTGCAAATATTTTCAGAGATAACTTTATAAAACTAGGCTACAGCTATGTAAAAATGAAGAAACCCTATGTAGGTATTGGAGGAGTTTGCATTAAGTTAGGATGTCGCATTAACTGTTATGTCTAACTATCCCTAGTTACCTGACTAGAAAACTATTCTTCTAGACAAGTGCTATCCAATACAATAGCCACCAGCCACATGTGGCCATTTAAATATAAGAGGAAAATCTGACATTAAATAAAAGTAAAAATATGGTATTCATTTACACAAACTACATTTCAAGTGTTCAAGTACTCAACAGTCATATGTAGCTAATAATTACTGCACAGTACACAGTACAAATGGAGATTTCCATTATCATAGAATGTTTTTAGTGTCTCTCTAGACAAATATGTTAATTAATGTTATTGGTTATTATGTCTGTATATTTATGAGGTAAGCTTCATAAGATACATATTTTACACTTTCCACATATGAAATTGTGGTTGATCACTCTACATTAGTCGTAAATTGTAGTATTACAAAGCAAAGCACCGGGCCACCTGGGTGGCTCAGTGGTTGAGCATCTGCCTTTGGCTCAAGTTGTGATCCTGAGATCCTGGGATCCAGTCCCACATCAGGCTCCCCATAGGGAGCCTGCTTCTTCCTTTGCATATGTCTCTGCCTCTCTCACTTGTGTCTCTCATGACTAAATAAATAAAATATTTTAAAAAAAAGTAACGCACAGACCAGACCTTTAATAATCATTGCTATCGCATAATCAGTTAAGACAACACTAAATAGTTGAGGTTTTTTTTTTTTTTTTTTTTTTTTAATTCATAAGACCTGGAATTAAATCACCTACTCCACTTAGTAACACACAAGTTTTGACCATTCTGGTACGTGTGTGTGTGTGTGTGTGTGTGTGTGTTTAAAAGTGCTGGCAGGGCTGGCCTAAACAATGATATTTAGAAAACAAAACAAAGAAGGCAGTCATCCCTGGATAGGGAGTGCAATGATGACCTTTGCTTAGGATACATAATTAATCATCCTCAATGGCTTAATGAAAGACATTTGAAACATGAGTTGAGTGTATTTGAAGTCCAATAGATAGGAATTCTAAGTTAAGAAAAATTATTTACCAATATGTTTATTAAGATCTTTCCGAAAAAAACTGTTTAATTTTTTTTTAACTCCTTTCTTCTGATTCAGTATTCTCTTTCCTTAAGAATATTATTCATTGGATCTTTTAATATCTCAGTAGGATTAATTTACCTTTACAACCTTTGCTAGTCTGTAAATGGCTTTACATATTACATTATTGACCAATAATTTAGCTTAATGAAAAATTATAGTTTGACAATTTTTTCTTCTTCCAGTACTTTGAAGATATCAATCAATGGTCTCTTGCTACATTACTGTTGAAAGGAAGCCTATCTTCAAACTATTTTATCATTGTTATTACCCTTTACTAATTTTGGTCTTGTAATGCCTCATTTTATTTTCTCTTCTGTTTTGATGTTATATATTTTCACTATGGGGTGTCTGTTGCAAAATTCCTTTATTTTCCCCCTCAGGATTTAATGTGCTCTTTCTAAATCAAGAATCATATGTTTCTTTAATTCTGGAGAATTCTTAGTCATTACATATCCAAATATAGAGGAACTTCATCAGACCTCCAATGTCCCATAAGCTCATTCATATCTTCTCTTTTATTTTTCTGAAGAACATTTGAGTTATTTCTTAAGCTTTATCATTTGATTTAATAAATGCCTCTAAGAATATGTATCTGGTCTATCCTTTAAGTCATTATTTAGGTTATAATCTTTTCCATAGCTATATGTTTGATCTAGAAGTTCTATTTGATTACTTTTCATATTTCCTGATTTTTCCCATATTATGCTGTCTCTTAAGTTATATATTTTTAAAGATTTTATTTATTTATTTATTTATTTGAGGGAGAGCGACCACAAGTGAAGCAGTGTGCACTAAGCACAGAGCCAAACATGGAGCTCAAACCCACTACTCCGAGATCATCACCTGCACTGAAACCAAGAGTCAGACACCTAACTGACTGAGCCACCCAGGAGCCTCCTTAAGTTTATATTTTATCTTCATCTATTTGAACACTTTAAAATATCTCTTTCAGTTTATTAGTACTACCTATATTATGAATTATTTTTGAAATGTTGACTGATTCTCCCTCAATGTGTAGTGTTTCATTTGTTTTTATAATTTTTGATTGTAGACTCATCTTTTCTTTTTTTTTAAGATTTATTTATTTATTTATTCAGAGACAGTGAAAGAGAGGCAGAGAGAGAAGCAGGCTCCAGGCAGGGAGCCCGACGTGGGACTCGATCCCGGGTCACCAGGATCATACCCCAGGCTGCAGGCAGCGCTAAACCGCTGTGCCACCGGGGCTGCCCTGATTGCAGACTCATCTTTAGGAATTTTAATTTTGTTCTCGTGTGTGTGTGAATGTATGCATATGTAAGTGTGTGCATGTGTGTGTGTACATTTGTGCATTTGTATGTGTGTGTGAATGTTCTCTATCCTGTGTTACTGAAGAAGAAATTTTTTATTTGCTTCAGCTTAGGGCCCTAAGTCTTCATCAGTTCTTGATCGTTTTTTTGCATTAATTTCTTAGCTTTTGGCTATGCATAGGATAATCCTATTTTCATATCTAAATAGCGTGCTTATGAAAGTGAATTGGAACTTTATAACAGTCATAAACCAGGACTGTCCTAGACCAATAGGATATATATCATCCTATTCACCATGAGAACACTGAGAATGTGGAACTACAAACATGAATGGACCATAATTAGCAAAGAGCATTTTTGCTTTTGTGATAAACTCTGAGGAATGCAAAGTTTCTACCAAGGTACCTTTAGCTACTAAGAAGAAGTCTCCTATGTCATTTGTCCATAGACAAATTATCTTTGGTCATTATCCAAGTCGTTCAGTTTCTATGGTGTGCACTTGTTAGTGTACCATGTAGACTTTGCAGCTCTAGTTTCCAGTTATTAAAAGGTGTATATCTTTGCAAATGAATGATTATACTTCAGATTTAACTAATTCTCACTGCTTTGGGAATTTTCCTTAGTTGGTTTAAACTTGTAGTTATATTTTGATTTTAAAACAATTTGTTAGGACGCCTGAGTGGCTGAATGGTTGAGCATCTGCCTTCAGCTCAGGGCTGGTCCGGGATCCTGGGATCTAGTCCCACATCAGGTTCCCTGCAGGGAACCTACTTCTCCCTCTGCCTATGTCTCTGCCTCTCTTTGTGTCTCTCATGAATAAAATAAATAAATAAATAAATAAATAAATAAATAAATAAATAAATAAAACAATTTGTTATTCAGCTTTATTATGTATTTGCTTGGAGTAGAAATAGGGATTTTTCTATATTAACTTATTTCACTGTATTTGTGAGTACAAATTTAGACAGATTATATTAACATATTTTTATTTTTTATTTTTTTTAATTAATTTTTATTGGTGTTCATTTTACCAACATACAGAAAAACACCCAGTGCTCATCCCGTCAAGTGTCCACCTCAGTGCCCGTCACCCATTCCCCTCCAACACCCGCCCTCCTCCCCCCTTCCACCACCCCTAGTTCGTTTCCCCGAGTTAGGAGTCTTTATGTTCTGTCTCCCTTCCTGATATTTCCCAACATTTCTTCTCCCTTCCTTTATATTCCCTTTCACTATTATTTATATTCCCCAAATGAATGAGAACATACACTGTTTGTCCTTCTCCGATTGACTTATTTCACTCAGCATAATACCCTCCAGTTCCATCCACGTTGAAGCAAATGGTGGGTATTTGTTGTTTCTAATTGCTGAGTAACCAGCTGGAACATATTTTTAAAATAGCATAAGGAATGTTTTCTTTCTTTCCATATATACTTATGTTTATTTATCTCTTCATCAAAGGATTCTAATAATTTTATAATTTCTTTACTATTTCACTGACTATAACTTCTACATTCTTTTATTCTTTTTTGACTTATGGTTTCCCCTAATATATACCAGTTTGGATATAAACCAAGATTCTCTACATAAATGTTTTATGATAGCCTAAAAAAGAGGATCAGCTGTACCAAAGTCAGCATATCAATTCCCATAGGCCAAATACTGCCCAGTGACTCATTCTGAGCCTGGGAGCTATGATTAATTTTTCCAGTTTTAAACAATTTGAAAAAAGATGAAGAATTATATTTTTTATTTTTATTTTTTAATTTTATTTAAATTCAATTAATTAACATATAATGTATTATTGGTTTCAGAGAAGAATTATATTTTAACCTATTAATATGATGTGAAATTCAGATTAGTTGTCCATTTAGAGTTTTACTGAACTCAGCACACTCATATATGTATTTTCTATGGCTACTGTTTATTACAATGGCAGAGTTTAGTAGTTATAGCAAATATTATAGACCCACAAACCTAAAATATTTACTTTCTTGCACTTTATAGGAAACATTTTCTGATCTCTGACCTGACGTAATTAGATGAACAAAATAGTGGCATGCTCTTTTTAACAAACTAGAATTTCTATGATTAATATCAATGGATTCATTATAATTGAATTACTGTGGTAAAAACAAGTTTATGAGACACTGTGCCTTAGAGATTGGAGTGAAAAAGGTGGTATAAATGATATTTTGTAATTTATCATAATGTAAATTTTGAAAGTACATAAAGCAAAAATAAAAATAAATGATACAGGGATCCCTGGGTGGCGCAGCGGTTTGGTGCCTGCCTTTGGCCCAGGGCGCGATCCTGGAGACCCGGGATCGAATCCCACATCAGGCTCCCGGTGCATGGAGCCTGCTTCTCCCTCCGCCTGTGTCTCTGCCTCTCTCTCTCTCTCTCTCTGTGACTATCATAAATAAATAAAAAAAAAAAATTAAAAAAGAAAATTAAAAAAAAAAAAAATAAATGATACATAATGAAAAGAAAGGAATAGTAAAAATGTTTGTGTATATTTCTATAACAGTTTTCTAATAAGCATAATTGATTTGGAGCACAGGTATATATAATTAAGACTAACACTGGAAGAAAAAAAAATTTGCCATGCATAATGTTGATGTTTAGAATCTATGACTTCATGAAGTGCCTAGGGATGAAAAATGTTTTACTACATTAAGCATATAGATCAACAACAATCATACTAAAAGAAATGAAAGCCACATCCTCTTCTGGAGAAAAGTCACAGAGACAAAAAAAGAAAGAGAAAACTGATATTAACAGAGAAGACTAAAGATTCCTTCTCCTGAGAGCCAGATGAATTTCACCTAACATATCAAGGAGCCAATGTGCTGGGAAATAACAGATTGCAACAACAGAAAAATAAATCAAGTACAATATAAAACTAAGGAATATTTCTACATAATCAATAGACACACTTCCTTTGGCAGGACACAATATAGGAGTGCTAACCTTTTTAAATAATGAAGGACCTGCAATTCCTAAGGTGGGCTCTGGAGCCAAATTTTATTTTACAGTCTGAAGAACTAAACCAAATTAAAAACCTATTCTTATTTTATATGTTCTTGAATTTGCAAAGGTATTTTTAAAATAATTGTTTATTTATGTTTCAACTCTTGAGGAACTATACTTGTCTATAGGAGTATGGAATTTCAGAAGAAAACTGCTTTCATTGACAAACGTTTATTAAGTGTCCAAAGAGAAATATGTATCATAATCCGATCATAATTCTAGAACTGGATCTAGGGGATTGAAGAAGCCTGTAAGAAGTGATCGCTATGTTGTAGGCATTATACTAAGTAATTTACATTAATTATTTATATTTACAAGAAACTGACTAAATTTCTTGCTTTATATATGAAAAAATTGAGAGCCCCAGAGAACAAGTTATGTATGTTGTCTGGTTAGCAGAAAGTGGTAAAACTGAACTTAGAAGCTACATGTCTGTCTAAAGCTAAAGCATACCATTCTCAGGACATTGCTCTGCTTATATTTATGGTAGGATCATTCCAGGACAAACTCATAAAACTCATAAAACACAACTGAAAGGTAAAAAGAACAGGCTTTAGACTCAGACAGAACTAGATTTAGTGTTCAAGTCAGAAAATACCAAGTCCTAACTGAAAAAGTATTTAACCACTTGAGCTTCAGTTCTCTTATAATATTATCTATTACATAGAATTGCTGTGAAGGTCAAATAATTAATTGTTTCTATGAAGTTCCCCATTCTTTTTCCAAGTAGATGGACTTTCTTTACT
Source organism: Vulpes vulpes (assembly GCF_048418805.1). NCBI lineage: Eukaryota > Metazoa > Chordata > Mammalia > Carnivora > Canidae > Vulpes > Vulpes vulpes. The sequence continues at coordinate 32,130,386 of NC_132790.1, forward strand.
TGGTGAACCTTATATTATTGCAGCCTTTATCACATTGTCTTTTAATATTTATATCCACAATAACATGTAGCATTCTAGCAGATTTGACTCATTATTAAAATAGTAACAATTATTTCATTTCAAAATTAGCCCTGTTAATTTATTCAACAATAAATGAATAGTTTGGGTATCAGCTAAGAAAGGGTTTTGGTTTTGATTTGGGTTTGTTTGTTTGTTTGTTTTTTTTTTGCCTTCATAAAGTACACAGATAATAAAGAATTCATAAACAAAGAACCAAACAATTTCAGGTAATGATAAATATTATAAAGGAAAAACTCTTAGATAAATAAAAAAGATGGAAGATCTTTACTTGAGTAACATCTTACATGATGTTACTCCAGCCCTCTTCTCTTCCTAGGTGACGGGCTGGTTCCTGGTATGCTCGGGCTGGTCAATGTGTTCAAGCCTGCTGAGGCTGTGGAGTAGCCAGGGCTACAATAGATTCTCTGCCTATATTGATAGTTGTGCCTAAAATAGGAACTTCAGAGCTCTCCGTTGGGTCCGAAATAATTGGCTTATATTTTTTATGCCTTTTAATTAGTCTGTTGTTGCTTAACTTATTTTAGCTGTTGTTCGTCACAAATAGTTTGATCACCATATCTGGAGTGCTTAGTCCAGGTAGGCAGAGTGTCTTCCAATATATCCTCTGCTCAGACCTGGGTAAATTGGTCCAAAGGTTTTCATGTCAGGGTGGAAATAGAGGTTGGGAGGAGGGACTGTTGGCTCCTTGTAGGATTTGGGGTTTCCTTATACCAGAAGTTTCCATCCGGTTTTATGGAGCCTGTCTTTTAAATGGATGCCATTTAAGTCCTGGGGGTGGGGGAATCAATACAGATCTTCCCTACTACCATCCAGTTACTCCTTTCAAATTTAGGAAGGGTGTTGGAGGTAGTCTGACTTTACAGGTGTGGACTGTCCATCAGTCTAGATCACAGGCTGGCTGATAGGACACTCATCTTTCTTTCTGTGGCCCTCTCCTAAGCTTCTTACAGACTGCAGTTTTGCCATGATCAAGGGTCCCTGAGAGATTGTATTTTCCCAAACTCAATAATTTCTTTCTTCCAAATACAGTGCATTGTCAGAGGCAGCATGTGGAAGCAGAACTTTGGAGTTGGCTATCCCTGATGATTTAATTTACCTTAGGTAAGTGACTTAATTCCTGTAATGCTCAATTTCCTCATTTTTGAAACAGGTATATCATTATTTCTGACATCACGGAGCTCTTATAAGGAATAAATCCACTCAAGCATGTAACTCACTTATCTCATATCTGGCACAGTGTTGGTGTTCAACAAATGATGGATATTATCTTTTTTCTGATTAAAAAATGATTCAGTGTACTTTTCCTAAATGCACTATGTAATTTTCATGACAACAGTATATGCATCTGTTCCTACTGGAATAAACAATTGAAAACCAAGTCCTTGAGAACCTTGAGGAAACATTTAAATTTAGGAAACATGCCTGAGGAATTTAAAAAGAAAGATGTATTTACACTAATGTTTCTCCTCTTGATAATGAGCCTCATGAGCAAAGATACCATAGCTTATTTATATTTGAATACACTTAAAACTTACTCATAAGCCACACTTTAAATATCCTTCAAAGATTATACAAGGCAACAAATAAATGCACTTTTGTTCTTTAATTGAACTGCATGCCCTAAATAGGCCAAGAGTATTTTCTCAATTAGAATTAGTGCATATATTATATGCTTTAAATTTATTCTTATTGAGGTATAATTAGCATATGACATTATATTAGTTTCAGGAATATAGCAATGAATTGATATTTGGGTGTACTGCAAAGTGATCACCACAATCAGCCTAGTCAACATTGATCACTGTATGTAGTTAAAAATATTTTTTTCCTTTAATGAGGACTTTTAAGATTTACTCTCTTAGCCAACTTTTAAATATGCAATACGGCATTATTAACTATAGTCCCCATGCTGTAATTTTATCCCTATGATTTATTCATTTTATAATTGGAAGTTTGAATCTTTTGACTCTCTTCACCTATTTAACGCCCCCCTACTTCACCACCCCCACAACCACAGATCTGTTCTCTGGATCTAAAAGCTTATTTTGTTTGTTTGTTTGTTTGTTTAGATTCCACATAGAAATTATATGGTGCTTGTCTTTCTCTGAGTTATTTCACTGAGCATAATACCCTCAAAGTCCATCCATGCCATTGCAAATGGCAAGATTTTGTTCTTCTTTATGGCTGAATAATACTCCTGTCTATGTGTGTATGTGCAACCACAGTCTATTTTCTTTATCCCCTCATCATCTATAGTGTATATGTTTTAAAACTATTTTTGGAAATGTTGATTGACCCATACAAACTCTCAACACACGCCTTCCCCAATGCTGGTGAGTTAGGTACTCCAGCTCTCTTTACAAACCATCTGTTTGTATGCGCGGTCATTGACAAACAGAGCGAACAATTTAGCTAATTACAAAATCGGCCTGTATATGTTTTTAAATGTTGATTTTGGAAGAATCAACTTTCCTCAAAAAACTACTTTAACAGTTTGATACACTGTAATTTTAAAAACCCTGCTTGCCTTATGCCCGATGTTGTTCTCAATACACTGCACTAACTAGCACACAAAGAGCACAACTATAGAATGAAGCAGAGAAGAGATGAACAACTCAAGTTTCCTTGTACAAGAAAGAGGGTGATAAATCACCAGTGATGGCCACACATAATTAGCAAAAACACAGTCACAGGCAAACCGAGGCTCAGATGAAAGCGAGGACCGAACACCTGTGTTTGCACTAAAAAGAACATTTATGAGGACAAGGATTTCTGATGACCCAAAAAACACTTTTGTGCAAATTAGAAAAGAAAAACATTTAAATTATATTTTTTTTCATATCGTCAATAGGCAGGCTCAGGAAGACTTTTCAGAAGTCGAGAGTAGAACACTGGCTATACATGCACACGTGTCCAAAATTTAGCCTTCCCACAAACAGCCTGCTACTACAAGGACACTCATGCCACTACCTCAGAACACATTCTGTGTCATGCCACCCCCGACTCGGTTTGGGATGACTTTGTCAGATTCAATATAGGATGAAGGGAAAGAATTTGGCCTCAGAGACCGGTGGGTAGGTAGGGGAAAACAACCTCAGGATACATTTGGAACATAGCTGGGATAAGGGCACAGCTGAACTTGAATGGCTGCAAGGTAGCTTTAAGCAGGTAAGGTTTACATAGATTTGCTTATTGTTTCTCTACAACTTGGCCTAAAAGCTCAGAATCTCCATGTCTGAGATGTGAACAGCATAGCCCTGAGTTGTGCCTTCTTTGTATAGCACACAACCTGAACACCCAGATGTGACAGATATGCCTGTGAGAAAGCACAAGGCATTTGCACACTTACATCTGATATCCAGTGCAAAAACTATGCCAGACACAAATACAGCATGGTTTAAAACAAGAAAAAAAAAGAAAGAAAGAAAGAACGTAATCCAAGATTGATGAATAGACAGTTATGCATTTGAGAAATACGTGCAATATATGAGAATAGGTATTTCTTCCGAAATTCTTTCATTTCTATTTCTGTTATGGTATACTTGATATAAATCAGTTAACTGTTTTGTCACATGAAATATTCAAACTATACAAGGACTTATAGATAATTAAGTTTTAATTAGTTAACTTCATAGGTGAAGAACTTAATGTCCTGAAACATTAAGGGGCTTGTGAGGACATAGCACTGAAACAGGAAAGCTGCGTGATCACTGATATTGTTTTAAATATGCATCTTTACTAGTCATTTAAAGAAAAAATAAATGTTAATCAATTTTATGCATGAGTTTAAATAATTATTTTGCTTTTCGCTAGTCATGCCTTTTGTCTTCCCCTTCACTTTACCTGTCACACTGCTATTGCTGTGATCATTCTAAAGCAGAAATAACAGAAATAGGATCATGCAAATCCCCTGCATGGAATATTAATCAGTTTCTGCTCTGTGTGCTTTGATATATTCATTTCTTCAAAACATATCTATCATGTATATGAAAGATTCTGGTTAAACTGTAATGAAAATACACATGATCTCTGATCTTATGGTGTCTCTGGTGAGAGACATATACTATGGCAAAGAAGCAAAACAGCATACAAATAATTACATAATTATAAATGTTGCTTAGTGATTAAAAAAAAAACCTCCTTCTCTGACAAACCCATAGGCAGATCTCACAATGGTCTAACCAGGGCTCTCACATGCTTTGAACAGATTCCAGGTACCATGGGGTACTTTACTGATTTACTTATATTTGTTTGCACCATTTGACGATGAATTCACTGAGAATAAGAACTGTGTTACTCACTTGTCTAAATGAATGAATGAATGAATGAATGAGTTACACTTCTCAAGTCACAAAAAAAGTCTCAAGGGAGTTAGTGACAAATTTGAAGACTAGAACCCAGAACTCTAAATTCTCAACCCAGATCCACTTGGCATTCTAAACACACAAACTGGGTGTAGCTTTACAACACTACATGGTATCAGAAAGACAAAGGCAATTTATCCACAGTTTGAAGAGGGAGATAATATTGGTTCTCTCCATGCAAATCCAGGAAAATGTGTTTGGAAAATGACATTCAATTTAGAGCACTGCCGAACTGCATAAACATGAGAACACAGAAAAGAAAAACAGAACGTGTTAGGCAAACGAACAAGTTGGCTTAGCAAAGAATCACAAGGATTCACACCTGAGTTGGCTACTTGACATGAAGGGAGAGAACAGTGCGGCACATAAACAAGAAAAAGAAATACTGGATGTTTTATCAAAGGAAGAAATAAAATCAAATTTCAAGCCAAGGTCTATTACCACTAATTACTGTTAATAAAGAAGTAACATACAGAAGCTATAGTTTTTAAAGCATGTTGATATTCACTGCCTTAAAACTGCATAGTATGATATGGTTAACCTGTATTAAGATTTCCATTCAGCAGCTTGGGAAAAGGGTTCTGACTTGCCAGAATCATACAGCTGGAGTTGGAATTATATGTAAATCATCTACTTCTCAGGAGAGTGTGCTCACTACTACACCACGATGGAATGAAGCATCTGTAAGTGAAGGCGTGGTGGATGAGAAAAATATCCAAGAGAAAATATCCAGGATTGAGAGGCTCTGCCTTTGGGATCTGGTCCTTTTTCTGAGACCTGATGATGCATGTCCCAGTGCAATATACTGGTGCATCTTACTTTAGACAAGAGATATGTATTTCATCAGTTCTGCGTAAATCTGGGAAGGTTTTTTAATAAATTATATTGTAATACAAATGTACTGACACCTTATAATTAAAAGGAAACCTAAAATAAAAACTTTTGCAATATGATAATACAATTAAAATAATTATTCGATTTTGTAGTGCAGGCACCTTGTAACTTCCACATTGTAAAAAAGCAGTAGCAACTTTGATTCATGTGATTTTCATATCATTTTTGTATCCCACCATTCAGGAAACCCTTATTTCATCTCGATGTGCTGCCTTCCCATTTGCACCTTCATGTTTTCTCCTTCTTTGTCTTTTCGTGGATTTCTCCATGTCAGCAATCATAGCATTCTTATTCTTCTGTCATTAACTTCTTTAAATTTTGCATCTTTTCCAGAAAATGATTTTAATGATTTGAAAAAGAGAGAGGACATCGTAGTGTCCACCACTGGTGTTGATCTTTTGCTCCAACACAAGATGGAGGACACAGTCCTGACTACTGTGGAGGACTGGGAGATGGAGTTGTCATATCCAACACCTATGTCAACCGGTGACATGACCTTGAGCAAATTCAATCATGTTTTGTACTTCCTTGGGGGTGGTTCTCTTAATCTTTCAGAGCTGAAGAAGGTTGAGTGTTGATGTAAATAACCTTGGGTCAGGAGGCATTTTTCTGATTGATGTTTGTACACTGAATCCCACCTCCAGGACAGGCCCACCTCTTTTGGCACTCAGTTGAAGGAGTGAACAGGAGGTAACAAAGTTGTCATTATTTGAATTTCTATTATCAGATATAATCTTCCTTGAACCATGTCAGCACTGCTGGAATGAAGAGAGTTCTGCTTATCAGGGTATTTGATTTGTAATGACAGCTGTCAGAGGGCTCTTGCTATGGCACAGGTTTTAGAATGGAAAGTTGGAGAACAGCTTCCCCATTCCTTGTTTGCTTCCATCCCCCACCCCCTGATTTTAATTTGAAAGAGCAAATTCAAAATTGCAGTTCATGGTTCAGAGAAGATAGAAACAGAGCTCAATTATCTAGGTTTATTTATCATTTGTACCAAGTGGATAAACTGTCATTATACTACTATAGTTCAAAGCAGAGATTTTAGTCTATTTTGCAATGTTTAGTAGACTCCCCCCAAGTAAATGAACTTCAGGTCAGAGGAATTTGGTCCTATACAGATACCTTAGTTTCTTAAATTGCTTGGCACTTGGCAAAGCTCAAGGCTTATTTATATATTTTTCTGATTAAAATTTTGAGATCTGGTATTGGACTTCTTAGAGAGTCACATAGATAGAGGAAAATTCACAGAGACTTAATGATGAACAAAATGAATATGGTACTAATGATCCTGAAGCTTATAACCTAGGAATAAAGTCAAACATAAATAAACATACACAATTATATATTCAGTTATACTAAATTAATTTGATCTGAAGGGAAATATCTAGTGTTAGGTAAGAGTATAATATAAAAATCTAATTTAGATAGGAATTTTGAAAAAAATCTTTACAGGTAAATAATCATGTCATTTAATCTTAGTAATGTTCAAATTGGTTAATATCATCCCTATTTTTAGCAAATCACTGTGAGAACTGACCATCAAGGCAAGATCTTTCCTCAATCCCCAAGTCAATGTTTCTTTTACAGTCTATGTGAATTCCATTCCAACACTGTGATTTTTTTTTAATGTCATCCTGGCAAGGCTACAGTTCCCATATATTCAAACATTAAGTATTGCTGTAAATACTATATTGTAGATGTGATTAAAGTCCATAACCAGTTGTCTTTAGCTAAGATTATCCTAGATCATCTCGATGGGCTTGAATTGATCAACCAAAAGTGCTTAAAGGTAGAACGGTCCTCAAAGAAGGAATTCCACCTGAGAATAGTAGCTTTGCCTTATGCCCCAGAGTTCCAGCTCCTTCCTGACAATCTGCTCTATGGATTTCAGGTTTGCCTAGCAAACCTCTCAAAGCACACATGTCCTTGAACTAAATCTCTCAATATATCTTATTGAAGCCTTACTGGTTTAAATCTTCAAATTTGTACCTGATACAAAGAAAATGTAGATAGCTCTTCAAGTATCAGTAAGATATTTTAGAAAGAAGTGAGTGAGGGCAGCCGGGTGGCTCAGCGGTTTAGCGCCGCATTTAGCCCAGGGCGTGATCCTGGAGACCCAGGATCAAGTCCCACGTCCGGCTCCCTGCATGGAGACTGCTTCTCCCTCTGCCTGTGTCTATGATTCTTTCTCTCTCTCTCTCGAATAAATAAATAAAAATCTTAAAAAAAAAAGAAAGAAGTGAGTGAAAATAAATACTTTAACCATTTTTATAAGAATTTTAAAAAGTTATTTTGAAGTGTTACATTTTTTTTTCCTTTTTCAAGGATAGTTCTCTAAATTCCCATGGCACCAAACTGAAGAAAGGAGTGAAACAATGGATACACACTTTTCTCTCATTGCCTTGGGAAAAGGCATTCACCTGGAAAAAAGATGACTGGTTTCAGGTCACAACCCTGCTACTTTCTAGTTCATCAGCTTCTGTGAACTTCATCTTTCTCAGTGTCAAATGAAGCTCGTGGTTGCTGTCCTGTTTACCTCTCAGCTTGCTGTGAGTGCTACAGAGATTACAAACGTGAAAGCACTTTGCTTAGCGTTAATGCTTTTAAAAAATAAGGCGTAGAGCAACATGGCAGATTCAATTCTGATTCTGTTATTTGCTTGATCTGTAGCAATGCCTCAGTAGCTTTGCATAGCATAGGGGCACAGATGCTTTCTTCTTCTTATGATTTACATGGATTCAAATTGTAGGCAACAGAACAATGTTGGTATTACATGTCAAAGCACAATAGGAGACAGAATAAAAAGGTTATAATCAAGCTGCACAATCTTTTCAGTCAACTTTTCTCTCTGAAATATGTCAGAAGCTATTTCCTGGAATTTGAGGCACTTAATGATTATCATTAGAAAGTACATCTATGTCATGTAGGCACTACTTACAAAATTTTAGGGATAAAGCAAGCAAACATACATGTATGCACAGAAACATATAGAACACATACAGTTTACTATTCATTAATTCCAGAATTCTGCTTGTCACTATTTTTTATCACAAAATAATATTTTATTTATGTCTTTTCTCTGGCACTGGGAAACTTTTTATATTGAGTTTTTATATTATTTTCTGATCAGAAAAACAAAGGGTTAGATAAATAGGGGCAATGAACTATTTTAGACCAATAGTGTTTCTATGGCTTTCCCCTAATTTCATCAAGGAAACAGAAAGAAAAAAGAGATGTAGAAATGGTACACAAAATTTTCAGAAAGCATTCTTACAGAATTAACCGCTAAAATTTTTAAAGTTCTTAAAATCAACAAAGAGAGGGATATATTCTCTACACTCTTTTGTTGATATAATGATTTTATATCCACTTAATAGCCACATGTGTTAAATAAACAAAATACCATAGATGTTTTTGCTACTGAGAGAAAAGAGTGAGAGAGAAACTATGTGCCATTCTCTAGCTCATTATTTTAATTTTTAATAATCCTAGAACAATGCAGATTAGAAGTTAAGTGGGGACCCAAAGTCAAGCTTACCAAAAAATCTTCTATTCCTGGGGTGCCTCAGTGGCTGTCAGTTAATTGAGTGACTCTTGATTTCAGCTCAGGTCATGATCTCAGGGTCATTGGATGGAGCCCAGGTGTGACTCTGCACTCAGTGCAGAGCCTGCTAGTCCCTCTCCTTCTGTTAACCCTGCCTCTCCCACCCCTAACCCCATTCGTACTCTCTCTCTGTCTAAAATAAGTAAGTAAAATCTTTTTTTTTTAAATCTTCTCTTCCAGATTCGCAACTCTTTCATCCAAAGAACTCATTACCTCTAAAGCATTTTAATGAACATACTATAGGGCTTAATAAAAAAATAAACTATTCCAAAAAGTAGAGAAAAGTCTTCAAAGCTATTCTCATTAACATGAAGAATGAAACTTATCTTGTTTTGAGACAGTCTTATAAAATGGCATTTGATTTTACTTAACATTTTAGCTATCTTTTCCTAAATTTGTTCAGATAAAGCTATAGTTATACTTAAACTCTCAGTATAAATTACTCATATCTTCTCTACCATAGGATTGCTAAATTTTTAAACTAATTTTCATATTAATATTTGTTATTTTAAAAAAACATTTTATTTATTTTTTCATGAGAGATGCAGAGAGGGAGTCAAAGACCCAGGTAGAGGGAGAAGTAGGTTGCCTTCAGGAAGCCTGATGTGGGACTTGGTCCCAGGACCCCAGGATCACACCCTGAGCTGAAGGCAGATGCTCAACTGCTAAACCATCCAGGCATTCCTAATATTTGTTATTTCTGATTATAAAATTAATGCGAACAATATTCCAGACATCTAAAGTATTTGTTCCTTACTGGTCAGGAAAAGGAATAATGTTTTTTATCATGGTATTGTTTAACATTGTATAAAGAGTCCTGACAGGTGCAACCAGACAAGAAAAAGGTAATATAGATTCAAAAGGAAGGAAAAAAAACAGTAATTATCTAAAGATACATTATAACCTATAATAGAACAATTGTTACAATCACAAAATCTCAAAAAGGTGAGATATAAGGCTAATGGTCAATAATCACTTGTTCCTTTTTACCAGTAAATTCAAGTTGAAAGTGAAGGAGAAAATATGATCATTGGCTTTAGAAACAAAACTTTAACATATTTAGAAATCACTCTAACAATTTCTTCTGAGGAAATATATGAAGCATTATAATAAATACAAATATACTGAGAATAACACTGTAACAAATAGTGACTTATTACTATAAAGATTTCAATACTCCCCAAATTGATAATTTCAAAATAATTTTAACAAATATACAAGATTTTTTGGAAAATTAAGTTAATTCTAAAATTTGTATGAACAAAAAATAGTGTTCCAATAGTAAAACAACTTGAAAAAGAATGGTGACAAGTCTCATTTACTACCTATTAAGACATTTAAAGTCACAGTAAATAAAACAATTTCATGCAATTAAAGCAAAAGAGAAATAAAACAGTGTGTTAGGACAGAGGTCGAGCAAGGAACTTATACTATTTTTTGGAATTTAGTTCCTAATGGAGGTGGCATAAAAAAATCAGTGCATCAATATAGAATGAATTATTTTATAAAAGAATATTCGAAAAGTCAGTCCATTAATAACAATTATGATAATACTAATATAATCTAATAATATAATCAATAACAGTACTTAACAATCAATAACAGTATCCAAAATGTGTCAGGCAATGATCTCAACACTACAAATTTACTAACGCTTTTAATATGACAGTCTTATAAGATAGGCATTACCTTTGTGTTTTACAGATCAGGACAGTGAGGTATAGCCTAGATGTAAGTAAATTGCACAAAGTGACATACTAGTAGCAGAGTTATGATCCAAATTCAATGGATTCATTATAAAATTTTTTCTTGTATCCATTATATTTTGCTGCCTTGACAGGGGAAAAATTAGATACTTATACTTATTTCTTGTGATATATATATATTATATACATATTATATATACATATATATACATAAACTCCAAGTGATTTAAAGATACAAATGAAATTTAAATCTAAAGGTATTAAATGTAGTGGAATACACAAAGTAAACAGGTATATTACCTACTGGGAATTGATATTCTGCATATATCTAGAATACATAAGGAGCATCTGAAAATTAGTGAGGAAAAGCTAATTAAAACAATGTGTATAGTCAAAGAATTGAAAACAGGTAATTCATCAACTGGAAAGCCCTTATGCCTAATAAGTATATGAAGAAACTCTTAACCTCACTAGTAATTAGCAAATGTTTAAAGATGAGATATGTACTACATGCATTAGACTGACAAAAATAAAAATGCTTTTTATTAGAACCAGGTACTCACTGATGTGGGTTAAAAGTGATATAAACATTTAGAGAACAATCTAAAAGAATAAAATTAAATATGAGCCCTCTGCCTGAGGCATTATATTCCTGGATTTATCCACCAAAGACAACCTAGCCAAGGGATCCAAAGAGACATGTGAAGATCCTCTTCACATTGTGTTAGCAATAAGTATTGGAGACAACTTAAGAGATTTTACCAAAATAATATATACCAGGAATTCTAAGGAGTGATTAGAAGGAGTGGCTTAAGACTATGTAGAGAAACGAGGTGGAGTGGGAGACAGGCTTCTGGTTAGATAGAAGATACACTTGTGTGTATGTGTGTGTGTGTGTGTGTGTGCATGTGTGTTGAACAACCAGTTGAATTAGTTGAATGGAAGCAAATATAATTTTGTCACATTAACATATATTTAGAAAAGTAGAGAAAACATGAGGGAGTTAGAATACATCTTTTATAGAGACTTAATTGGAATGCTGTTAAAAATTACATTTCCAGGGACCCCTGGGTGGCTCAGCAGTTAAGCATCTCCTTTGTCTCAGGGCTTGATCCTGGAGTCCCAGGATCCGTCCAGCATCGGGCTCCCTGCATGGAGCCTGCTTCTCCCTCTGCCTGTGTCTCTGCCTCTCTCTCTCTGTGTCTTGTATAAATAAATAAAATCTTTTGTAAAAAAAATTGTATTTCCATGTAATAACTCTCTAACAAAATTTGGAAATCACACCTTCACATTTTAATAATGCTTTTTTTTTTTATTCATGCAGGAAGAAGAGTATTGATATATTAGACCAAAATTAATAAAATCAAATAAATTAAAGCATCTTCTTGAAGAACAAGAGAATAAACTTTCAACCTAGCCCTATATTCTAATTAATTGTATAGAAATATAAATTAGGGTATAGAAATATAAATTAGGGATCTTTTCAATAATTGTGGAAGGGTAATTCATATAGAAATAATCTTCTAGGGGATGCCTGGTGGCTCAGAGGTTTAGCGCCTGCCTTTGGCCCAGGGCATGATCCTGGAGTCCCGGGATTGAGTCCCACCTCGGGCTACCAGCGTGGAGCCTGCTTCTCCCTCTGCCTGTGTCTCTGCCTCTCTCTCTCTCTGTGTCTCTCATGCATAAATAAATAAAATCTTAAAAAAAAGGAATAGTCTTTTAACATTTAAATTGGAAATTCTAATACTTAACGTGTGTTTGTTTTAAATACAATTATCTGAATTGCTACACACGTGGATAATTGAATTCTATGATATCATTCTAAAACAAATAAACAAAAAACAAATAATTCAACTTTCTTTCCCAAAGTACTTTTAATTTCTTTCTCTACTCAAATGGAATAAAGAAACAGAAACTATCTTGTAGAGTTTTAAACCTTGCTATTCTTTATGTCTGCTCTTAAATAGTTCAGATAAATTGTTCCTTAACATAAGAGAAAAAAAAAACTATAAGGAAAACATCAGAAACACATTTCTGAGGATGAAACTTTTAGTGTTTACAAATGAATATTTGGATAATCTTATTATAAACATGGATTCTCCTAACAGTGCTTGCTAAAATTTTCTTCTAGTAGATAATATGAAAGAAAGACACTGGGCACTGAAATCCAAGATACTTGGTTTGAAATCCATGCTCTATTATTTGCAGGATGTGTGGCAGTTGGCAAATGTTTTGGCCATTGAACTTCATAGATAGTTTGCTTAGGATTAAATCAGATGGTGATTTCTTAATTTAGTAGAGTTCCTGGTCATAGAATTGATTGGATAATGATGGCTAATAATAAAGGTAGTGATTATAATGACAGAGTTGGAATTGATAATAATGAGGAGGATTCATGCCTTTTATTAATCAGAGGAGAAATAGATACTTGGGTCTATAAATCTTGGTCTCATGCCTTTTAGAGGAAGTACTAGAATTTGCCTCATTGGCATGTGATCTGTGTATTTGCACTGGGCCCCATGCTCACAAGGTCTTTCCCTCTAATTTTTTCTTAAGTTTTTATTTTAATAACCTTGTGCTCACCACAACAAATGAACTATTTAATCACCATCACTGATCTCATCCAAACTCCACCTACCTCCCCTCTGGTTACCATCAGTTTATTTTCTATAGTTAAATGTTTCTTCTTAAGATTTTATTACTTATTCATAAGAGACAGAGAGAGAGAGGCAGAGACATAGGCCCCATGCGGGACTCCATCCCGGAGCTCAGGATCTCACCCTAAGCTAAAGGCAGATGCTCAACTGCTGAACCACCAGGTGTCCCAAAAGTCTGTTTCTTAATTTCTGTATCTCTCTCTCTCCCTCCCACTCTCTCTTTCTCTTTACATTTGCACATTTGTTTTGTTTCTTAAATTCCACATATGAGTGAAATCATATGGATCATATGGTATTTGTCTTTCTCTGAATGATCTATTTCACTTAGCATTATACTCTTTATTTCCATCCATGTCATTGCAAATGGTAAGATATCATTCATTTTTATGGATGAATAATATTCCTTGTGTGTATGTGTGTATGTGTGTGTGTGTTCTTTATTTATTCATCAATCAATGCACTTGGGCTGCTTCCGTAATTTGGCTATTGTAAATAATGCTGCTATAAACAGAGGGATATATATATCCCTTTGAATTAATATTTTTGTATTCTTGGAGTAGATACCCAGTAGTGTGATTCCTGGATCATAGAATAGTTCTATTATTAACTTTTTGAGGAACCTCCACACTGTTTTCTACAGTGGCTGCACCAGTTGCATTCCCACCAAGAGTGCAAAAGGGATCCTTTGTCTCCACATCCCCACCAACTCCTGTTGTTTCTTGTGCTGTTGATTTCAGCCATTCTGATAGGTGTGAGGTAATATCTCACTGTAGTTTAGATTTGCATTTCCCTCATAATAAGTGATAATAAGCATCTTTTCATGTGTCTGTTGGCCCTCTACATATCTTCCTTGGAGAACTGTCTGTTCAGGTCTTCTGCGATTTTAATTAGATTATTTGTTGAGTTTTATAAATTATTTACGTATTTTGGGTACTAACCCTTTACCAGGTATGTCACAAGATCTTTATTCTTGATTTTATGTTGTTTTGTCCATATTGAAATTCTTAATAATTTTTTTAAAATTTTTATTTATTTATGATAGTCACACACACAGAGAGAGAGAGGCAGAGACATAGGCAGAGGGAGAAGCAGGCTCCATGCACTGGGAGCCCGACGTGGGATTTGATCCTGGGTCTCCAGGATCAAGCCCTGAGCCAAAGGCAGGTGCTAAACCGCTGCGCCACCCAGGGATCCTGAAATTCTTAATAATTTTTGAACAAGGAAGGAACTCTACATTTTCATTTTGTGTTGGGCCCTGGAAATTATGTAGCTAATCCCGGGATAAATTTAACAAAGAAATTAACCCATTGATTTAAAATTTGTTGCTTAATGTCAGACTATACTTCCTAATAAAAAAATAATGATATAACTTATTTTGTCCTACTTGGGCCTTTAACATTCTCTATGCTCCAAAAACATGTTAAACTATTAAATATATCTTTCAGTAACTAGCTCTATATTTAGGGATAAGTCAGTAATCTGAGATTAACATCTCAATTTGTAGCTCTGCAAATTGAGGATAGGAATGCTCATCTCAAAAATTTGTTCTAAGGATTAAATAGTATAGTGTATTTAAAACTATTTTACTCATGACCTAGAAAATTGAAATGGTGCATGTTAAGTTCCATCATGCATATATAAGTTGAGATAATGTTATATAAAAGTGTTAAATAAATAAAACTATTATTTTACAATATAATATTATTTATTAAATATTTGGAAGTATAGTAATATATACATGGTTTTAATAATTTTTAAAAAGAATTAATGGAATTAGGTTCATAAACTTTTGACACAGCAGTTTACTACCTTGTATTTGTCAAGTGCCTTTTCTGTCTACTGGTTTATACCCCAATTTTGAAGTTTCAAAGAAAGTAGCATGTCTAAGGTAAGAGCCAGAGCTGAGGCTGAAAACACGGCTTTCTAATGTCAAATACAAAGTTTTTCCCTTCACACCAGCCAGATAATGGTGCATGTGCCAGATACTTCATAAGCAGAGTGATAGGTTGTGTCACACTCAAAAAGTGCAGAAATCTTGGTCACTGTCCTTGAAGAGCTTATAATTTTGTTGAGTAGAATAGAATAGAATACATAAACACCAATACACATTAATTTATATGACAATATAAAAAAATGAAACACTGCATTTCATGATCTGGGGATGACTGGAGATTTGAAATATTCACCTTGGTAGATTACTTCGGGCATGCTAAAGTTTGACCCCAAAAATTCTTGAATCTTTTCAACCCTATGTTACTGAAATGCTCTCAGGCACTGGGAACTTGAGTCTGTCATAACTTGCTTGCCTCCTAGATACACCTCTAAAACATACTATTGTATCTCTTGGAATTTAAATAACTGAGTCTGAAACTTTCACTTATCTGTTCTCCGATTCTGATCAACATATAAAATATATTTTTGCCACCACTGAATAAAAATGTGAATATTATGGCCTAATGAAGACATAGTAGCATAATGGACTCCCAAATAAGACTGCATATATTAAATCCTAACTCCATTACCTACTGAGTCTTGACCTTGGATGGATTGTCTAACCACAATAAAACTTGTTATTCTTATTTATATTAGAGTTTAATGATAGTACCCTCATAAAGGTGGTAATGAAGAATTAATAATCAATTAATCTAAAGCATTTGATAAAGGGCCTGGCAGTGGTAAATACTCAATTTATGTTAGAAATGATGATAAGAAAGAGAAGAATGATGACAATAATGGTGATGATGATGATGATGATGATTAAGGGAGTAGGACATTACAGTGTTGAAACGAGTAGATTCCTAGAAACTGTACGGCTAAGTATTTCCTATTTAGAAGTATGATGCATTACCCAGCATCTGTCTGGCAACATAGAAAGCACATGCATTTACATTTTGAGTAAGAGATATGTTTATGGAGTTAATAGCTCTACATATATAACGAATGATGTAAATAGTGTTACATAGAAAAAGAATGATTTTATATATCTTATATAGACATGGGAGTGGTTTTGTCTTGTAATTAATGTTAATATACTAACCATTGTTTCCAGAGTTTTACTTACTGAAAATGTAACACTGATAGTTCTTAAACAAAAGCTGAACAATGTGGAATTTCCTTTAGTAAGGGGACAGAGAAGTGAGACATACTATTTATTAAAAATCTACTCTAACTACTGGACTTGGTCTTTCTGCATGTTTCAGACCACCTAATCGTCACAGTATTATTTAGTCTTTGAGGCAATAATGGATATTAACCTCTCATAGATGAAGAAATTGGAGATAGATTTTGTAACTTCTTCAATATCATATAGATGTGTCATGGAGAAGAGATTCAATGTCAGATCTCAATTCCAAAGGCAGAATTCATCTCCTTTCCATTAACACCTCTTATTCTTACCCCATATTAACGATCACCATCAGCTACAAAAAGCAAAATCATGAGTTAAGTCCAGACAGCTCTTTTACAAGCAGGCTGCTTATACGTGACTTGATAATCCACTAGTGAAAATTCTATCTATCTTGGAAGAAAGGGGCTCAAATCCACTGAATTTTTAAATATTGTCATGGGGTTCAAAAGCATTCTGTACAATTACATTACACAGTCTGTGGGTGCCTAGTATGTCACAGCAGGAAAGTCCATCTCCTTAGGAGTTGAGGGAAATCTTGATTAAATTTTGGGTCTGTGCTTGACTTGGGCAATTTACCAAATCTTTCTCAGTCACAATGTCTCCATTTACAAAATAAAGGGAATTATATAGTTTAACAAATGATTTTTAGGTTTGAAATGCATAACAAAGTAGAAAGTCTTACGCATAACTCAAATGAAAGTGATTAAAAGCACATGAGCTCAAAACCGAATTGGAATTTGGATATATTCTTATGAAGACTAAGAACTATTAATTCTATTTATCAATCAATCAGGTGCCAAAATATCGTCTTATTTGTAAGCTTCATTCAAGTTTTTTTTTCAATACTGCTGTTTTTATTTGACAAAGTTATGCATTATCTATATACTCCAAACACAACTGTGCCTTGAATTGTGTCTTCACATCCATCTGAAAAGTTAATAATTACTTGTACATAAATATACAATTGTTTATAGTATTGGTATATTATTATATCTTCCTAAATTTCCTAAACCCTACACAAATGCAAATGGTCATTTCCACACAGACTTATTTGTAAATTTACTTCCTACTGTAAGGTGGAGCCCAATAACAAAGTAATTCACACTAGGCAGTGGAGAATAGTTTTGGTTAGTATTAATTAGAAACAGAGGTAGCTGGGGGTTGGGAAGAAGGATTGAGGGTGAAAAAAGACTTGAGTGTTCTGAAGTCAAGCATTGGAAGAAAACAAATAAGAGATAAAATGCCCCTGAGTCTTGGGAATACATCTCCAAATATACTTGGATTGAATTGACTGAGAAGTACAATGAGGAACTAATGGATGTAGGCCAGAATGGTTTGTACCACCCAATTATTTTTCAGCCTGGCATTATCATGGCTGCAGCTGAGATTAGAAACAAACTAATATTCTTTCTGATTTATGTAAGTAAATAAAGCTTATTCTGAACTCTTTTAGATGATTCTCAATATACTTGGTCTGACTTTGAACTCGGTTTTTAAGGCCAACAGAATTAACAAATAGATAAATTTGCATGAGATTCATTAAAAATCTTAATATATGTTAAAAGTAATTAAATAGGCTTTTGGTCACATCAGAGTATGTGGGGGGCATATGGGATGGGAGATGAAGTAGGAATTAAATATGAAAGCAGCAGAAATGTTTTAGAATTCCAGGAAAATGCACCTTTTAATCATCACTCAGGATTGGCACATTTTAAAAATGTTACTGTATTTGTATTTCCAAACAGTTATTTATATGATTTAGTCTAGTGCTGACCAAATGAAGAAAAAAAATCATCTCCTAATAACTATTAGTCAGATGATCTTAAAACTAAAGAATCCATTAACCAAATGTGATTCCTTAATTAGTCCTTGAAAGATTGTTTATTTCCGTGTAGTGCACCCAGTTCCTTGAACGATGTCTCTCACCTAACAAACGTTCAGTAAGTGCAAGCTCTAGAAAGCCTTTCCCTGATAAATATAAAGACTGTACACAACCAAGCACTTGCAATATCTGCATTTTTATGAGTATTACATGATAGTGAACAATTTTTTTTAAGTCTCAATATGGCTACTTCATTCTACAAAATGTATTCCAAAAGTCTCTGTGTTATGTTATGTAAAGCAAAAGGGAGATAGGAAAATATCTCTGAGGGGTGATGCAGGAATGACAGACCCGAGGGTAGAATCCAGCTGAATGGCATTGTCTTCTCTTTCTGTAATGACTTTTATTCTCCTAAAACCACTTGCATCCACATAGATAAACTGCATTGCCATGCAATCTGTTTATATACAGTGCCCTTCTTAAAAACGGTTCAATTTGAAATCCAAGAGAAAGTTATAAAGAAGTATATAAGAAAGAAGAGATTCAATTGTAAGAAAATTTTAAAGAAAATTTACCAAACTATCTAAAACATAGTCACTGTATTTACCTACCACTTTTATGTCCTCCATCTTATCTTCCCTCTCCTCCATTCACGCTAAGACTATCAGCCAGGAGGGAATTCTTTCTTGACACCCAGTAGAGAGAAAAAAGTGGGGCTTCTTGCCTGAGGCCACAGAGGTTTCCTAAGTACAAGAAACAGTCACCAAACCCAAGGTTCTCCACTCCAGAACTGGAGACATAACTAACACACATGGCTTCTCTTTGAATACCGAGAGAGGAGAATTTGTTTCTCTTCTTTTTAAATGTACACTCTCGTGGAGGTCGGGTATAGTTTTCTCTATTAATGAAGCATTAAAATGAATCTGTTAATTAAAAAGCTAACTTGTGCCATCACTTAATCTCTACCAAATTTAATTTCCATCCAGTGAAGAAGATAAAAAGTCCTTCCAAAACTTTTAAAAATTTTCTTTTTTAAATTGGTAGACTAAATAGAGATTGCACAGTGTTTTTTTTGTTTTTGTTTTTATTTTGTTTTTTTGCTATTTGTTTTTATTTTTGTTGTTTTGCTAACAGTATTTAGCTAATTTAGCCAAAATAAAAATATGTATTTATAAAAATGCTAACAATACTACTGCCACCACCACATATTTATATACTATTTTATGCTTTTAAAATGTAATTTCTGTATGACACAGGTGACCTCATAAGACTAGATAAGGATAGGATCATCTTCATTTTATATGTGCAGAAACCAAGCAGTGAAATTTTCAGTGATATAATGAAAATCCCTATTCAGTAAATGATAGTCTTGACTAGAATTTATATCTTCTTTATCCTAATCTGGTGTTTATTCTGCTGCATTAAGTCATCCTTACATGTTTCCATAAAACTGTTAAAGACAAGAGTAAAATGAGGTAAAATGGGCAGCCAGTTCAAGGATGTAGCTCTAGTAACAAAAATATTTGGGAAAGAACATAAATTCTAGATATATTCCCTGTATTAATCACATGCTAATTTGTGTAACTAACATACTTTTTTTGGACAGATTTAAATTGAATAGAAGGTACAGAGATTTCCATATAGATGTCCTGCTCCAAACTTTACTATTATCAACATCCCCAACCAGAGTGGTACATTCGTTGCAACTGATTAACTCATACTGATGCATCATTATCATCAAGAGTTCATAGTTAGCATAGTTCACTCTTGGTGTTTGTGTATTCTATCAGTCTGGGTAAATGTATAATGACATGCTTTCATCATTACAGTGTAATAGAGTATTTTCACTGTCCTAAAACCCTTTGTACTCTGCATGATAATTTTTAATACTCTTAAGTCAAAATATATGCTATGTATGCTCATGAAAGTTAGCCCTTCAGAGCACTTATACTGTTACACAGTCATATTGCACTATATTTGCATTTAGGGTTTAAAAAGAACCCCTCAAAAATATGGGATCATTTGTGCAACAGTACATGCTTTGCTTTTAAAATTTCACAAGACTAGAACACCAGCTCAGAAAAACTACTGTAAGACTAGGGCAGATAGTAATCATACTGAAATTTAAAACAGCAAACCTTTTTTAGGAAATTGCGGTAATATAAATAGTGTATAAATGTGCTTTTCACAGATGAATGGCAACAGGAAGAAAGAACTGTAGACGTACTCCATGGTGGGATACCGTCATTTCAGCATAAGAAAATTTAGGTTGAAAGGAGACATAAAGTTTATTTCTTTTACTCTTTCAACTAGACACCATAGTTAGTATAGGTCTATAAAGATACTAGCTTAGGATTTATATACCAAAATGCCTGTACGTTAATCAACTGAGCTAATGTTTATTATTTTGGATGATTTGTTAGTACTTGTGTTTTGAGCATACGTGAACATTTTGTCTTATATTTAAAAGTCCTATAAATTTAAAAAGTTATAAAAGTAGATTAAAATGTTTGGCCAGATTATTTCATTAGTGTTACATTATTTTTTGTCCCTTAATTTCAGCCCAACACATGATGTATGGATAATTCATTTTTCTGCTGATTGAACACATTTCTACATTCAAATTTATCTCTACTAAATCAAATATGACTATTAGATCTGCTGTACTTATTCCAAATCCAGAATGTTATCTAGTTTTGCTTTAAATACATGAAATAAAACTTTCTTCCTTTTGTTTTGCCTTTTCTCCTTAAGTATAGGGCATGCACAGAAAGAACAACTAAACATGTAACCTTGTTCAATTGAGGTTTGAGTCAATCAGGGCTTCTAATTATGATCTTACCTTGTTATACAATTATATTGCAGCGACATCAGGAACTGAATAAAGAATCAATATTATTTGATTTATAAAATAATTTCTCAATTTTCTCATTCAGGTGTTGGTAGACATCTATACTAAAAAATTCTTATTATATGGAAACACATTCATTTATTTCATCCTGTAATATTTATTATTCAAATTTTCCAATATTAAAACTATCTGTACAAAGCATACTTACTAGAAATTGAACACAAAACTAAATTGTGAACATTCTGACAGTCAAGTAAAAAGGGAAACTCAGTGGTTTTTACAGTTTATTAGATGCTAGGTATACAAGTATGTAAAGAAACGTCTTTCTGTTACAAGGATCTAGTGATCTATAAAGAAAAGCAGCATAATCAATTGATTCAAATAAAACACGGTAATATATTCAGAACAAGTTTGTGAGCAACCTGTTATTCATGAAATGAAGAAAATACCTCTTTGTGAGTAACTCTAGGAAGGCTCCCTACAGAATGTACAATTTGAGTTTGGTTTTACAAAGTAGCAGACAGCCAGCATAAGGAAAAGGCTGTATAATGGAAATAGCAATAATTATTGCATCTAAGGAATCTTGATGCTCTATAAAAATATTGACACCTTTCTCTGTCTTCATGAAGATGTACCATGTTAGGACACTAACTCACATAATTACTTAATTCTTCCAAAGCACAAAGGCAGAGATATCATTTTTATAACAATAACTTACATCGATACTGGATTAAAAAAACTGATGACATATTGGGCTATCACCTTTTAAATTGTAGAAATGTAAACACATACACTTACACGTGCACATATGGTCACATACAAGCAAGTATGCATGCATGCCTCACTTTAGTCCTTCTTGTAAATGTATTCATCGTTATATTTTAGCCTGATAAAAGACTCTCAGAAATGTTATCTTTACTCATTCAGAGTTACCAAAAACTTCACAAATTAGGAGACACAGAAGAAGTCCCTCCTAACCATTACTTATTGATAGGTAGGTATTCCAGTTATCTATTTCCATGCAACAAAGTACACCAAAGCTTAGTGACTAATAACAATGACTATTCAATTTTTCTCATAATTTTGTGTATCAGGAATTTAGACTTAGCTCCATGACATTGCTGTTGGTCATTAGGTAGTATTCAACTGGCAGTTAGGATCTAGAAGGTCCAAGACATATTTACTTACATTTTTGGTGCTTTGACAGGAATAGCCAGAAGGCTGAACTCAGCTGGGACTGTCAACAGGGGCCTCTCTAGCATAGTGGCCTCTGGGTAATTGGACTTTCTATAAGGTTGGTCAGGGCTCTGAGCAAGCTTTGGGTGAATAAGTCAGAGGCTTCCAGATTTTAGGCAACCTAGCCCTGGACGTCATTTTGTGTCAGTTCCACTGTACTTTATTAATTGAAGCAATTAGAAGCCAACCAGATCCAAGGGGTAGGGAGACATAGATCCCATCTTTCAATAAGAAGAGTTTTAAAGAATGTGTGGTCATGTTTTAGAGCTACCACAATGCACTGATTTAGATTAAAGCAAGACCTAAATGACTGTCCTGAAATACACATGCAGAATATTTGCCTGTGTCTACATGTTCTAGCAGGCTAGCCAATCAAGCCCATTCTCCTCAGTCTCCTTGATTAACCATCATGAAATCAACCACTTTGAAACTATTTAAATATTATAGCTTGTAGCTGAATGTATTCCTGTCTTAAATATGCATCTAATATCCATGATATGACTTGACATTTTCATGTTTTCCTTAACACAGGTGTCTATATCATCATCTGTGTCATACTTTAGGAAATGTGTCTGAGGTTTTCAAAAATCCATTGATTTTTGGAGATTCTAGGGCTATATTGAGAATATAGGGCATCTGTCAGATGTTGGCAGCTAATTATGACAGAAAGAGCATTCTTGGTTTCCAAAAATCTGGACCAAGGGTTTTCATATGGTGACATCAAATATTCACATCATGGGAATATTCCTTTGATCTTAAAACCAAAGTGTGGCATATTGTCTGTTAAATGTTAAATGCAAAGGAAATATACCAAGTAATTTTCAGATGCCAGGACATTCTGGAACACAAAACGGGGGAAGGGCAGTATATATGTGGGTTGTCATGGTGAAGCTATTTTGGGCAGCCAAGAGATAGATGGCACTGACAAAATAGAAGAGGGCATAAAAGGAGAGGTCATGGACTAAGAATAAGAGTTCAAAAAAGAAGGTTAAGGGAGGAATAGTTTTCTTAAAAATAATGAGTAGAAGAGGGAAAAGAAAAATAACACCTATTTAAAATAAGTTTACTATTACAGGCATTTATCATGTGCCAACACTCATGCTTATTTTTTTTACAGACATGTGATGATTCTCATCATGTTTTTAGTGGCAAGAAAATGAAGTATGGAAGCACAAACTAATTTGTTCAAGATTTTAAAGGTGGGGATGGAAGCACCTAGATTCAAACTCTGGTTTATTTGATTCCTTAACCACTGCACCTACTTCAAAAGTCTTATGCCATTGCAACTCTCACAAGACTAGTATAATCAACATTTGAGCAAATATATATTGTTATTAGGACTTGGGGCAGATTTTCCAGAAGGAAACAGCTTAACTGCCTTTTATAGGATATCAAGATTTTTCTCAGTGGAAAAAGAGAGGCAACATGGACAAAGGAAATGAATGATGCAAAAGTATAAAGTTTGATACCTTATAAGACATGATATGTATCTAAATACAGCAAAAAAAAACAAGTCTGCAAAAGGCACAGAATATTTTAGAAGGTTCTCAGGCCTTGAAAAGAGATGGAATGAGTTAAAGTCATGGTCATATGCAGTCTTATATATTTTACACAGTCAATGTGAAGTTAAATTTTTCTCACTTATTCCATGTATTCATGTATTACTTTATTCATTATTTCAGCAAATATTTATTTGGATGCTTATTATATACCAGTCAACATACTAGGTACTAGGAATGTACTTGTGAACAGAATAGACATAATCTCGGTTTATACAGAGCTTAGAGTCTTATGGAGGAGACTCACGACTGATTGCCAGTATGGAGTTTCCAGCCTGTATGAGTGAGAGATGGTTGTGGAACAGCTAGTGGGGGCTACAGCATCTTCTAGTGCTCTGGATCACAGATGCTGTGGGGTGTCTTTGAACTCAAAGGTCCAGTGACAGTCTCCTGACTTATATTGCCCCAGCTCTTCTAATGATTTGGTAAGTAGCTTATATATACAAGTAAGTATGTATATTTATAATCTCTTTCTGCTTAAAATATCTAGAATATTTTTTTCAGTTTCTAAAGTAAATTATGACCATAGTAGTGAGTCAGAGATATAAATAGACAACTTATACAATATGTTAAGTGCTATGACAGCCAAAAGCATAGTGACAAGACAACCAAACTATCCTTTTAATGAATCTATGGATTGTAGCACCAAATACCATCAAAGAGTTTATGAAAATGTAGGTATAGCAATGAGAAGAGCAGATAATCATTGAGATCAAGAGAGGACATGAAATGTCATTCTGACCACCCTTGTCAAGATTGTGAGCTTTTCTGAGCCTGTATTTCTGTAGATGCAAAAGCTTGATTCAACTAAGTTCCCTTCCTGTTCTAAAATTCCATAAATCTATTAGAACAACTTTGCTTATAAGAAAACATTTTCAAACATGTCAGAATTTCATAAGATATTTTCTTTTGTAAGGAATATCATTAGTCTTTACTTGACTCTTACAAGGATAAATGTCAAATTAGTTGTTATATAATGGGAGTAAATCATTTAGCTACTTGGGAGTTTGCAGATTCTAATAAAATTAAGATAAAATTCATTTGTCTTCTGTGTGAACGATGGTACACAGGTGTGAATGAGCTATACCATCAGAAAATATGGAGTGAGATATTTTGTCTTAAGCATTTCATCATGACATAAGTTCCCTGTTGTCATTGCCAATTTATTATTTAACCTGAGAAAATGAGCTTCTCAAATTCAGGAAAAATTTACATATTTATTATGAGACAGGAAGATTTGGAACTAAAAGATACTTTTGTATTTTCTAGGAACTATAATTCCTAAGAAAGTTTGAAGAATAGTCAACATGTCAGTTGTCCTCATCCCCTACCCTCAATTATAAATGATTCATGAGTATAAATTATTATTTCATAGCAACTTCTAGAAGCACCAAAACATTGTAGCTCCTCAGTTCAAAGTCTCACATTGCTAAAAGTAATCATACAACCCAAAGACGATTCTCTTTTCCTATGCAAAAGCCATCTCTATAGGTTGCTGCTGTTGCTGTCAAACTTCAATGCTTGGTATTTTATTCTTTACTATCCTTCAGCTGTATGCATCACAATCTCTGAAACAAATGTAACTTTTTGTTGAGAGAGTAGAAAGAAGAGCTTTCTACTTTCCATGGTAGTTTCTTTGAAAACAATCAGTGACCTACTGACTGGATAGCATGGCAGGGAAACATGTTTGTTTTTTTTTTCTTCTATAAAATAGGCAAGTCACCCCGTTCTATTTAGAACAGGGTGACGTTCCCTTTCTCAGAAATTCTTTCCACACACTGAATGTTTTTTTGTAGTTGTTGAGACATTGCAGTGTACTATGCTGTTGTCTAACAGAAGTAGGAGGAAAAATAGCTCCCTGAGAGCAGAGGAAGAATCTTTTTTTTTTTTTTCTCATTCTCTCTAACACCTATCACAATGTTTGACAGTTTGACAGAACTCGATAAATTTGGACTAAATCATCTTGAAATATATACGAAAGCTAATTTAAAAGATCTGGCAAATATAGGTTAGGCCTAATAAACCTAAAGAAAAAAAATAAGCCCTTACCCATAGATTGTTACATAAGGAATTATTAGGAGGCCAGTCTTTGAAGAATGATGCAGTTTCAAAAAACAGTTTGAGCTAGTGTATAAACAACTGGGATGATTCTGAATATGAAAGTATAACCAGTTAAAAGTACCTGGCTATAGTAACTCTGATTTTAAAAACTGAATGTGAAATAAAATCTAAATCCTTTAGTGAAATAAATTTGGACTTAAAAACACATAAAACTTTGTAAACTTCAAGTCTGAGTCCCTAATATGATATAATGGTTAATTTTACGTATTAGCTTGATTAGACTATACCGATCAGTTGTTTGGTCAAATACTAAGCTAGATTTTGCTGTAAAGATGTATTTTAGTTATAAATCACATTTAAACTTAACTTTAAATAGATTACCCTGCATACATTAGGTGGTCCTCATCTAAAGAGTTGAAGGCCTTAAGAGCAAAGGTTTCCAAAGAAGTAATGCAGCTTCCCTATTGCAACATATTGCTGCCCAAGTTTCTAGCCTTCAGAGTCAAAACTGCAATATCAAGTCTTGCCAAAAGGCACATACATCCTGATGTTTATAAAAATATTATCAGCAATAGCCAAATTATGGAAAGAGCCCAGATGCCCATGGGCAGATGAATGGATAAAGAAGATGTGAAATATATATACAATGGATTATTACTCAGCCATCAAAAAGAATGAAACCTTGCC
Organism: Vulpes vulpes; assembly: GCF_048418805.1. Taxonomy (NCBI): domain Eukaryota; kingdom Metazoa; phylum Chordata; class Mammalia; order Carnivora; family Canidae; genus Vulpes; species Vulpes vulpes. The sequence continues at coordinate 32,157,038 of NC_132790.1, forward strand.
ATTTGCAACAATGTGAATGGAGCTAGAGTGTATTATGCTCTTACCTAAATCTTTAGCCTACTGACTTGCCCTATAGGTTTTGGAGTGATACCCCCAATCATGTGATCTAAGTCCTAAACGGTTGATAACATAAGCCAGGAGCAGAGATTTAGGTTACATCGCAGACTCAAGCAGCCTATGGATGTCCATCATTTTCTGGTGATAACATCTTTGCTATTAACATCTGTATTTTAGGTGACTTCTCAAGCATTCCTTCTTTGAATACTAAGTGGAGCAGTTCTTCAAAGGGTTGGAGCAATAGGCGTTCTTTCTAGTATTCTCAGTTCACTGTTCCTTCCTTTTCTTTTCCATTCCTACTGTTCTGTATGGTGTAGGTACATAATGTTCACTATCCTCCTTCAAGTCACAACTCTTTGCATCCTATCCTCACAGGCCAGACTTCTAAAGAGCAAATTTGGTTTATTTCCCTCCCATTTAATATCTTTCAGTGGTTCCCCAGATCCTTCAGGAGAAGGCTAAGCATCTATGGTTCCCTTTGCTGCCTTATCACACTTCTTTCTTTGATCCAGAAATGCATAGACCTCACACACTTTTTCAGCCACACATATTTCAGTATTTAGAATATAAGCTATCCATGAGTGAAATCTTCTTCACTCCCAGGTAGAATTAGGTGCATACCCTCCCATGGACCCAGTGCTTCTCAATAGCACTCCGCCTTCACAGTAGCAATTGTCACAGGAACATGGCTAATGATACCTACATATATTTCGCTGTTAGACTTTGTCCTTCTTGAGGGTAGTCTCCATTGTTTCACAGTTGTATTTGAGTGCATAGACATAGATAGTGTCTCTATTGACTGAAAAACAATACAAATGTAGAGGCGGTACTGGTTTCAGTGTAACTCAGCATTAATTGTTATTTCTTCACAGGCCAGGACCCTTTCCTTTTTTCCATTTAACAATATGGACTCTGAAAACCTAACAACAAGTTTACTTTTCAATAGCTGAATTGCATCAATTTGGTGAACTTATAATGGGTTTGTTTTATTCATCACCTTGTTTTATTCACCATCTTCAGTTGTAAATTCTTTTCATGGGGTTTCTATGGTTTAATGATAACCAGAAATGACTCAAGCAGTTAAAGAATTCACTTCATTAGTGCAGAGTGTGCTAATTTGCATCACAAAACAATTCATTTAAATACAGAAAGCTGCTCTGCATGTCTCTTCTTCATGCCTAGTATAATTGTACCTTTATTAATGCAATCTCTCAAGGTATCCATCTTAACTAGCTTGTTCTCCAGCTGTCAGGGATGGTGAAGAACAATATTTTCTCCAATACTTTTAAGTAGTGAAGAGAGGCCAGTGCTATAAAGTAAAAACCCACGCTAATTAAGTATATTGTTTTCACTTTGGCAGTAAAATAGCATGCATGACCCCTGTCTTGCAGTGGTAGGACTATGGAAGGGACCTAATTCAAATTCTAGTTCTATCAATTACCTGCACTTCATTATGTAAGTTCACATAGATAATTCCACCCATGTCCCGATTTCTTTCCACATGTGTGCACGTGTGTTTATGCAAGTTTTTCAAAACCACAAATGTACCAGGAATGATACTACTAAAGAGTAAATAGTATTATATTATAGAAAAAGCATGTACTTTTGAGTCAGCAGACCTAGAATAAAGTTTTTCTCTGGCATGTATTATCTGCACATTTTTAAAGATTTTATTTATTTATTTGAGAGAAAGAGCAATAGAGAACAAGCACAAGTGTGGGGGGGCTGCAGAGGGAGAAGCAGAGCCCATGCTGGGCAGGGAGCCCAATGCAGGGGCTCGATCCCAGGACCCTGAGATCATGAACTGAGCTGAAGGCAGATACTTAGTGCACTGAGCCTCCCAGGTACCACTTATCTGCACATTTTAAACTCATTCTTCATTGAGTGGTTGTGAGAATTAAGTGAGATGTGAGGATGAAATGAGATAAAGTGCATAGTATAATGTTGGATGCTCAGTAGGTGAGGAATAAATGTCAGGGGACCCATGCAATGATGACTCAGGCAGTATATGCTATATTTCTCTCTTTCTCTCCTTTCCTTATATATCTACATTCAAAATTGTAAAGCAATTTCTGTTCCTGTAGTCTTCATTTCTGCTGTCCTTCCTCTTCCTCTTCAGAATTAGCTGATATTTTTCTGATTCATAATTTCTTTATAGCTCTGAATAGAAAATTATCTGCTACAATCATTTATATCTTGACTGATATTCATTCAAAGTAAACTCAGACTCCTCTCTGTATTCTAAGTGCTTCTGGAGAAAGTATCAATATAATCAAAACTACTGGAAGTAATTCCAAGGAGGATGAAAACCAGAAGTGGTAGCTGCCATTTCCTGAGCACCTATCATGGACACTAAGCATGATCTCTAAGTCCCATAGCCACCATGAAGGTAAGTTTCCCTGTATATAATTCAGATATGAGAAACTAAGGGTCACAGAAATAAATGATTACAGACATCTAATTAGAAGAAAAATCCATATTTTTCATTTGTCTTAAGCCAACTCACTTTCTAATTAATTCTGTTTGTCTGTCACACCTGAAATTATCTTATGATCAAGAAGAAATCTGATTGCTTTAGGAAAAATAAAAGGTGTCTACTGGACTTGGACATCTGTTTTATAAAGCTGCTGGACAAAATGTTCAAACATCATTCACTTTATATCTGGGTCTTCTCTCCCTTTTTCTTTAACATTTGCTCAATCTTATTATGAGGTACAGGGAAAAGCTACAGATAGAGGCCTGTATACCATATGTCTAAACATTTAAATATTATTAATTGAGTGATGAAATAGTTAAAGGTATTTCTTTCAATCAGAAATGTCAAACTTAAATTTAGAACTATTGCACCTCTTAGAATTCTGAGTTAAATGTGGTAGTACTAAGAGAAATCCTTCTAGTTGTGTTTTTGTCCCTAAATAATGAAAACCCAGGGCCAGTCCTCCTTGAAGTCTCTGCATCCTGTGTTTTACTGTCTCTGTTAGAAGTTCTACCTCCTGCTGTAACTTGGGAATCACGCTGACTTCTTCCTTTCCCCCTTCCCCTCTATTTCTGTCTCCTTGTCCTTTGTCCTCCTTCCTCTTCATCCCCTTTCTTCTTTCCAGTCTCTCTTTTTAAGTGTATTGCCTTAGGAGTCAGACAGCCTGAGCTCAAATATTGGCTCCTTTACTTGCTGTTCATATGGTCTCAGTGTCTCTGTGCTGCAGGTTCCTTAGCCCTAAAACCTGCAAAATAAGTGCTCCAATCTTATTTGACAGTGGGGAGGATTAGAGGAGGCAATGTGTGTGAAGCATTTAACATGGTGCCTGTCAAATTTAGTGGCTTAATGAATATTGGTTTGCTTTCCTCCTCTCCTTCTTTCCTCCCTCCCTCTTTATCTCTTTCCTTATTTTCCCATGATTTTTTTCTTCTTTGCTTCCTATTTTTGTTTTCCATGTTTCTCATTTAATCACTGACTAATCTGTAACTGCCACAACTCTAAGTCTAGAACTACAGTGATTCTCAAATGGGGATGGTTCTATCCCATGAACATTTACCAATGGCTGCAGGCAATGCACTTTGTCAGAACAAAAGAAAAAAAAGGAAAGAAGAAAGAAAGAGAAAGAAAGAAAGAAAGAAAGAAAGAAAGAAAGAAAGAAAGAAGAAAGAAAGAGAAAGAAAGAAAGAAAGAAAGAAAGAAAGAAAGAAAAGAAAGAAAAAAGAAGAAAAGAAAAGAAGAAAAGAAAAAAGAAAAGAAAAGAAAAGAAAAGAAAAGAAAAGAAAGAAAAGAAAAGAAAGAAGAAAAGAAAAGAAAAGAAAAGAAAAGAAAAGAAAAGAAAAGAAAAGAAAAGAAAAGATGCTAATGCCTCTGGTGGGTAGAATGAGGGATGCTGCTAAATGTTTATAATGCACTGGACAGCCCCCCCATAATAAAGAATTATCCATCCCCAAATGCTGCTGGTGCTGAGTTTAAGAGCTCTGTTCTAGAAGTTCAGATTCATATCTTAAAAGTCTCAGGTCTCATAGGAAAGACGGACAAAACACTAACAATGTTCTCCTTTAAGCTGCAAGGACAGGTTGCTGGAGAAATAAAAAGGAGATGTGAGTGAACTTCTTACAAAAGAAATTATATTTTGAATGACTTTAAAGAATACCAGGAGTACAATAGGGGGTTTCCACCTCTTGGGTGCTTTTTATTCACTAGCATTGGGCTAAGCCATATCCATGCATTATAAGAGGATGTGTTATTTATAAGCTTTGCCTGGAGAAGAACAAGATCTGTATCTTCAGCATCTGTATCAATGTTAGGTACATCTTAAGCACTTAATAAATACATGTTGAATGAATAGATGAATGTAGGGATCCCTGGGTGGCGCAGCGGTTTGGCGCCTGCCTTTGGCCCAGGGCGCGATCCTGGAGACCCGGGATCGAATCCCACATCGGGCTCCCGGTGCATGGAGACTGCTTCTCCCTCTGCCTGTGTCTCTGCCTCTCTCTCTCTCTCTGTGACTATCATAAATAAATAATAAAAAAAATATTAAAAAAATAGATGAATGTAAATATCTTTGTTGCAAGCTTAGAATATAACAAGAACTCAGTAAATAGCATTTATTATCAATGTATCTTTTATTATTAATGTGTGTCATATTGAATACACCAGGCCATATACTAGTGAGTTTTAATATGTTCATATACTTAACAATTAAGCCCCAGAAATTATATAGGAAAACAAGTTAAGAGATGAAGGATAAAGCATTACAAATGGAAAAATATAGGACCATCATGGAGAAAATAAGAGCTGTGGAGAGGTAGTAGTGATGAGACCACAGAAGGACAGCAGAGGTTACAAGGCAAAACAATTGCAATGAGGCTGAAAAGATGGGTTGCAGTCAGCTTGCTGAGGCTATTGTTAGGTCATGCTACGGTGAACCGTGGATATGGGAACAGATGCACAGAAAGGTGTTTTTTCTGAAGTTATTACTTCAGTCTTTAGACATGGGGTAAAGTACAAGAAGGATTTCCATCCCTGTGCAAGGCACACTGAGCAGTTTATAAAAGAAAGACAAGTGGGAAAAGAGACGGAGGTCTGGTGCGATAGATATCATAAGGAACAGAGAAAACTAAGCCAGTGCAAAATAATAATCATAATAATGTACCCAGGAACCTGATTATCACAATACCAAAATTACATGATGCCAGCCTCATTGTCTAACATCTTTCTTGCAATTAAGAATTCAGTATTAAGATTTTTCTAAGTTTCCTGTCATTATCACCCTTTGTGCTAACAGTGTTTTTCCATCACACAGGTGTTACAGGTGCAGACATTTTGGCACAAAATAGTGAAGACTGCTGCCAGGAAGTGTTGCCACACAGCAAGACTTCCACACTCAATCATGGCTTAATCTTGATTCTTAGCAAGTCTCTTCTCTGTGAGACTCTTCAACTTAGCTTCAAAGATGAGAACCTAAAATAAATTATTCCTGTTTCATTGAACAGGGCAAATGGCCAAAGAAAATCAACCAGTAAGTCCCTCTTTTAGACTTCTGTCTTAGTTCTACTTACTCTTTGAAGACCCATTTAGAATAGTGAGTGTTATTATGTGCTATACCATTACTACATAACATGAGCATGCTACATAATTGAAATACATCTCATGTAAGCACCCCCAAAACCCAATGGCTAGATAATCTTCATTTTACAAATGAAGGAAATGTCTTACTAATCCAATAATAGTAATATTTATTGAACAGAAATATTTAACAAAAAACATTCTAAATCATTTTTCATGTATTTTCTCACTTTATTCTTATAAAATCTTTTCTGTAGACTCATCTGGACTAATCTGTTGTTCACTTGCATCAAAGTAATGAACAAAACATTCACACTCTTACCTCCACACTCCTTAACACCAAGTGCTAAAGAATAGGTGCTCAAGGAATGTGTAATGAAGAAAAAGATGAAAACAAAGAGGAAGAAAGAAGAAAGGAAGGAGCTGTAGATAAGAAAAGATGGAAGGCAGGAGATTATGAAGTTTAGAACATTCTAGTGAAAAATAAAAATAGATAAAATAATATGTAAAGCTAAGGGTGGTTAGCTCTGCAATGGGAGTATATGGAAGATAATAAGGAAGCAAAAGGTAAAGGTATTTACAACAGTCTGGGGATTCCTGGAATGCTTCTCTGAAGATGCTCGGTCTTGGCTAAGTTCTACAGGGTGAAGAGTAGTTGCCTGAACAACAAAGAGGAAAGAAATCATGGACCAAATGTTTGAACAAAAGAGTGAGTGATAAGGTAAGATAAAGCCATCAGTTGTACATGTCTTAAAAACATCTCCTTAACCCTAGTAACCTATTGACTATGATTTAGTTGTGAGGGGTATTTGGTAAGGGACTTAAGGTGCAGATACACACCAAAAGAAAAAAAAAAAAAAAACAAACCAAAACAAAAAAATTCAACCAACCAAACAAATAAAAAAAAAAAAAAAACACAAAATCAATTAAGGGCTTGTTTTCACCCAGATGTGAGGACTTTCACACTTGTTCCCTTATTTTTTTCAGTTTCAATCTCACATCACAGCTTGAAAAGCTGAGTGTGAGGTATAGCAGATTCCTGTCATAAATATCCCAGTTGTCAACACTAGTGGATTGGGGTTGAGGTTGTCAAACCTACTGGAATAAGCTACTTTATGAAGATACTTCCTAGAATCACCAGGAAATTGTGATTCTTACTGCTGGCATAACATTTAATCATTTAATAGAGTTATTTATGAAGGCATATTAACTTCTCAACAAAACAATAGAGACATTAAGGTTTGGACCTACATTGATACATCTTTGTTTCTCCATGAAATATCATTTAGTGCCATGTCCTTAGTCAGCACTCTGAGAATATAATCTCAATTAATTAATTAAATAATTAAGTAAGTAAGTAAGAGGCTAATTCTTCAAAGTTTACTGAAAGGGTAACATCTGCCTTCTAGTCAGGAAAGCCGTCTAGTCCTGACGACAGGAAAACATTGAAGAAGAAGAAGGAATAAATAAATAAATAAATAAATAAATAAATAAATAAATAAATAAATAAAAACATTGAAGAAAAATCCATGAAAATGGACTATAAGGAAAAGACCTAAAATTATTGCACAGAATCACAGAAAGAATGGTAGAAGGAGGGAGATGCTGATGCAATATGCTAATCACAAAATAGGCAAGATTAGAACATAAAACATAATTGCTTAGAAATCAAGAGAAAGAAGAAACAAAGAGAGTCAATTTATGAGTCAGCAAAAGATTATAGTAATAACTGGACATTGAAATATATACTGTGGGACTCACTATCACTTCCCCATGCTATGCTATAGATATATTATATGCTCAGGACAAAACAAGAGACTATAGTCACATTAGGAGCCTTAAGAAAAATGCAATGGATCAAAATTTAATTTAGCAATTCAGCAAACATTTGTTAGGTATCTACTCTGGACCAAATATTGTGTTAGACTGTAAAAATACAAAGATGAATGGGACAAAGACAAATGAGCCCCTGGTTTACTGGAGCGAAATGACATGCGTTAGAGCTTTTTCTTAACAGTATAAGTGTTATAATACAAGTATATGTGCAGTGTTTGGTTTTTTTTTAAGATTTTATTTATTTATTCTGAGAAACAGAGAAAGAAAGAAAGAGAGAGAGAGAGTGGCAGAGGGAGAAGCAGACTCCATGCAGGGAGCCCCACATGGGACTTGACCCTGAGTCTCCAGTATCAGGCCCTGGGCTGAAGGTGGTGCTAAACTGCTGAGCCACCCATGCTGCCCATGTTCAGTGCTTTGGAAACAAAGTTGAAAGAACAAATAAGTGGAAAGAAAAAATAAGAAAAAAAAAAAAAAAAACTATGGAAAAGCAATGACATTTGCACTTGGCCTTCAAGTTTGTTAAAAAGTTTCCCAAATGCAAAAGGAGAGTAAAGGACAGATTTTCTAGGTTAAAAAAAAAAAAAAAAATCATGAGCAAAAGCAATGAGGCACACATTTTGGGTGTGCTGGAAAAAAACTTTCTGTAAAGTAGCAGAATGTGTCTGGAGTATTAACTACTCAATTAAGAATCAAAAATAAGTAAGTGGTAGCTAGGTTATAAAAGGCTCTGAATTATATACTAACAAATCAGGACTTTTTTCTCTAGTGGAAATATTAGAAGCTTTAAAATGAGAAGCTGTGATCAAAGCATGTTTTAGACAGTCATTTTAGTGCCATGGTAAAAATAAAATGAGCTTGGTGAGGTCTTAAAGAGATTAAGACAGGAAGGTCAATTAGAGGGTGATTTTTCGTAGATTCAAACTAAGAAAGAAAAAGGAAATGAATGAAAACATCCACAGAGCTACTTCTAGGAAAAATTCCTGCTAGTGTCCTGAGGGTCTAGATATCTAATGTTGTAGATATTTGTAGGCAACATATCTAAACGCACTTACAGTCAACATTATATAAAGTACATTTGATTTGAATATTTTATAACATGGTTGTGCTTACATCCTATTATTATTACACAGCACATAAATAATAAATTTTTGTATGGATGAGTGAAAAGTGTCATAAGAAATTATGCTCAAAGGTTTTTCTCTGAGGAGAGTATTGGACCTCTATGAGGGATTGTTTATATCAGAGACACCTGTATCTGGTGGACTCATTGATGTGGGACACCAGCAATAACTGAGTTTTCTGATTTTATCAATAAAAAATATTTTGAGTATGAAAATTAATTTTCACACATTTATAAAAGCCTGAGTGAATGGAAGGGTAAGCATTAAAAAAAAAGAACAATAGGAAAACTATCAACTCAGTAAGTTATTTCGTTGGACTGAAAAAGCCCAAGCTTATATGAGTAGTGTTGGCTTAAATGAATAGATAGTGTTACAAGTATGCCTTGCTTCACTGTAGCATAACATGATGGCAAACCCCTTTAAAATAGAAAAAGAAAATACTTCAAAGTTATTCTTATTTCCATATATAAGTTAACATGGCTTTCTGGTGTTAGACCATTTTTAAAGAGTATTCTTGCTTGGCATAAAATTTCCATATTTATCGGTATCAGAAAGAATGTATTATTTGAAGGCAGACAGAACTGGTTTCAAATCTTAGGGCTTTTCCTCAACAGTTGTATGACCCAGCAAAAGACAAGATCTCTTTGACTCATTTTTTTTTTTAATCAATAAAGTCAGAGAAATGTTCCATACCCATTTTTGGAAATAGCAGATAAAACAACATATAGAAAATGTTTAACTGTCTTGAATACATGTGAGGGTCCAGAATTCTGCTTTTCCTTCTTTCCATCTCTCATTGCACTCATTTCCCTTCCTATCCCCCCAAATGCACATATTTTCTAAAGCAAACAAACAAACAAAATAAAACGAAGAGAGGCCCCATAGTAACTGGAAAGCAAAAATGCCACAAAGTTCAGAGAAAGTTCAAGTAATTAGATTGCACTGGTATTTGATCTCAAATTAAAAACCTTGAGTCACTGAGAAGAGTTCCAGATATGTTGGCAATAATTCAAACACCCAAAGCTTCTCCTGTCACAGGTGAGAGCCTTTACAAAGTGACAATTTTTAGGAACAAAGTACTACGACTCTGCATGTGTGTGACTGAGCAACGAATATAGTTAAGATTTTGCATTTTGGGGATAAATAAAGACTTTAAAGTTATTTTTTATTTTAAAAATATTTTTAAATATTCATTTAAAAAATAAACTTTAGAAGTCTCTGCTTATACAATGACAACACTCCCAGTCTACCCTCTGCCCAACAAATTTGCTTTGTCATGTTCTGAACAGGAGAGCAAGTATGTATTCTGCTTGGTTATGGATAACTTTCTCTCTGACCTGGGGTAGTGGTGGAATCATGGTGTAAAGCCATGTCCAATGCCTCCTGATCTCTCAATGCATTTGGCATGGTATGTTTGTTTAATTTGCTACTATCTCAGTGTTAATGGTTTGGCTTCCATCCTAGTGACTTGAATCCTTTAGGGGCAACTTGTTTATTATAATGTGTCTGTGACTTTGTGGAGAACCACCATGTAAGGTAAGGAAGAGCAGGATCTTATAATGGTATTGCTCATTCTGTAGTATCTAATTGGCATTTTCCTAATGTCATACTGACAGAAAGTCCTACACCATCACTAGAGATTAAAAAACTCATTAAAGATATATTATGTGACATTGATTTCTAAAAATACTTTTGCTTCTCTCTGGGGGAAAAGCATATTTAAAGGAAAGTTACAGCTGAGTCAGGAAATGGAAGAAAACTTGGCTAAGATGTATTAGTAATTATCAAAAGAAACAGAAATGGAAGGAAAGAGAGGTGGGAAAGGAAATGACAAAATAAGAATAGTTGGGGCTTCCCTGGGTGCCTCAGTTCTTGGTTTTGCTCAGTTCATGATCTCAGGATCATACCTGCTTGAGATTCTCTGTCCCTCTTGGGCCCCTCAAATAAATAAATGAATGAAGTCTTTTAAAAATCATTGAATTTTTGCTTAGGGTGAAGGAGAAAACTGAGGAAATATATGCTTCCTCTCTAGAAGACAGATGTCTGCAAGGGAAGGGAACTGACTATGCTATCATGCAGAATGTCCTCGTTCAATTTTTTTCCAGAAAGGACTTACCATGGGTATCATTAAGATTGATACAACTCAACTTCTTTCTCTCCACCTCCACTCTCTACGCTCACCTTCCTCCTCCAGTGTTACGCACAAGGGTGAGTAGCACTAGTATTCTAATAGATGCCCAAACCAGAAATCTGGACACATCTCTGAACTTCCTTCCTCTTCCTCTGGATCCTCCCATCAGCAAATTTTGTTGGTGCTACATCCTAGAACATTTATACAATCCATCATCTCTCTGGGAAGTTCCACTTCAACTCCTATGAACCTGGATACCATTATTTCTTGATTGATTTTATTGCCTAAGCCTTCTAAGTAGCTTTCTGCCTCTATACTAGCCAGTTCAGATACAGACCCTCCAGACATAGTAGCGCCCTACTTAGTACCGATAGAATAATATTCCCCTATTAAAACCCCTCAATGTCTTCCAGTTTACCTAAAACAACATCTTATGGCTTTAAAACAATTCAGCTAAGAGTTTCCACCCTTATCATCAACCTTCACAGTAATTCACATGATACAAAATTCTTTCACATCTTTGCTTGCACCTTGAGCTTTTTATTTTCTATGTCTTTCTATACGCTTTTCTCTTTGCCTGAAAAAATTCTTCCTTCTCTACATCCCTCAGGTTTTAGCTCAGTCATCAATTTCAGGAATACTTTCTTGACACACCAAATCTGGTCAGTTCTTCGTCCAAGGTGTTCTTGCATTGTTCTGTATTTCTCTTACTTAGTACATAATGGGCTTTATTTATTGTATTACAACTTTACTCATTTGTATCTTTCATTGACTAGTATTCTTTTCAAGAAAAGACGCTAAATCTATTTGCTATTGTATCTTCAACAACTAGAACAGTGCCCAGCACAGAATAAAACCCAGTAATTCAAAAAAAACAAAACAAAAAACAAACAAACAAAAAACAGTAATTGTTAATTAAGTTAATGATTAAATGAATCCTGTGTACTATGCTCACAGTGTGAAAAACTATTTGGATTCATAAGGTAATTTTTCTGTTTTTCATGGTCCTAGTAGACTATAAAAAGGTAACATAAAATGTGTATTACCTCAAACATTCAAACGTTTAGATCACTGTATCCCTGTCCCTAAACAAGGATCTAACTAAACAAAATAATCCTCCTTGATCCTTAGAAGATATAAAGGCCCAGTTTTAAATATTTTATTGTCTTCTGTTAAACTAATTGTTAGTTTTAGTTTTATTTTTGAAGAGGATTGCTTCCACCTCTCTCACACATATCAGTCTACAAAATGGTTAACTGTGAATTACCACCCTAAGATGGATCAGGGAGATAAAAGGCATAGTCCACTTGCCATTGAGACAGAATTCACACATCTTGGGAATGCCTATTTTCTAAAAAACTGAAGTTTATTCAAGGTAGATGAGCAAAGGTCAGGGCCAAGGGATTATCATGCCTAGATAGAGAAGAGTTGTGACCCGAAACTCATTGGTAGATTAATAAAATTATGCTAAAAGTTAGCCATTTAAGAAGTAAAATAAACAAACAGAAAGCATAAAAGACATGTGAGGTTGGAGTCTAAGGCTGTTATTGACATGACAGACATAATCTTATTACTTTGAACAAGACATTTTAACTTTTGGTTTAATCTCCCCTACAAAATGGGGCTATCTCGCTCACTTTTCATAACGCTGCAACAATAATAATGTTGACTCTGAAAAAGACCCAGTACTAAAGATTTGTAGTACCTCATAGAACTCTTAGAAGTCAGCAGAGAGCTGTACAATAGAACTCAGTGACCTCTCCTCCTGTGAAGGTTGTACGGTTCTTCTGCACTGTCTCTTCCCAGAAGGAACTGCATTCTGGGAAATCACAAGCAGTAATATTCTCCAATTTCTGGTGCTTATAGAGTGCTCAATAAATGCTAATAATGTGTGCTCAATAAATGCTTGTTGAAGAAAAAAAGCTTATATGTATATTTTTCCAGATGCAGGAATATCAACAAATATTTTAAGAGGAAATAATAAACATCTAAATTAAGTAGAGTTCATTTCAAGGAAGAGGGAAAGAGAATTTCTGTGTTACTGCTACACATTCTATTCCTGATTCTATAATACCTTTAGATATTTTGTTCAACCTGAAACTCTCATCTCTGAAAGGAAATTGGCACCATTTTACTGATGAGACAACTGAGGCTCTAAGAGGAGAAAGAGATTTTTTTCACAACTAAAAAGTGGTGGAACCAGGATTGAAAACTGAGTTTACTGCTTCTAAATTTCATTTTCTATCCAATTTCAATTACTGATGGAGGTAGGATCCTTATGCACAAATGAATATTTTCCCTTTCTTCCTCTTAAAGTTTCTGTACCTACTTACATTTCCAAAAAAGGAAGTAGACCTTATAATAGTTCTCTATAGCTAGAACTATTTTAATCATCCCCAATAGAAAGAATGGTGAATCACATTGTTGGGTCAGAAATCAGAAGATAAATTAGGTTCCTAGCTGCAGCACATTTCCTGGATGCATATGTAATATCAATCAGAATCTCTCTTGATGACTCAGTGGGAAAGAACAGCAGGAACATCTTCAACATCCAGCGGGAAGCCTGGTCTGTAGCCTGTTCCAAATATTATTTGAGAAGGAAAAGTTTGCAGGAGGGCAAAAGATTGGTCCTGCTAACTCAGTATTAACCAAACTCTAGCTGGGCTGAGATCAAACTTCCCCAACTTGTTCTGATGCCTTGCATTTCCAGATCACCCATAGGACTAAAGTTAAATCCACTCTAAAGCATACAAAATAAACTTTCAATATTCATATGCAGCATAAGCATCACGTTCATCATGAAGAACATCTTTTTCCTATAAAAAGAGGAAGGTAAAGGATGACTCTAAAAGTCTTTTCTTTCTTTAAATGACATACAGAAATTAGTTCAGAGGCTAAGCATGTCAGCGCTCAGTGATCCAGATGTAGTTTAACTCATTCTCCTCTTGTTTGTGGTCTCTGACCACAGCCAAGTGTTTTAAGAAGACACTGAAAGACTTTGTCAGGGAAACTTGCATCCAGTCCCAGACTTGATATTTCTTTGCTTTGTACTCTTACCTGGTTACCATTTATCCATGACTCAATTTTAATAATCTTCTTTAAACTATATACAGACAGAAGCTTTCTTATCTTTCATAGTTACCAGAATCTATATAACATAGGGCCTCACTGATCCTAGGTACTTTTCGATATTTGTTAAACACATTAATGTGAAGCGATCCCTTACTTCTGAGGGTGAGTGCTCCTTCTCTATGGCTCTCACTTCATTTTACACTTATCGGTATCAAAGCATTGATAGCACAGAAAAACCTATATTTACTTAGCTATTTGTCCCCCTATTAGACTGATATCTTATTTATCTTTGTGTCTCCACAATTCTACAGAGCTGATCGTTTTAAATAAATATATCCTTGCAGACTGTGTGGTTTTGTAACTATCAAAGCAAGTCTTGCCTTTGAAAGTCTTGCTTCCACTAGAGCCCAATCTGATTTCATTTTTGTTCAAAATTCTCGTTTTTAGTCAGTAGTACCTAATAGTAATTATTTACTGAACTTCTACCATGATAAACATGAAAACAAACCCTCATATGATGGTGCTCATTATCTGACAGATGCTATAAAATCTATATACCTATTACCAATATTACACATTTTATATATAACATATTTATTTGACTTCTCTTAGTACTTGAAGGTGACTATTCTTATTTTTTCCTTTTCCTAAATGAGAAAACTGAGGCACATGGAAATTAAGGCACTCACCAGAGATTACACAGTAAATTCAAGAATCAAGATTATAAAGTCTGATAATTTAGTTCCAAAATCCATGCCTTTAATCATTATCCCTTGGGCAGCCCCGGTGGCTCAGCGGTTTAGCACCGCCTTCAGCCCAGGGTGTGATCCTGAAGTCCCAGGATAGAGTCCCGCATCAGGCTCCCTGCATGGAGCCTGCTTCTCCCTCTGCCTGTGTCTCTGCCTCTCTCTGTGTGTCTCTAATGAATAAATAAACAAATCTTTAAAAAAAAAATCATTATCCATACTTCCTTTCTTTGGATGAGGTATTTATGTACATGTTTTCTAATTCTAATAATTCCATAATGTTATTACTATTTCTCTTTAACCAATGAGTAAATAGAGACTCAGAGAAATTAGGTAATTCACTCTCAAATCTCACATCGAGTAGCTATCAGAATTTGTCAGACTCTTAAATCCATGTCCTATATTTGCTTTTTATTATAACACAGAATTTAATTAATTATCATTTGTTTCATACCTGTTGGTCTATTTCCTCCAACTAGACTTTAAATCTCTAGTAGAAAAATTGTATATGTAATATTAGTATGTTTTGCTCAACACTATGATTCCTACCATATAAAATTAATATTAACTGTTGTCCTATTAATTAATATTAACTGGGACTCACACAAGTAATTATGAGCTTGTGTATGTCAAAAGCTGGAATATGAGTGAGTTATAAATATAAAGATATGAGCTATGCAATGAGAATTTTAAGTAAAATGTAACTAGAGATTTAAATAAAATTTATGGCTTTGGGTTATTATTCACCCAGCATGAAATTGAGAAGTAATTTGGTCTTGTGGGTAAAACACAAGAAGTCAAGAATTGTGGGCTCTCTGCTTTAAAAGCTACTTTATATGGCTTTCTTTACATAGCTCCTCTATGAAAGGGAGAGGATTTAAATATTTTTTAATAAAAAAGAAAAAATATATTTTCCACTGAGCAACCCATAACCAAAAGAATAAAATGCTAGACAAATATCCATTACTTTTGAAAAGCTTAAGCCATCTCATTCTTCCCTAGGTGGATGTCTGTTTTCTACAAAATCCAGCATTAAGAAATGCAGGATCTGTGGTCCCATCTCAGACCTAGTAAATCAGAATCTACAACTTGAACAAAATACCTAAGCAACTCATGCACATTAAAGTTTGAGAAGTTTGTTCTCTAGATTTATGAATTTGTTTCTCTTTTTGTCCTTGTTATTGTTGTTTGTTCATTTGTTTTGCCTTTTAGATTCCACATATGAATGAAATCATATGGTATATACCTTAGTCTTTCTGACTTACTCTGTTTAGCATAATACCCTCTAGATCCATCAATGCTGTTAATGGCAAGATTTCATATATTGTTATGGCTGAGTAATATTCTATTGTGCATACATGCCACATCTTCTTTAACCATTCATTTATTGATGGAAACGTAGGTTGCTTCTATATCTTGACTACTGTAAACAATGCCACAATAAACATAGGGTGCATAGATTTAGGGAAGGTGAAGGGAGTGGGGAAATGGGTGAAATGAGTGAAATGGATTAAGAGGTACAAACTTCCAGTTAAAATAAGTAAGTCACAGGGATGAGAAGTACAGCATAGGGAATACAGTCAATAATATTATAATGCACTTAACTTGGTGAGCCTTTCATTATATATTTGTTGAGTTACTATGTTGTGCATCTGAAATTAATTGATATTAGATGTTAACTATACTTCAATTAAAATTAAAAATGTTGGTAGTATTGTAAGTTCATTTCATAAAGAATAGTTCCTCCAGAATTTATTTGTTTTTGGTATCTTTCCTCAGGATTTACTTTAGAATTATTTTGGTTTTTTGATCTTCCAATCCTTCTTTTGAGTACCAGAACTATCGATTAAGCCACTTTCTACTGCTCAAAATTCCATATATTTTCTTGTTTTGGGTCACTATTTCTTACTAACAAAGTGAATAACCAGGTATACCACAGGCAGCTCTTCTTATAAGGATGTTCAATGCTACTTTCTGGGGTCACTCTTTTTTTTTTTTGGCATTTCATTCTTTTTTTTAATAAATTAATTTTTTATTGGTGTTCAATTTACCAACATACAGAATAACACCCAGTGCTCATCCCGTCAAATGCCCCCCTCAGTGCCTGTCACCCATTCACCCCCACCCCCCTCCCACCTCCCCTTCCACCACTCCTAGTTCGTTTCCCAGAGTTAGGAGTCTTTATGTTTTGTATCCCTTTCTGATATTTCCCACACATTTCTTCTCCCTTCCCTTATTTTCCCTTTCACTATTATTTATATTCCCCAAATGAATGAGAACATACACTGTTTGTCCTTCTCCGATTGACATACTTCACTCAGCATAATACCCTCCAGGTCCATCCACTTCGAAGCAAATGGTGGGTATTTGTCGTTTCTAATGGCTGAGTAATATTCCATTGTATACATAGACCACATCTTCTTTATCCATTCATCTTTCGATGGACACTGAGGCTCCTTCCACAGTTTGGCTATTGTGGACATTGCTGCTAGAAACATCGGGGTGCAGGTGTCCCAGCATTTCATTGCATCTGAATCTTTGGGGTAAATCCCCAACAGTGCAATTGCTGGGTCGTAGGGCAGGTCTATTTTTAACTCTTTGAGGAACCTCACACTGTTTTCCTGGGGTCACTCTTGACTGGAGCTATGCAGTAGCAGTCTGTTTTGGCTTATGTGCATGTACTATGATGCCTCATCTTTGAAAAAGCAGGTCCTTTTTTCTCCTCTGTAAGCTGCTCATGAGAATTTCCCTCATCCTCAAGCAACCATAGATGTAACATGAGATAATTACACCTATCTCCTTTTGACTAAATGCTACCACCTCGCTTCTATTCTATGAGGAGCATATTATCCATGTTACTTTCAGGAAGCCCTGGCCTGGGATAGAATTTCCCACCATTTACCCTATTTTACAGAGAAGAGTCCCCAGTGAGCTTCTCAGTAATGCTGGTTCCTCACGAATGAAGACATTCTTTGTGTTGGTAAATGAATTGTCTTCCGGGTCCTCTTTTTTCATGTTCTGGACAAATATTTGCTCTATTATATCCATGGCTCTGAGCCATTTGATTGTTTTTTTCCCCACCATCTTCTGTGGCATTTCTGATATTCCTATTTCATTTGTCTTTTCTACACTTTTCTACAGGAACATGCATAGCTTCCTAGACCTCTGACAATCTCCCAGGGTCTTGTCAAAGTGTTAAATCTTATTCATGGGATGGTGCTCCTATATCAAGCAATAGATATTTATAAATAAGCTTTTCCATATCTAAATTAATCTTTCATCCTCCTTCCAGGGTATGACATCTTCAAAATGCATACATTCCCCTGGCTCCAGCTGGTACGTGTTGGCTAGACATTTGGGCTTTTTAAATAAAGTCCTTTTTTTTTTAAATTTTTATTTATTTATGATAGTCACACAGAGAGAGAGAGAGGCAGAGACATAGACAGAGGGAGAAGCAGGCTCCATGCACCGGGAACCCTATGTGGGATTCGATCCGGGGTCTCCAGGATCACGCCCTGGGCCAAAGGCAGGCGCTAAACTGCTGCGCCACCCAGGGATCCCGACATTTGGGCTTTTTAGGTACAACCACTGTCTTTCTATAGAAACATTACCTCTCCAGTTAGATTATATAATAGCTTGATCCTACTTGTTGGTTTGGTAGCTAGGAGGGGAGTTAGAGATAAATTCTGAAGTGGGTACCTACTGTATTGCAAGGTAAAAATCTTTCTGTCTTTCTCAAGCAATGAGAGAGCACTAGCCTTTAACAGAAGGTTTAGGCCACTCCTGTAGGTCAGAAGTTCCAGTAGAATTTAGGGATTCAGAATTTTAAAGTGCACCAACCCAGGTATTCTCATACCAAGTTTCAGAATCTCACTTCCCCCTATTCAAGGTCCTGACCTTGGCATAGTCGACTTGCCGTGTTTGAGAATTTAATCATTTTTGGAACTCTATGACCAATATAATTGAGTCCTAGTTTTGATCCTCAACTTTGCCCCCCAGGTGCAGATAAGAGTCTCTTTATATGCTGCCAAGGAGGCCCTGTGGCTTTGACAGTTTGCCTTTAATTGGTGATTAAAAATCTAATCTTTCATTATCTTTTCCAATCCATCAATCACACACAGCAAGAGCCATTCAATTGCATAGTCTTTATAATTGCTACACCCTCAAACCTCCCAGAAATCTGAGCTATTGTACCAGTCAGTGCATTACCTTCTGTGGTATCTCATCCCAGTTCATCAGCAGAGAGTTTTAGCACTGACAGGGGCTATAAGTACTCCATCTATCACTGCACTGCCAAAAGCC
This sequence comes from Vulpes vulpes, assembly GCF_048418805.1. Lineage (NCBI taxonomy): Eukaryota > Metazoa > Chordata > Mammalia > Carnivora > Canidae > Vulpes > Vulpes vulpes. The sequence continues at coordinate 32,175,848 of NC_132790.1, forward strand.
TGCCAACCCCCAAATCCCATTTTAGAGTCTGATTCCTAGAATCATTTTCAAATACCAATCATCCTTAAATTACATTTCCCCAAAAATAGACCATTAGGCTGATATTTATGTGCAGGAATTTTATTGGAGTGTTTGGGAAAATATACCTGAATGGGAGTGCAGAAACAGGTTTAGGCAGGAGATGCTAGGCTGTGAGTTGCAACTGTTCCAGAGTCCTTACCATATCCTATGCAGAACTCCTGAGCCAGAAAAATCCTTCCAAGTTATCTTGAATCAGGGCAAGGAGTTCAGACCTTTGTATTTCCCATCAGCCAGTTTTGAATGTGGTTATTCCCCATGGAGGAGATGTAATCTTGGTTGAGACAATTCATATCAATTGAATGAAATTTCTGAAGGACTTAGATGTGAGATTTTAGCACCAACACTCCTGGCAGCCCACAATTAAAGAGGTGGAATGATGCCTCAATAAATATTTTAATTCTTAAATAAAGGGGGATTTGGGTAGCACCACAGCTTCCGACACAGGGAAAAATGGGATAAAAATTCTATTCAGAACTTCTAATTAAGTTATGTAGTATGGTAGAGAAAACATAGATGCACAAACACAGTAGAATCTCAATTTTCACCACTAAGTTAACATTTTTAAACTTTATTACCAAGTGAGGAGATTACATCAAAAATAGCTTCAATTCCTTTTCTCTTTTCTTTTTACTGTGACTACATGCTTCTAAATTTAATTATCAAATATATAATGAGCTTATATCAAGTAGTCTGCTAGGTCAGGAAAATTATGATGATCAGGACCTAAACTGTTCTGAAAGAGTTTATATTTTCATATTGTATTTTATATATAACATCATTATACAGATACTATAGGTAAAAAAAATCACATCCCTTTTTATGAACTGCAAAAGACTTATGTTAGGTACTATAAGTGTATTCCAGTGTAAATATTTTACTTCAGAAAACATAAATAAAATTTACCCATCATTTTTTCAAGAAATAAGAAATAAATTTGCACATAGGAAAATTTGCATCCTTTTCAGATGGTAGCTACACTTGTGGTGAGCATAGTATAACATATAAACTTGGTGAATCACAACCTGTACACCAGAAACTAATGTAACATTGTATGTCAATATACTAAAAAGGAGAGAGAGGGAAGAAAGGGAGGGGGGGGAAGAAAATTAGTATCTTTTTAGGTTCTGAAATATTAAACAAAACAACAGGACAAAAAGTAAAGAAGTTATTTCTTTCATGTCCCAGATTTGTTGCAAGATCAGAAAGCTAAAGCAGATAAGGGGACCTAGGAGTGAGTAATAGTATGCCCAAACTCTCTCTATCAAATTCTTAAGATTTTAGAGTAAATAGTAAAGAAACTTTACGTATAAGATCTCTATTTGATTAGTGACATGCTCAATCATTCTCTGCTAGATTTTAAGTTCTGAGGGCAAGGCTCATATCTGCCTTGTTCTCTACTCTCTCAGAGTACCCCTCACATAACAGGCATTCACTCTGCACTTAATGAATAAAGGATTTTATGGTATATGAAAATCAAAGATAACCCTGAACATTAAGTTCTAATACAAATTCTATTTTTGTTAACCCTCAAGTCTGTCCTATATCTCCCCATGTCTCATATCACATGTCCAGTGCTACTTTCTGGAGTGAACATTAGCATTATTGCAATCCCATAGAAAGATGAAATATGATATTTCTGTCTTAAGCTTACGCAAAGTCTTCATGAATGTTCATTATTTTTTCTAAAATATATTAAGCAAGTCAATTGAGGCACATTACTTATCAGACTGATCAAAATGTTAAGCCTTTGGTATGTGTCTCATGATAAATTAATACTTTATATTTTGTTTTTTGTTTTTTAAAGATTTTATTTATTCATGATAGACAGAGAGAGAGAGAGAGAGAGAGAGAGAGGCAGAGACACAGGCAGAGGGAGAAGCAGGCTCCATGCCGGGAGCCTGATGCAGGACTCAATCCCGGGATTCCAGAATCACGCCCTGGGCCAAAGGCAGGTGCTGAACCACTGAGCCACCCAGGGATCCCCAATCTCCGCAAAATAAATCTTTATATTTTGAATGATTTCTCTAGTTAAAGAGGAAAGGGAAATTAAGACAAGTGCATAAGATATAAAGGCAAAAGCTAATAAAGATGAAATCAATGTTAAGTTTCATTAAGTATAAAACTCACACCCACTCTTGTCAAAGAGACACTCCAAACTAAGGAAGAGGTTGTAGGGCAAGATATCCTGCCCTAAATGGGGCTAACATTTTTAAGAAGAAAAAAAGAAGGTTTGTGATGAAATGATAAAGTATGTATCTAAATAGTTTAGGGAAAAGCTCCAGGAACTCATTTGCCCTTTACAAAATGGGAATATTCCCGTAGGATTTCACAGGGTCTGTATCCAACAGTCACAGAGAGCCAAAGCCAAAATGTGCTCTGTAAATAGAGCCAGCTTTGAACACAGAGTACCAACTTGGACAAGATGCAAGCACAAGAGTCCAAAGATATGAAGCCAGAAGATCTTTGTTTAAACTGTGGGTCCCTATCTGTTAGCCTGTAATTTGGGACAAGAAGAAGAGTATACATGTGCCTCACACTCCCCATCTTTAAAGGAGAATGGACCATATCATCAGAAGCATAAGATTATCTCAAAGACCCTAGGGGATGATGGATGCAAAAGCACTTCAAAAATTGTGTATCTTCAATCTATATTTATAATTATTGTTATGGCAGTGATTTCAAATTTTCTCCAGGCTGGTAAGCTCACAACTTTAGTGGAAAGGGCTCAGAATTAAATATAGGCTTGGCAAAGAGAAATCCAAGTATTTCAAGCAGAATGGTATCTTTATAGAAAAGGGGGGAATGTTCTCCTTTTTAAAAAAAAAATCTACCATGTGATCTGGACATTTTTTCTGTGGTGATCTTTTTTTCTATACTTGTTAAATGTTTGACAATTTCAAAATACTTAATAATAATTACCAAGCTCTGTATAAAGAAAAGCCCTATCACATTGCTACATTGCAACAGATATGCTTTAGACCTAAGTAGCTGAAAGCATTAATGCAATAAAATACAATTATGTAGCTAAATTATTCCTTGAATTATTGATGCAATATTGACTCATTTAGTATCTTTCATAACAAATGGACAGAACATACACTTACAGGTTAATATACCCTACCAAGGAAAGAAATGCACAGCAGCTGAACCCATAAATTCAGTAATTTTATAACCCTATGTTTTATTAAAATCCATTAGATTCCTTCGGAGGCACAAGGTCAAGGAAGAATGAAAAAAAAAAAAAGTGTTCCATACTAGTTTAAACGAGTTTAAACAGATACAAAAACAATACTGAATATGTAACATTTGTCATTTTAATTACCAACATCCATTTTCTGTTAATTCTCTGTAATGTAGAGATGTGGTTAAACAATAAAAACAGTTAATAGCTCATGGACTCTTTGGCCCCAATTATCTATCTCTACAAGGACTGGCTTTGTTTTTGCTGGAAAAATTGCTACATTTACTGTATTTCTGAGCCATGCAGACAACCCAGAGATACCTTTAAATACCAGTGGACCCGAGAATCATGTTGTATATACAGTATGTAATTGATAATGCTTGTTTGTTTTTCAAGCTACAAAAACTCTTATGATCTTCATTTTCAACAGTACATATATTATTTGATTCTGCATATTCTTTCTTCATATGCAGTTAGCATCTTGGGAATAAAGCCTATCTTTTAAGTTCTCCATAAATGTCCTGCAGTGCTGAAAATGCCCTAAATCCAGGAAAAAGAAATATGCACCCAAATTACTTAAAACATTCAAATTCTCAGTTGCCAAGGACACAAAAGGATAGAGGCCAAAAGGATAATACTGTCAACAGTAGCCTAAATGTCAAACTGAATGCAATATTTACATTACATTTAAATATGATAAATACTGCCACAAAGAGTAGCAGTTGAATACCCTCAAACAAGGCTTTTTTTTTTTAACAAATATCATTCTTTGGATAGTTGTCATATAATGAGTATTTGAGCCTTGATAGCTTTTGGCTAAAATGTTGAACTTTACCAAGTTTTCAGGTAATTACTTTGAGTAAATAAGAGCCTTTTGAGCTCTTAGATATAAGGGTGAGTGTTTGGCATTTCTGACATTTCACAGGAATGCCTCAAACTTTCATAGAATTTTTAGGACTTGCTCTTTACCTTTATTTTTTTAAGGAAACAAAATTTGGCCATATATTACAGATTAAATAAATCTATAAAAACAAAGGAAGATTTTTTTCCTTCAGGGTAAGTGTCCTGCATTCCACTGAATAGCATCTTAAAATGCCAGAGTTGAGGTACAAATAAAGTAAAAACAAATTTGGTTTCACTAAAGGAAAAAATTGCTTACATAATTTTTTCAGCTGCCAACATAAAAAGTCTCTGTCAATGTAAAAAAAAGACCTCAATAATGCTGCTAGGATTGATTGAGAATTCTGTGTTGCTTGGAGCATGTAATATACAGTCTGATTAAAGAAATATCTGACTTTCTCCATAGTCGAGATATTCTAGGCAATGTGAACAGTATTTCCTGAATATGATGACTAACAAAGGGGTTTGTATAGCTTAAATGTTTATGCCACATAAAAATGTACTCTGACTTTTAATCAAGTCAGAGGTAGGAGATTGAGGCACTATTTCTAGATGGTGAAAATCTATTCCCCTAATCTCTCTTATATCACCTTTTTCCCTCTGCCATTTGCAAAGTCCAGTTTATTTAGATACCTTAACCATTACAACCATCCCTGGGAAATAAATCACTTCTTTACCTGGCTACCTCTGTACTGGATACATACTTCCAATTATGCACCTATCACACAAGAATGTAATGCATTTCTGGAATGTTTGTCACCTCCAATAGACTGGATTTCTGGAAGAAAGTATTTTTGTTTTATATATCTTTGCATCTCCACCACCATGCATGATCCTTGGCATTTAGTAAATTCTTACCAATTGGTCTCTGTTCTTATTATAGCTTCAATAAATATACGTTACTGAAAATTTTCTGTTGCACAACTGCTTATACGAATCCTGAATCTTCAGCTGAATACATGTGAGGAGTAAGGCTAACCATTTTTCTAGACAAAGTCTGTAAGTCTAATTAATAGAAAAAGAAAAGGAACCATGAAAGGTGTATCTATGAAAGAAGGAGTAAAGGAGGAGTAACCTAAGGAACTTTGGGTCAGAGAGTCTTTCTGTTTAGAATAGTCTTCCTTTGATCTTGGCTTATATGGATCCATTCTGTCATCTGGATCTCATTTTTTGTCTTAAGAGAGGTCTTTCTCTTAAGTACCTAATTGAAAGTAATCAGTTTATCATGTCCCCTTATTTTAATTCTTTGCATGGTGTTAGTCATAGTCTTGTTGTTTTCATTTATTTATTTTTATGTCTGTATTTACTTCTTGCATGCCTACTCTCTCACTGTAATGCAAGATCCATGAAACAAAGCTTCTATTCACTACTTTTATGTCTAAAACACTACATGGCTCAGAGTAAGTGCTTAGTAAATATATGAATGAACATATGAATGATGATTTGATTTAAAAACCCAATCAATTGCAAAATTTGATATTTTTTGCTAAAAGTAAATTGCTCTCAAAATACCTAACATTGCAAATGTTCCCTAAGAGTATGTTTCAATAATCTTAGGTACTAATAGTAGTAGGAAGTCAGGGAGACCAGAATTTATTGGTCTCTCAGTCATCAACCTGGGTAAGAAAGGAAGAGACAAAAGTAATTGATTTAAAAGTATCTTCAGGGTAGATAATGGTAATGCTTTAGAGGGACGGTCAATGAAAACCTATGAGAAAATAAATGATAAATTAAAAAGCTTCCTTGACAGCTGATTGAATAGGTTATATATATGTGAAGAGACTCTTTTGGCAAAATCAGATGAACGTCAAAGTTGTTAATCAAACAACGAAGCCATTAAACGGAGGTGGCTTTAATGCCTAAGTTGCCTATGTAAACAAATCAAAATCTATGTCTATAATGCCTCAAGATTAGGAAATCAAAATCTAAGGCAAAAAAAAAAAAAAAAAGACAATCCACTAAGCTTCCCTAAATAAGGCAAGTGCTTAAGTTACATCCAGCCAAATCATTTCCTTACTTTGCCACAATCATTTCCTTTCCCCCCTTTTCTCTAATAAAGTCTTTCTCCTAGTTCCCATCAGGGGAACACTTCTAACCACTTCTGGTTTGCTCCTGACCAATATGAATCAAGTTTTACTCAATAAATTCATAAAATGTTTAATATGCCTCAGTTTACCTTTTAACAAAGTCAGTTGGAATTTGAAATTGGAAACATAGTATTCATATGGGTTTGTATTTATATAAATGGCAGAGAAAATGCTATCAATACACCAGTCCTGCTTTCTTTGCTCCTTGTGCTCATAGTCTACATTTAGATATAGTTCTATGGTCTGGATAGTGGAATGTGGATGGAAGTGTTTATCATTTACTGAGAGACTAAAGCAGATAGGCAGAGGAATGCAAAGATGAGCATTCCATAAGCAGTTGAGCCACTGGCTTCATGTATTCCAGAGGTCCAACTAAAATTTTACTTTACCACAATTTTCAAAGATATCCCATTATTCAATTCTCTGTTACTTAAAACCAAGAATCCATGTATAATATCAAGACTGAGTATCACTGTATTTTAGTAAATAGATTTACTTGAGATTTATTAAAATTATTTATACAGTTCTTTCCTTCCCTCATTGCATGAGCAAACATGAACCATAAAGCACTTCTCTTCATTCTAAGGCTCTAGTTTCTCAAACAGAAGACCAGTCCATTTGCTATGGAACAGGAAAAAGGAGAGGATAAAATAACTGCAAGTCACTAAATGATTTGGCTATTCTACACTTAAGTAGTGTGTCTCAAACTCCAATGTGTATATGAATGACCTAGAGATTTTGTTAAAATATACATTTGGGTACAGGTCTGGGTTTGGACCTGAGACTCTGCACTTCTGAAATGCTTCTAAGTGCTGCTATTGCTGGTCTACTTCCACACTTTGACTAGCAAGGTTCTAGAGCGGATTGTATATCCCTTGTGGTTTTTCTTTCCTTGTGTATGACTCTCACTAGGAACAACTAGAACAGTTACATATTACTCCTCAAAAGCTCTCATAGGATTCAAAGTGTAGTCCTCAGAAAAGCAGCATTGGCATCATCCGGGGCTGTATTAGAAATGCAAATTTGGGAGTTCTACCTTCAGTTACTGAATCAGAAGGTCTGGGCATGGGGCCTTGGAAATTGTATTTATAACCCCTATAGGCAAATATTATGCCCTTTAATATTTTTTTTCTCTACCTGTCAGAGAAATGGGGAGAACTTAATGTGATGTTTTACAGACTGCCTTTTGAGGATTCTAACCACCAAGTATTTGTTAGATGCTGATATTTTTGTAAAGAGATATTTTAATCAATTCTAAGGAGTTTATTATCTGTCAAGAAAGAAAAAAGGGAGTTTATCAGAGGAAGAGTAACAATAATTTAAAAAGAAAAGGAATAATTCAAAAAAAGAGTAATATGGTTAAAGTGATCTCAAGAAAGGCTTTATACAATTGAGAAGAGCTATAGCCATATATATAAAACCTGTATCAATATAGACTAAAGAAAATCTTTAGTTACTGTCTCCTTCTGCACCTCTTTCTTCTATTAACCCATGATAAGTATGAGTGGTGTATTCAGACTATCACTCTGAAAGCTATGTATTTATTTTGATCTTTAACACAAGACTGTAACGTCTTTGAGAAAGGGTCATTTGTTTTTGATGAAATATATTTTTGATGGATTTACTTGACCTAGATCTATGTAGAGAAATAAATGTCATTTTGAGAAAAGAATATAACACAAGAAAGATATTTTTCACAAAGAATATACCTGCCTGCTTAGTACTACCCTTTTATTCCCAGACTAGGCCATGGGAAGCTGAGAAGCTGAGTGGATATAATCACAAAACAACAAGCTGAGGGAAATGATTCATCATCATCTGACCTCACTTGGACAAAGCCTTGATGAAAATAATTAAAAAGAAATGAAGATAAAATAACTAAGAAGTAGAAAACAGTAAGGAAAATAATGTTTTGTACCTTGTGTTTCAGGGCAATGATACTCAACATCCCTGAACTCTCAGTTAAATTAAGCTTAATGTTTTTTCTCATCCCTGATCACAATGCTCATAGCTCCCCCTCCCATCCCAGCCTCTTTGGCTGTCCACTCCAATTTAGTTCGTACAGGATGTGTAATTAATACTCAATTTATGTCCTTCTCTGAAATGTTCATAAAGACAAACAGAGATGGTCCCCAGAATGACCTTTGTTGAATCCCTTGATACCTTTCCCTAAAATGGATGTTTTAGCATTTACAAATCACTTTCATTTTCTCTTCGCCTGGCAGATGGGTTTGAATCTCTGTGGTGGCTTTCTTCTCCAAACACCGCAGTTTTCTAAAGGATCAAATAAAGTTCATAGTGGCTTATCTCAATTTCCCTGGGATAACTCACATTTCGAAATGAAAAAGTCAGAATAAATCAACAGCAGTAGCAAGCAGTTATAGAGGTCCATGCTCAGGGCAGTTGCCTTCTCTCTACCTATTGTGAGGTACACGTGAAGCATGGTCTCAAGGAGAGAGTGGGGGGAGGGGCAGCAATCAAAAAACGTGACGGAGGTGATTAACAGGTGAGCAAATATAATGCAGCATCCAAGAAAGGCAAATATGTGAAAGGCCCATAAGCTTATCAATCCTCTGCCCACAGAACAGTTGTTACAGATGCACAAACCAGAATGAGGAAGGTAGGGAGGAGTACAAACCGGAAAAAGAATACCCTGCACTCAAGACAGTCTGGCAAGCAAATAACTCCCTCAGCAGAGAGTAGGGAAATAGTATAATTGTTTTGTGTTGTTATTGATAATATTACAAAACCTCTTTTTTAATCATTTACTGAGCGCCCACTATTGTGCTTGGCACTTTACATGTATATCTCATAATCCACACACTCCAGAAGTTATATTATGATCATGATCATTCTAAAAACAAGAAAACTATGGAGGTACCTTCCGGGCCCAGTAGAGCATGCAGCTCTTGATCTCTGGGTTGTAAGTTCTAGCCCCACATTTGGTATAGAGATTACTTAAAAATTAAAAATTAAAAACTCCTACTGATTCATAACCAGTTTTCAAAGTAGATCTCTAATGTTGAAACAGTTATTTAATAAAGTTAATATCTTTTAAACAACTATAAGTTTGCTATACCATTGTTCTGCCTCCAATTCCTACCATAAGTATATATGACTTTCAAACTTACCTTGTGATGGACACCTGGGTGGCTCAGTGGTTGAGTGTCTGCCTTTAGTTCAGGTCATGATCCTGGGGTCCTGGGATTGAGTCCTGTATCAGGCTCCCTGTGGAAAGCCTGCTTCTCTCTCTGTCCATGTCTCTACCTCTCTCTATGTGTCTCCCATGAATAAATAACTAAAATATTTTAAAAATAAATAAATAAAAATAAACTTACCTGTGAACTATGGAGATAAATTGTTTACCACTGATTACGGTAATATCTAACAAATTAAATTGTGGTGAGAGTTTAAGTAATTTTTACTATACACCTTTAATTTTGCTTTTATATACTTTTTCTAATTCATGCCAAGAATGATGCTTGTCACATAAAGATCTGTAATGTTCTTCCATTTTTCTATCTTGACACCAAGGGTATTTGCAAAGGAATAAAATGTACACCACTGGGGCCTGCCACTTGAAACGCAACACTTCCTGAGTAACAAGGGAAGCAGAGCGAAGTGAGTTGTGAAACAGGGCCACAAAAGTGATCAAAGGGGAAAGTATCTCCATGCACAGTAACTCCAGGAACTCTCTCTCACACCATTCTCCAGGTAAAGAACACCCAGTGGAGCAACACCATGTGAATGGTGTCTTGGGGTTATGCAATATTTGGCCCTGGATGAAGGGAAAACACCTGCAAGTGCTTTTGCAGCAAAACAACAGCAAAGAGTTTTAAGACTCACTTGCATAGAAAACTGCAGAGACTTCTCCAGAATCTGCTAATCATTCAAGACTTAATTGAAATGTCATCTCCCTTATGGGCCTTTTCCTGATGGTTTTGGTGAGCTTCAATATCACTGCCATCTATGTTCCTAAGCTAATTTGTTTATAACTCTAACTGAGCATGTCAACCTTCTGGTGCATGACCTCCTACAATGTAGGGCTATTAATTCTTTTGGGCCCAATAGCTTTTTGGGGCTCGTACAATCTCGAAGTCATAGATCTGGGTTCAAATCCTATATGTCTAGTTATTAGCTCTTACCTTTCTTGAACCTTTGTTTCTTTACCTTTAAATGGGAATTATGTATGGTATCTATTTCATAGCAATTAATTGTTCAAGGATTATATGAATGGCAATGTATGAAAATATTGTTGGATAAGTTGTTTATTAATAGAATTTCTTACCTGAAACTAAAGGGTCCTAAAGGTATAGTAGAATTTCAGGTACAGGCTAGAACTGATATTCTATTACCTCATTTTTTTTTTAGAGCTTTTACTTATTTATTTGAGACAGAGAACACATTAGAGAGAGAGGGAGGGAGCATGAGTGAGGGGTAGGCGTAAGGGGTGAGGGAGAGGAGGAAGCAGATTCGTCGCTGAGCAGGGAGCCCAGTGAGGGATTCTATCCCAGAACCCTGGGATCATGACCTGAACTGAAAGCAGATGCTTAACCGACTAAGCCATCCAAGTACCCCTCTATTATCTCGCAACTCATGTCACCCAAAGAGTTGCCTGTAACTGAAATTATTGGTGGTATTACAAGTTTTCTGTAGATTAATTATTTTATTATACCTTATTACTTTTCAAAACTTAAATTGACTTAAAACCTTTAAATACTACTTGTAATATAAATCCCAGAATAAATCATTTTCACAATAAAATTTCCAGGAGCTTCTGGGTGGCTTAGTCAGTTAAGTGTCTTCCTTCCGCTCAGGTCATGATCTTGGAGTCCTGGGATCAAGTCCTGCATTGATTTCCCTGCTCAGTGAGGAGCCTGCTACTCCGTCTCCTCCCTGCTTGTGCTCTCTTTTGTTATCTCTGTTGCTCTCTCTGTCAAATAAATAAATAAAAACTTTTTTTAAAAAACAATAACATTTCATATAGATGTTCAGTTTGTCTTATTAAAGGCACACTATAGCCTTCAATGGTACAAGTGTAAACCAATGCTTAAATAAAACCTGTGCCTGGAGATAAATGGATGCAAAAGAATGGATTCACAGATTAGATACACAAAAATAAGAGTTATTTTGACTTTTCTTGATTCCCCACCAATACAGAATTCTACATCCTTTCTTATCTTGACAGACTGACAGACACTTACTCAGAAACCTAGTCCTAAATAACATTGGGACTTTCAAGTGAAGCCTTTTGACCCTTCTAGGAATAGTATTTTTTTAAGATTTTATTTATTTATTAATGACAGACACACAGAGAGAGGCAAAGACATAGGCAGAGGGAGAGGCAGGGGAGCCCGATGTGGAAGTCGATCCCAGGACCCCAGGATCACAACCTGAGCCGAAGGCAGATGCTCAATCACTGAGCTACCCAGGTGTCCTAAAAAAAATTTTTTTTAAAAAAACTTACTTTTAATAAAGCTAATTTCTATTGCAACATAAAATAGTCTTCATTTCAATCAGATTCCCATAATCCTACACTTATGTTTTGTAATTATAATGAAATATTTTATATTTAGGCACAAATAGTTGAGTTTTGTGACATCTTTTTTTTAAGATTTTATTTATTTATTCATGAGAGACACACACACACACACACAGAGAGAGAGAGAGAGAGGCAGAAACACAGGCAGGGGAAGAAGCAGGCTCCATGTAGGGAACCTGATGTGGGACTCGATCCCGGGTCTCCAGGATCACACCCTGGGCTGAAGGCAGGCAATAAACCGCTGAGCCACCCAGGGATCCCCAGTGACATTTTTTTTTTGTGGTAAAATATACATAACAAAATTTAACCATTTTTGAGTATATAGTTCAGTGGTATTAAGTTCATTCACATTGTTGTGCAACCATCACAATTTATCCCCAAACAAAACTTTATACTCGTTAAATAAGAACTTATCGTTTACTTTTCCCCGTAGCCCCGTTTAGTAATTTTTAAAAGATTGTATTTATTTATTTACTTATTTGAGAGAGAGAAGGGGAGAGCAAGAGTGCATGTGAACAGGGGAAGGGGCAGAGGGGGAGAAAAAGGGAAAGAGAGAGAATCTCAAGAAGACCCCTGGCTGAGCATGGAGCCAGCATGCAGAGTTCCATCTCATGGAACTGAGCTGAAACCAAGAGTTTCAGATTTCAAACCTGAGATCATGTCCTGAGCTGAAATCAAGAGTCAGATACTTAACTAACTGAGCCACCCAGTTGCCTACTTCTATTAACTTCTATTCTACTGTTTCTATACATTTGACTACTGGAAAAGGCAAAAATATGGAGGTAGTAAAAAGATCAGTGGTTCCCAGGAGTTAGATTTTCTTTGGTCAAGGGACCTGGAAGGTGCCCCTTAGCTATGTCTGCCCACCTAGAAAGGGTAATAAAAGGTTGTTTCCTGTTCCCCCTGCAAGCTGCTCTGGTCATAGGCAGGGTCTGGGATATCCTTTGCCAGGACAAGTTCATGACCAGCATCCTCCATAAAGCCTTCCAAGCAGCAAGTTAGGTATTAAAAAGATTTTCTCTTCCCTGACTACAACACAGAGCACAAAAGATTTTTAGGGTATTGAAACTACTGTATATGAGACTACAATGATAGATACATGTCATTATACATTTATTCAAACCCACAGAATGAACAATACCAAGAGTGAACCCTCATGTAAACTGTGGACTCTAGCTGATTAAGGTACCACTCTGGTGGGGGATGTTTGTAATAGAGAAGGGCATACGTATGTGAAGGAAGGGGTTATATGAGAAATCTCTGTATCTTTTACTCAGGTTTGCTGTGAACCTAAAATGACTCCAAAAACACCCCTTTATTTTAAAAAGGGAAAGGAAATTCTGACACATGCTACAGCATGAATGAATCTTGAGGACATTATGCTGAGTGCAATAAGCCAGTCACAAAAAGACAAATGCTACATTTTTCCACTTACATAAAAAACAGAATGGTCAAAATTAGGGAGATGGAAAGTTCTTTTGGATTTTCATTTTTTTTAAGAATTAAATTTAATTTATCATTACTATATAAATAATGGAAGCAACATTAAAGCATCACTCATAATGCAATATTTTAATCCTAACACAATTATCCAAATGAATCCTTTTTTTGTATATTGATAGTTATATACTTTGTATACATAAATAAAAAATGCTATAGTAAACCCTTTACATTAAGTTGTTTTATGGCTTCTTCATTTCATATAAGAATTTACTTATGGGATCCCTGGGTGGCGCATTGGTTTGGCACCTGCCTTTGGCCCAGGGCGTGATCCTGGAGACCCAGGATCGAATCCCATGTCGGGCTCCCGGTGGGTGGAGCCTGTTTCTCCCTCTGCCTATGTCTCTGCCTCTCTCCCTCTCTCTCTCTGTGTGACTATCATAAATAAATAAATAAAAATTAAAAAAAATAATTTACTTATGAGTATTAATATCTATTAATTAACTTGAATTATTTAATTAAACTATTTTATTTAAATAATATTATTTATAAATTTTATTTAATTTTTAATTGATATAGTTAAAAATTTAATCATCCACTTAGAGGGTTTTTTTATCAATCTATTTATTTAGATTGCTAATAAAGACCAACTCAATGATCATCTTTATGATCACACACAATTTTTCTTTATTTTTGGAATGTAAGCATTCAGACCAATATTCTTTTAAAGACACCCCTCAAAATTTTTTATCTATCACATTATGTTGTTTTACTTTATAGAATTTATCCCACGTGAGTTTCTGTTCCTGTATGTATGTGTATGCGTATGTACATACTTATCTGTGTGCACGTGCACTGGCTCTCTTTACTGACTACTTACTATGCTTGCTTATTGAGGACAAGGACTTTGACTTTTTCATTATTATACGGTTAATCACTGTAACATTTCCAGATATATGTTAGGTATTCATAAATGTGTATGAAATTAAAGTAACTATTAAATTAGTAAATAAATGGATAGTTTTGAACAAATAATAGTTAATTCTTCACATTTCAGGATAATATTTGGCACTGGTGTTTAGAATTTTTATAAATTAAAACATGCATGAAATTTCCAAGTAAAACATTATTTCTAACGCTCCTATAAAAATACTGTCTGGGAAAAAGAAAGAAAAGGAAAATCATTCACATTCTCATCACTCAAATGCTGAGCTTTTTAGAGACTATTTCTGCTTTTTTCTGTTCATACAGATTTACATAAAATTATGAGTTAATTAGCATATAATATATACACAAATTTCTAAGCATATTTCTTTTCATGTAGTGGATATATTCACAAAGAAATATTTTGAAGACTGCTTTTATATTACATATAAATAGTAATATGTACATCTTATTGAATTTATGGTTTATTTATGCTGCATTCAGGGAAATATGCTGAATGCATCATGCTACCAACAAAGGAAGGTTAAAATGCTAAACATGGAGAATGTTATTTATAGGGATTTTAATTGTTGTAGAAAAATATAACCATAAATCTACACGCTACACTGAAAGCTTTATGAAATGAAAAGGGTTTTAAATGCCTATTTCAAGGTTGCCAGTGTCATACTATTTCAACTAAAATATCTTTTTGTGTTCAGGGTGCAATGCAAAGATGCCAATAAAATCACCCACAAAAAATCTGAGGGAAAAATTATATGAGCTCTTAGAAATCTACTGTAGTGTCTCTAAAATTATGAAAAAAACAAAAATATCATGCAATGTCAATATTTCCTATTTGCTGGGAAAGTATTTTTAGAAGTTAAAAGAAAATTGTTTTTAGTTATTGTTTATGCAGCAGAATAATTTGGTGGTATAGAGAAGACCGATTGTTGAAGTCAGACAAACATTTAAAATCTGGTTTGATAATCAAAGCAAGTTATTTATTTTTCCCAGGATGCAGATACCTCATTTCTAGAATTAAAAATAGAACTTCCTTTATGAGATAATTGTGAAAATTGAATGAAAAATACACATTAAGTGCCTAATATGCTACCTGGCATATGAGAAGCACTTCATAACTGGCAGTCACATAAAGACAATGGATGATGAAGTCTATTCATGAGGTGAAGGATGAACTGCATTCATCCCTTGTGGTTCGATTTACTCCCAGGTTAAAGAGAAGCCACACCATCACATCAGCATTTGCTTGGGAAGTTACATATTTGTAAGACACTTTTTTTTTTGTATTAGTAAGACCATAGTTGAAAATAACAATGAGAAAAAATAAGGTCTAAGCCAAAAAGGTTAAAGCCAAAAATAAATTATTACTAAGTCACATAGTTAAGTTTCAGAGGTAGTTCTAACTTTAAACATAACTTAATTACAAGTTAAAAATCTGGCATCAAGAGGAAAATGGCTTTATCCTCCTGCTCTAAAACTCAGCAACTTAAAATTAGATTTATTGGTTTCTGACTGCCTTATTCTAGAGTCAATTACCTACCCATTCCTGAACCTGTCACTGTGGCCTGTGGTATGGGAGATTCTAATTGGCTCATCTCGATCTACATTTTTTTGAATGGAGCTTAATGGACTAAGAGCTGAAGAGGGTGATACCACAAACATACTACACTTCCCCACCTCTATCAAACCAGGGTGCTACTCTCAGGAACAGAATAAATAAATATTTGAGTGGACAAACACAATGGATTTCTACTCCAATGATCTAAAGCAATCTAATGCAGATGAAATAAGGACCGTGGTAAAATAGGAGATTCAGATCCATAATGGAACATACTCCTGTCTGGTTGAATAACAATAATTCTTATCAAAAATTCTCTTTAGCATGTAGAAAAGGCTAGCCAACGTTACATTCCCAGAAAAGACAAACTATTAATACTGAACATTTCTTAATGTATCACTGATCATTCACTTGCTCTTTCTGTCATTATTTCTTCCTTCCTTTGTTCTTTCTCTTCTCTCCCAGGATTCCCTTCTTTGTCAAACATTTATTGATCACCTCCTATGTGGAGCCTACATGTAAAGTGATAAAAGAAATTTCTGCCTCTAATGAAATTTATGATCTAGTTAGAGAGGTACTACAGAAGAAAGTGTACTCTATTATAAAAAAGCAGTGCCAGATAGGACCAGGCAAGTATAATTTTGGAGTGTAGCAATAATGTTACAATGGAATTAAAATATGGCTTGGGGTCAAAAGCCCTGGATCCTACTCCTAGTTCTGCTTCTTACCAGCTGTGTGAATTTTGCAAAGTCATATAAGCAATCTGAGGCTCCAGCTCTTCATCCATGTCTTAGAGATGATGCCACCTGCCTCACAGCAATGTGGTGAGGATCAAATGAATGACATATGTGTAAATGCCAACAGTATTCTCTGACACATAACTGGCATCACAAAGTTTCTAAATAAAGTGTTGTGGGGTTTTCATAAGAGGGAGAAATATTTTAAGCTGCAGGAACCAGGGAAAACTTCACTGGAATGGCTTTAAAATTCATAGAATGGGATAACACAAATGGAGGGGAGAGACCACTCTACTCTCTGGGGAAAAATACGCAAAACAATGGAAACAAAACAGAGCTTTTTAATGAAAATAGACAACATACCCTTAGCCAAAATAGTGAGGTTTTGTTTGTTTTGTTCTAGTTGTAGAATTCTTTTCTCAATGAGTTTTTTGCAGGTACTTAATATGTAAAACAGCAAGGAACCTGCTCTTGTTGAAATAAGTGTGAGAAGACTCCCTATCTCACAATCCCACATACCTGCCACTAAAGAAACTAGGGCTTTATAATGCACAGTTTTGAGACCAATGCAATGTTAATAGAAAAACCGGGCTGGAGATCAGACAACACTCAGTGACTAAAGACAGATCTAATTTGTAGTTTTGCAAATATACCACACTCTCTCATCTTTCATACCTTTGCACATGAAGACTCTTTTATTGGAACGCATCCCTCATAAATTCACCAGTGTCTTGTCCTTTAAGATTCAGTTCAGCAAATCCTTCCTTGATCTTCTTTGTCCATCCTTTAAGCTTCTTGCTGAACTAAGTGCTAATTCTCTGAGCCACTTGCTGAACCAAGCGTATAATTTTTCTTGATCCTCTATGGATATGAACTAACTTGCTCATTATTAGGAAGCCAGTTTCCTCCCTCCGTCACTCCCTCCCTCCCATCCCTCCTTCCTTCCTTTCTTTCAAATTTCTAACAGCTTTGTTGAGGTACAATTGACATACTTCATTTCTGAAGTATACTATTTGATAAGTTTTGACACATATATGCACCCATGAAAGCACCTCCACAGTCCAAAATAATGGAGATTGTATTCACAGTTTTTCACACCAATTTGTAATACTCTCTTTTCATCAATCTCCATTCCCCTTCATTCCCAGTCAACCACTAGTCTGCTTTCTGTCATTAGCTTTTTTCTGTTTTCTAGTATTCTACATTAGTGGAATCATAGAGAACTTTTCTGTCTTGTTTTTCTCAATCAGCATTTTGGGATTATTGAGATTCATCCCTGTTTTGGTATATAGCATCAGTTTGTTCATTCTCATTACCAAGTAGTATTTTATTATATGCCACATATGCACGTGCCACAATTTTTTTACCCACTAACTTGATCATAGACATTAGGGTTATTCTTGATCTTTGGTTTTCACAAGTAGAGATGCTATGAACATTCATATAAAATATTTATATGGAAATATACATTGATTT
This sequence comes from Vulpes vulpes, assembly GCF_048418805.1. Classification (NCBI taxonomy): domain Eukaryota; kingdom Metazoa; phylum Chordata; class Mammalia; order Carnivora; family Canidae; genus Vulpes; species Vulpes vulpes. The sequence continues at coordinate 32,193,795 of NC_132790.1, forward strand.
GTCTTGGAAAAACACCAAGGAGTAAAAGGGCTGGATCATAAGGTAGGTGTATGCTTAACTTTGAAAGAACTATTCTTCAAAGATAGTTTATCAATGTGTAATATCCATTGAAATTTATCAGTCTTTTAGATTTCAAACATTTTAGGGATGCCTGGTGACTCAGCGGTTGAGCGTCTGCCTTCCACTCAGGGCATGATCCCGGGATCAAGTCCCACATCGGGCTCCTTGCACAGAGCCTGCTTCTCCTTCTGCCTGTGTCTCTGGATCTCTGTGTCTCTCATGAATAAATAAATAATCTTTAAAAAAAATATTTCAACCATTTTCATAGGAACATAGAACAAACTTGACTAATTATCCTGAACATCTTTTCATGTGCTAATCGTCTTCCATATATTTTCTTTAGTAAATTGTCCATTTTCTTTTCATTTTTTATTGGGTTGGTTATTTGTTTTATTATTCTGTTGTGGGTTCTCCATAAATTCTGGTAAATCATTCATCAGCTATGTATTTGCAGATATTTTCATTCCTGTCTATGTCTAGTCTTCTCATTTAATATCTTTTGAAGACATTAATTCTGATGAAGTTCAATTTATCACTGTATTCTTCTATGGATCACATTCCTGTTGTTGTGTCTAAAAAAACTTTGCCTAACCCAAGATAATAAAGAACTTCTATTTTTTATTTTAAACATGCAATAGTTTTATGTTTCACATAAAAATTTTTAAAGAGATTTGCTAATTCATTTGACAGAGAGCAAGCAAGCATGGGGAGGAGCAGAGGGAGAGGGAGAAGGAGGAAGCAAACTCCCTGATGAGTGCAGAGCCTGACATGAGGCTCTATCCCACAACCCTGCGATCATGACCTGAGCTGAAATCAAGCTGGATGCTTAAACGACTAAACCACCCAGGTGCCCCCTTAGTCTTTTATTTAAAAAACACACTGTGAACCACAGAACAAAGTCTAGTTTGTCTAATATATGTATTGCTACTCCTTTTGGCATCATTTGTATGATAAATGTTTCTCTACCTACTCACTTTCAATTTGCAGGTGTCCGTAAGTCTAAAATTAGCCTTCTTAAGGTAGCATATAGATGTGTCTTGTTTTTTTTATTTTTTAAAGATTTTATTTGTGTATTCATGAGAGAACAGAGAGAGAGAGAGGCAGAGACATAGGCAGAGGGAGAAGCAGGCTCTCTGCAGGGAGCCCAACACAGGGCTCAATTCCAGGCCCCTGGGATCACTCTGTGAGCCAAAGACAGAGACTCAACCACTGAGCCACCCAGATGCCCCTTGTTTTTTTTTTTTTTAATCCATTCTGACACTCTATGTTTTTTGATTGAAGTGTTTAGTCCATTTACATTGAAAGTAATTATTGATAGATATGCATTTATTGTCATTTTATTACTTGTTTGTTATTGTTTCTGTAAATTATCTGTGATCCTTTCTCGTTTTTGTCACTTTTGGCCTCTCCATTCCACTCAAAGAGTCCTTTTTAATATTTCTTGCAGGGCTGGTTTAGTGGTCACAAAATCCTTTAGTTCTTTGTTTGGGAAACTCTGTATCTCTCCTTCTATTCTAAATGGCAGACTTGCTAGAAAGAGTATTTCTGGCTCCACATTTTTCCCATCAGCACTTTGAATATATCATGCCACCACTCCCTTCTGGCTTGCCAAATTTCCATTGAGAAATTTCGACCTAGTCTTATGGGTTTCCCCTTGCAATTTAAGGACTTCTTTTGTATTGCTGCTTTTAAGATTTTTTTCTTTATGACTATGTCTTGCAAATTTAATTATGTCTTGGTGTTGGCCTGCTGTTATTGATTTTGATGGGAGTTCTCTGGACCTTCTGGATCTGGATATCTTTTGTCTGTTCCAGATTAGGGAAGTTCTCTGCTATTATTTTTGCAGTAAATTTTCTGATCCCTTTTCTCTCTCTTCTTCCATGACAACAATAATATGAATGTTATTACATTGGATGGAGTCACTGATTTCCTTAAGTCTATTCTTGTACTGCATCATTCTTTTTTCTCTTTTGTTTAGCTTCATTATTTTTCATTATTTTGTCTTCTAGATCACTTATTTGTTCCTCTGCTTTTCCAGTCTGCATAATTGCATAAAGGCTGTATTTAATCTCACTAACTGCATTCTTCACCTCTCATTCTTTTTTAACTCTAATATCTCTGTGGTAAAGGTCTTACTGATGTCCTCTTTTCTTTTCTCAAGCCCAGTGACTATCATTATGATTGTTGCTTTAAATTCTCCATCAGATGTTACTTATATCTGTTTCCCTTAAACCCCTGGCCATTGCCTTATCTTGTTCTCTTATTTGTGATAAATTCCCCCATCTTGCCATTTTCTCTAAATCTTTGCCTTTTTGCTATATAGAAAGGCTAGTAATGTCTTCTGCTCCTGAAAGTAATGGCCTTATGAAGAAGAGGTCATGTAGTGCCCAGGGCCTGGCACTTCAGGAAATGTCTCCAGTGTGTGCTGTGTGTGTTCTGCTTTTGTGTTATAGCTGCTCTATCCTTCCTGGTTATTGAGGCTCTCCTTGCCTGCTGTGGGCAGTGTATGGTCTGTGACCTGAATGTGGTGAGTTTTAAGTGTGCTTTGGTCTACTTATGAAATGAGACTTGACATCAACTCCACCAGAATTGAGGCCCTGCAGAACTCTTTGGTCAGGAGACATGGTCTGTGCAGGGGTCTGTGCTGGTCTTCTGCAGGAGGGGCCTGATGTTCTGGGACTGAGGCAAGCTTGACTTAGGCAAGGGCAATCCCTCCAGATCACAGGGTAATGGTGCTTGGTGTATCCAAATAGGTAGCCAGTGTCCATGCTGAGCTTCTTCCTGTAGGTGGCTCCACATTGCCTACATTCTTTGATGTGGCATCTTCTCTCTCTTTAGTTGTGGACTTTGTTCTATCAGTCTTTGGGTCTATTTCTGGGATGTTTAGGATGATTTGATAGTTATCTAATTGTGTTTGTGGGATGAGTTGAGCCTAGAGTCTTACTACTCTGCCACCATCTTCCTTTCTTCCCTAGCCATAGGTTTTTAAGATGCCTTTTACCCATAGTTAGATGTGATATTTTATTAAAAATTCATTTATGGTTTTGTCAAATGTCACATTTCTTTACATCCAAAAAAGTTTCCATTTTACTTTTGTTTTAGAAAGATAATTTTGCCAGGTAAAAATTCTAGATTGACATTTTTTTCCCTGAAATTTCAGTAATTTGTTGATGGGCCCCACTCTTTCCGCCAGTGTACCTGTTACAAGGAGAAGTCTGCTGTCTGTCTCATTCTTGTTACTCTGTACATAGTGTGCCTTTTCCCCTCCAGGATTCTTTTTTCATGGTCTTCTTTACTATTTCTATTCCTAAAACCATGTTTCATAATTTTAATAGATTTCCTTTTGGTTCCTTGACCTCCAGTAGCAGCTTAGCTCCCTTTTAACACTCTTGCCCTCCAAAGAACCTTTTTAATTAAATCATTATCATGTCATGCCCTTGGTTAAAGTCCTTCAAGGACATTTCCTTGCATTTAGAATAAAAGGAAATTCTACAAGCTTGTATCAGAAAAGTCTATAAACTGATAAATCCCTACACAATCTGGATTCGGTCTTGCTCTTCCCCTTACCTTCTATTCTATTCACAAATTGCAGTCATGTTGGCCACCTGTTTTTCTAATATGTAAAGTTTATTTCTGCCTTTAGAACATCAAAAATTATGTCCTCAGGTCTTCAAGGCCTGGACCCTCCCATAAATATCTGTTTAGAGGTCACCTCCTCAGTGATCCTCCCCATTTCTGATCTAAAGGAACAATCTAATCACTCTGTATCCCATCATCATGTTTTAAATTTCTGCAATTTATTGAGATTCATAAAGAAGTGAAATACGATTTGTTTTTTGATCATTGCTTTAAAACAATTTTATAATGAGGCAATTTGGTTTAGTTTTCTTCATGTTCCTTGTACTTAGGTGTTTGTTGAGCCTCTTAAGTATGCAATTTTACAGTTTTCCTCAAATTTAAAAAATTTTAACCACCTCTTCAAAAATTTTTGACAACCTCTGTTAGGCCAATGAAGATATCTCTAAGTTCATCAGTGCTGTTTCATCCTGCCTCCTCTTTTCCTTCTTTCCTCCTTCCTTCCTCCCTTCCTTCCTTCCTTCCTTCCTTCCTTCCTTCCTTCCCTCCCTCCCTCCCTCCTTCCTTCTTTTCTTCTTCCTTTTTTTGACCTTCTATAGTTTTTATTGCTGTATTTTCAAATTTTCTTTTCTTCCGCAATGACAAATTTATTTGGAATCCTATCTAATTTAGTTTTCATCTAAAAATACTGTAGCTTTGACCTCTAGAAACTTGATTTAGGTGTTTTCTTATCGCTTCTGTATACCATAACTTTCAGAATATGTTCATGTCTGCTAATTTTTACATCCGTGTCAGTTCTGATTTTGCTTCAAATCATTGATTTTCTCATCAGTATGGATTGTGTAATCCTGATATTTTTCATGCATGGTGATTTTTTAAATTGAAAGCTAAATAATATAAATTCTACCTTGTTTGATAGTGGATATATTTATAATGAGTATTCTTGGCTTTTTTTCTAGAATGCATTTCAATTTCGTAGAAACAATTTGATCCTGGGTGGGAGGTGCCTGGCTGGCTCAATCAGTATAGCATATGATTCTTGATCTCAGGGTTTTAAGTCCGAGCCCCATGTTGGGTGTAGAGATCACTCAGAGACAAGTTGATATTTTTTAGGTCTGGCTTTTAAAATGTGGTATGTAGGATCAGGGTAGGGTGCAGTCTAGGCCTCTATATCCTCCACTAATGAAGTAAAACCCTTAAATACATTCTATCTAGCCTTCTATGAATCATGAATTTTTTGCATCTGCCTGATGAAAGCAGATGTTATTCCTTGCCCTGCATTCACTGGTCACTGTTCTTTCTCATCCCATCTGGATGGTTTTTCTCTAGCCTCATGAAGTTTTCTCATATGAATGCACTGATCAGTATTCAGTTGAGTATTCAAAAGGACCCTTTATTAGTCTCTGAGGTATTCTTTCCATGCAACTTTCTCCTCTGTACTATCAATTTTGTGAACTTGCATCATTTTGGTCTCCTCAAACTGCCAAGTCTGCTTCCTCAACTGTAAGAACCAAGCTAATACTAATTCATACTAATTCACTTAGATCTGAGAACCTAGGGCAAATCAGGCCACATATGTCACCCTATCACTAGGCTTTGACTGAGTTCTCCTTCTATGTGCCACAACCAGAAACTCAAGGTGATAAGCTAAAATAACAAAAGTCTCCCAAAAGGCCTGATACTCCATCTTAGCCAGAAGCCTAAGACTTACTAACCTTTCTTACATGGAAATATCTCTTCAGGATTCTACACAACACTGAATTCTTAATAAGAACATAATATATGCTTCCTACATTTAATCAATAAAATCACTCCACGAGTACTAAAGTGGGTAAATTTGAGATGTAAGTTAAATATTGAAGATATGTTTTTTTTAAATTATAGAGTCTCAAATAAATAAGACTTCTTCTAAAGTATTAAATAGAGAAAATGAGGGAAACATGAAACATGCTGCATAAAAAAAATATACAGATCCATATACAGATCTCTTGGGTGGACTTTTCTAAAGAGAAGCAGAGGAAGACCACTGGGTCTTACATCCCAAAAGGGATGTACGTCAGTCTCTGCTAAAACAAAAACAAAACAAAACAAAACAAAAAAATCAAACAAAACAACAAACAAGCAAAAACATATGGAACAACCAGGAGGAGAAAAAAGATTTGGTGTCTGGAGAATAGTAAGTCCTATAAAACTGCTACAAGGGGTATAATAGCAGATGCAGGAAAGTATATCAGAAAGATAGATTAATCCAGACTGTGAAGATCATGCTTGCAATGCAATGGCATTTGAAGTTTATCCTGTAGATTAGTGGTTCTTAACCCTATCTGTATATCAGAATCATCTATGGATATCTTGAGAAATGTACTTGCCCTAATATGACATTTAGAGTTACTTATACAGTAGTACTGAGGCACAGTCTTGGCCTCCAGTGTTTTCAAATCTTAATAGGTAGGGCTGATGCACAGCCAGATTTTTATGACAGAGTAGTTTTATAACAACTTTGCAGGTCAAAGTTGCTACAAAAGAAAGAATACAATATATATGTTCTTTAATATTTGTATTCATGGCTTTTCTAGCTCTTCAGAGAATAATAGCACTGAATAAAAAATGTAAAACTTACCCAATACAAAAATGATCTATAAAATATTCCCAATAGCTATTTATCAAAAAATATACATTGAGGGTATATATCCTGGATACAACACTTACCATTTGCTTCATAATTATATGATATTAGGCATGATTATTACTTTATAGTGGCAGACACAACACAAGGACTCAGGTAAAAGGCAAATAGATCTCATTGTTACTGACCTATCCAAGCAAGGGAAAGCTATCATGGAGGGCCACATACATGGTTGCACCTGGTGGGAGGGTAACAGCAGGCTGGCACTGCACAAGGTGGTTTATGCATGGCAAGTGAAGTGGAGTTAGGTATGTTTCATGGTCTTCATCTAGATTACATATTTTAAATAACCCTGCCAGCCCAAGGAAGAAGGGGCCTTGCCTTGGTGTTAGGTAACGGAGAGCCTCTAGCATAGTTTGTGTGTTTTTTAACCAAGGGATGTTAGAACCTGATAATGGAAGTAGTTGGGGGTCAAGGCTTAGAAAAATGCCCATGAAGGAGAATTGAGAATTTTAGCCATGACTTCAAATCTAGATCAAGACAGCACTTGTGAAATATTCTATTGTGCTACATCATTTAAAATACATCTTTAGCAATTCTTACATTAAGCCACACATGTTGCAGCTATTATATCTTGCAGCTGATTTTTGCCTGTCCAGTAATTAGATCCTTCCATAGCGGATACACACATTCACTCTACGAATCTTAGAGAGAGGCAAGCCTTCCTCCTTTCACAGAAAGACTACATATTCCCTTTTCTTTACCCTCTGGCAGCACAGACATGGCATACAGCTGAGACTGAACCAATCAGAAGTTCTGACCTAGAAATTTGAACCTGGCCAGAATGACACAAGTAAGTCCAAGAAGAAAATAATTCAATCAGTGGTAACTACAAACCAATTTTCAGAACAGGAGGACCAATAGTGGTGGCAGTACCAGCTATGGCAATGACTGCCCAGTGGCATCAGCACCGGATGGTTCACATGGCATGGGCTAAGGCCCATTCAACCTTGGCTCATGCCTGGTCTCTTAGTCTGGTTCTCTGAGGTTTCTGTTAATTCTGTGACTTATTCAATACCCTCTGTAAATTCCTTTTCTACTTGAATCAACCAGAATTGATTTGTATTGCTTACAAACTAAAAAAATCTGACAGATAAAACTCCATTAAATGCATAAAAGATTGGAAGCTCGATGAATTTAATTAACTTGTCATGGTCACATTGTCAGTAGCTAGATATTAGTAGTTGGTTAAACTATAATTTAATTTTGGATGAGTCTAACTCCAAAGATGATCTCTTTTCACTGTATCTCACTGTTAGGCACTACTAAAATATATCTAGAGACTAGGATATCACTGTGACCAAACTAAACCTATCTTCTTGGGAGGTCTTTTCATAGGTTGAGGTAAAATCTACCTTGCTCCAACATCTATTCATAGTCCATAGTTCTGTCTGCCTTCCGATGTCATAAAGAATAATTCATTTCCTCCATGTGATAGTCTACCAAATATCTAATGCCATATTTTAAGTCAAAATTATTGTGCAATACATGTGTATTCAGAAAAGACAAATTAGAATACTATGTTTAGAGATCTGTACCAGGGGATCCCTGGGTGGCACAGCGGTTTAGCGCCTGCCTTTGGCCCAGGGCACGATCCTGGAGACCCGGGATCGAATCCCACGTCGGGCTCCCGGTGCATGGAGCCTGCTTCTCCCTCTGCCTGTGTCTCTGCCTCTCTCTCTCTGTGTGTGTGACTATCATAAATAAATAAAAATTTAAAAAAATTTAAAAAAAAGAGATCTGTACCCAGGTATGTCATCACAGATGAAAAAGAAATGTCAGCTAATTACCTATATGAAATAAATATTTACTTCACAATCCAAAAAGTATTATGCTACCCTTGGCAGAGAGAATCAAATTATTAGTTCAATCAGCTGGTTGGGAAAAGCTTTACAGAAAAGTTTATGACTTCATGTACACCGTGGCAGAGATGATGCTGGGTTTACTCTATAATTTCTTCTTCCAGGTTAAACAGAAAAACTACTTTTCTCAACCTCTTTTAAAGTTATTTTGTAATAACCTAAGTCTGGCCAATAAATGTGTGCAGAAATGTTTTAATCCACTTTCAGATTTGGTTCTTTAAAATTATCACTTGTTTTGCCATCCTTCTTTGCCTACAACAGCCTTAAATCATCACATCACAGGTTCATAGAGCTAAAAGTTGAGTCACAGTTTGGAGGAGAGCCTCAAGTGAAAGCCACTCCATCTGCACTACCTTTTGCATGAACAAGATATAAATCTTTATATATTTAAGACACTGACATATAAGAGTTTGTTACTGCAGCAAAGCCCATCCTATCCTGATTAATATGGATAAACCAAGGAAACACAGTTGAAAAATCTCTCTTTGTTAGTGTCTGTTACAGTTTTGGCATTTTGTGGAGGTTAGAGAAACTGAACTGAATAAGATAAATTTCCTAGTCACAAGTATCTCAAAGAGACTAAATGATACGGCCAGGATAACCAAGCTGTTACATTCTAGACTAGATCTGCCAAAATTCCAAAGTCCAAATTTGAACTTTGTTTTAATTTTAGAGTTTAAAAAAGGAAACTGAAGCGGGTAGAGAAATCCAATGAGGTACTCATATGTATAATGCTACTATTTATATTTTGTAGATGAGAAATTTCAGGGTTCAGAATTTTGGGGTTGAGAGTTATTGAACAATATGCCCAAGGACACATAGGTCATAAATGGAAAATAATGAATTTGGACTCTGGTCTGCCTGCCCAAACTTGTCAATATAAATGCATAATTAAGCTACCTGGTTTCCCCCATTTCCTTAGTTTATATATTCAAATCTAAAAAATTAACACATTCTCCTAGGCTGAGATATTGACACAGGAGAAATTCCTGATACAAAAGAAAACTGTACTGAGTTATAGCTACTTCATTTTCTTAATTAAAACAATCATAATCTAAAAAATAATAAAATAAAAATATAAAGTAAAGCATAGCCTTAAAGCCATGTAGTTAATTATTCATGTTAGTATGAAACTCTATTCCATATACTTATCTTTCTGCTGTATTCATGTAGATACATACATATAACAGAAGAACAAAGCCTACTATTGTTTTAGTTGAATTCAATTTTTCTAGTTTGCATTTGCAGAAAACTCCTTTTAACAAGTGTTAGTGTTATATGTAATACCTATTTACATATCTATCATTGATCTATCAATTTTGTTTCTGTTGAAACATTCAGTCTTCAGATAATTTTAAAAATGAGAAGAGACATAATGTAGCCTGATCCACATTGTTTTAGTTGCAACTTTCTCAACAAAAATAATTCTGCATTATGAGTCTTGAAGGTTTTTTGTTTGTTTGTTTTTTATTTAGATAGAGAGAGAGCACACACCCTGGCAGGGGAGAAACCAGAGAGATTGAGAATACCAAGCAGGCTCCACACCTAGCACAGAACCAGATGAAGGGCTCAAAGTCATGACCCAGGTGCCCCTTGAAGTTTTTTTTTTTTTTTAGACATCAGGCTTTATCCTATTTTATTTCAATCTGAAATTGTGGTGAGTTTGGAAACATAGTTACTTGTTATTGTGTTAAATATCAAGAAAAGCCTCTCAGAGAAAGTGATAACTCATGGACAGCCCAGAAAAATGTTGCTTTAAAGCACTGTTCTGTTCATGCTGCAATTTTTGTTGTTTTCCTTGGGTCTTTTCTTTATAATCAAGGACATTTGCATGAAAATATATGCCTTCTTGAGAATATAGCTTGTCCTTCGTAAGAAATCAGTGATAGCTACAGAACTGAAAATTCTTTCAAAAGATAAACAAAATCTATAGGGAGAAATATTAGAGATTGATAAATCTATTTAGAGTTATATCATTATTTTAATTACTGCTGGATATAGAATTAATCCAAACAGATCTAGACTGTGTTGCTCTGTAATTATATCTATCTGAAATTCCAAATATATTTTCCAGCACAGTCTTAAAAAATATAATATACACATGTATAAATATCCTTTTAATATGTATATGTAGGATATGTTTATACATGTACATGTGTGTTGTGTCTGTATATATACATATATGTCCATATCTCATATACATATGTGTGTGCATACATATGCTGTGGCATGGATAAAATGGTACTGAAATTATATGCTACATAAAAAAGACTCCTCAGAAAATTAGTCCATTTGGAAATGCTAAAGCTCACAGGCTTGTGTTTAAAATCTTAGAAATGAAAGAATAGTTTATCAAAATAGCTAATAAAATTTTAAACGAAGATTCTATTTTCACACCATTGCCTTTGATGATAGAGAATTAAAAGGAGCAGGAGAAACACCTACAATAACAAGCAGCCGTAACACTGATAAGCAAATCCCATTCAGCTTAGAGGCGGGATTGAACAGAGAAATGCTGCACTGTGAGAGACACAAGAGAACAGATTCCAAATTTCCCTGATGTTAATTTCTATGATACTGTCAGCAGTAGTCATGGTAGTGTTTGGCAGAACTATGCTTGTGGTGTTAGTGGATGCTCTTACATGGTGCTGTCTCCAGCCTCTGTAATTGCACGATACACCTAAACTAAAGAAGCACATATAGTCCTTTCACAAATCTGAGGATTCTTTAATTTTCCATCACCTAAACATCACATTTAGTCTCCTTACTATGGGCCACAGAGCATTCACATTTTACCTCCTTTGACTTCACTAAAATTTCTTTGTCGCTTGTGCTATACTCTTCTCTCATACTTTCCTGGTCTCTAGCCACTGGACAGGTGTAATGCACAGAGCACGTAGTTCCTTTGCACATGCACTTTCCAGTACTTGGAACAATGCCCAAGCAGGACCTTACTCTGCATTTAAGACTCAATGCAAAAGCCATTTTCTCTGTGAATTCTTTGTGAAGAAACCCTCCTTGTTTCCTTAATTCTTCCTTCCTCATTTTGATTCAGTATTCCCTAGGAGAAAGTAAAGTATGTGTTTGGGATCTAAGATCAAATGTTTAAATGTATGGATTAACAACTTATTACAACACTGACCATAACTGAATTAACTATTCAGAGTTTCAGTTTAGTCACATATAAATCAGGCATGATAAAATTAAAATGGTTTTTCATGAAGACTTAAGGAAATATGTAGCAAAAGTCCCCAAAAAGGGCCTAACACACAGTAGATGTCCAAGAATTATTATCTTTCCTCCCTCACTCCTTTCCCCACACTCCTATGGGCTTTTGACAAAACCAAAGTAACTCATCCTATTTCTATATACAGACATACTGATCCTCTTACCATCATCAGATTTATGGGACAGCCATGATTTGGTCATATTTGTACTCTTTCATGGCAAAATAACATGGGTCTTCAAGGATGTTTATTAAATATATCAAATAAACTAGCCTCCTTTTCCTCTTTTTCCCCTCATATGAATACATATATTTAACATAAAATAATGAAAAAGATATCTTCAAATCATGCTTTTATTTTAACTTAATAGTTTATTTAACTTAATATTTTATTGTCCATTTTGTTTCATAATCCTTTTAATTGTTGCTTGTGATGAGTACGTATTATTTCATCATGGTGATTGAAGGCCATAAATTTATAGTCTCTGAAGTGCTGTCAAATACCTAAGGTGCTTCTTACTTTTTGCTATTATAATGACACTTTCATAAACATCTTCATGCACACATAGTTTTTCCTCAAAATACAATTCATAGTTTGCATTATCAGAATGCACTGATAAGTCTAAGAAAGTGTGAACATTCCTTTGGCTCTAGAAATTATTTGCCAAATTGCTCCGAAAAAGATTTCTACAAGTTCATTCTATCACCTGTAAGGCATGTATATGCCAACTGTATAGAAATCTACTGAAATTGCATTTAATCTTTCTGCAGACACCTATTTCATCTGCTCTTCACTTCTTCCATTTCTATGATAGCTCTCCCTATTCCCACTTCAGCCATATGACTACTTGGAAGCTATTTGCTTACCTTCCCTCTGTCTTATTAGGCAGAATTAATTGCTCTAATAATAAACAACTGGACCAATATTCCTCATGGAAAATTTTCAAGTCAATAATGAAATAGGAAGTCAATCTCTCAGGTTAGGAAGTAAAGGTTGCAAAGATACAGCCTTTGCTTTTTTCTCACCAGTGCTTGCGATTTAATATGGTCGGCTCCTTCTCATCTCCCATCAGTTTCTAGATTCTCTGTGCTATTTTATTTTCTAAAAATGTATAAAATTATTCATTCTTAGTTGTTTATTTTCTCTATCATCCCTCCATATCCCTATATCCCTCTGTAATAGACCATCCATTTCATGAGGGCTGTTTGTTTCAGTCTTATTTGCTATTGCATCGCTAGCACCTGAAAAATTACCTGGTGTAGAGAAGCATGTCAGGAACAATTTATTGAATAAATATTGAATTAATATGTGAGATATCCAATATTCTGTCAGTAAGTTTGAACTTAAATTGATTCACAAAAGAATTCTGATTGATAAAGACCCATATTTGAGTTTTGCTTAAAGACTATATATGCTTCAGTTTCCTTAGTTGTTTAGGGCTTAACAAGTAAAATTCAGGGCATATAAAACTATAGCTTCTTCCAATGAGAAATTTGTGGAAACTCCAAAAGACATAACAAACTCTTGTAATCAAGGTCTCTCATCAGGTTCTACCAGCCATTTGTCATGTTGTTAATTCTCTGCCTGATTTCATACAGAGGAAAGGAGTTTTACAACAGGAGCTCATTGCAGAAATTAAAACTCAAACTGGCTGTCCTCTGTTCATTTGCCACACGACATAGGTTTCTGGTGACATTCAGCTAATGAATTTTCTTCATGATTAACTACCCGTTATAGGTGGCCATTATAATGGAAATATATTCAGGCTGTGCTATACCCCTTACAAGCAAGGTAGTTGTGTAAAGGGTCATTAATATAAGTGAGCTGGGACAGTCTTCTTTTATGAAGTCAGAGAAAAATGGAGCTTGAAAAATATGGCTCACAATCAAACAAATTGCTGAAACAAAAACTATGCTCTGCTGGACCATAACATCTATTCGTTTTTATTAGGATACGAGGCAAAGTTATGCAAAATTAGATGATATATGCAATATAGGCATTCTTTATTTCATTCTTCCAGATGCGTTGAAGGGAAAGTAGAAAGAACTGAAAAAAGTCAAACAAGTGCCCAATTATTTTTCTTTAAAAATCAACATCTAGTATTTGCTTAACTTGTCAAAATCCTCTGTAGAATTTATACTGAGGGAAGGTTTTCACCATTGCTTAATCTGTAGTGACATCTGGTGGCCCAATTTACTCAAGTAGTTGGAGAAAACAGGTCTTCATTATGCATCTTTTAAAACTCTTGAGTGGATACAAGTCTTTATGTGGTCACCATTAAGAATGAGCTAACCC